>NC_073355.2:24979375-25650000 GCF_027580225.2 Misgurnus anguillicaudatus
AGATAGGCACTTTTACTGCTTCTGCTCTATCTTTCTATTTCTCTCTTGCCGATTTAAAAAGCTTAATCCACTCATTATTTCAGATTTAAAAGTCTACTTGCTGTCCCGGTGACAGACTTTACATTGCTTTGCTCGTTCAGTGCAATGGGCTTGACATTAGCATTGCTTTTTGCTACAATCTCTGTCCAAACTTAATATGGATATGGTTTTAGAAAAGATATGGTTTATTAATAATAAGATTATAAAAAAATGTGATAAAGAAAATGCAGCGCGTGGTCGTAACAAGAACCATCGCCATAGAAACCGGAGGCACGCTGAAATGCACTCGTGCTTTAGCGCGGTAGCGCTCATGGCCGTTTTCCGATCGACTCGGGTTATAAACACAACATTAATCAGACTTGGGACACAAGTAATTAAACTAGGACCTAACCGGACCCGACAGACCATTTAAAATATAAACCCGGAACCATACAGGTCCCGCGTCCTCAGTGAAGAAAGACCTCTGCTCAAGTTCAGAAACATGGAAGACACGTGCGCTTGCATCGCGTCGCACCTAATTCATTGAGAAACAGCTGAGCACGCAAACGCACACTGATAGGGAGAGACACGACGTGCTTTCACGCAAAATGAAGCCAACGTGTTGATGGCTCAGAGCACGTTATAAAACGTATTCTTAAAATCCACATATCTGTTTTAATAAATGCTCATAGTAAATCATAGCATATTGTCTAAAACATTAGGTAGCACATTTGCGACCCATTAAAAATTAGGGTCGCAACGGCAGTTCAAAAGGTCGCATATGCGACCATTTTGGTCGCAGTGTAGCTCCCTGTACTCTCTTTGTATACAAATTTCGAACAGGATTAGAATAGAATAGAATTATATTTTAAATATGACAACAAAAACACAAGCCTGTAAACGTAATAATATCTTAATGTCACAATGCAATATATAATATCATATAATTTCAAAACTGCATATACTGTGTTGACACACACAAACACTAAATGAAATGCACTTTAAGTCGTTTTGGATAAAAGCTGCAGCCAAATGCATAAATATATAGATATAAAACTCAGTCTATATAGATTTTTCTGTCTCACTCTATTTGCAAGGAAAATAAAGAAAAACGTTAGACTTATCATCTTTCTATTCTGTATTACTTTATTATTTGTTTCAGTTGTGTGCTTGCGTGTCAGCGAGCAAAGTGCCCTTTTTATTCTTTGAGCACCTGTCCCTCCAATGGTCTCTGCACGGCCCTGGTAACACGTGACCTCCCTACCTACGTCACTACGCATTTACGTTAGGTCGCGCTGGACCGGACCTAGACGAAAAGTTGTGGTTTAAAAGTACATATTTTTTATTTTTCTTGTCAAAAATGACAATCGTTTTGCTAGATAAGACCCTTATGCCTCGTTTGGGATTGTTTATAGTCATTTGAAACTCTGTTGAAAAAACTGTTAAGTGTTGAGTTAAGTATTAAATGTTGGGCTCTATTAAAGTCCATTAAAATGAGAAAAATCCTGCAATGTTTTCCTCAAAAAACATAATTTCTTCTCGACTGAACAAAGAAAGACATCAACATTTTGGATGACATGGTGGTGAGTAAATTATCTGGATTTTTCTTTTAAGAAAATGGACTAATCCTTTTGACTAAAAACTGGCACAAATCACCCCACTCTCCCCTACTGCTGATTGGACGACACCGCTGTCAATCAAAACAACTTCGTCACTCAACTTCTGCTTTTCAAACATTACACTGGAGACTTGTCATTGATGTGGGAATGCTTAACAAAACCGACGAATTGGGAACTAGCTAAGAGAGACCAGTCTGCTACGAGTACTACTAAAACGGCAATTAACTTGGCATTAAGGTACTTGCATAATGCCGGCACCGCCCTGCCAGGTGCGTATATAAGCCGCACGTGCAAACAGGGAAATTAGTGACCGGCCATAACAGCAGGGAGCAGCACCTATGGCGACGGGATGTGACGTCTCCGTACGTAACTGAAATGTTACCTTTCAGTCGGTCACTACGACATCACGTCGTGACCGACGAATTGGGAATCCCTACCAAAACGTCACTGGATCTGACCTCTTCCAGTGTCTGCATAAAGCCATCCAGTTCCACTTAAGGAGTTGGAGAATAGGATTTAAAGCAGCGACTGGGAAGCGCCTTATCTGAGCGGAATAGGAACCCTGCGGAAGCCACCACCCCGTCAGGGGTTAATGGTGGAGAATAGTCAACCGTGGTTGATGTAATAAACAGCTGTGGCTGTGTAAGCAAAGCAGGGCTCTGCTGAGGGAAATGTAGGCTAGTACGATTAACCCTACAGAAAAATACTCCATTTGCTACGACTAGCATCCTTGCTTACAGAAGAATGACCAAAACACTTACCTTTATTTTTAGACAGATCCTGCTAAAATGTCAAGTTTTGATCGCCTCCTAAGCGAAAACACGTTGTACATCTTCTAGCTGTTTTGTGACAGTGTGTAGAAGACAACATTACAAGCATGCTGTGACACTAGCGTTCGACTTCTGGTGGCGATGTAGCGTCTTGATTGACAGAGGTGTCGTCCAATCAGCAGTAACCATTCCAGTCGCACAATGTACCTACCTTTTCCGGTTTGTACGTTTTGTTTTTGTTATATACTTGAAAAAAAATAAAAGATTTGTTTTTGTGTTTTCTGAATTGCCGTTGTGTTTTCTGAGTTGCCGTTGTGTTTTCTGAAATCTTAATTTGTCACTGGATTTGTTATTGTGTTTTTTACATGGCATTTTGTTTTTAATTTGTCATTTTGTTTTGCACTTCTCGCCCACGGTAAAAATCACTATGAGTTTGAGTCGTTTCTAATGTGAATTGTCAAAAGCAAACACAATCATTCAATAATTTTCTCAGTTCAAAACAAAGAAATAAATAAACAATCACTCAAAATATTTGTATTATCATGAAAATACCTGAAGCAATCTGAAGAACAGCGATATAAATATCCCTTTAGACATTTCCTGGAATAGGGTTTGTAATGCTACTTCTTCTGTGGAAAATAAGGTGATTCTACACGAGGGCACCCTCTAGCTTTTGGATGTGGCGGCATTTCACTGTAATTCATTCAAATTCATTCATTGAAAAAATGCGCATTTGCACGATTAATCGTCACAGCCCTAATATTAACGTGTTTTACCTGTTAAAACATGATTTTATAATGTTTATTAGTGGAACTGAAGGTTGGATTAAACTTGAAATGCACATGATCATTGTCATCAGTGAGGCAACCAATCACGAAGAGCTGTGTCGTCATCAGAACTCTGTGCAGCTGCTTTGGAGAGTCTGCGCTGGCTGAGCTAGCCGGATACTCTCAAAATGCTCTCGCTGTACTTTAAACACAGTCACGTGCCTGTAGCGCCAGCTCAAGTCTGACAAAATTACTAACCAGCATGCACTGCTTCAAGTCAGCCACCAATCTGTCTGCGCAGTGCCGCATGAAGTCGAACAAGTCTATTGTTATCAACATCGGATGCATTGAACACCCTGTTCTGATGACGCAAGAGTTGCAACTACGATAGCTGAGGCGGCCATTCTTTGTGTTCTTTTTTAAATGTTTCTAGAGCCTGATAAATTTGTTATAAATATGTGTTAAATACTGTTAAATACTCTCGATATTACAGTCACCGCCATTGCCGTCCAGAAGGAAAGAGAACATTCGAACTTGAACACATTGTGCGAACTGTCTCTTAGTGCCACATGGTTTATTTACACGCTCCTGCTTATTATACTGCACTTCTGACACACCCACAAACAAGAGAAAATGTATTGGTGCACACGGTTTGCGTTACGCACCAGTTTGAACTTGAACGTGCCCCATGTTTTCTTTGACATGTGACCCTTTTGTCGTTCGATATATGATGTAATCACAACAACTGTGATGATAACTTACTTGTTTGTTGTTGAACAACTACAATTAATTCTTGAAGAATACATTTCTTTTTACCTATATCACCCTTTAAAAGAGCCGCCTAGTTTATAGATTTATGGTATTTTTATATTATACACTTTTAGAAGAAAATGTACAAGACGGTACAAAAATTGTCACTGGGCATTACCTTTTTTAAAAAAAGTACACTTTTGTACCTAAAAGGTGTCAGGAATTGTAGAACAGATGAACCCAAATGCACACGATGTCGGGGGACCACAGAAAACACTTTATTTTACAAAAACAAAACCCACGAGGGGGTGCACGACATGAAACATTAAACTGACAAATTACACTAAGACTTTGACTAGATAGCTTGACTAGATAGCTAGACTGGAAACGTACACGTAACACAAGAACACAACACAATGAACCTGCACAGAACTAAAGAAACACTGACATTAAATAGAAAAATCCAAACAAGATAACGAGCGGGAACAGGTGATGTGAGAAAACCAATGATTACTAATAAGCAGGAGAAAGAGGGGGCGGGGTCACAAGACATGACACCGGAGGCACATGCCACACAAGGCATGAACCTCCACACAAGGCCTGGGACTGCCAGAACTCTGCCACCATGACAAAATACAAATATACCATAAGACTTCAAGGCAGAGTCCTGACAAAATGGTACCTCAAAGTTAGGACACTTTGGTACCTTCGAGGTACATATCTGTGCCAAAATGGAACATATTAGGACCTTTTGAAAAGGTACCATCCCAGTGACAACTTTTGTACCTTTTTTCTGAGAGTGTATTCACTTTTTAAATCGGGCGGTTAGCTCCTACAGTCTCATATAGAATAGTGTCCATTCAATGCATAGGAAACTCTCCAGAAGCAGTAGATCATCTGTGTACTTCTTGCCTGTTTTTTACATATTAAGATTTCAGACATACTATTTTTACACATACTGATTAACCTACTACACATACACTCTAAAAAAATTGGGCTTAATAGCACTAAAAGTGCTAAACTGCACCAATAGAGAACCTGGGTAAAACCCTATTATGCTATGTTGAACAATAAAGGGATGTGCACACCACAGCTTTAAATGCGGCTGAAAACGTCAGGTTGAAATTGGTGCTGCTCAGACCAGCATGTGTACTGTATGACATCAGTCTTACTGATGTAAGAGCAATTCGAGAACAGACTGGCTGCACTGTTTGAGTTCTCAAATCACTTGCATGGTACCAATCGCGATAGCACAATGTAAGAGTTTGGCATGGATTGAATTATAATGAAGTTGTCTTGTTTTTCAGGAGGTGATGTTAGACTGGTCAATGGTAGTAATCGCTGCTCTGGTAGAGTTGAGGTCTTTCATGATGGCCATTGGGGAACTGTGTGTGATGACTATTGGGACATTAATGATGCTGCTGTAGTGTGCAGACAGTTGGGATGCGGAGAAGCTGTTACTGCAGACAGTGGGGCTCATTTTGGCCAGGGGATTGACCCAATCTTGCTGGATGATGTTGCATGTTCTGGAAATGAGAGCAGCCTAATACAGTGCAAACACAATGGACTAGGATCTCATAACTGTAAACACAGTCATGATGCTGGTGTTATATGTTCAGGTATGAGAATATTCATTCATTTAATCCCAAATTTTTTTAGCTTACTGACAACATTAATTCTCTCCTAATTCTCTCGCACATAATTTCTGATCAGATTCTTAGAAAAGACCCAGTAAAAATAGCAAACAATTCTATGTTTTTGTGATCAATTTCACTGTTAGGTTAAAAAATATTGATTTTGGCCCTAAAGAAAGCATTTAAGTACACAAAATTAACTCAATGCAATATAGCTTTTTATTTTTATTATGCATTAATACCACAGGAGGAGCTCCAAGAACGTAAACTGATGTAAATGAAAGTAACTGTGTTCCTCAACTCCAGACCTCTGCCCCATCCCAGAATGTTTTAGATGTCTCCTCAACACCTGATTCAACTCAATAACCTCCTTCAGGAATGTTAGAAATGTGGAGCTCAGATGCAAAAGCCGCTAAACGCCACCTACATCAAAAATGAGATATTGATATTAACCAAATGCTCTTGGCAAGTGTTATATGTTCATCAAAGATGTTTGCTTCAAAACCATTTAATCCCGGCCTCAAGTCATTCAGAAATACAGATTTGTTGGCATAATTCATTAAGAGCCTGATAAAAAATGCTCATTTACAAGAAAACATGTCAGATGCACTTAGATGGTTTTAATAATAATAATAATAAATGTATTTTATATAGCGCCTTTCAACGATCTCAACATTTTGGCCTGTTCTATTCATTAAAACATGCCCAATTTCAACTAGTCACATGATAGCACAATGTAAGAGTTTGAAATGGATTGAATTATAATAAAGTTGTCTTGTTTTTCAGGAGGTGATGTTAGACTGGTCAACGGTAGTAATCGCTGTTCTGGTAGAGTTGAAGTCTTTCATGATGGCAGTTGGGGAACTGTGTGTGATGACTCTTGGGACAGTAGTGATGCTGCTGTGGTGTGCAGACAGGTGGGATGTGGAAAAGCTCTTAGTGCCAACAGTGGGGCTTATTTTGGTCAGGGGAGTGACAAGATCTGGCTGGATGATGTAGAATGTTCTGGAAGTGAGAGCAGCCTAAAACAGTGCAAACACACAGGTACCCATAACTGTGGCCACCATGAAGATGCTGGTGTTACATGTTCAGGTATGAGAATATTTATCCATTTAATCCTACACTTTTCTAAGTGCCCACACTTCACTCAATGGATAGCCCAATAAAACAAAATGTCTTTTCTTTCATTTTAAAGTTTTAAATGTTTCAAGTAAAACTGTAAATAAGATTCTTAGATACAGATACTTTTAAAGACTCAATAAAAAGTTGCAAAATTTAAGAAGTATATAAAAAATATTGTAACTGCATCCCTTAAACCAATCAAATACATTTTAAGCTTGACACACGTTTTCTTTCATCTCATACATCAGACTTGTTAAGATTGGTTAATGGCTCTAATTCCTGCTGTGGAAGAGTGGAGCTTTTTCACAATGGCCGGTGGGGAACTGTGTGTGATGAGAGCTGGGACATAACAGATGCTGATGTTGTGTGCAAACAATTAAACTGTGGCAGAGCCATCCGCGCCTCTCACAGCGCAGAATTTGGTCAGGGAAGTGAAGTGAGTTGGATAAATCATTTAAGATGTGTTGGAAATGAGACCACCTTTATGAACTGCTTAGGAAGTCCACTTAGCTGTGATCATAATACAGATGCTGGTGTTGTTTGTACAGGTAAGTCAAAAAAATTGGGAGGAACTACAGTTAGATGGCACTATTTTTGTACTCCAGTGAATATTTATCAGAGAAAAGAACAGTTTTACCACAGACAAAGGTCTTGGCTCAAGAAAGCTTTTGAACATTCAATCGCCATTACTGCTTACACTTAGTAATTTGACTTTTCCTGTTTGTTACCTTTGTCATAATTATTAAATTTAACTTAGACTTATTTTGCACTTATGACTCAAACCTTATAGTAACTGAAATTTTGCCTCTGTGTCAACATTGCCTTGCCCTAGTATACTTCATCAGTGTGGAATCTAAATGTTACAAAATTAATAAAAAATATACACTAAATGCTTTTCATCCTAAATAAAAGCTTTTTTTATATATTTTGCAGGTGATCTGCAGATGCCCACGCTTACCGTTATCTCTCATTCAGTTGTGTCTCCTGGAGAAAACATTCAGTTCAGATGCACAACACCTAATCCAAGATGTCACGAAAATGCTGAATTCTACCTGTTCAGAAACAGATCATCCACAATATCCTCTGAAACAAGTGTATCTAGTGTGACTTTCAGTCTGACTGTAGACGTCTCACATCAGGATCAGTACAGCTGTGATTACTCTTACAGGAATGACACTATCAAGTCTTCCAGGAGTAACACTATTGAAATCACTGTAGGTGAGTGTGTTCACAATGAATTGCTGCTTTTTCTGCATTCCTGCACTTGTCACAGACATTTGTAAATCATAAATTAGTTCAATAGTCAACATGTGTTCCTCTTGTTTTCCAGTGAACCTGCAGAAGCCCAATATTTCTCTCGGTGGATTGTTTGACTTTGGTCCTCAGGGTTCAGTGATCACCAGAGGTCACAGCTTCACTATTACTTGTTCATCTGAATCTCAGTATTCTGGAGGCTTCTTCTCTCTGTTCAGTGGATCAAACATCATCAGTAGTAAACCAGTTGTCAATCACTCAGCCGTCTTCATCTTTCCTGAGGCGGATTATTCACATGAGGGAAACTACAGTTGTGTTTATAAAGTGAATGTGTCCTCACGGAACTTCTATTCAGATGTGTCTGACCCGCTGCTCATTACTATCAGAGGTGAGTTTTAGATGTTTGAACATTGTGTACTAACCAGGCTCCTGTAAACACATAACATCGAAACTAGAGCTGAAGATCTTTGCCCAAACTTGACGGGACCCGTTTTACACGGGCTCTGGTCGGGTTCGGGCTTGCGCTTCGGCTTTGCGCGGGAAATGACCGGTCAAGTGATGCGTTTCGATTAGCGCGAGGAAGACGCGAATATGGATGCTGAGGAGGTGAAACGGAGGCTTGCCTCTGGCGATTATGTTTTGGTTGCACCAGCAAGTAAAGCAAAGTCTGATGTGTGGAAAAGTTTTGACCATGTGCCTAATGAGAATAATGAGCCAGTGGGTTATGTAAAATGCAAGAAATGCGACATTCTTTTAAAGTACAACGACAGTGAGTTCAGTGAAAGGGTGTTCAGTGCTGCTGGACGCACCAGCAGTAAAGCCTTCTACAGTAGATTAAAAAAAAATTCTCCACCAAAACATGTAATCTTGGTGAGTAAATGTTTTTCAAATAATAACTTAACATTAATTGAGTCTTAAATTCATAATGTAGACAGAGTTTAAAGGCTAATGTTGGCATTATTCTTTAATTAAATTTCAGCTGCTATTCACCGTTACGTTGAGGCTGGATTGTGGAGAGAAGTGGAGTCCCGTGGAGTCTTTATTTTAATTTGGTTAATGCCAAATACCAACCTTAATTTAGAATTTATCTTAATTTAATTTGTTAAGAAATTATTATTATTATTATTATTATTATTGGCGTGTTTGCCTATTTATATGCTAAGTGTATTGGGCATATTTAGAGTGCTAAGATTTTACGATGTTACAGGAGGACTTTTTATTTTGTTCCAACTTCCAAGTATCCTGCCCTGCCCTGTAGCCTAATAAATAATGTTAAAACCTGTCTAAATGACTCATTCTTGACAAAAGCTGGTCAAATTATGATCAAAGAAATTTTAACAATTTCGACTGTAACGGGTTCGGGCTTTTAAAAAGCTGTCAATCAAAATGTACTTTCGGGTTCAGGCCGAATTCTATCGGGCTCGTGCTCTTTCGGGCCAAACTTTTAAGGCCCGATTACAACTCTAATCGAAACCAAGATTTAACGATTGATAAAATGTTATTTATTGATGTAAAATGTTATCTTATTGGTCAAAAATCCTGCAGTGTGTTTTGGCTGTGATATTGTTTCTGTGAGCTGCATCTTTTCATGTGAACAGGCAAATTTCTTTCACTTGGTAACTTGTTGCATGGTGTCTGATGAAGTACTTCTTGCCTATTGTTTTTTACATATTAAGATTTCAGACATACTATTTTTACACATACTGATTTGACCTACTACACATACACTCTAAAAAATTGTCCTTAACAGCACTGAAAGTGTTAAACTGCACCAATAGAGAACCTGGGTAGAACCTTATTGTGCTATGTTGAACCATAAAGGAATGTGCACACCACAGCTTTAAATGCAGCTAAAAACATCAGGTTGACATTTTTCAACTCGGCTATCAGCGTGGAAAAATATGCTAGCTGCTGTCATTTTTAAAAAGCACCACGCTTCCATTTGAAACAATTGAACAATTGTCATTCCTTAGCACCACTTATGGTTCTACAGATGTGCTATGTAGGTGATTGGTAGTGCTAAAATGGCTCCATTATTATTACGAGCTTTTAGTATTATCTAGCACTATTTTTTAAAGAGTGTACTGATTTGCTGATTTTGGATGCAGGGTTTAACTTGGTGCTGCTCAGACCAGCATGTGTACTGTATGAGATCAAAGTATTGTAAGAGTAATTCAAGAACAGACTGACTACACTGTTTGATTTCTCAAATCACTTGCACGGTACCAATCGCGATAGCACAATGTAAGAGTTTGGCATGGATTGAATTATAATGAAGTTGTCTTGTTTTTCAGGAGGTGATGTTAGACTGGTCAATGGTAGTAATCGCTGCTCTGGTAGAGTTGAGGTCTTTCATGATGGTCGTTGGGGAACTGTGTGTGATGACTATTGGGACATTAATGATGCTGCTGTAGTGTGCAGACAGTTGGGATGCGGAGAAGCTGTTACTGCAGACAGTGGGGCTCATTTTGGCCAGGGGATTGACCCAATCTTGCTGGATGATGTTGCATGTTCTGGAAATGAGAGCAGCCTAATACAGTGCAAACACAATGGACTAGGATCTCATAACTGTAAACACAGTCATGATGCTGGTGTTATATGTTCAGGTATGAGAATATTCATCCATTTAATCCCATTTTTTTTAGCTTACTGACAACATTAATTCTCTCGCTAGCACATAATTTCTGATCAGATTCTTAGAAAAGACCCAGTAAAAAAGCAAACAATACTATGTTTTTGTGATCAATTTCTCTGTTAGGTTAAAAATATATTGATTTTGGCCCTAAAGAAAGCACTTAAGTACACAAATTAACTCAATGCAAATATAGCTTTTTATTTTTATTATGCATTAATACCACAGGAGGAGCTCAACTCAATAACCTTCTTCCAGAATGTTAGAAATGTGGAGCTCAGATGCAAAAGCCGCTAAACGCCACCTACATCAAAAATGAGATATTGTTATCAACCAAATGTTCGTGGCAAGTGTTATATGTTCATCAAAGATGTTTGCTTCAAAACCATTTAATCCCGGCCTCAAGTCATTCAGAAATACAGATTTGTTGGCATAATTCATCAAGAGCCTGATAAAAAATGCTCATTTACAAGAAAACATGTCAGATGCACTTAGAGGGTTTTGTATCTGATTTCTTTAAATATCTCTCTAATTAACACTAAAAAGCTGATGAGATGTTTTATATAAGGAGACGTTTAAAACATTCTTTGGCTGGAGGTCTTTATTTGAAAAAACACTGCTGTAGAAAATTATAGTATTTACATTTGTTTAAAAGCAGGATATAGGTGATTTTTTTTTGATAAACACTTTTGTTATGCTGGTTAAAAAATTTTGTCCAAAGATTTTATTCTGTCTGAATGTCCGCTGCTTCATATCATAAATCCATAGGTTGTGATGTTAATATCTGATCATAATGGTACTGAGGGTATATAAATTTTTAATGCATCAGACATGAATGCTGTTATAAGATGATTTCTGTGATCGTTTCAACATTACACTGAAAAAAATGATTAATTGAATTGAATACTTTTTTGAAGGTAAGTGGTTGCAATCAATTTATTTAAGTTACATTTAAACAAAAGTTTTGTATTTTATTTTACTTGACTAATGTTTTTTGTTTAAATGTACTTAAATAAATTAATTGCAACCACTTACCTTAAAAAATGTATTCAATTCAATGAATCATTTTTTCAGTGTAGAATATACCAAGTTTCAATGGAAAATAATAGAAAAAAAACAAATGTTTTTGTTAATCGAGTGAGCATTCAACATTTTGGCCTGTTCTATTCATTAAAACATGCCCAATTTCAACTAGTCACATGATAGCACAATGTAAGAGTTTGAAATGGATTGAATTATAATAAAGTTGTCTTGTTTTTCAGAAGGTGATGTTAGACTGGTCAATGGTAATAATCGCTGCTCTGGTAGAGTTGAGGTCTTTCATGATGGCAGTTGGGGAACTGTGTGTGATGACTCTTGGGACATTAATGATGCTACTGTGGTGTGCAGACAGGTGGGATGTGGAAATGCTCTCAGTGCAAACAGTGGGGCTTATTTTGGTCAGGGGAGTGACAAGATCTGGCTGGATGATGTTGCATGTTCTGGAAGTGAGAGCAGACTAATACAGTGCAAACACAATGGACTAGGATCTCATAACTGTGGCCACCATAAAGATGCTGGTGTTACATGTTCAGGTATGAGAATATTCATCCATTTTATCCTACACTTTTCTAAGTGCCCACACTTCACTCAATGGATAGCCCAATAAAACAAAATGTCTTTTCTTTCATTTTAAAGTTTTAAATGTTTCAAGTAAAACTGTAAATAAGATTCTTAGATACAGATACTTTTAAAGACTCAATAAAAAGTTGCAAAATTTAAGAAGTATATAAAAAATATTGTAACTGCATCCCTTAAACCAATCAAATACATTTTAAGCTTGACACAAGTTTTCTTTCATCTCATACATCAGACTTGTTAAGATTGGTTAATGGCTCTAATTCCTGCTGTGGAAGAGTGGAGCTCCTTCACAATGGCCGGTGGGGAACTGTGTGTGATGAGAGCTGGGACATAAGAGATGCTGATGTTGTGTGCAAACAATTAAACTGTGGCAGAGCCATCCGCGCCTCTCACAGTGCAGAATTTGGTCAGGGAAGTGAAGTGAGTTGGATAAATCATTTAAGATGTGTTGGAAATGAGACCACCTTTATGAACTGCTTAGGAAGTCCACTTAGCTGTGATCATAATACAGATGCTGGTGTTGTTTGTACAGGTAAGTCCAAACAATTGGGAGGAACTACAGTTAGATGGCACTATTTTTGTACTCCAGTGAATATTTATCAGAGAAAAGAACAGTTTTACCACAGACAAAGGTCTTGGCTACAAGAAAGCTTTTGAACATTCAATCGCCATTACTGCTTACACTTAGTAATTTGACTTTTCCTGTTTGTTACCTTTGTCATAATTATTAAATTTAACTTAGACTTATTTTGCACTTATGACTCAAACCTTATAGTAACTGAAATTTTGCCTCTGTGTCAACATTGCCTTGCCCTAGTATACTTCATCAGTGTGGAATCTAAATGTTACAAAATTAATAAAAAATATACACTAAATGCTTTTCATCCTAAATAAAAGCTTTTTTTATATATTTTGCAGGTGATCTGCAGATGCCCACGCTTACCGTTATCTCTCATTCAGTTGTGTCTCCTGGAGAAAACATTCAGTTCAGATGCACAACACCTAATCCAAGATGTCAGGAAAATGCTGAATTCCACCTGTTCAGAAGATCATCCACAATATCCTCTCAAACAAGTGTATCTAGTGTGACTTTCAGTCTGACTGCAGACGTCTCACATCAGGATCAGTACAGCTGTGATTACTCTTACAGGAATGACACCATCAAGTCTTCCAGGAGTAACACTATTGAAATCACTGTAGGTGAGTGTGTTCACAATGAATTGCTGCTTTTTCTGCATTCCTGCACTTGTCACAGACATTTGTAAATCATAAATTAGTTCAATAGTCAACATGTGTTTCTCTTGTTTTCTAGTGAACCTGCAGAAGCCCAATATTTCTCTCAGTGGATTGTTTGACTTTGGTCCTCAGGGTTCAGTGATCACCAGAGGTCACAACTTCACTATTACTTGTTCATCTGAATCTTCGTATTCTGGAGGCTTCTTCTCTCTGTTCAGTGGATCAAACATCACAAGTCATGAACCAGCTGTCAATCACTCAGCCGTCTTCATCTTTCCTGAGGCAGATTATTCACATGAGGGAAACTACAGTTGTGTTTATGAAGTGAATGTGTCCTCACGTAACTTTCGTTCAGATGCGTCTGACCTGCTGATCATCACTATCAGAGGTGAGTTATAGATGTTTGAACATTGTGTACTAACCAGGCTTGAAGCTTAAGCTCTCCTGTAAACACATAACATTGAAACCAAGATTTAACGTGTGACAAAATGTTATTTATTGATGTAAAATGTTATATTATTGGTTAAAAATCCTGCAGTGTGTTTTGGCTGTGATATTGTTTCTGTGAGCTGCATCTTTTCATGTGAACAGGCAAATTTCTTTCACTTGGTAATGTGTTGCATTGTGCCTGATAAAGTACTGGTAAGCACAAGATAAGCGGCTGGTAATGAAAGAATAACTTGAAAACGTCTCTCTTTCAGCCTCTTTGCATCCTGTCATTGGTGCTATTGTGTCAGCTGTACTTCTCATCTTCTCGGCTCTTGTTATCGTCTTCATAGTGAAGAGAAGACAAAAACAAAACAACGAGGAGATTCATAAAAAGTGCTTATTTGAGAAAGGTGATATTGTGATGCATTTGTTACCGGCCTCAGACCTACAGTAGGGGATATCTGAGCTGGCAGCAAAGGACACACAGGCAGTGAAGCACTGTGTATCTGTGAAATAATAAAGAGACAGACAAAATGAGAGTCGTTCCCTTGGTGCATCAGTTTACTTCTTAGATCATCAAACTTTAGTAACTGTACACATTTCTTGAGTTACATACAAAAATAACTTCATCTGCACATAACTGATACTGTATATGACTCACACATGTACACAAGTTATATGGATACATACACACCTGTATTCCCTAACCTGTTTCAAATAAAGGCTATATAACATTTATACATATTATAAAGAAGAGTGTGTACAGAAAAGTTACTTCAACTTTTTTACAGGTTTTTTTTTACAGCAATTGTGGATCATGGAGCAGCTCTTAAGTTCCCGGAAGTTACTGTCAGCTCCATAGAGTTACAGCAGAACAGACCGACAATGATGAGTTTTTAAGTGGTAAGACGTTTAAATAATAATATTGTAGTAATAATATTAATAATAATAATATTTTGTATATTAAATTAGTAGATTTAAGGGATATTACTCAATAAAAGTTTAGGATGGATAAAATTAGCATCCCACACGGCCATGAGCAGCCTATAATTAGAAATTCAGTTCTCTTAATGCCTTGCGTCTTAATCCGTTGTTGTGTAGTTACAGATAAACGATAATAAACGCAAAATTGATGAATATAGTTGATGAGTTTAAACTTTATGGGCCGATTTCCCGGACAGGGATTAGCTTAATCCAGGACTAGGCCTTAGTTTAATTAGGAAATATAATTCGTTTTAACAAACATGCCTTACTAAAAACATTACCTGTGTGCATTTTGAGGCAAAGCAAAGGGCAATGATGTATTTTAAGACATGTAAGTGCAAGTTTTTTTTCAGTTTGGACAGCTCTTAAAAATGTTTTAGTCTAGGGCCCTGTTTACACGTACATGGTTATTTTTAAAAACTGAGAGATTTACCTTCGTTTGTGCCCCTCGTTTACAAGCAAACAGAGAACTCGCCTCTGAAACCGGTTGTTTCTAAAAACTCCGGCCAGAGTGGAGATCTTGAAAATCTTCGGTTGCACGGTTGCATGTAAACTGACACAAACGGATGTTTAAGCAGGCAACGTCACAGAGTATGCGCCAGAGCTCGCACCTACGTCAATAGTGCGACCTATGTTTACAAGTGACTGCTAGTCTGAACGCTTCCAAGACCACATTTCGTGCAAACTCATTTCGTCTGTTTGTATTTGCAAATACAGCTGCTCCATTATGTCGAGGAGCAGAGACGAGTGCTCGGAGGTCAGCAATTTTATGCGTGTTTGACTTCATGCGGCGCTGCAAGAACCGACAGACGGATGATGTCAAAGTACCGCGAGAGCGATTCGAAATTAGACCTCTACCTGTGATTCCTCAACTCGCTCTCGCGGTACTTTGACGTCATCGATCACCTACTGCAACAACTCCTCCCTCCAACATGAAGAACCAGTTTGCGTCATCACCAGCACTGCCGGTGATTGGCTTACGTGGGCTTGAACTTCTCTTGACAGCATATATGCACGGGCAGGCACGTGCACACATAGACATCAAAGGGGGCTTGAGCACCTGCCCTTTTTATTCCTGGAGAAAAAGTGCCCTTTTTTCTGGGGTGCTTTTTTTTTTTTAAATAATATGATCTTTATTCATATAACAACTGATGTCTGTCTGTTTCTTGTGTTTTTACTTGTTACTTATTTAATTTACCATGAATTTATTCAGGAATCATTTAAATGAGATTTAAACTCTTATAAAAAGAAAAATAGCGCTATTTGTGGTACACAAACGGTTAACGATGAGTCCCGCCTCCAAAACTCACATCGCTAATATGATTGGCTTTACCTTTCCTAAGTCCCGCCTCTCTAACGTACTTCGCTTTATGATTGGTCTTGTCTCTACTCGTGTATGCTGCATTCGCGCTTGTAAGAAGCGCCAAATCTCAGCCTGAACGAGACGCGATGTGCATGATTGCAGGCAGCAACCGGTAAGTGTGTGAGGAAGAAAACATTCTTATATTAACAGTTTTATGCACAAAATATGGGACACGTTGTTACACATAACGATTCAGGGACATTGTTTTCCACGACAATCCCATATTAACCTGAAGAGTTGCAAACTTGCAACAGTGTAGTGTATGTAGTTTAAACAGACTGCTCATAAAATAAGAAAGGACAAACAATAATATAATTGCTAACTACAGTAGTAAGCTTTTTTGTTTGGGTTTTTTGTAATGGCTGTTAAATAAGTAGCCTATAATGTGTTTAACTGGAGTGATGTAGTAGATTGGGGAGAAATCTGATGTTTCAGTACTTTACTAACTTCTGAATTTTTACTGACCAACAAATAAAATATCACCAACAAGTAAAATATAAAATAGGCCTAATCTATATTTGTTGTTTCTGACATGAGTAACCCTAATAAATATGAAACCTAAGATTAAAGGTGCCAAAGGATGTGTTGCCATAATATGTTAAATTGTTCTTTGACAAAGAAGGCACTTTATTAAGTGCAAAAATTATCCAGAAACGTTTTTACATGTCCATTTACAAGCCTAGAATTTGTCATTTGAATGAAATGGTCTATTTTTGCCCTATTTGAAAGGGTCATGAATAATAATTTTGAGCTCTGCTCTGATGCTCATGCCAGAAGCTCACATTAGTAAACAGACCTTATATTTTGAGCTCTGCTCTGATTGGCTCTGCTCTGAGGCTCATGCCAGAAGTTCACAATTAGTAAACAGACCTTATATTTGGAGCCCTTATCAGACAAAAATACAGATTTTGATTAACAACTAATTGCAAACTAATAGAACTTCAACGCTAGCATATAGCATTTATTGGCATGTAGCACTACTCAGCAGTCACAATTTTGTTTTTAGCATTTTAACAAATTTGTAATGAATCTGTAATTTAATGTTTTCAAAACAAAAAATGCACATTGTGTAATGGTTTCCTTTGCTGCTCTATAAACCTAGAATACTAAGGAGAACATGGTTTCTGTGTGAACTGATTATTTTGTAGAAATCTTTTGAAAATGAAACAATTGCGTGAGTTTGAGGAAGATAAAATAAAAACTTTTTAAATAAATTTGAAGGAAGTCAGAATTGCGTTAATATATATACTTTTTTGTTTAAAAAAGGAAAAAAATACATAATTATGAGAAGTGCCCTTTATTTCACTTGAGCCCCTGCCTCTCAAAATGTCTGTGCACGTCCCTGTGCACGGGTACGTGTAAATAAACACTTTTATGAAAACTGACATTTTTGCACGATATTATTTTTGAAACCGGAGAGGTTGAAATGGCGTTTATGAAAATAGCCGCCCACGTGTAAACATAGCATAGGACTAGTCTAACCCCTGTCCGGGAAACCGCCCCTATGTGTATATTTAAGCATAAATGTATGAGTGTTCTAGACTTTATAATTCTGTAGACTATTACCTGTGTTATTCTTTAGCTGAATTGAATTTTGGATTGATGACAACAGTGGCGGTCCTGGCTAGATTTACGCCCTGGGCGAACCATCCCTTCGCCGCCCCCAGAAAATTTTTTTTACCCCCAAATCCCGCCACCAACATGTATTATTTTATTATATATAATCTTAAATACAAAAAGGTAACAATAGCAGAGAAAAACAAGATAAATAAATATAATACAGTATATAAACAAACACACACACACACACACACACACACACACACACACACACACACACACACACACACACACACACACACACACTCCTCATCAGACTACACAACCATGTCTGTTGGCCATGGCTGCTGTGGAAGTATCTGACTCCTCATTTTTGCCAGTGGGTGCTCTAACTCCAAAATATTTCAGAAGTTAGATACACTTACATCACACATGCATCAGTTACCCAATTAAAATGACCATAACACATATTTTATTAGTTTATAGGATGTTAACAAATGCTAAGCATACACTACAAATTATTTAAAAAACTATCACTGTGTAGCTTACAAAATGGCATTTCAATTCATATTAGAAGTTATTTAAGTGCACATATAGCGTATATAGCAATCAAAAAGGACACAGTCAGGAGGTCTGTGTGAGTTTGCACAGATAAACTAGACTGTGTGTTGGGTGAATTTAGTTGCATGACATGGTGCCTCAATTCTAATAGTTGCTAGTTCAGCAAAACTAAAACCAAAAAAAACAGTCGTGTTCTGTGGCTAATAGCAACATATTAGCAAGAGGGCGAGGCTAATATAAATAACGTTAGCCTATTTCCTACTGTCACTCACGTCGTCACTTATAGAAATCGGCATACCTTTATCTTTATAATTTCTCTTCATCTTCTTTTCTTCTTTTTCTGATCTGGGCAACTTATGGCTTCTTTGGTCTTTTAACTCGATCCATGGCATGATGATGATGAAGACTCGACATCATTAACTTTGCATTACATTTTGCCAACAACAACGTCCGTTCGCCCGTCAATCAACCGTTGTCACGTGACGTGAGTCACGTAGATGACTCTACAGATATTTTTTTCACAAAATCCAATTGATAACATGTACGTAGGTATATGGGTCTATGTTAATTTTAGGAATGAAAAATACAATTTATCTGGAAGCAGACGCAGCAGTTTGTGTTGTGTGGCCTCTGGTCTGGGATCAGTCTATCCCTCGCTCGCCCCGTATAAGGCGAGCGAGCGATTTGCAGTCGCAAGTTGGCCCGCCCCTTCCTCCCGTGGCTCTTCTGACACGCACACAACCTGTGTATATGACACTAACTTGACATGGAAATGAGCGTTAGTCTAAAAAACGCTTTGATGTATTTTTTTTTTTGAGTGCGCTCGTGCGCCCTCACATAGATTGCGCCCTGGGCGTTCGCCCACATTGCCCATAGCAAAAACCGGCCCTGGATGACAAAGAAGTTGATGGGCCTGAGTCAGACTAAAAAAACTAAGCTAAAAAATTTTAAAATGGGAAAGCAGATGGACACAGTGTTAATGTTAGCAGCAAATTCTGATTTAGTCTTAGTCTTTTGAATAACACACAGTTTTAGTCTTATTTTAGTCATCTGAAATCTTTTAGTCTAGTTAGTATCTTAGTCTAGTTTTAGTTGACGAAATATCATAAGAGTTTTAGTCTTAGTCTAGTCTCAAGTTTTTTAGTCTGTTATGGAATGGTATTAAGGTTTGAATATGCAATACAGACACAGATTTATTGGTTGTTATAGAAAACACGTATTTTATTTTATTCTTAATGTCAAAAAAAACTGACCGTGGCTTTTTCACAAAAGATAATATCACATAAAATAAGCATAAGGCCCACTCTCCCTAAAAAATGTACGTGGTCCCTGAAAATGATATGCATTCTCCCTAAATGACATGCACACACAGGCACTTAAAAGAGGAGTTCAATGGTATTTCAAGTATTCTGACTTATTAACACAGTTATAGAGTTGTTTCCTCATGCTAAACGTAGGCAAAGTGTGAAAAAAGCAGTTGGGCGTGCAGAGGTGGAAAGAGTACTAAAATATTGTACTCAAGTAAAAGTAAAGTTACTTCAATAATATTTTACTTAAGTAAAGTTACTGGTCTAAAAACCTACTTAAAAAAAGTAAAAAGTAAATAATTTTAACTTTACTCAGAGTAAAAGTTAAGTTTTTACAGGGGGGGGGGGTGGAGGATTCTAGTTTGGTTCAAAAACGACAAGGGAATATACATCTCAAACTAGTTGTTTTAAATTGTAGGAACATCTTTACAATTAAAGTGCAATAACAAAAAGTTAATAAAATAAAAAGCTTTTTTAAACTAAGAAACATTTATGGAATTGTTTTAAGATTTTACATGTGAGTTATGCATTTTTGAAAGTGGTCAGCAGCTAGAAAATACAATCACTATAGTAAGGTTGTAATTGATGTATTGCTGGTAACATACATTATTTTATTAAACTATTTATAGTTTAAATGAGCATAGAATGAGATGAGTGCCATGGCTATATACTTTTGACACGTTTATTGTCTTCTAGCTTCCCTGACCTGGGTACCTGATGTCAGACCTTTATTCTCCATCTCTCTCTCTCTCTCTCTCTCTCTCTCTCTCTCTCTCTTCAATTTAAAGAACTTTATTAACATGATTGTGTCACAATATTGCCAAAGCATTATACATAAAACAAGAAACATACAATAACACAATAATAACAAACATTAAGGTGCAATTAAGCTAAGGTGCTGGGTGATGGATGAAGTAGGCTACAAGTGCAAATAAATAAAATAGAATCAGAGGATATTTACAATATAAAGTAGACTTTGAAATATAAACATTTAAAGTATACAAATGTACATGTACGGAGGCACATGAGAGGTAGAATAAAAGTACTGTACAAGATCAGGGCTGTAGATTATTTCTGATGGTGTGTAACTGATAAATGAATTTAGCAGCAGCTGATGGGTGTCTGTCTTCCCCCAGTAACATCTTCATTTGATCTGAATCTGAAGAGCTATGAAACTCTGGTATGAGCTTTGAGATTTTGTCAAAGTGTTTTTCTCTAAGCTCTTTATATTTACCACAGTAAAGGAGAAAGTGTGTCTCTGTCTCGATCTCATCACTGTCACAATGGACACAGATTCGCTCTTCTTTTGGGAGCCATGTTTGTCTATGTCGGCCTTTCTCTATTGCCAGACTGTGATCACTGAGTCTGTATTTAGTGAGGATTCGTCTCTGCTTTACATCTCTAACTGTGGAGAGATATTCTGACAGACTGTATTTTCTGTTTAGTGCCCGATAACATTCTAGTTTACTTTGGTTTTTACTTTCATTATCCCAATGATCCAAATATAAAGTTTGACTTTCTTTATTGATTTGGTTTATTGTGGTTTGTTTGCGTTCATTAGTGCTGGTCTGGAGTCTTAGAGCCAGTTGACAGATGGGACTGGTTTTAGGTCTCTTCTCTTGGGTTTTAAGGGTTTCATACTGAAGGGTGTTCGGGGGACTTGAGTTTAAGTGTGACCAGAATTTAAGGGAGCGTTTTTGGATGTGTATTATTAGGGGATATCTGCCTAGTTCAGCCCTGCATGCATTAGTAGGTGTTTTTCTCTGAACTCTTAAAATATTTCTACAGAATTCAGCATGCAGGGATTTCATTGGATGTTTGTCTCATTTGGAGTAATCTGTTAGGCATTGTGGACCCCAAACCTCACAACCATACAGAGCTATGGGCATTATTACACTATCAAATATTTTACACCAAACTGTAGCAGGAATGTCTATTTGTTTAAATTTGCCTTTGATGGCATAGAATGCTCGTCTAGCTTTCTCTTTAAGTGCATATACCGCGAGACCAAAACCGCTTGATGCGCTAATTTTTAACCCGAGATAGTAGTAATGTAAGGTGTGTTCTAGTGCAGTGTTTCCTAGAGCAAATGTGTATCTGTTATCCTGTAATCTTGCTTTTTTTCTGGAAAATCATAATTTTAGTTTTTTTCAGATTGACTGTCAGGGCCCAGTTTTGACAGTATTTCTCCAGCAGGTCCAGATGTTGCTGTAAACCTTGTGCAGTGTCTGACAATAGCACCAGATCATCTGCATACAGAAGAGCTTTAATCTCAGAGTTGTTTAGGATGAGACCGGGTGTGCTGGATTGTTCCAGTAACACTGCTAACTCATTAATATATAAGTTAAATAGAGTTGGACTCAAGTTACAGCCCTGTCTCACCCCACGCCCTTGACTGAAAAATTCTGTTCTTTTGTCACCGATTTTAACTCCGCACTTGTTTTCTGTGTACATGGATTTAATGATGTCATATACTTTTCCTCCTATGCCTGATTGTAGAATTTTATAGTATAAGCCATCGTGCCATATCGAGTCGAATGCTTTTTTAAAGTCAACGAAACATGCATAAACTTTGCCTTTGTTTTTATGATGAACGTGTTGATTGATTAGCGTCTGTAGTGTGTAAATGTGGTCAGTGGTGCGGTGGTTTGGTAAAAATCCAATCTGACTTTTACTTAAGACGTTGTGTTTGGTAAGGAAGGCCTGAATCCGAGCATTTAAGATACAACAGAAAGTCTTCCCTAGATTACTATTTACACAAATGCCTCTGTAGTTATTGGGGTCAAATTTGTCTCCGCTCTTATATAGCGGGTGTATTAAACCTGTACTCCAGGTTTCAGGAAAGTGTCCAGTTTGTAGGATTAAATTAAACATTTTTAAAAGTGCCTCTTGCATTGCTGCAGGACTGTGTTTCAACATTTCTGTTCTGATGTTGTCTAAACCGCATGCCTTTCTGGGTTTTAATTTCTTTAGTGCTTCTTTTAGTTCTTCTAAGCTAATCGGGTAATCTAAAGGGTTTTGGTTGTTTTTAATGATGGATTCCAATTGTTTTAGTTTAGTTTGTACGTTTTTTTGATCAGGTGTAAGACTATCTGAGGAGATTTCCCTGAATAGGTTTTTAAAATAGTCTTTCCATAATTCTCCATTTTGTATGGGTATGTCCTGGTTTTGTTTTTGTTTAGACTATTCCATTTTTCCCAGAATTGATTATTATGAATTGAGTCTTGGATTTCTTTGAGAGTATAGTTGAGGTGTTGTTGTTTTTTGTAGTGAATTGTATTTTTGTAATCCCTAAGTGCTTCGCAATAGTTTTGTCTGATTTCTGGTTTGTGCGGATCTCTGTGTTTTTGATTGGAGAGTTGTCGGAGACGTTGTCTTTTACTTTTACATTCATTATCGAACCATATTTCATCTCCAGATTTTACTTTAGTTTTTTTGTTTGTACGGAGTAAGTTCGCTTTGATTGCGCATCTTTCATAAATATGATTTATTTGTTGTACTGCAGCATTTACCTCAGTTTTACTAGTCATAAACCGTGTTGTTTTAAATGTATTAATTAAGTTGGAAATGTCTTTGGAGCTGACTGCACTAATAAATTCGGTTTCAGAGTTTGGGGACCATGTAAATGTTGGGTTCAATTTGGTCAAATTGCAGGGCTTTTGTTCGCTTCTATGAGTTTGTTGTGTTCTCTTTATAAACACGTTTATTTGACAGTGGTCTGATAAGGTAGACTGTGGTCTGACTGTAAATGCTCGTAATAGGGAGGGGTCTAGGTCTGTAATGGCATAGTCAACCACACTAGCACCAAGAGAAGAGCAGTATGTGAATCGACCTAAAGAGTCACCTCGGATCCTACCATTAAGCATATATAAGCCCAAACCTCGACAGAGACACACCAACTCCCTACCATTTTTGTTAACTGTACTGTCAGGGTTGTTTCGTGTTGTAGTGGTGGGAATGAGAAGCATGTTTGTTTTCAGTATATGATTATTCCCATGAGTGTCTATAATGTCCGGTTCTGAGCCTGTTCGGGCATTAAAGTCTCCACATAACAGTACATTTCCTTCAGCCTGAAAATGGCTGGTTTCCATCTGAAGCTGATCAAAGAGATTGTCCTTGTAGTATGGTGATTCTGATGGAGGTATGTAGGCTGCACAGATATAGAGGTCCTTATCGCAGTCTATGATGCCTCTTTTGAGTTTAAGCCAGATGTGTGTTGAATCCTTCTTCTGTACAAATAAGTCATTTTTTAAAGTCTCTTTGTACCAAATGATAATGCCGCCAGGGTCTCTTCCACGTTTCACGTTGCAGTTCTTAAGTGATGACAATATCATTTCTATGTATCCCGAAGGGCAGCGAGTGTCAGTGTCCGATCTGCACCATGTTTCTTGTAGAATAATGATGTCCTGATTATTAATATTTTTTAGGAACTCTGTTTTTAGAGTTTTGGCCCCTAATGTTGAGGAGTAGAGGCCTTGGATATTCCAAGAGCTTATAGTAAAGGATGCCATTGTGAGGTAGAGATAGGTGTTTTGATAGTCCAATTGCCTTACGCTAGCATTTTACAGATGAGGTGTAGGAGATTTCTCACTTCTGTAATGTCTGAGGAGCCAGTGTGTTGTTTGCCCTTTGTAATCTCAGCATATGTGGACTGCTGTGATGGTGAGATGGGCTGTGTTGCTCTGTTTGTAGCTTCTGGCTGATAGGTAGAAGTGTCCATATTTGTAGATTGACTGAGGCTGAGCGGAGAAGTACTTGGTTGGCCTTCAGTCTGTTTTGATGTTGTTTGATCTGCTCTGATGGGAGAGATTTTTGTTTGTAGATGCCTCTTTGAAGTCGTATGCTGGATACTGTCATGGCTGTTGGGTCTTGTGCGATGATGTTGTAAGGAAGAAGGTTGTGTCTTTCTACCAAGAGCTGCATCTTTTAGGTTTTTAGCAAAGATTCGTACACTCTCTTGGCTTAGGTGCACATGGTCGTATAAGTCCTCTGTTGTAAGGCTAGGATTGTGTGCAACTTTGATTGCCATGAGGCTGGAGCATGCGGAGGTGATCTTCTGGTTTATGCTGTTGATCAGGCCAGCTGGATAGTCCTTCCTGTGAAGTAATGTGGAGATGGTGATGTTGGCTTGTGGGAATACCCGGCGAGCCTTCTCAGCCACTCTTACGACACTGTCAGCGACTTTCTCTCTCTGGTTGTACAGATCATTTGTTCCGGTGTGTATGACAATGTTCTGTGGGTTGTGCAAAGTGGATTGGTGGAGGAGCTGGAGTGCGCTGTTGGTTGTGGGGCACCAAAATCTGCCAACCGCATGTTTGGGGAAGAGCTTCTGATGGTGTAAGAGTTTGCCATTCGAGTCTATTAGAATGGCAGTTTTTGGTGGTTGTGGTTTTTGAGAGTGCTGTGAGGTCTGACTGGTGCGTTTTTGGGGACTCTGCTGGGTTGGTTGTGAGATTGTCCTGTTATTGTTTCTCTGGCAGTTATCTCTGGTGTTTTGTTCATTGGCTGTCTGGGAGCCTGTGGATGTGCATCTGGGGTGGATCTTATCAGAGCTTTTGATAAAATGTTCCAGTTTTTCATTTATGCTTTGGATGAGTGTGTCTTTTTCCACTAGATGTTTCTTAAGCTTAGACACTTCTTCTGTAAGAGTTTTGTTGTCTCTTTGGAGATTTTTTACGATCATCTCCAGTGTGCATGTTCTGCTGTTGTTCTCCTCTTTTATAGTCTTTATTTCCTCTCTTAACTGTTGAGTAGTGTCAGATTCTTGGAGTTTGCTTTCTTTAAATTCAGCAATTTCCATCTCCAATTGTGAGAGGCACTCCTGAATCCGTTGGATTGACACTGCTGATCTTGGTGTGTGGGGGGAGGGAGGGGCTGTGTGTTTTCGTGCAGGTGAGGCTGCGATTTCTTCATCTGCTGTTGTTGCAGCTGATGATGATGTTGGGGGGAGGGATGATTTCTCCTTCTCTGCTAAAGCTTTCAGGCCTGCAAAGTCTCTCTCGAATTGTTCCAGTCTGTCCTCAGAGCCCTGGATCATAACAGTGCCATTATGATATAGGTTGATGTTAAATTTAGGTGTAGTGTCCAGATATAACTGTCTCATTGCTTTGTTTCCACCCATTTTAAGATCTTTGTAGGTAGAGCAGAGTGCTGAATGCCAGGCGTTTGGGTGTTCTGTGTGGAAAAGCAGGTCTGCTTTTACGTTCCTCTCGTTCACGTGTATAAAGTCTGCTTTAAGTGTTTCTGGGGATTCTTTGATCAGTTTGGTTTTGAATTTCTTTCTTGCAGTTTCACTGGTTACATCATCCGGGTATATGATGGCCAGGGTGTTGGGGTCCCATCCCGCTGATGTGTTACCTCCATCCATTGTTACCTGTATTGCTGTGTTTAGTTATTTAAATTTAAATGGTTTCCAGATGGCGGTCGTCAGAATTTGTAATTAGATGGGTCGTTTGCAGATTGTTGTCCTTTCAGAGGAAAATTTAGCCTTTTGTTAGGCCTGGGTGCTTTCACAGTAGCCAATTGACACCTCTAGTGAAAAACTTTGGTTGTTGTTTAGCAAGTTTGGCAAGCTAAGATTGACTCTCCTTTTGCTTGGTTTTAATTTAAAGTCTTGGTATATTTTTTTTTTTCAATATCTGTTTATTTCCTTAGGTTTCCAAGGTTCAATACATTTAGAGAGACTTACTGTTCACTGATATGGTCAGGTTGTTTTGGTAGCTCTTTGTTGTATCCTTGAATCCTTGTTACTGTAATCTTTAAAAAGTTGTAGATCTTCTAAAGAGTTTGTATTTGGAGTTCAGATAAAAATATATCTTAAAATCCAGCAATGAAATCCAGTAGAATCAAAAAATCCTAAAAATCCAATGGAGTTTAGTTGAAATTCACTTGTAATTTCTCTGTTGATTGTGGTCTCCCTCGCTGTCAAGGTTGCTGCAGGATCCTTTGTGTAGTGTCCTGGCTGTTTATTCCAAGAATTTTGTTTTTTTTAAGAAACAAAGATTGGTCCAAATTGTGATAATGATGTCAGCAAATATAATCCAGAGGGTAATATCCAAGAAAATCCCAAGTATTCTGTTTTTGAAGATGGTTTTTTGCATAAAATATTACAAAGTAGCAGGAGCTCAGCAGTGCATGACCTCTCTCTCTCTCTCTCTCTCTCTCTCATGACCTGCGCATTCTCGAGGGCGTTCTGAAGTTGTGTTGACTTGACGCGAAACTAATAATAATGCGCATGCTATTAAAAACGCGTCGTGCAAATGAGCGGTAAAACCCGGTGGGCAATTTCGTACTCAATAGCATGAAACCTACCTTTTATAGGAATGAAACACTCGCTTCGCGTCAGTGGAAAATGGTCGCTTAAATATGACCAGGGGTTTCTTTCATAAGATTTGAACTGAGGCGGGTCTGCATTAGCGCACACCTGTCTCGTCTGTCTCCATGGTTCATTTTGCGCGTTCCCCCGCTCATCAATAATCTATTGCGGGTCTTTATCACCTTGCTTTTTAAAATATTTTTTTACTCAGTAACGACGGATATGATTTAAAATGTAGCGAAGTACAATACTTTAAACAAAACATACTTAAGTAAAAGTAAAAGTACAGATTTTAAAAACTACTCAAAAAAGTAAAAGTACACAAAAAAATTAATCAATTACAGTAACGCAAGTAAATGTAATTCGTTAATTTCCACCTCTGTGGGCATGTTACAGAGTATTTCTGTGCCGAATGCACTTCGCCAGGGTTCGTACAAGTTTCGGAAAGTTTTTTTTTCGATTACAGGTCCAACTGACATTTCAGGGGTTTTCTACACGTATCATTTCTTTATATGGGCACTTCCCCCGGAAAACCCCGCCCACCCGTCAATCAGCATGAGACGCTAGAACTTAGAAACATTCACATCACGCGACAGCTTTGTTTAATTTCAAAACTCAACAATGGCATGAAAGATGAAGTGTGTTTTTGGATGTAAGGAGAAGAAAGTCAGCCTTATGAAAACAATGGATATAGTTTATTATCCGGGGTAGCAGCGAAGTTTTGCGTGTGTGTTTGATGCACTGGATTTTCCCAACCGGGTCATGAGTTGCATGCGGTAAGTAAGACTTCTGTCTTATGCTGTAAATATGCGTGTGCATGTTATATAAATGAAACGAACATGTAGTGAATCATACGTTATAAGTGTTGTATAGTGTTGCATGACTCGTACTCGCTCCACCCGCGTGAGTAACTACTCCTTCTTCATTTTTTCGTACGTTATTGTCACGAGTGACTTTTAGGGCGGAACTAAAGATGTGAGGAAAAGTTTCGCCCAGACCGATTTATGCAAACACCCGTCACTTCCGGGTAACCCGGGGCAACGAAATTAGAGGTAATACGCATCAGGTGTGTGTGATGAGGTGGCGAATGCTGACTGGGCGATCCACACGCTGTGAGGAGTATAAAGGAAGCTTGTGAGACACAGGAAGTGTGCTTGTGGATGGTTGGAAAGAGGCGCTGCGGGCGAAGTTCCGTGTATGTTACAGAGACAAGGCAAACGGGCAGAAACAACAGAGAGGATTCGCTGAAGTGGATGAAGTATTAGGAGATGAGCCATCGAAACAGGTTTGGAGAAAGCTACGTTTGAAGGAGTAAACATTTACCTGTGTGTGCATGTTATATTGAAGGCTGCAAAGAGAGACGATCTCTGGGCGGAAATACTGCAGTGTTGTGGGCTTTCTGGAGAGCTGTTGAAAGAGAGAGAACGACACGAAGGAAGGGAGACAAACGTTACGAAGACTGTGAGTACAAGTGGTTTGTTTACTTTCACTGAGACATCAGAAAACCCTGTCTTGAATTATAGTAATAAGTTCAGCAAAATCAAAAAAAGCAGTAGGTTTGTCCGTAGTTTGTCCGAATACATAGTATTCGAAAAACAGTATGCGAAAAGTACCCGGATGACCTACTACTTCCTGTTAGATTTTGCAGTGTGCATACGATGGACACCTTACTATCCCATGATGCCCCGGGAGAGGAATTATCCAACGAAAGAAGAAGAGGCATGCGGCTGTTTTCGCGCTGGAATGACATGACGTGATGACGACGTATGTCACGTGATGTAGCAACATGGCGGATGTAGTACATTTGAATCTCATTCATACTAACAGGATTCATCATATACAGTACCTACTGTTTTAACGGCAAGTAAGTAGGAACTTCATCTCATTCAGTACCTACTGAACAGTATGCGGTTTTGGACGCAGCCGCTCTCTCTCTATGGCTCTGGGTGCATCACTTTACTTCTGAGATAACACCCGGGCAAAAGCTAGTCTCTATGCAGTGGTTCCCAGTCCTGGTCCTTGGGGCCCCCCTGCCGGAGGGTTTTGGAAGTCTCCTTATTTAACACACCTGATTTAACTTATCAGCTCGTTAGGGAGACATGTTTAGCATTTTTTATGTAGGCTGATAAGTTGAATCAGGTGTTTTAAATAAGGAGACATCTAAAACTTTCTGTCAGGGAGGCCTCGAGGACCAGGATTGGGAAACACTGCTCTATAGTGTGCTTCACAGGAGCACTCAAGCGCCATCCGTGTCATCCCGTGACACCAAAAATAAAGAGGATGATGAGGACATCTATCAAAATGTGGAACTTGATAAGAAAGACTGTGAAAATGTGAGCAGCGATGACTCTGAACAGGACTATATTAATGTGGATTCAGATCATTTAAAACAGGGTTATATGAATGTAGACACAGATGATTCTGAAGAGGATGTTCATGTTGATATTACAGAAAACAGAAGTAAAGTAAACAGCAAATGTGATGACGACCTTTAGGAAAGTGTTATGGATAATGAGTGAACCTGAAATACAGTAGATTTACCTTAAAGACAGCAATATTCATCAAAGACTGATTGGTACAAATGTTGATGATGTGATGATGATGTAGTTTGATGTAGCCCATCACTAAAGTGGGGTCTCTTGATGCCACTGTCTGGTTACTGTAAAAGCTTTGTTTTCTCTTTTGTTTTCTTTAATTGTTTTCAGAATTATATATAAACAATATTGCTAATAAGATAAAGATTAAATTTTTTTAATTGTTAATGAAATGCTAAACAATGTTTTGCCATCAGAAATATCTTGATTATGTTTCCTAATGTTTTTGTGTATTAATAAAGTGTGAAGATGGGGTGGTCGGTATGGGGTGGTCGGTTGTCTTGTTTTAGGCTAAGGAAAAACTACAGTACAATCTGATACATGCTGGAAAAAAGAGGTTCATGTTTTAACAGGCTCTGATTTTTAACTCCAGCATTATTACCAATGCAAACAGCCAACCAAAATGTTGCAGCATCTGTCTGTTATCTCACTAGAAACACTGTGTCTTAAGTTGTACTACAGTATAAAATGAAGAGCCATCAGAGTTGTGAAAACACCCACAGGCCAGGGACAGGGAAGTGGGTTTAGTAAGTGGTTGTGGCAGGATCATGGACAAATGCATTTTTATAGTCTTCAGCAGCATTTCTTTTTAAGGCAACAAAGATAAACTTCATACTGTATGTTCTGTTCAGTCCAAAAGAGAACAAACGGATCATGCTGAGATCTCTTCTTACATAAATATTGGGTAAATTACATTTTCAAACTGCCTTTACAAATATTTTGTAGTCCGTTAAAAAATGTATACAAATATGAACACAAAGATTTTTTACTTAAACATGACTGAGGGAGCAGCTGGTTAACACATCTGAGAAACTTGTGCTTGTGAAAGAAGTTGACAATATGTGTGAATATAGAAATATTACTCACAGTAGAAATCAGGGGCGTCGGAATAAGTTTAACATTGGGGGGGACACATATCGGAAACCTGACAGATCCGTTAATGGCTTGAACAGAAATATGTCATAAATGAAAATGGGTCAGGTGAAAATAGTGAAAAGGATAATACCCCTCTAGGGGGGTCTGGGGGCATGCTCCCCCACAAGGAAATTTTATCCATCAATCTGATGCATTTTGAGATGCATTTTTTTGCCATTGATGTCATATTGAAGTCGCCTGAGGCATACATATGTCACCGGGTGACTTAGGGCAGAACCGAAAATGGAGAGGAGAGGTTCCGCCCGGAGAGATTTTTTTTAATGCACCGGTTTACTTCCTGGTTCTCCATAGCAACAAACGAGCCAAATTCGCTACAGGTGCAACGAATTAGAGAAACGAAGTGTGATTGGAGGTTGCGGGAAGATGAAGCATTTAAATAGCTCTGTGGGAACACAAAGAGAAAAGCGATGGACACGAGAGGCGATTAACACGGGGGAGCTCCTTTGCCAAAGGCAAAACAAAGACACGCACCTTTTGAAGAGCCCGAAGGCTCTGTTGATCCGGGGATTGCTGAAGCGAGCGGAAAGAGGACAGAGCCACAGGAGGCGAAAGGAAGGCAAGCCGTGGATCTTTTAAAAGGAGCACCCCGAAGCGTGTGTTGTTGGTGTGTATTGAAGCGCTGAGTTGTGCTCGCCTGATACGCTGATCGATCACTCTACTTGCTCTCTCTCTCTCGTCTTGTGTTATGGATTTATGTTGATGGAGATACTGAAGACCTTATAGGTTGGAGAACGAACGAATATTGACATCTAGAAGAGAGAAACAAAGGAAGAAGAAACGTACTGCTGTGAGTATACATCTGTGGAAAAGTGTGTTTTGGCGACTGAAAACCGCCCTGCCAGTGCATCTGGAGTGTTTGCAGTGTGGATCAACGTAGAGAAACGTGAGACGAAGGAAGTGCAGCAGCCGTGAGTAATAAAACCCATTCTATTGGAACGAATTGCATATGCTTGACTTGTAGATCTTTTTGAGTGCCTCTAAGAGAGAGCGGGCAGCCCTACCCCTGAGTCAGCGTGGTGAGTGAGCCGAAGGATCCTTTTATGAAGCAGCTACAGTGACGAAACAAGCGCTAGGCCGTGTTATCATCGCCGTATTCCGCCCAGAGCGAAGTGGAGGAAGACGGGCGTCTTTTGTGTGCACTGAGCGTGGTGGGTGAGTCTTTGGATGTAGAAATTTTCACTTTGAAGTGGTGCTGTGAAATGCCGTGTATTGCAGTGAAATTACTGTGTCTTGTCAGACGTATCCCCGCCTCCACTCACTCGTCAAGGGAAGACGAAGAGGCAAGCGGTCCTAGAGCAAACTTGTAAATAATTATGCTGTGAGTGTGTTTCAGTTCTGAATAACAGAGTGGCGTCCTGGAGTGATTTCGCAGCCGAACGCTTGGCAGACTTGGTTTTGGGAGTGGCGGTGAAGAACTGTAGAGTTGGCGGTGTGTGAGTATTACCAATAACATTGCTACCTTACCTGTGTAATTTCATCGTTGCAGAGCTAGAGGCGAAGGAGATCCGCCGCCTCGAGGTCTCTACAAAAGGGCGCCCCTGTCCAGTGTTCGATCGCCCAACGGGTACCGAGGAAAGGGCAGCGCTCGACCCGGTGTGACGGCGTGACGTTCTCGCCCCTCTGCAGACCAACGAGCTCGCCGAGAGGGTTTGTCCCCGGCGTCATATAGGAACCATCGTCCAGCTGACACACTGTGTACGCCAGCTGTCGTCAGTCCGCCCCCTGTAAAGTGTATACTAATCCTGATAAGTCTGTTGACCAACAGAGACGAAGAGTGTGCCGTGCATATTTACCTGAGCGGAGCCACAATTGAGAACAACGTGCTTACAGTACGACGAGAAGAGGTGAGAGAGCCTTTGGAGTCAGATTCACTGTGTCCTTGTGTCCCAGCTGCTGTCTGTGGAGAGAGAGAGAACAAGCGTGAGCGCTAAGAGAACGTGCTGTGAAGAAAACCTGCACTTACCAAGAGCTGTGGTCAGCGAAGAGGTGAGAGAGCCTTTGAGTCAGATTCACTGTGTCCTTGTGTCCCAGCTGTCGTCTGTGGAGAGAGAGAACTGGAGTGAGCATTAAGAGAACGAGCCGTGAGAGAAACTGCATGCACCAGGGGTTGTAGCCAGTAAAGAGGTGAGAGCCATCCAGTCAGATTAAGCGGGTCCTCGGTGTCCCAGTCGCTGCCTGTGGAGAGAGAAGGAAAGGAGAGTGGGTCGACAACAAGGAGTCTTGCTAATTCAAGCGGTGGAGTGCCGCGAGTACAATACAGGTACGCAGACAGGAAAAATCAATACCAACACTCATTGTACTTTTGTTCTGCCTCCAGGAAGGAAGAGGAGGGCGCCACAGGCAGAAGGAACCAGAGGCGGGAGCCTGTTCCTCGACGTTACCCCCCCCTCCCCCTGTCACTCACTCGGCCGTGGCCCCCTGGAGGGCAGAGCCTGATATTAGTTTTAATTCCCCTTTCCCCAAGTCCCAGTACATTTTAAATATTTAAATAAATAAAGAATATTTTTATACTTACCTGTCCTCGTTGTTGTCTGGTCATTGGGTTGGTTTTGGGGACCTCCTCGGGGTGGAAGTTGAGAAGGGGCGTGGCTTAACAATTAGCAGCCAGCCCCTGGCTTGTGACAGATTTTGGCGTAGTCGGCAGGGTTCCACCTCGAGTTGAGTAACCAGGCTCGCCCAATGACCGACAACGCGGGGTCCGCAGCCCAAACCCCGTGCCAGGCCATCCTGTTTTTAAAGAAAGACCCTACACCATTTTTTTACCCATCCCTATGAAGAGCCCGTTCTAGGGACTAGAACGGATTGGCGGGGGAGGATGTCACCGGGTGACTTACGGCAGAACCGAAAATGGAGAGGAGAGGTTCCGCCCGGAGAGATTTTTTTTAATGCACCGGTTTACTTCCTGGTTCTCCATAGCCACAAACGAGCCAAATTCGCTACAGGTGCAACGAATTAGAGAAACGAAGTGTGATTGGAGGTTGCGGGAAGATGAAGCATTTAAATAGCTCTGTGGGAACACAAAGAGAAAAGCGATGGACACGAGAGGCGATTGACACGGGGGAGCTCCTTTGCCAAAGGCAAAACAAAGACACGCAACTTTTGAAGAGCCCGGAGGCTCTGTTGATCCGGGGATCGCTGAAGCGAGCGGAAAGAGGACAGAGCCACAGGAGGCGAAAGGAAGGCAAGCCGTGGATCTTTTAAAAGGAGCACCCCGAAGCGTGTGTTGTTGGTGTGTATTGAAGCGCTGAGTTGTGCTCGCCTGATACGCTGATCGATCACTGTACTTGCTCTCTCTCTCGTCTTGTGTTATGGATTTATGTTGATGGAGATACCGAAGACCTTATAGGTTGAAGAACGAACGAATATTGACATCTAGAGGAGAGAAACAAAGGAAAAAGAAACGTACTGCTGTGAGTATACACCTGTGGAAAAGTGTGTTTTGGCGACTGAAAACCGCCCTGCCCGTGCATCTGGAGTGTTTGCAGTGTGGATTAACATAGAGAAATGTGAGACGAAAGAAATGTAGCAGCCCTGAGTAACAAAACCCATTCTATTGGAACGAATTGCATATGCTTGACTTGTAGATCTTTTTGAGTGCCTCTAAGAGGGAGGGCGGGCGGCCCTACCCCTGAGTCAGTGTGGTGGGTGAGCCGAAGGATCCTTTTATGAAGCAGCTACAGTGACGAAACAAGCACTAGGCGTGTTATCATCGCCGTATCTCGCCCAGAGCAAAGTGGAGGAAGACGGGCGTCTTTTGTGTGCACTGAGCGTGGTGGGTGAGTCTTTGGATGTAGAAATTTTCACTTTGAAGTGGTGCTGTGAAATGCCGTGTATTGCAGTGAAATTACTATGTCTTGTCAGACGTATCCCCGCCTCCACTCACTCGTCAAGGGAAGACGAAGAGGCAAGCGGTCCTAGAGCAAACTTGTAAATAATTATGCTGTGAGTGTGTTTCAGTTCTGAATAACAGAGTGGCATCCTGGAGTGATTCCGCAGCCGAACGCTTGGCGGACTTGTTTTTGGGAGTGGCGGTGAAGAACTGTAGAGTTGGCGGTGTTTGAGTATTACCAATAACATTGCTACCTTACCTGTGTAATTTCATCGTCGCAGAGCTAGAGGCGAAGGAGATCCGCCGCCTCGAGGTCTCTACAAAAGGGTGCCCCTGTCCAGTGTTCGATCGCCCAACGGGTACCGAGGAAAGGGCAGCGCTCGACCCGGTGTGACGTTCTCGCCCCTCTGCAGACCAACGAGCTCGCCGAGAGGGTTTGTCCCCGGCGTCATATAGGAACTATTGTCCAGCTGACACACTGTGGACGCCAGCTGTCGTAAGTCCGCTACCCTGTAAAGTGTATACTAACCTGCTAAGTCTGTTGATCAACAGAGACGAAGAGTGTGCCGTGCATATTGACCTGAGAGGAGCCACCATTGAGAACCACGTGCTTACAGTACGACGAGAAGAGGTGAGAGAGCCTTTGGAGTCAGATTCACTGTGTCCTTGTGTCCCAGCTGCCGTCTGTGGAGAGAGAGAGAACAAGCGTGAGCGCTAAGAGAACGAGCTGTGAAGAAACCTGCACTTACCAAGAGCTGTAGTCAGCGAAGAAGTGAGAGAGCCTTTTGAGTCAGATTCACTGTGTCCTTGTGTCCCAGCTGTCGTCTGTGGAGAGAGAGAACAGGAGTGAGCATTAAGAGAACGAGCCGTGAGAGAAACTGCATGCACCAGGGGTTGTAGCCAGTAAAGAGGTGAGAGCCATCCAGTCAGATTAAGCGGGTCCTCGGTGTCCCAGTCGCTGCCTGTGGAGAGAGAAGGAAAGGAGAGTGGGTCGACAACAAGGAGTAGAGATCGACCGATACTCATTTTTTTAAACCGATGCCAATAACAAATATTTGGATGCTTATGTGCCTGATAACCGATATGCTAAACCGATTTTTATTTACTGTTATACTTCTGTTTTTGACATAATAATTACTACAACACTACTGAACTGAACAAACCCTTATAATAATAATCATCATCACAACAATCACTCCATCTTTGCATAGAAAGTAATAAATAGAGGGGTCTGAAAGAGTGAAGAATAATATTAATTTAATGAATAATGTAGAAACTATATTCCCAATACATGGACTATTCCAAACACCCCTATCATTTCGTCAGAAATGGACTGATCCAAAGTTCGCCCTGCGGTTGGCAGCGGGAGAGAGAAAAGTATAGCGGAGTTGGCTGCTTGTTATACATAGTTTATAGAGTAAAACAGGTGGATTAAGTGCCTTTTTTTGAATAATATGGTTGTTTTGACCAGCAACATGTAGCCTTCAGCAGTCCAACAAGTAGTTGGCAAAGAGGTTTTACAAATAATATCACTGACTGAAATACTACATTCAGGAAAGTAACAAACCAAACGGCTTATATATCACTGAATTTCTTAATTGGTAATGTTATTTGATGTCAGAATTATTAATATTTAGTTGTTTTAGCTTATGAAATGGCTGTTGACAGCGCTGTTTGTCTATGCATTTACTCACGCATTAACTGTATCAAACTGTGACCGAGGTAATAAATAATTAATTAATATCCACAGACATTTATATAGATATTTTAGCAAAATAATGTTTACCTGGTAAATTTTAATATAACTTAGGGTAAATCTTGTTAAAAGCTTCAGCCTTCAACCCCGGTAAGTGAACAGCACGTGATTTTGTGAGTTCGTCTCTATTCTTGGACAAACTGCATACATTGCTTTTAACTTGGTGCTGCTCAGACCAGCATGTGTACTGTATGACATCAAAGTATTGTAAGAACAATTTAAGTTGATTTCTCAAATCACTTGCATGGTACCAATCAAATCACTTGCACGGTACCAAAAATGCGATAGCACAATGTAAAAGTTTGGCATGGATTGAATTATAATGAAGTTGTCTTGTTTTTCAGGAGGTGATGTTAGACTGGTCAATGGTGGTAATCGCTGCTCTGGTCGAGTTGAGGTCTTTCATGATGGTCGTTGGGGAACTGTGTGTGATGACTATTGGGACATTAATGATGCTGCTGTAGTGTGCAGACAGTTGGGATGCGGAGAAGCTGTTACTGCAGACAGTGGGGCTCATTTTGGCCAGGGGATTGACCCAATCTTTCTGGATAATGTTGAATGTTTTGGAAATGAGAGCAGCCTAATACAGTGCAAACACAATGGACTAGGATCAAAATACATGTTAAGTACACTGGGTATTCAACAACAGAACTCACAATAAATGCAATGTATAATAGAAATGAACTCTTTCGCCGCCATTGACGAGATATCTTGTCAATCAAGAGAAAACGCTTCCCTGCCAATGACGAGTATTTCCGGCTTTCCGCAATACCGCTATTATCCACCAGGTGGCGCCCTTGCACATCTTTTTAAACCCGGAAGTATTGCCCTATGGCAAGCGGCTGCATGTCCGTGTCTGTTTTAAAGATCGCTCTGAATGGGATCTCTATGAAAAGACCGTCACAAAAATGGAATTATCTCAGCTCTCAGTTTGTTTGTTTGAAAGCAGAGGGTCTGTTCTTTCATTTGATATATTGTATGTTTATATATTTAAAGAAGAACATTTTCTGGAAGGCATTAAACTTTTGTGAAAATCATGAAAAACGCTGGCACTGGCTGGCAACTTTTTTAAAAAATGGTGGCAGCGAAAGAATTAATAGGGTAGGATTTATCTTTAGTGTGTTTAGAAAATATACATAAACAGTGCTTATTTGAGCTGTTAGCCACTTAGCTGCTAACACATCTCTCACACGTGCAACGCACACACCTCATTGCAGTCTCACGCAATGCACCCGTTAACAGTACTCAAACTAACTACATTTACCAAGTTGATAACTTGAACTACTGGTCAAATATAACATCACATAGAATACTCTCTCACAATTAATCATTTAAACATAATATGAACACTTGTAACAGTATTTAACATCAAATAAACAGAGTTCATAAAATCGTACCTTTCCTCTCTAGAGTTATTGCAGGAAAGAGGACAAACTTCCGATTGCACAGCAAGTAGAATCACTCACTGCGTATGACGTCAGTCGGCGTACATAGGCTACTATATTTAATAAAAGTGTGCAACGATTTCAAAATAAAAGGCCCCAAAACAGATGGTAATAAAAAATAATAATAATAAAAAATAACAAATTATTTATAATCTGGTGTAACAACATATCCTTGCTACATCAGCAAGGATGAGATGTTCAGGGTGTCAGGGTTTTAAACAGGGAGACTGAGACAGGATCCAATTGCAGAAAATAAATATTTTAATGAAGTCACTGTCCACAAGACTGAGCTCGGGTGAATAATAAAGAAAGTAAATCAGAGAGAGAGAAGATCCGCTGTGCGTTGACAGGGTGAGGTTTTCCGCTGTGCGTAGACAGGGTGAGAGTTCCAATGAGCGAAGGCCAACTGAGAAATCCACTGCTTGGAGACAGGGTGACAGATCCACTGAGCGATGTCAGGGTGAGTAATCCACTGCGCGATGACAGGGTGAAATAATTTAACTTCCGCGGAGAATTTAACCGAGCAAGCCGGACCGCGGCTACAGACCCTGCGTAGGTACGCTGGACAGCGCCTCTGGCAGCACGACAGCCGATGCTGCAGCGGAGAGTGAGATGACAGCCACTCTGTGATGGTAAAGCAGAGGGTAAACTGGCAGATGATGACAGCAGAGAGCTCAGGTAAACTACGGAAAAATACTAAAGGAAATAAACTTGAGCTATGAAAAAATAACTAGACTTTGAAGTAAAATAACAAAACAAACGGATAACTAGAGATCTCGTAATACTGAGAACTTGATTGACTAGACAAGACAGGAGATATGGCACGGCACATACAATGACGAACTCGCAGAGAACAAAGGGCTAAGGGCACTAATATAGCAACCAAACGAGGGGTAAATAATTAACAGGTGTGGTGACGCAGGTGTAGGAAATCACGCTGATGAAGAACCCAAATGACAGACGCGCATGAGCAGAGCTGTAAAACATAAACACAGACAATGAAAACACAGAAACAAAGCAACCAATCAAACCGACGTCCTAACAGAATCTCCCCTCCCAAAACCGCCACCGGGCGGTCCCAGAAGGGGCTCACCTTGTCGCCGACGGAGATCGTTAATCAACTCAGGGTCCAAAATGTCCCGGGCCGGTACCCAACACCTCTCCTCCGGACCGTAGCCCTCCCAGTCCACTAGATACTGAAAACCTCTGCCCCACCGACGTGAATCTAATAACCGCTTAACTGAATAAGCAGGAGAACCGTCCACTAGATGAGGGGTGGGAGGGGTGGGAGCAGAGGGGACAGGATTAATACGGGAAAAAAAACAGGTTTGATCTTGGAAACATGAAAAACCGGGTGAATCCGACCGAATGCTAAAGGCAATCTGAGCTTGACCGCAACCGGACTAATGACCTTAACTATACTGTATGGACCAAGGAAGCGAGGAGCCAGTTTACGTGAAGGCTCTCGGAGAGGCAGATCCTTGGAAGAGAGCCATACTTTCTGCCCACAAATATAGCGAGGGGCGGGTCGCCGGTGCCGGTCGGCCGCGACTTGGGTTCGTCTGGAAGTCTGAATTAAAGCGTTTCTGGCCCTATTCCAGATGCGTTTGCAGCGTTGGACGAAGGCCAGAGCAGACGGAACCGCAGCATCGGATTCCTGCGAGGTAAACAAAGGAGGCTGAAAACCCATCGAGGCTTCGATAGGGGACATGTTAGTGGATGATACAGGCAGGGAATTATGTGCATATTCTACCCACGGAAGCTGTTGGCACCAAGAGTTCGGACATTGAGACGTTAGACAGCGGAGCATACGACCAAGATCCTGATTAGCCCGTTCACATTGCCCATTGGTCTGAGGGTGATAACCTGAAGACAGGCTGGCAGTGGCACCGATCTGCTTACAGAATTCTTGCCAAAATCGAGAGATAAATTGGGGACCCCTGTCGGATACCACGTCTGTGGGTAAACCGTGGAGACGGAAGACGTGTTCCACTAATATCTGAGACATCGCTTTGGCAGAGGGAAGCTTAGGTAGGGGAATAAAATGAACCGCTTTGGAGAAACGATCCACCACCGTGAGGATGACGGTGTTACCCTTAGAAACTGGTAAGCCGGTGACAAAATCAATGGCTATGTGTGACCAAGGACGGGTGGGTATGGGGAGAGATTTAAGCAGACCAATGGGAGGCTGATGAGACGCTTTATTACGAGCGCATACATGACAGGCTAAAACGAACTGTCTGACGTCGGAGCCCATAGCGGGCCACCAAAAACGTTGACGGACGATAGCCAACGTTCTCCGAACTCCCGGATGGCCGAAAAACTTGGACTCGTGACCCCACCGGATGACCTCGGAGCGAAGCGCTGCCGGAACCCAAAGCCGACCCGCCGGGCACCCCTCTGGCACTTCACTCTCTCGTCCGGCCTCCCTCACCCGCTGCTCGATGCCCCAACAGAGGGCACCCACCACCCGCCCCTCAGGGAGGATGGTTTCGTCCCTCTCAACGTCAGGACTACCGAACAAGCGAGAGAGGGCATCAGGCTTTGTATTCTTTGAACCTGGCCGGTACGAGAGAGTAAAGTTAAAACGGTCAAAGAAGAGTGCCCAACGAGCCTGCCGCGATGTCACCCTCTTGGCTGAACGGACATATTCCAAATTTTTGTGGTCCGTCCAAACCAAGAAGGGCTCCGAGGTCCCCTCTAACCAGTGACGCCACTCACCCAAAGCCAATCGAACCGCCAGCAACTCCCGGTTACCAATGTCGTAGTTTCGTTCAGCAGGGCTCAACCGGTGAGAAAAGAAAGCGCAAGGATGCACCTTTCCGTCCTTCGCAGACCGCTGAGAAAGCATGGCGCCTACCCCGACATCAGAAGCATCTACCTCCACAATAAACTGAGCCTCCGGATCTGGAATAGAAAGAACAGGAGCAGAGATAAACCGGGACTTTAAATTATCAAAGGCCTCCTGAGCATCATTATTCCAACGGAAACATTCTTTAGTGGAAGTGAGAGCACTAAGAGGTTTAGCAATCTGACCAAAGTTCCTAATGAATCGCCGATAAAAATTGGCAAAACCCAGAAACCGTTGCAACTCTTTACGAGTGTCGGGGACTGGCCACTCGGCTACCGCCTTAATCTTAGAAGGGTCTGGACGGATCTCGCCCGCGGCAATAACGTAACCAAGGAACGAAACCGAATCCCTATGAAACTCGCACTTCTCCGCCTTAACAAACAGCTGATTTTCAAGAAGACGCCGGAGAACTCTGCGAACGTGCTGAGTGTGTACCTGCATAGACGGAGAAAAGATGAGAATATCATCAATGTACACAAACACGAATTTATTGATCATGTCTCTCAGCACGTCATTGACCAGAGTCTGGAAGACAGACGGAGCGTTACAAAGCCCGAACGGTAAAACGGAATATTCAAAGTGTCTGGAAGGTGTATTAAAAGCTGTCTTCCACTCATCTCCCTCCCTAATGCGCACCAGATGGTAAGCATTGCGCAGATCTAATTTGGTGAAGACGCGCGCTCCCTGCAATAATTCAAAGGCCGACGACATTAAAGGCAGGGGATACCTATTCTTAATGGTAATGTCATTGAGACCTCTGTAATCAATGCATGGACGTAGGGAGCCGTCTTTCTTTTTAACAAAAAAGAAACCTGCCCCCGCAGGGGAAGTGGAGGGACGGATGAGACCGGCACGAAGGGAATCATTAATATAACGGTCCATAGCCTCTCTCGGGACCGGACAAAGGAAAAAGTCTACCTTTAGGCGGAGAAGTGCCTGGGAGGAGATCGATAGCGCAATCATACGGCCGGTGAGGAGGAAGGGAGGTGGCCCGGGCTTTATTGAACACCTGATGAAGATCTCCATACTCCGCCGGGACCCCGGTCAGATCGGCTGCAGAAACCTGAGAGACAGAAGAAACAGAACCAGAAGAAGCAGCACCAAGACAAGACACATGACATGACGATGACCAAGATAAAATAACACTATTACGCCAATCCACGTGAGGATTGTGCTGTGCCAACCAGGCATGACCCAAAATGATGGGCGAAAGAGAAGAGCCTAGAAGGTACAGCACAATCTCCTCACGGTGGTTGCCGGAAACAAAAAGACTAACCGGGGGTGTACAGTGAGTGACCTGCGCTGTCTGCTGCCCTTTGAGAGTCCAAACCACGAGAGGAACCTTGAGGGGAACAGCGGGAATGCCCAACGAGCGAGCCAGCTCCTCGTCCAAGAAATTACCCTCGGCACCGGAGTCGAGAAGAGCCGAGGTGGGATGATCCAAGCCCCCAAAGGACAGAATAACAGGCAGATGAGAGCTAGAGACACGGGATATTTCTTCAGTAGCCACGCCCACCAGGACTCCCGGTCTCACCGGCGGGCTGGATCTTTTAACGGACACCCTCTAGCGAAGTGCCCCGGCTTGCCACAGTAAAGGCAGAGACAATTTAGTAGACGTCGCTCTCTCTCTTTCTGAGAGAGACGCATGCGACCGAGCTGCATGGGTTCAGCCTGAGTGAGCGAAGACAACGAGGCGGATGTGGTAGAACTGGCCGACTCATTCTGAAGAACCCGGTGACGCAGCGTGCGGCGGTGCTGGCGAAGAAGCATCCGAGCCTCAACCTTGAGCGCGAGCTCGATGATATCGTCGAGAGAACGAGGCAAATCGTGGGTAGCGATTTCATCCTGGATCTCATCATTGAGGCCGTCTACAAACTGAGCACGTAGAGCTGAGTCATTCCAACCGCACGCTGTGGCCAGAGTCTTGAACCTGATAGAATAGTCCGTGACTGAGTGCTTGTCTTGAACCAAACGCACCAACCGGGCGGCTGCGGCATCCCCCTGCACCGACCGGTCAAACAACTTCTCCATCTCGCGCCGAAAGGCATCGAAAGACTGACAGCAGGGTGCGCGGGCATCCCAGACCGCAGTGCCCCACTCACGCGCTCGCCCGGTGAGCAGGGTAATACAGAAAGCTACCCGGGTCTGTTCTGTTGCATATCGTCGAGGCTGAAGTGCAAACACTAAGGAACACTGGGAAAGGAAAGCCCGGCAGGAGTTGGGATCGCCATCATACGGCGGAGGGCTGGTGGCATGGGGTTCCGCTTCCAGAGGCTGGCGGGGTTGACTGACCTCTCGTCGGATCTGATCGAGCTGAGTGCTAAGCTCAGTGAAGCGAGACGAAAGATCCTCGACCTCACGGGACGCTGATGAAATCTGTGCCGTGTGCTGACCCAACCAGGCTCCCTGCTGGGCGATGGCAGTATGCACTGACTCGGCATCTGCTGGATCCATTTGATGGCGAGTTCGTCTGTCAGGGCTTTAAAGAGGGAGACTGAGACAGGATCCAATTGCAGAAAATAAATATTTTAATGAAATCACTGTCCACAAGACTGAGCTTGGGTGAATAATAAAGAAAGTAAATCAGAGAGAGAGAAGATCCGCTGTGCGTTGACAGGGTGAGGTTTTCCGCTGTGCGTAGACAGAGTGAGAGTTTCAATGAGCGAAGACCAACTGAGAAATCCACTGCTTGGAGACAGGGTGACAGATCCACTGAGCGATGTCAGGGTGAGTAATCCACTGCGCGATGACAGGGTGAAATAATTTAACTTCCGCGGAGAATTTAACCGAGCAAGTCGGACCGCGGCCACAGACCCTGCGTAGGTACGCTGGACAGTGCCTCTGGCAGCACAACAGCCGATGCTGCAGCGGAGAGTGAGATGACAGCCACTCTGTGATGGTAAAGCAGAGGGTAAACTGGCAGATGATGACAGCAGAGAGCTCAGGTAAACTACGGAAAAATACTAAAGAAAATAAACTTGAACTATGAAAAAATTACTAGACTTTGAAGTAAAATAACAAAACAAACGGATAACTAGAGATATCGTAATACTGAGAACTTGATAGACTAGACAAGACAGGAGATATGGCACGGCACATACAATGACGAACTCGCAGAGAACAAAGGGCTAAGGGCACTAATATAGCAACCAAACGAAGGGTAAATAATTAACAGGTGTGATGACGCAGGTGTAGGAAATCACGCTGATGAAGAACCCAAATGACAGACGCGCATGAGCAGAGCTGTAAAACATAAACACAGACAATGAAAACACAGAAACAAAGCAACCAATCAAACCGACGTCCTAACACAGGGCTTACCAAAATGGATATAGCAGTGGACAAGAGCATAAAATTGTAGTACATGTTCTGGTCCAGAATTCCTGCCAACACTACAGGGCCAGTGTACATTAGGAACTGTTGGAATTCAGTCGCCTTCCAACGGTCCAATTTCCTAAGCGACCGTGGTCTCCTGGCAAACTCAATTGGCACGTAGGGCCTCATTGACTGGAGTTTGTCTGACATCCTGTCTATTTTTGATGCCGGCAGTCTTACTGTTAATGGACCCCGGAGCCAGGTCTGAAGCAGTTTCCTTACGATGCCCAAACAGACTAGATGCATATAATCAGTGCTGGGCAGTAGTTTCACTACAAGTAGCGAAGCTAGTAGTTTAACTACATTTTTCAGTAGCTTGGTGGTAGCTTAGCTGCTTTCTAAATCAAATAGCTTTTCAGTAGCTAAGCTCTTTTTTTGACCAAGTAGTGAGGTAGCTTCCACACAAGCTACAATTTTTTAAACATTTCTGAAGTCGTCCTGAATTTGAGAATAAGCGTGTCATTTGAATCGACACAGGACATCGTTTGTTCCGTATTTTCAAGTTGTGCAGCTTTCATTCATACAAAACATTACCACTCGCATTCTGTGAAGAGTCGTGCTCTACCTCTGATTGGGTTATGTCATCAAGCCAAGCTAATATAAAAACATGTAATAAATATTACAATTTAAATTATTAATAGAATGTGCTTTGGCGGGCACCTCACAGACTCTGTGCAGGCTACGTGCTGCCTGCGGGCCCATGTTGGAGACCCTTGTGTTAAGATATGTCAAGGCCAGGTGTTTTTAAATAAAGGCAGCTCAAACATGCATTTTATTCTGGGAGTAGGATAAGTCCAGCAAACAGCCCCAAAATGTGAAGTACCTAGGCCTACATTATGCTTGTATTGCCTATAATTACCAAAATTATAAATTGAAACTGAATAAATAATTACATAATAAAACTGGTTAAAAATAAAAAAGTAGCTTGATGTAGCAAGCTACTATTGATGTAGCTTAGCCTGCTACATTTCCCAGGGGGGTAGCTTCAGTGTAGTGAAGCTTCATTTAATGTGAAGTAACTAGTAGCTTAGCTCACTACATTTTCCAAGTAGCTTGCCCAGCACTGCATATAATCCAAGGGAAACTGCGATACCATGTCAACCCTCGTGGTGGTGTAGTCATCAGCCATCAGGTTGAATGCGATGTCAGTTCTCTGGGGGTGCTCTGATCCAGGGGATGTCATACGACGGTTCTGGTATTGCCCCGGGTCTAGGCACTTATCGCACCCATGGTAAGCATTATGGCACTTTGTTTTTTTCACAAAGGACCATGCAGGGGCCTCACAGATTACCATGTGAAGTTTTATTTTATTGTTCGTATCTCCAAAGCAAAACCCAGCCTCTAACTCCTGTAGTTCGGTGACAAAATCAGATAGGAATTCTGTGGCCGAATTAGGTTTTTTTGGTCCACAGTACACCCAATGACCACAGGTTCCTTCATGGGGATGGTAACCAGTAAGCTAAGGATGAGCCACAGCTGTACAGTTGAACTTTTAAATAAAGGTAGACCATCTATATTAATCTGCAGCCCCAATGTCATGCCCTCTGCAAGTGTTTTGGCATATTTGAATGTCAAAGTGATGGTAGTTCCAGCCAGCCTTCTCCTGAATAGCATAATCTGTTTTTTTCTTGAAAAGATTCCTACCATCCTTTGGCAGATGGGTTATATGGAGTAACTCAACAGTGCATTCAGGGCATTGAGAGAAATGCCCAAACTCACTGCCCAGTTGGCAATGTTATCGCAAAGTGATGTCATCTTCATTTTCCGAATCCGAACTTGATGTTCCATCCCCATCAAAATACACATCATCAAAATCTGCCTCCAATTCCATTTCCTCTTCAGTAAAAACTTTGGCATTGAATGTGCAGCTGAAGAGGGTGGGGCAGTGTTCTCAGAAAGAACTCTGTCATCTGCTCGTATTCCTGTCATGTCCATATCAGTCATATCCATCATGTCCGTCCTAATTTGATGAACCCTTAAGGTTGACAAGGAGACAGGCAAAGTCTTTCTATTCATATTTGCTAGAAATTAGAAATTTCAAGAAAGACCGGTTGCAGGTTTTGTTTCAAAATAGGTTGCAATCAGGTGTGTAAAATGTATAATTGTTTCGACTGTTGTATTTAAATAAATACATTGTTGAATGGTGGTGTTGTCTGTTTTATTGTTACAAACTAGACAATAACATAAAATTAGGGCAACATTGAAATTTGGAATGCACTTATTGATTTGGTCCCATGAATAGGTCTAGACTGACATTGAAAATGAATCTATTACAACATCTCAATTCAGGTGGGAGGCGTTTTTTGTGGTCTATCTGCTTGGCCTTGACATTTACTTTGTTTGAAAATAATTATATTAAGTTGGTATTCATTTAACAACAAAGAAAGTATCTAAAAAGTTGGTATTCATTTCATAGAAATAACTAATATTTGTTTAATGTATAACAGGCCTTGTGATTTGAAACATTGCATTTGATTTGGAAGAATATTATGTCATGAGAGGGGGTTTAACGAAAAATCAGCAGCTGGCAGAAGTAAGAAGCTGCCACTGGCAGCCGACCATATACCTGCCAAAAAGGCAGACATCAGCTGCCATTAATAACCAGAAGTCGAAGATGAATGCCACTCTTAGCCTGGCAAATAAGTTATCATATCAATTCGTATACAGGTGCTGGTCATATAATTAGAATCTGATCCAAAAGTTGCTTTATAACTAATTCCATTCAAAAAGTGAAACTTGTCTATTATATTCATTCATTACACACAGACTGATATATTTCAAATGTTTATTTCTTTAATGTCAATTATTATAACTGACAACTAAGGACAATTGGAATATTACTTAAGACAAATATAAAGAAAGGAATTTTAGATATCTGGGAAACTTAAAAGTATGAACTTTCGCCTGACCTTAACCTCATAGAAAATCTATGGGGTATTGTGAAAAGGGATGCGTTCCACTCCAGTTTTAGACACACACTCTTGAACTTCCCTAAACACTTCCCCTCAGGGGATCCATTTTGAAGTGCATCCCACTTTGTCAAGTGGACGAGGGAAGTTTGTATGGACAGACCCTCGCTCCCTCAACTTTGACCGAGTCTGCTTCATGCAACACGATTGTGACGTCACTTCAGCATCTCGCGCTTTGCACAGTTCAAATGATGGAGGGGCCGGTCTCCACTTTTCATGTGATCAAGGGCTTAGGGTGATCCATTTGAACCAACTTCAAGTGTTCCAGCAGTAGTAGGCACTTAACGTAAGCAATGACGTACATCCGAGTGAACGAGACTGAGGGAAGTTAGCGAGGGAAGGTCATAAAAAACCGAACGAAGGTCATAAAAAAACGGGCTTGGCTCTCATAACACCTGAGCAGTGCCACAGATTGATCGACTCCATGCCACGCAGCATTGCTGCAGTAATTCGAGCAAAAGGAGCCCCAACTTATTATTGAGTGGTGCTCATACTTGTCAAGTTCATGCTTTTAAGTTGGACAAGATTTATAAAAATCCTTTCTTTGTATTGGTCTTAAGTTATAAATGTTCCGAGATACTGAATTTGGAATTTTTATTAGTTGGCAGTCATAATCATCAAAAGTAAAAGAAAGAAACATTAGAAATATATCAGTCTGTGTAATGAATGAATATAATAGACAAGTTTTACTTTTTGATTGGAATTAGTGAAATAAATAAACTTTTTGATCAGATTCTGATTATATGACCAGCACCTGTACAATTTTAGTATTTATTTAAATAAAATAGGCCTACTTCTATTAGTAATTATTTTAAATTATTTCATTAAAAATGTTTATTAAATATAACTCAAGTAACAAAGGTCATAGACAGTATACAAAAAAATATGAAATTATGAATTTGTACGTGTATAAATATGTTTTATGAATGAGTGTACAATAATGTTTGTTAAACAATTACAGATGTACATACATAAAGAAATGCCTAGTATGACGTAATCATATTTTATATTTATTAAATATACATAAGCATTCTTATAACTTAAATAATAAAGTGCCGTTTAAAAGGACACAAAAAGAACATTGTCTCATCAATTACCTTTTTTTAAAATCATATTTTGCAATCATTTAAGTTAGTTTGACATTTGCATTACTTCTACATTCTTGTCGTGGTTTAATAAAGCAAATGAAATGACAACATTTGTGAACTAGATAGTATACACGAGTGATGCTAAAGTTTGCTAATATCAAACAACGTTCCAATCATTATTATACATGATGATTAAAAAAACAATGTTTACTGCCGCAATAAATCAATACTTACTCAGTAGAGGGTTCAGCTCAACCATCTCCCAGTCTCGATTGACAGGTGTGCGTAGTTAAACCCCAGTCTCAATTGACAGGTGTGCGTAGTCAACCCCCAGTCTCGATTGACAGGTGTGCATAGTGGTTACACTTTATGTTGATAGTCTACTTTAGACATTCTACTAACTATAAATAACTTTGCAACTACATGTCAACTAACTTTCAATATTTTGCAACTATACGTCAACTAACTGTCATTAGAGTATTAGTAGACTGTAAGGGTTGGGGTTAGGGAAGAGGTTTGGGTTACTGGAATAAGTTGACATGCACCTGCAAAGATACTTATAGACAGTTGAATGTCTGTTGAGATATCATCACAATAAAGTCTTAGTAGATATTAAGCAGACATTCTACTAATTCTCTAAAGATTGGTAGTTGATAAGTAGTTGCAAAGTTACTTATAGTTAGTAAAATGTCTAAAGTGGACTATCGAAATAAAGTGTTACCTGCATAGTTAACCCAGATCCGATATGAGTCAGTTCAGGATCTGTTGTTTGGAAGTAGAATTTACGGCGCTGCCGGAGGATCCTCTGGGCGGCGCCAAAACGAATGTAACAGTCACACGTGTTTGGCGACTCGAAGGCCGATCCGCCTAGGAGTCTCCTGCTGTGTGGGTCATCAGTGTCAAATTTTCTCAGAACAGAGCTGCACTCCAAATGTGTTGTGCATATTGTAAATTAAACTTCTCTGTATTATCATTATGAACGACGTACAGAATTAGTTTGTTAGTTAGTATTTACTGCAAAAAGTCTACATAAAAACTAAACAGCATTGCAAGGTACCCTTATTCACTCTAAAAAATATTTAACCCAGGGCTGGGTAACTATAGGACAGAACACATTTTTGGGATACTACACTACAATGGAAATGTCAATATGAACTGTTGAAGTCACACAAAGGAACTGAAACCATGGCTGTTTTTCAATTCTAAGAATGCAAAGAACAGACTTGCGTTCTCGTGAAGACTGGTCTTGCCAGGCGACCTTGGAAGAACGAACTCAAAAGGTTGCGAGAACACAGAACGCACTTGTGAGAATTGAGATGTGTGCGATCTTCTTGCTGGTCACGTGACCTACCCAGATTTCAACCTGCAAGTCTGCACTCGATGCATCCTCGATATTAAGAACTCATCCGGGTATTTTTACGCGTCTTTGTCACGGTTAATCCGTGTCATGTCTTGTCTCTGTTCCGATTGTTATCACCTGGACATTCATTGATTAATTACCTGCCTCATCACACCTGTTTGTCATTTAGTCTGTGTGTATATATAGACCAGTTCAAAAGATGTAAACATCACTGGTCCAGAAGCACTTCCTGTTTCCGTTTTTTAACACTAGATAAACGTTGGGATAAAATAAACCAACAGAACATATAAACCTGAATTAAATGAAGGTAAACAAACATCTTAAAGATAATAATATATGTAAAATCAAAAAATAACTGTCACAAACTGTAACAGGAAGTGTTTCTGGACCAGTGTTGTTTCCATCATTTGAACTGGTCTATACCTCTGTCTTCTGTTTGCTCACTGCTGGATCATTGTCATTATTACCCTGTCTGTTCCCCGTGTCACATTTTGGATGTTCCTGTGTTTGCTACCTGTTCGTCATTTTACTCCTCATGTTTTTGGTTTCCTATTTTATCATTAAATGTTATTTATTTTGTGAACTCTGCGTAGGCGTCCTACTTCCCTACCCTGTCGTGACAGTCTTCTGTACTTGCATTCTTGAGAATTGGAATTGAACTTCGACTGTTAATGATGACATAGAGCGAGGACACAAGGATGCAAGATCGCTGAAGAATGCATATTGAGAAACAGCCCATGATTTGCCCTGTAGGAACACTCTAAAAAAATATTGGGTTGTTTTTAACCCAGGGTTGGGTAACTATAGGACAGAACACATTTCTGGGTTAAAAATTACCCAAATAATGGGTTGTTTTAACCCAACTGCTGGGTTATTGTTAATCAATCATGTTGAAACAACCCAGCAGTTGAATTAAAACAACCCATTATTTTAGTAATTTTTAACCCTCTGGCATCTAAAGGGCTCGTAATAGTTGTGCATAGGTCCTATGGCGTAGGTTCCGCGTCGGTTTTCATTTATAATTTTGCGTCGTCGTCCGCGTCGACGTGCAAACACGCGCCCAGGCCGCTGGCTCGAACTGATTTTGCCAAGTGGTTGATGTCCTCAGGCCAACATATTGTGTTGACCCAAGGACAACATTTTTCTAAATAAAACCTAAACCCACCCCAAACCCCAACCCTAACCATAACCAAACCCTAAAATCAGAGGGACATGATAACTGAAAAACAATGGTCTAACAGCTAATCCTGATTGTAAGCTTATCTCTTTCACCGCCAGCATTTTTAAAAAAAGTTGCCAGCCAGCGCCAGCGTTTTTAATGATTTTCATCAAAGTTTAATGCCTTCCAGAAAATGTTCTTCTTCAGATATATCAACATAAAATATACCAAATGAAAGAACCGACCCTCTGCTTTAAAAAAAACCCCGTTTCATCCTACCTTGAGTAGTTCTTTTGTAATCACTAATCAGCTTTTGAATATGGGAAGGTTTCTGCAAAAACACCACATTTTGAGCAAAAAGCAGAGATAATTCCATTTTTGTGACGTACTTTTCATAGAGATCCCATTCAGAGGGATCTTTAATACAAACACGGACATGCAGCAGCTTGCCAGAGGGCAATACTTCCGGGTTTAAAAAGTTGCGGAAGGGTATTGCGGAAAGACGGAAATACTCGTCATTGGCGGGGAAGCGTTTTCTCTTGATTGACGAGATATCTCGTCAATGGCGGGGAAAGAGTTAAACATAAAACAAACTGTTAACTTATTTCTGAAATCTGATTGGTTGATTGAAATGTTGTCCCAGGGTCAATCAATCAATCAATCAATCAACTTTTATTTCTATAGCACATTTTGCCAACAAGAGCAGTCTCCAAAGTGCTGTACAGTAGCAATGATAGACAATAAACAGGCACACAAATACTAAACCACAATCAATTAAAATAAATAAATAAAAACAAAATAATAAAAGACACAGGACCACATAACTCACGCTGTGTTAAAAGCCAAGGAATAAAAGTGGGTCTTAAGACGAGACTTAAAACATTCCACTGTGGGGGCCGCACGGATCTGAGGAGGCAGAGCGTTCCACAGTCTGGGGCCAACTACAGAGAAGGCCCGGTCCCCCCTGGATTTAAATCTGGACTTAGGAACCACGAGCTGGAACTGGGCATTTGACCTCAGTGAACGCGCCGGTGTATACATTTGGATGAGGTCAGTGATGTATTGCGGGGCCAGTCCACTCAACGCTTTAAAAACAAACAATAAAATCTTAAAATCGATTCGAAATCGAACAGGAAGCCAGTGCAATGAGGCGAGGATGGGGGTGATGTGTTCGCGCTTTTTAGTTCCTGTTAAAAGTCTAGCCGCAGAGTTCTGGACTAACTGCAGGCGCGAAAGTGCATTTTGGGATATACAATTTAAAGGAGCGGTGGACGAAGTGGAGTCCCCCAGTCTAACAGTAAAACATCTCCCAGACAGGTACGACCTGAACCACTCTAGCGCTGTTCCCCTGACACCCACACAATTTTCTAAACGAGATAAAAGTATTGTGTGGTCAACTGTGTCAAAAGCAGCCGTCAGGTCTAAAAGTACTAAAACAGCAGAATCACCCGTATCAGTTATTAAAAATAAATCATTAAAAACCTTTAAAAGTGCAGACTCAGTGCTATGGAAGGTTCTGTAACCTGACTGGAAAGTGTCAAAAATGCAATTTGCATCTAAAAAAGGCTGCAACTGTGCAAATACACTCTTCTCTAAAATCTTCGACAGGAATGGTAATTTAGAAATTGGCCGATAATTTGATAAAGTTGTAGGGTCAAGACCACTTTTTTTTAATCAGAGGTTCAACAACAGCCTTTTAACAAAAACATTGCACAGTACTAGAGGACAAACTGCTATTGAGGATTCTCTGACATAGGGGCCAATAGTCAACCAAACCTCTTTAAAAAAGCGAGGAGGAACTGTATCAGTGGGAGAAGAGGAGGGTTTTAGTTTATTGACAAATTCGTAAGAAATGAAAACGACACAGGCTTAAACTGATTAAAAATATCAGAGCATTGTGTCATTGTAGGAAGATGATACAGGGGGGAAGATATATTGGCTCTGATAGTAGCAACCTTGTTATTAAAAAACTGCAGAAAGTTTTCACATGTTTCACGTGTAGCTTCCAATACAGTGGTAGGAGTGGGATTTAAAACTAGACCAATAGTTTTAAACAGAACTGCGGGCTTTTCTATATTATTTAATATGATATTAGAGAGATATTTTGTTTTTTCAGCTTTAACAATATTCTGATAAGTTCTCCATCTATCTTTAAGAATTTGGTACGACACACAAAGTCCGTCTTTTTTTCCACCTGCGCTCTGCCTTTCTACACTCACGTCTTGCTGCACGCGTGGTGTCATTGAGCCACTTCTCTTCTTTAATTTTGGGGCGAATAGCCTTCTTTGGGGCTACAATGTCCAAAACATCAGTACAGGTGGAAGTAAAAGCTTCCATAAGTTGTTCCGTGTCTAAAGAAGAGGCTTGGCTTATTTGAGCTTGCACTGACGTGAACAAAGAGGAGAAATCACCTGCAGTGGACGGCTTAATAAAACGGCCAAAACGCACGGGAATGGGCCTTTTTCTATAATAGTTTACATTAAAATCAAACATGACAGGACTATGGTCAGAAAATACTGCATCGCCCAAAAAGACATTATCTACAGAAAAACCATATGACAGTACAAGATCTAAAGTGTGTCCGTGCATATGAGTTGGACCAAAGACATTTTGTACCAGACTAAAGGCATGAACCAAATCCAAAAAGTCTTTAGCCATAGGCTTGGTTGGACAACAAACATGTACATTAAAATCACCAACGATTAAAATCCTGTCATAGTTTATCCTTATAGCAGCAATGAAATCAGAAAATTCTTTTATAAAGTCTTTGTTGTGTTTGGGAGGTCTATAAACGACCGCACACAACACTGGCACAGTCTGTCGTAACTCAAAACAGCTCAGTTCAAACGAGGAAAATGACGTAAACAATAAGGGTTTGTGAGATAAACAAGTCTTTAAAACAGTAGCTATACCTCCTCCACGACCAGTAGTTCTTGGAGTGTTTAAAAACGTACAGTCCGGAGGTAACAGCTCTGAAAAGGCTGTAGACTCATCAGCATTTACCCAAGTTTCAGTTACAAACAGTATATCCAGAGAATGCGATTTGAAGAAGTCTTGTAAAATGAACGTCTTATTCATCAACGATCTCGCGTTAACAAGTGCACGTTTTGTTGAAGCCTGAGTATCAACAGTCGCTAGAGCTGCCCGGCTCAGCGACAAGAGGTGACCGGAGTTCACACCGCCTGAAGCTCCAAGCGGAGGGCGGCGAGGGCGCAGCTTATAAAACACCTCGTGCGGTCCCATAACTGGGACCAACCAGGCACCAACAGGAGCGAATGTGCGCCGCGAGATATATCGGTGAAAGCACTCTTCATAATCCTGCGGAACATTCTCTGGGAGCCGAGTTAATCCAGGAAAAACCGCTAGCCAGCATTTGAGTTTCACTAGTCTGCCACCTCGCACTCCTCGGCGTCTACGTTTCCTGGAAATCAGTGCCCTTACCCGCTACAGGTGCTCTGGCACATCCGCCAGGTAAGAGCTATGCGGTTTGTTCGATTTCAATTTAATTGATTCAACACTCGGTCCATAACAGCTATATTCCGCATATGAATCCACAATGTCTTTGATTTTCATCAATTCCTGACGATCATACACCAGCAGAGAGTCAATAGTCCTTGTAACAAACGTTAAAACTAACATAAAACAAATCAGAGTAAGCTGATTGAAGCGGCGAGCCAAATACACCGGCGCCATCTTGATTCAACCCCAAATAATACTGCATGAAATGCTTCTCTCACCACCAGGGATGTTACCCAGCCATAATGTTGCCCTGAGGACATCAACCACTTGGCAAAATCAGGAGAGCCCAGACGGCTGCAGGCAGTAACCACATGTGTAACCACAGTAGCAGCGCGAACGCCAAAGAAGAAGAAGCTTAACAACTTAAGCCACAAACGAAGAAGAAACAGCAACTTATTGTGTATAATTTGAGAAGACCAGCAATGATGGATGTAAATAAACAGCGACTTTTGTTGCAGTTTGAGTTAAATCACTCCTCAACTTGGCCATTCTTTGTTTTCACCGTCCCAAACGGAAATACCTATGACGCAGTTTTTTTAACCGACGGGAGGGGTTCTGGTGGACCAATCACAGCGCTTGCGGTCAGCGTAGAACAGACGCGCTGTTAAAAATTTTGCGAGGTGCGCGTAGCTACATATTAATGGCAAAAGACTAATAACACTGTGTTCAGCACAAACTGGACTACAATATTATATGATCAACATGTATGTACATGTTTGTATTTTTGAGAGAAAAATGTTTATGCGTGGTTTTTGAAAGAGTACAATTTTTAAGTCACTGATATAAGTCCACAAAACTCATTCTAAACATCCCTTACGAAAATTAACCATGGTTTAATGTGGTAAAAGTGTAGTAACCATGTTTTTTTGGTCAATTGATTACTATGAGCATAACCATGGTTTTACTACACTAACCATGGTTTAACTATGGTTTTTGAAAACCATGGTTGTCAATGGTTATTTAGTGGTAACCATGGTTTTACTACAGTAACCATGGTTTTTTGGTCTTAACTGTAGTAAAACCATGGTTAATTTCGTAAGGGATATTTTCCCAATACTTATCAAAACAGGATCTAGTAGTCTATAGTTTTTTCTTCAAAATGATGTGAAAATCATTTGGCCTACTCATTCACACAAAACAGTATATTGATTTACAATTTCTAAGACACTTTTGTTTGGGAAAATAAATATTTTCTATTAATTTCACAAGTATAAGTTAAGTAACTTTTAAAAACCATAGTAGCCTAAACATGGTAAAGGTAGTGTTTGGCCATCGTAAAAATGAACACAGGGTTAATGTTTGGTTGGCCAGCTAGAGGTTTACTTTTGTGCAGTAAAAAGCTCAAAAGAAGAACTGCCTATCGTTGTCTGGACTATTATTTGTGTTTCTGAAATCATTATAGTAGAAACACAACAAGAGACAAGCGTGATAATTTTATCAATGTTTGTTTACAGCCACCCCGCCATTACTCCCTCATGTGTTGATCATGAAATCAGTACGTGTGCACATGCGAGTGATCCTGTGTTTAATAAACTTGCTGTGCGGAGATATAAGTTTAGACGCAAGTAAATAAGCACTGTTGTATTGTTTGCAATCTCGTATTTTATAACAGGGTTCTTGCAGGTTTCAGCTACTTAAATTTAAGACCTTTTTAAGACCTTTTAAGACAATTATGAATAAAATTTAAGACCAACAAGACACTACTAGAAGCATTCGAATGATCTCAGAAATTCTCAAAATGTTCTATTTTTATTGATTCAGTTACACAGTAAAATAAACACACACTGCAAAAAATGATGTGTTAATTTTTTACACATTGTGTGTGTCATGCCATTTAAGGCATTATTTCATGTTAAAATAAATGAAAGGGCCAACACAAGTTGTGTTAAAACAGTGACGGGAGTAATGCGTTACAAAGTAATTCCGTTACTGTAATTCCACTACTTTTAACGGTAATGAGCATGTAACAAAGATTTTTTTTAATCAAGTAACGCAGTTACAATTACTGAAATTTAAACGAGTTTGTTACTCGAGTTACTCTATTTTGTGATAAATGAACACTTGCAGACAAGACATTTCTGATCTAATGTTGCAGGACCGTGGTGGGCGGCACAATGAATAATAACACAGAAGATGTGTTAGTATAGGGACAACACATTTAATGTGTTAGGGACAACAGATTTAATAGCCTCTCTAATTACACAATAACGGATTTATCTATATTAAGAAAATGCTAACCTTATCCAAGACCGTTTCCCAATCCGAAGGCTGCAGCCTCCGAAGGGTCGCATTTCTATTCTGCATACGTCATAAAGACTGTCTTATTTCAAAATATTAACTTTTAAATTAACTTTAAAATATTGATTATTATTCTTAGTTAATCATAAATTGTTGTGATGTGCTTATGACTTGTGAATGTAATGCTCAGTTAACTTAAATAAACTAGGCTTGATGATGTATGCAGCAGCCTGTCTATGCGACCTCCGGAGGCTGCAGCCTTCAGATTGAGAAACGGCCTAAAGGGCTCTGATTCTACCACTATTCATTTAACCATAACTCCTTAAGCATTTGCGCTATCAAAAAAGTTTGAATTGTTACTAAAAGAATACAATTGCGCTTTTTGGAAATATATGAAGAGTTTGGTTCCAAAACGCAATAAATCCATTTTGACAAATTTCTGTAAAAACGTGTTTTCTATAACAAGAAAGTAACAAGATGAAAAACACTATTTTCTGTTACAAACTTTCACATAGCATCTTTAGGTTATAAAAACTTAAAAAAATCAAATCCATAACTTGATTTTCAAAGATTTATTATAAAAACGAATTATTTTTTCCACAAAATGCAATAAATCCATGACAGTTTTTGTTTTAAAATGCTAGAAATCTATTAATTTAATGTACAAATGTGCATTCATCTTTGCCATTTTATATTCATTTAGTTGAACAGTTGTACACACTGACTAAAAAAATAAACATTAATGTCATTAATCAAAACACTTACTTTGTCATATTAAGTGCTGCGGTTATACTTGACGTCGTCGCTTAGCATTTTTGACAGCGATCAGCTGTAAAATGTTTTGGTCCTGTTCGATTTTCGTTGACTTTGAGTAAAGTAATGTAAAGTTTTTCATAAGATCCCCTGGGGTCAATGTGTTAGCATGAGAAACTTGATGCTGTCGGGAGATAAGCACCAGTCTCCTGAGTGCTTCGAGTAAATTATTAGATGTTGATGGCGTTTCTTTCCCATCACAGAAAACCATCACAGGTTTATCAATGCCCTAAAAGCAACACTATGTAGATTCCATGTAAAAATGACTTACAGCTCCCCCATGTGGTTGAAAAGCGCAACAGTGCCTGGTATAAGACACTCTTCTGCAGGCAGGGGGAGGGGCGGGGCTGTGTGCTCTACTCTCCACCGCCACTTTCAGAGTGTGCTTGTAGCAGCTAGGAGGCTGCTCAGGTTGCAGCAACAGTACAATTTGTTCAGTTAAAAGTTGTTCTATCACTAAAATAATTTTAGAGACATTATTTAAAGGTAAAAAAACTACATAGTGTTGCTTTAAAGTATTTTATTTTTTTTGTTTGTTGATCACGAAGTACAAAGTAGATGAGGAAAACTCGGATTCCGTGTACTCAACGCACCGCCATTGTTTGTTTACATTGCGTGGAATGGTGGGCTGTAATTTCTGGAGTGGATTTATTGAGTTCTGTAAAAAAGGAGGAGTGACGTTTATCGCATTTTGGGGAAAAGGGAGAAAAGATGACAGAATAACATGGCGAATATTGGATTTTGCGTAAAAATAAGAATTTACTTTTAAATACTGACCTGATATAATACTGATTTTGGCAGTAACTCTTTTTTTTTCAAAAATGCTGTTTATCGCGTTTTGGAACCAAACTCTTCATATGGTTTATTACGGTACTTTCTTGCTTTCTGTCCCCCAATTGCTGCTGTTTGTGGAGAGCTGAAGGGCGTTAGGTTCGAATGCATTGCAGCAGAGACCAATATTAAAGTCTAAAATATAAAACTGTGAAACACTAAAGTTGACATGCTGTTGGTGGCACGTGACTCGACGGCCCGCCTGTTTAAGTTGATTTTCAATAAAGCACTGTTTTTTTTTTGCTTCTGGGACCTCTATGTCTATGTTTTTGTCTATATTTAAGCTATGGTCGCTTGGAGTTGGGGCAAAGAGTATAGAAGCACAAGAGGGGAAACTCTCATTCGTTTTTGGCAACAGTCAGTATCGCGGCCGCCATTTTGGAATGAAAATTCTCACAGCCAATTCATTCTCAATTCATTCTTAGCGAATCTCCCAGCCAAATCAGAAGCGCAATAGTAAGTTTCTTAAATTAAAATTTTGTTCACTTGCTACACTTACAGTAAATGTGTCACCACCAGGGGCTGGCTGTGTTAACTAGAGCCACGCCCCTTTTCAACTCCCACCTCGAGGAGGTCCCCAAAACCAACCCAATGACCAGACAAACACGGAAACAGGTGAGTAAAATTTAAAACAAGCTTTATTTAGTTTAAATATTTAAAAGAACTGGGGAATTGGGGAAAGGGAAATTTAAAACTAATAGGCTTCTTCTCCTCCCTCCAGGGAGACTGCAGCCGCGGGCAGACAGGGGCAAGAGCAACAGGGGTGCCAACCACCATTAACGGGGGAAAAAGGGAAACGTCAGGCTCCCGCCTGGACCCTGCTAGCCGTGGCGCCCTCCTTCTTCTTTCCTGGAGGCAGACAATCTTGGTGTGACTGGTAGGGGTTTTCCCACTGTCCGTGCCCAATTGTTCACTCTCGCCTTCCTCTCTCTCCACAGGCGGCCACGGCTCCGCTGCTTCAGCTTTCTGGATAGGTATCACGTTCACAGTCTGTTCCTCAATGATTCACTCTCGTTTTCCTCTCTCTCTCCACAGGTGGTCGCTAGGACACAGAGACACTGTTACTGAACTTCAAATGTTTCTCACCGGCTCCGCTGCTTACAGCTTTCTGGGTAGGTAGCACGTTCACAGTCTGTTCCTCAATGATTCACTCTCGTTCTCCTCTCTCTCTCCACAGGTGGTCGCTAGGACACAGAGACACTGTTACTGAACTTCAAATGTTTCTCACCGGCTCCGCTGCTTACAGCTTTCTGGGTAGGTAGCACGTTCACAGTCTGTTCCTCAATGATTCACTCTCGTTTTCCTCTCTCTCTCCACAGGTGGTCGCTAGGACACAGAGACACTGTTACTGAACTTCAAATGTTTCTCACCGGCTCCGCTGCTTACAGCTTTCTGGGTAGGTAGCACGGTTTCCTCTGTAGGTCAGCAGAGGGGCGAAGGTCCCACACCACCTCGCCGGGTCGAGCGCTACCCTATCCCCACTGCCCGTAGGCCGATCGAATCCCGGACAGGGGCGCCCTTTTGTAGAGACCACGGGGGCAGCGGACCCTTTCGCCTCCGACTCTGCGACAAATACAGACACAGGCAAGTTTACACCCGAATGCTTTCAATATTTTACTCACAGTTCTGGACAGCTCTTGGTCTGCGTCCCTTCGTACTCTGAAAACAGTACACAGCGTATGGTGGCAATAAGGTCTGAGGTCGTTAGCCTCCCCGTCCTCTGCCCAGTGGAGAGAATGGATGGTGCGGGGCTTCTCTGACAAGACACACAGCAACCCACAGCAAATACACAGCACCACTCCAACGTGAAAAGCTTATGATATGTAAAGTCTCACTCACCACACTATAAGTGCAACACCACAAGGGAAAACGCCCGGTGTCCTCCACTGCGCTTTGGGGTTAAAATAGAGGCGATGGCAACACGACCAAACCAAAGTCTCGTTGCTGTGGCTGTTTGGACGTATGCTTCCAGCGGCTCGCCCACCGCGCTGATTTTAGGGGTAGGGCCGCCTTCCTAGTCCTGGAGGACTCCAACGATCACACAGGTTAAGTTTCTGCCAGTTATGCCTACACCAACGGGCATACTCACAGCGGATAGCCTTTGTTTTACGTTGTACAACAAGGTCAAATCTCTTCCTGCTTTACTCCTTCCAAAATACTAGTTGGACCAAAGTTCCTTTCTACCCATAGGGTTCTTCGTTTAATCCAGCCGGTCCACCGTAAACTGTAACAAGAGAGGGGGAGAGAGAGAAATACAGACAGCCACCACGTCTAACAATGCGCACAGCTCCGTTCCTCAGCACACACTAAGCACTTCACCAAAAAGCACACGGGGTGCTCCTTTAAGAGATCCACAGCTCGCCCTTCTTTCACCTCCTGTGGCTCCGTCTTCTTTCCGCGCGCTCCTCGCGCAGCCCGGATCAACAGAGCCTTTGGGCTCTTCAAAGGGTGCGTGTCTCTTCCTGCCTTCGGCAAAGGAGCTTTCCCCGTGTCAATCGCTACTCGTGTCCATTCCACCTTTCTTTGTGTTCCTACAGAGCTATTTAAAGGCTTCATCTTCCCGCAACCTCCAATCACACTTCGTTTCTCTAATTCGTTTCACCTGTAGTGAATTTGGCTCGTTCGTTGCCCTGGAAACCAGGAAGTAAACTGGTGCACTAACAAAAAATGTCCGGGCGGAACCTCTCCTCTCCATTTTTGGTTCCGCCCGAAGTCACCCTGTGACATCCTCCCCCGCCAATCCGTTCTAGTCCCTAGAACGGGCTCTTCACAGGGGCGGGTAAAAATGGCGTAGGGTCTTTCTTAAAAACAGGACGGGCATGGCACGGGGTTGGGCTGCGGGTCCCGCGTTGTCGGTCATTGGGCTAGTCTGGTTACTCAACTCGAGGTGGAATCCTGCCGACTACGCCAAAATCTGTCACCACCAGGGGCTGGCTGTGTTAACTAGAGCCACGCCCCTTTTCAACTCCCACCTCGAGGAGGTCCCCAAAACCAACCCAATGACCAGACAAACACGGGAACAGGTGAGTAAAATTTAAAACAAGCTTTATTTAGTTTAAATATTTAAAAGAACTGGGGAATTGGGGAAAGGGGGATTTAAAACTAATGGCTTCTTCTCCTCCCTCCAGGGAGACTGCAGCCGCGGGCAGACAGGGGCAAGAGCAACAGGGGTGCCAACCACCATTAACGGGGGAAAAAGGGAAACGTCAGGCTCCCGCCTGGACCCTGCTAGCCGTGGCGCCCTCCTTCTTCTTTCCTGGAGGCAGACAATCTTGGTGTGACTGGTAGGGGTTTTCCCACTGTCCGTGCCCAATTGTTCACTCTCGCCTTCCTCTCTCTCCACAGGCGGCCACGGCTCCGCTGCTTCAGCTTTCTGGATAGGTATCACGTTCACAGTCTGTTCCTCAATGATTCACTCTCGTTTTCCTCTCTCTCTCCACAGGTGGTCGCTAGGACACAGAGACACTGTTACTGAACTTCAAATGTTTCTCACCGGCTCCGCTGCTTACAGCTTTCTGGGTAGGTAGCACGTTCACAGTCTGTTCCTCAATGATTCACTCTCGTTCTCCTCTCTCTCTCTCCACAGGTGGTCGCTAGGACACAGAGACACTGTTACTGAACTTCAAATGTTTCTCACCGGCTCCGCTGCTTACAGCTTTCTGGGTAGGTAGCACGTTCACAGTCTGTTCCTCAATGATTCACTCTCGTTTTCCTCTCTCTCTCCACAGGTGGTCGCTAGGACACAGAGACACTGTTACTGAACTTCAAATGTTTCTCACCGGCTCCGCTGCTTACAGCTTTCTGGGTAGGTAGCACGGTTTCCTCTGTAGGTCAGCAGAGGGGCGAAGGTCCCACACCACCTCGCCGGGTCGAGCGCTACCCTATCCCCACTGCCCGTAGGCCGATCGAATCCCGGACAGGGGCGCCCTTTTGTAGAGACCACGGGGGCAGCGGACCCTTTCGCCTCCGACTCTGCGACAAATACAGACACAGGCAAGTTTACACCCGAATGCTTTCAATATTTTACTCACAGTTCTGGACAGCTCTTGGTCTGCGTCCCTTCGTACTCTGAAAACAGTACACAGCGTATGGTGGCAATAAGGTCTGAGGTCGTTAGCCTCCCCGTCCTCTGCCCAGTGGAGAGAATGGATGGTGCGGGGCTTCTCTGACAAGACACACAGCAACCCACAGCAAATACACAGCACCACTCCAACGTGAAAAGCTTATGATATGTAAAGTCTCACTCACCACACTATAAGTGCAACACCACAAGGGAAAACGCCCGGTGTCCTCCACTGCGCTTTGGGGTTAAAATAGAGGCGATGGCAACACGACCAAACCAAAGTCTCGTTGCTGTGGCTGTTTGGACGTATGCTTCCAGCGGCTCGCCCACCGCGCTGATTTTAGGGGTAGGGCCGCCTTCCTAGTCCTGGAGGACTCCAACGATCACACAGGTTAAGTTTCTGCCAGTTATGCCTACACCAACGGGCATACTCACAGCGGATAGCCTTTGTTTTACGTTGTACAACAAGGTCAAATCTCTTCCTGCTTTACTCCTTCCAAAATACTAGTTGGACCAAAGTTCCTTTCTACCCATAGGGTTCTTCGTTTAATCCAGCCGGTCCACCGTAAACTGTAACAAGAGAGGGGGAGAGAGAGAAATACAGACAGCCACCACGTCTAACAATGCGCACAGCTCCGTTCCTCAGCACACACTAAGCACTTCACCAAAAAGCACACGGGGTGCTCCTTTAAGAGATCCACAGCTCGCCCTTCTTTCACCTCCTGTGGCTCCGTCTTCTTTCCGCGCGCTCCTCGCGCAGCCCGGATCAACAGAGCCTTTGGGCTCTTCAAAGGGTGCGTGTCTCTTCCTGCCTTCGGCAAAGGAGCTTTCCCCGTGTCAATCGCTACTCGTGTCCATTCCACCTTTCTTTGTGTTCCTACAGAGCTATTTAAAGGCTTCATCTTCCCGCAACCTCCAATCACACTTCGTTTCTCTAATTCGTTTCACCTGTAGTGAATTTGGCTCGTTCGTTGCCCTGGAAACCAGGAAGTAAACTGGTGCACTAACAAAAAATGTCCGGGCGGAACCTCTCCTCTCCATTTTTGGTTCCGCCCGAAGTCACCCTGTGACAAATGCTGTATTGTCTTGTATGTATGTGTTGTGTTGTTGTTGTCAAGGCCGCATTATCCTAATGGGCAACATGGGCTGCAGCCCAGGGCCCCGAACACTAGGGGGCCTCCGAGACAATTCTATTTTGAGTTTTTAAAAACATTTTGATTGACGTAATTATGCGTAAGTGCTACCTAGAGCAGAGGCCCCCTACCACTGGGTCGCAAGAATGTTCTGAAAAAAATTGTATAATAGCTACGTAATAGCTTATGGGATGTCCTTTAAGAGCCGACTTCAAATAACATTGATCATTTCCACTCTTACAAGGCCGCGGTCTCTCTCTCTCTTTAACTCCAGTAAAATATTTTAACGGGTACACATTTAACGTAGCTTTAGGAACCTAAACAGTCCTGTGTCAATCATCATTAAAATCATATTGTAAACGGGAGTATGTGCCTCCGCGCCCGGCCGCATTTCTTCTGGCATCTCTCCTCATCATCTCCTCCTTCATTTAAACTTGGGACTCAAACCCGACCTAAGGTCGAGCTGCCTTCAAAAACAGCAAGCCAAGTTCGTTTACTGTTAATTATTATGACTAAATAGGCAGGGAATCTCGTGAAACAATAAAAGTAAAACAATCCGCCAAAATATGATTTAACTTGATTTTGATGATTTAGTCGAGGAATTCTCTTTAAAGAAGAGCAGAAAGATAGCCTGGTTAGCCAGACCTACATCAAGATGTAAGGTCTGGCAACTCTTCACACAAACGGCTCAATGCAAGGGGCGGGATATAAGGTTGTCCCTCAAAATGCCTCTGTACGCAATAGGATAGCGCTATGACCAATCAGAGCAACGAAGAAGGTGACGTATGAGTCCCATGCGTTTCCCCACCAGTGGAGCTAATTGGTATATCAAACTTTTACCGTAACCAGTCGGCAAAACTCCAAACACATCTTTCTTGCTTAAAAAGGACTTCAGTAGGGTTATTTGCTCTTCTCTCAAAGAAAAACATAAGTCTAAGTCCTCCAGAGTCGCGGCCAAAGCCGCTTCAAAAGAAAGCTGTTCGCCAGCAGCAGCACCCATTCTTTGTTTTCAAGTAGGAACCGTCGCAGGCAGCTCTGTCGTCAGCATGTTAAGCCCGCCCCACAGACGCTACACACGATGTGATTGGCCTGACCAAATTTTGGTTTTTGGAGCTGTTAAGTGGATTGTGAGTGCCTAGACTAAACCCTGGCAGCACATATATTTTGCGGCCGCTAGGGTGCGTCTAGATTTCTAGGCTAGCAGAAAGAAGCACTTTAAGTTGCTTAATATATGTTATTTTCTGTGCTGTTCTGATTGTAAAATTATTACTTGATAATATTGTTTAATTTGTTTAAATAATTTTAGCCTACTTTTTAGAGCCCTGCATTTCAGCCCGAGCCCGACGGGGCCCGACCTGTTTACGCCCTTCGGGTTTCGGGCCAATTTTAACGTCACAGCAGATACGCGGGCCGGACCTCGGGCTTATTTAGGCTTCTCCATCTTTTTATATTTTTCAATTTAATTAAAGAACCGTTTGACAGACATTGATGATTGCAAAACAAACATAGGAAGACGTTTAACCTATCGCATGAGTCCGCTACGCACAGCCACACATTTACAATGCAGCTGTTGCGTATTTAACAGCAGGACCTTCAGCGCCCACCAGGAAAAATTATAAATGGAGTACTAGATTAAAACCTTGGATACTGTACATAATCTTTGCAGACAGCATCCAAGACATAATCTATTAAAGACTTCTCCCTGTATTAATTTCGTGTAAGAAGGCTGTGTCTTTATTTCTTGTTTGTGTATGGATCGACTTTTTTCTTAGTTTAACTGTTAGATGGATACATGAATAGCCATCTTCTGTGGTAGGTCCTTATATTTAAAAAATGTATATGCAAAAGCGAAGTTGTAAGATAAGGCAACATGCATGTTTATTCTGTTTCATGTTTATTTCGTTTAGTTTTGTATAGCCCTTTTTATTTTTTTAATTCTGCACCCGTTGCAACTGCGAGCAGCAGAGCAACCTGCCTTCGCTTTTTAAAAATAGTATGTGTTGATAATAAACGTTTAAACTAACATTGTGATATGCTGAAAATATTTATTTTAAATAGTTGTTATTATAGCCAAGTGAAGTGTTGATTTGAGAGGGTCAATTCATCATACATGTCGTCAACTTGCCGTCGGCCGCTAACCACTAGTTATCATAAAAACTTTAACAAACAAAAACTGCTCTAAAATGTAAATAAAAAAGAAATATAACTATTTTGCCATTTAAAACAAAACTGAACTGCTTTAATTGCTGCAAGAGTACAGCTGTACAAGCTGTGTAAGCACTTATTTTTTGCCATTTCTTTGGATTTCTTTTGCAAAATCTATGCGGAATTTTGCAGAATGATTTAAAATGTTTTAAAATGATCTGAGAGAATGTGCGCTGTGAATATTACAAAACAATAAAATATTTTATAACTATTATACATTTTATTAAAGGATTACCCTGAATTAAACTAGACCAACATGAACCAACAGATAATGGATAATGTGCTTTCACGACCATAGAGTTTTATATAATATACATATATTACTGTCAGTGTAACAGTAAAAAGAAAAAGCTTCTCATAATAAATGTAGCGTATATAGCAAGATAATTTCATCAGTTTAACAACACAATGTATATATATTTATCTTGTAAACGGATTTAAAATAATAAATAATTGTCGCGTCACGTAGCAAGAGAGACGATAGAGATCTCATTAACATCTCCGCAGTTGAAGAATTCTCTTTAAAGAAGAGCAGAAAGAAGCACTTTTTGTTGTAAGTTTTATTAAATAAATGTTATTTTCTGGGCTATTTCTGATTGTAAAATTATTTGAGAATATTGTTTAATTTATTTAAATAATTTTAGCCATTTAATGTTGCACATACGCTGTAAAAAACACTGGATTTACTAAAAAATATAGACAGTGCATCGTTTTTGCAGCCCCCTTTTTTAGTAAGTTTTACTAAAAAAATTTACGCAATGGGGCACTTAGTAAATCCAGCCTTTATTTTTTTCAGTGTATATTGGGGGGGCCTCAAACCAGCGTTAGCCCAGGGCCTCACAAAGTCTTACCCCGGCACTGGTTTGTTGTTATCAGTTGTGGAATCCAATCATTAAATAGATACACATTTGAGGTCATTTTTTCTTGCTTTATTATGTAATTCTATTTTATGCTACTTATTTACTATTATTATTAGTTACCAACTCCACTAGGTATGAAATATATTTTGTACATATTAATCCCCTGGATCCCGCTACAAACATAATCTTATAGAACATGATGCATTGTTCTGTCTGTTATTCTACAATTGTCACTTTTGGACAGTGGCTGTGTTTTTTTTTACTTAATCCATTTCGAGCAATTCAGATGTATATGTGTGTATATGTGTGTGTATATTATGGAGCCAACATATTATGTGTGGATGAGTTTATGTCGGTATGTATGTATGAAAAGTTAGCCTATATAAAAGTGGAAGACTTGTCTAAATATCTGAAAATAAGCTGTATAAAGGGATTAATGATCACTGGTCTGATTGTATGTTATTCTGTGTTATTATCATTCAGTTTGAATTGTTTTTTAATGTACAAAGTAGCTAATATTGCCATCACTTCTAGTTGACTCCCGAGTCGCTTTCATTCCAAAACGGCGGATTTGTAGGGCTGCTGCTGGATGCTGGTGTTGCAATGGAACGTTCTATTGAGTTTCCCCTCTTGTGCTTCTATACTCTTTTGTTGGGGTTAGAGATGGGGTTTGGTTAGGATGTCATTTTTATATAACAAAAAGTTGTTCTAACCCTAAACAAAGCGACAATGGTAAAAAAAACTGAATAATTTATCTTTTGTTTCTATGAGAAGTATTCGTTAAGTTACAGTTTATTTTTCTGACGCGTTTCTGAAAGGACTTCACTGACGGAAAGGGATCAAAACGCACATCATGTTTATTTTCTTAATTTTGCGAAAAGCACAAAATTCTGTTTTTATTGGGAGTGGACAGAACTAGACACTGTAACGTTTTAAATTATGTATAAATCATATCTGTATGTCCAAAATCAGCAGAGTAATCTAAGTCTCTTTGCGGAGTGATTGAAAAATAAAGAGTTTGACCCCGACCCCAAAGTGTTAAACCAGAAATGTGTTCTGTCCTTTAGTTACTCAGCCCTGGGTTAAAAACAACCCAATATTTTTTAGAGTGTTCCTACAGGGCAAATCATGGTTCAGTTCCTTTGTGTGACTTCAACAGTTTGTTTCATGTTGACATTTCCAGTGTAGTGTAGTAACCCCCATCTAAGACCCTTAAAGTCCACTAAAAAGGTACAACGTAATCAACTAGAATTACAGTGGGGCAAAAAAGTATTTAGTCAACCACCAATTGTGCAAGTTCTCCCTCTTAAAAAGATGAGAGGGGCCTGTAATTTTCATCATAGGTACACTTCAACTATGAGAGACAAAATGAGGACAAAAATCCGGAAAATCACATTGTCTGATTTTTTAAGAATTTATTTGCAATTTATGGTGGAAAATAAGTATTTGGTCAATAACAAAAAAGCAAAATTTCTTTCTCTCACAGACCTGTAACTTCTTCTTTAAGAGGATCCTCTGTCCTCCACTTGTTACCTGTATTAATGGCACCTGTTTGAACTTGTTAGCAGTATAAAAGACACCTGTCCACAACCTAAAACAGTCAGAATGCAAACTCAACTATGGCCAAGACCAAAGAGCTGTCAAAGGACACCAGAAACAAAATTGTAGATCTGCACCAGGCTGGGAAGACTGAATCTGCAATAGGTAAGCAGCTTGGTGTGAAGAAATCAATTGTGAGAGCAATTATTAGAAAATGTAAGACATACAAGAACACCAGAATGGTGAGCAAAAATCCCAGAACCACACGGGGGGACCTAGTGAATAACCTGCAGAGAGCTGGGACCAAAGTAACAAAGGCTACCATCAGTAACACACTATGCAGCCAGGGACTCAATTCCTGCAGTGCCAGATGTGTCCACCTGCTTAAGCCAGTACATGGTCGGACCCGTCTGAAGTTTGCTAGAGAGCATTTGGATGATCCAGAAGAAGAGTGGGAAAATGTCATATGGTCAGATGAAACCAAAACATAACTTTTTGGTAGAAACTCAACTTCTTGTGTTTGGAGGAGAAAGATGCTGAGTTGCATCCAAAGAACACCATACCTACTGTGAAGCATGGGGTTGGAAACCTCATGCTTTGGGGCTGTTTTTCTGCAAAGGGACCAGGACGACTGATCCGAGTTAAGGAAAGAATGAATGGGTCCATGTATCGTGAGATTTTGACTCAAAACCTCCTTTCGTCAGCAAGGGCATTGAAGATGAAACGTGGCTGGGTCTTTCAGTATGGCAGTGATCCCAAACATACCGCCCGGGCAAAGAAGGAGTGGTTTCGTAAGAATAATTTCAAGGTCCTGGAGTGGCCTAGCCAGTCTCCAGATCTCAACCCCATAGAAAATCCTTGGAGGGTGTTGAAAATCTGAGTTGCCCAGCGACAGCCCTAAAACATCACTGCTCTAGAGGAGATCTGCATGGAGGAATGGGCCAAACTACCAGCAACAGTGTGTAAAAACCTTGTGGAGACTTACAGAAAACGTTTGATCTCTGTCATTGCCAACAAAGGGTATATAACATAAAGTATTGACATAAAATTTTGTTATTGACCAAATACTTATTTTTCACCATGATTTGCAAGTGGATTCTTGAGAGAATCGGACAATGTGATTTTCTGGATTTTTTTCTCATTTTGTCTCTCGTGGTTGACGTGTGCCTTTGACGGGGGTTGCAGGCCTCTCTCATCTTTTTGGGTGTGAGGGCTTGAACAGTTGGTGGCTGACTGGATGCTTTTTTGCCCCACTGTAATTGTCTGTTAGTAAAAGGTGAAATGAAACTGCTGAAATGCAAGACAGATTTTCAAACAAATTAAAGCGTTTCTGTAGAGTAAGCGTTTCATGCTATGAAAAGGGAAAGGGAGTGGGCATGAACGACAGAAACTTTTATCACATTGCAGTTTTTCTACTGAATAAACGGAAGCCAGCTTAACTGAAAGGAGTACAAATATAGGATATGCATGATATTCATATTATCTTTGGAGCACTCAGAAACAATACAAGAAAAACAATGCGAAGATCACTTCTTATTTTGATTTTAGGTAAATTCAGTAAATTCAATCTTGGAAATCATGTTTTGGCTAAAATATTTTTTAAACTTACATGTTGTTTTAAATTACTTTAAAGTAGTGACTCTTTGACTAAAATTTGCGAAAATGTATCCTCTGTATCTTGAGCTCTAACCCTCACTCACTGCTTCTTAAACAGTACTAAAGACGTTTTCTGTGCTCTTTTTGATGTTTTTCTTTATTATTTGGTCTAATTTATCTATTAAAAACTTTGTTATTTATCTCAACAGCCTGTGCTCTGAGTTCTTCATCTGGTAGGTAGACTGCATGTTTTCCTCTTTAACTGTTTTTCTATCGTCTACTTTAATACTCAGATTTATTCTATTCATTAAAGCTGCAATACAGTACATAACTTTTTCCACGTAAAAACAAACTAAAATCAGACTAAGGATACAATCAAGATACAAAAATTGTATCAGTTATGTCAAATAAAGAATCAGATTACAGGTAAATTTTGTAAAAATGCAATTTTATTTTTTATGCAATTAATGAATTTTTTTGTGTTAAGTATTACAACCAATCAAAGCCATGAAATTCAGATACGTGAGTTTTCAAATAGAGTTTGGCATTTTCATTTTAAGTTAATGACACTACACAATATAACATATGCATATTAACTAGGGCTGTGACGATACATCGCGTTTCCCATTAAAAAGACCTGCCTGAAATCGATTCTAAATCACAAGGCTCTGATTCTGTGTTTCATGCACAGCTTGTGTATGGCTTTGTGATCAGTAGGAAGTCCTTATCAATCTAAAATCTACGGTGGCCGAGAAGTGCAAAACTAAACAACAAATCTAAAATCAAAACAACAAATTAAAACCACAAATGCAAATTTCAAAAAAACACAACAACAAATCCAGTGACAAAATAACAATTCAGAAAACAAAATAACAAATGAGAAAACACAATGACAAGTCAGAAACAAATTAACAAGTCAGAAAACACAACGACAAATCTACAAACCGGAAAGGGTAGGTATAATGCGCAAATGTAATGGTTAGAGGAGAGTGGGGTAATTTGTGCCAGGAGGAAGTAGTTCCACCCGTTGTTTCTGGAAAACCATAGAAGAAATTGGTCATGTGACAACATAATTTTGAAAAGCAATTCATTTTACTTATCCTCAAAAAAAGAGAGACACATGGCATGAGAGGTAAGCACATTTTAACTTTTTTTATTTTATTTTAGTTTTTTTCCTTTCAAAGCTAAATTTCTATGATTAAGGTTTATTGATTGTAGTGTCTAAACAATTATAGATAGGTTTGAAAATATTTCACACATGTTTTAGTGCTTAAGCAGGCTACACAATGAGTCTATACAGTCAGGGGAGTCGGACTGGGGGTAAAACCAGTACTGATTACCAGGGCCCCAATGGGAGAGAGGGCCCTTGAAATTCTGGAACATATTTTATTTTACCTGGATATTTTAATTTCTTAATTTAATTTTATAATGTCAAATGAAATGTAAAGTTTCTGTATTTGCTGAATAACTGTTTGAATATATTTTGTATAAGTAAAAACTATCTACAGTCTCACGGGCCCACCCCTAGCTAATGCGCCAAATGGTTTAGTCCATCTGCCCGCGCATTTTGTTGTTTGTAGTTGAGTGTCTGGTAGAGCGCAAACTTCTGCGGTGCGGTTGAAATGTCTTTGTCAAAGAAAGCTAAATTGGGCAACCAAAACAGAAAGAAACAGTAGAAGGAAAAAACAGAACTAGAACACAAAATGTATAGTGCTAAACTCAGAGGTGGAAAATAATGAATTACATTTACTCAAGTTACTGTAATTGAGTAGTTTTTTGTGTACTTTTACTTTTTTGAGTAGTTTTTAAAATCTGTACTTTTACTTAAGTATGTTTTGTTTAAAGTATTGTACTTCGCTACTTTTTAAATCATATCCGTTACTGAGTAAAGAATATAAAAAAGCAAGGTAATCACAGATGAATGATGCTTGATTGATGGGCGGGGGAACGCGCTAAACTCACAAAAAGAACCATGGAGACGGACAAGAGCTAATGCAGACCCTCAGTTCATTTCTTATGAAAGAAACCTCTGGGCATATTTAAGCTACCACTTCCACTGATGCCAAGCGAGTGTTTCATTCCTATGTAAGGTAGGATTTATGCTCTTGAGTACTGCATTTTGCCGACTGGGTTTTTACTGCTCATTTGCACGACGTGTTTTTAATACCATGCGCATTTTCTTCCAAGGTCAATCAGCTTTGCAGCAAGTCAAACACAACTTAAGAACGTTCTCGAGAATGCGCAGGTCATTAGACATTGGAGAGAGAGAGAGAGAGAGAGAGAGAGAGAGAGAGAGAGAGAGAGAGAGAGAGAGAGAGAGAGTTTATTTTATTAACTATTTGTTATTGCCCTTTAATTGTAAAGATGTTCCTACAATTAAAAACAACTAGTTTGAGATGTATATTCCATTGTCATTTTTGAACTATACTCGAATTCTCCACCTCTTCCCGCTTTAAAAAAGTTACTTTTACTTTGAGTAAAGTTAAAATGACTTACTTTTTACTTTTACTAGATTTTTAGACCAGTAACTTTACTTTTACTTAAGTAAAATATTATTGAAGTAACTTTACTTTTACTTAAGTAGAATATTGTATTACTCTTTCCACCTGTGGCTAAACTGTTTGAATATCCCTGGCTGAGATTGTTAGTGGTAAAATGAACTGAGACAACCCTTTGAAAAAGCAGAATATACACTTTCAGATGATAATTTGGTTATAGGCTACATGCAAATTGAGTTGAAAGGCTAAATAAATAAACTGTATACTAACAGCTGTTTGCATACAAAACAATAGCCTAATTTGAAAAATGTTTCGGCTATAGTATGTAAGCAATAGCATGTGTTTCATTTTGCCTTTTTTCCAGATAAAATTACTAGTGATACAAGTTTTGTTTGTCTTTTAATATGAATGGAGCTTTTTGTTAATGTACAAAACTAAAATGGCATATTTAAGATTTAATTTATGCCTTAAAGTAATAAAGCATAATAAAAATTAATGTTCTAAGTAATGTAAAAATGTAATGTCTTGTTCATTCAGCAAAATAAAATATGACTGAATCAAGTCTTGTTTGGTTATCATACAGTTTGTTCATGTAGTGATTAGAATACTACACAGCAAAATCACCAGTGTTAAATTTTCAGGGATGGTGTTAAATACACAGTGTTGATGCTGTTTTAACACTATCTGGTAATAAAATAACACTGCCATTGCTAGGCCAGTGTTATATCCACGACAGTGTCAGTGTAAAACAAGGGTGTTATCAGATTTCACTCTGAGCGGTGTAAATCAAGCCACGCCTCCACTAAACATTTCCTGTCAGGGATTTTACCGCCATTTTCTTTCAAAGGAGGACTGAAGAGAGCAGGTAAATCTCATAATATTCACTTGGTTTAGCTAAATTAAACTGTTATTTCTCTGTCTGACTCTACGCAGCCATATGCCAAAAAACCTAAATAAGATATTTTCCCCATTTTATTTCCCCTTTGTTCGTTATTTGGTTCAGTTTAATCAGAGCTACCTTGTGTTACGTTGTTCCCTTGTTAGTTTAGTATAAAGTTAAACTGCTAGCTAAAAGTTTTAACCAAGAAGGATAATATTAACAGGAGATATGAATGAAAGAATTGAACCATGATAAAACGCGACATGCACTACAAATTGAAGGTATGAAATTAAGTTAAATGAAAGCTCGTTTATTCACCATATGATGCTCGTTATGAGGTAATCATATAGGCTAGATACCGTGAGTTAACGAGGTCGTTTACATGCACGTGAGTGCACGGATATCGGTTAATTATTCAAATTACTGAAAAACACGGAGAAAACCGCAACCGCATTGCCATGTGTTTTTCAAAGATGTATGCAAACAGTGGAAATGTCACCAAACCAACAATTTATTTTACCAAAACCTCACTATATATCATCATTTGTATGCACATATTGCTGGATTGGATGCATTGTGTGTTGTAAGCTTTTCGTGGCGCAGATGTCAGACAGATGCAAATGGCAAATACATACGAAAGTGTAAAACGTGTATGGCGAACATTTGTTTTTCTGTCATTAACGTTATAGATGCTAGTTTGGTAAAAGTACACACTGAGTGCTTCAAATCATTCAGAAGAGATGCTGTTTTTAAGGGCAGTTTATTAAAGAAGACCTGACATGGATGACTTCCAATGAGAAACGACTGCTAATACTTACATAAATTCATTACAGAAGGTAAGTTTATATATTTATACATATAAATCATTTTATTTAACATAACTGAACAGTTAACCAATCTTTTTAGTATAGTTTTGTACATATTATGGTTATTAATCTGGCAAGAAAGTCACATGACCTGCTGCCAACTTTAATAAAAATATATTATCTTCTCATACATCGTTTTGCTATTGATATCATATTAAATAGCAATCAAATTGATTACTAATTTGGAAATGTATAAATGAAGATTCATAGTCTTGAGTGCTGTTTTTAATATAAAAAGAATGTTGAGTTTTCAAAGTCTTTATTGTCATTTTTTTGTGATAGGACCCTACCAGACTATATTTGAATACGGCATACCCATGAATTCTGAACGTCTCGGTTACATATGTAACCCTCGTTCCCTGAAGGAAGGGAACGGAGACGTCACGTCGTGACCGACGAATTGGGAACCGCTTCGCGGGTGACCTATCTGCTTCGAGAAACCTTTAAAACGCCAATGAACTTGGCATGCAGATAATTGCATCTGCCGGCGCCGCCCCGCCGCATAGGTATTTAATGAGCGGCAGGTGCAGTTATCAAATCAGCTATTTTTTGCTGAGAAAGCTGGACAGAAGGAAAGGGTCCGGCCGATATCAGCAGTGGAACAGCAAACTGTGGCGACGGGACGTGACGTCTCCGTTCCCTTCCTTCAGGGAACGAGGGTTACATATGTAACCGAGACGTTCCCTTTCAGTCGGTCACTACGACGTCACGTCGTGACCGACGAATTGGGAATCCCTACCAAAGCGCCACTGAAGCTGACCCTTCCAGTGCCTGCGTAAACCCTCCGACTCTCCCCTTTAAGGGAACGGAAATGGGGTTGAAGCAGAGGCCGGTCACTACTTGTTCCTTAACCCACGATAGTGACTAGGCGAACTGGGAAGCGAACTCATCAGGCGGGACTAAGATCGCTGCGGAAGAAAAACCCTCTAGGGGTCTACCACTAAGGTGATAGAGAAAAAGACACGAAGTCTCTAAAAAATACACTCTCTTAGCAACACTAGAGGAACTCCGCTAAGGGAAACGTGGTAAATCATAAACTTTCCACGGAAATACTCACAAAGAAACCACTAGGGGGCGCAATGTGGGCGCTAGCCTCACCCAGATAGTCAAGAACACATCCAGTGAGAGGCTGGCAGCCGATGCTCCGCAACATCGGCCGCCAAGCGGTGGAAAAAGACAAAAAACATTTTTTGTAACATTTTTGCCTTAATGGCCTTCCATACTGGTGCGGTTTCTGCGCAGCCAAAAAGAAAGGCTCCAAGCCGACACAGGAGCCGTTCCTAGATGTTCTCACTGATCTGACAAGAGACCTCGAGAGGATACCGGCTCAACACGAACACTGTAGAATCTAGTGAACGTATTAGGTGTCGCCCAGCCAGCAGCTCAACAAATATCTGAAAGCGAGGAACCACGAACCAAAGCCCAAGATGAAGCCACGCTTCTGGTTGAATGGGCTCTCAAACCAAAAGGGCAGGGAATGCCCTGTTTCTCATAAGCCAGGGCGATTGTGTCTACAATCCAGTGAGACATCCTCTGTTTAGTGACAGCTCTCCCTTTCTGCTGACCACCGTAACAGACAAAGAGCTGCTCTGAGGTCCGAAAGCTTTGAGTGCGATTCACATACACACGTAGTGCACGTACAGGACATAACAAAGCCATAGCTGGGTCTGCCTCTTCCAAAGGCAGAGCTTGTAAGTTCACCACTTGATCCCTAAAGGGAGTGGTGGGAACTTTAGGCACGTAGCCCGGCCGGGGTCTCAGTGTAACGCTGGATTCAGCCGGCCCGAACTGAAGGCACGAATCGTTGACCGAAAATGCATGAAGATCCCCTATCCTCTTAATAGAAGCCAGTGCGAGGAGCATCAAAGTTTTCATAGTGAGAAACTTGACACTCACCGTCTGCAGAGGCTCGAACGGGCAGTCCCTGAGAGCGTTCAGCACCATGGACAGGTCCCAAGGAGGAATAGAGGGAGGACGCGAAGGATTGAGCCTCCGTGCACCTCTTAAAAACCTAATGACCAGATCGTGCTGACCCACAGATCTACCGTCTATGGGTGCGTGATGCGCGGATATTGCCGCGATATCTACTTTAATAGTAGATGGTGACAGCCTCTTCTCCAAGCGGTGCTGGAGATATGAAAGCACAATACTGATCGGGCATTCTCGGGGGTCCTCTCGTTGAGAAGTACACCAAACAACAAACAGGTTCCATTTCAGCGTATACGCCTGTCTCGTAGACGGCGCTCGCGCTGCAGCGATGGTGTTAGATACCGCCGGGGGTAAATCACCTACAACCTCCGCGCCCCGTCCAGAGACCACACATGGAGGTTCCACAGATCGGGACGGGGGTGCCATAATGTGCCCCCTTCTTGAGACAGAAGGTCCCTCCTCAGGGGAATCCTCCAGGGAGGGGCTGTCGCGAGGAGAGTGAGCTCTGGAAACCAACTCCTGGTGGCCCAATATGGAGCAACTAAAAGAATTTTCTCCTCGTCCTCCCTGACTTTGCACAATGTCTGTGCAATGAGGCGCACTGGGGGAAATGCGTATTTGCGAAGACCTCTCGGCCAGCTGTGCGCCAATGCATCCACGCCGAGTGATCCCTCGTTCAGTGAATAAAATAGGCGACAGTGGGTTGTTTCTGGAGATGCAAACAGATCTATCTGCGCTCTGCCAAAACGTCTCCAAATCAGCTGGACCGATTGAGGGTGGAGTCGCCATTCGCCGGGGCGCGCTGCTCGGGAAAGCGCGTCTGCCGCTGCGTTGAGCGACCCCGGGATGTGAATGGCACGAAGAGACCTCAGATTCTTCTGACTCCAAAAGAGGAGATGGCGGGCGAGATGCGACATGTGACGAGAGCGCACTCCGCCTTGGCGATTGATATACGCAACAGTCGCAATGTTGTCTGTGCGAACTAATACATCTTTGCCTCTCAACTCGCTGCTGAAGCGGACGAGCGCAAGATATACAGCCCACAGTTCTCGGCAATTTATGTGCCAATGCAGCTGGGGTGATGTCCATACTCCTGAAGCTGCAAGCTCGCCATACGTGGCTCCCCACCCCGTGTTGGAGGCATCTGTGCATACTATTGCATGTCTGGAGACCTGTCTCAGTGGCACCCCCGCCCTGAGAAACGCTGGGTCTGACCACGGGGTGAAAGTGAGACGGCATTTCGGTGTGATCGTGACACGGTGAAAGCCGGTTAGCCACGCTCTCCTCGGGACTCGGTCGTGAAGCCAATGCTGAAGCGGTCTCATATGCAGCAAACCGAGCGGTGTTACAGCCGCGGCTGCAGCCATATGCCCCAGTAATTTCTGAAATTGTTTCAGAGGGACCGCAGTCTTGCCCGAAAACGTATTCAAGCAAGCCAGAATCGACTGAACGCGCGCCTCCGTGAGGCGTGCTGTAAGATTGACCGAATCCAATTCCATGCCGAGAAAAGAGATCTTCTGTGTTGGGCACAGTTTGCTCTTCTCTCGGTTGACCTGAAGACCGAGACGGGCGAGGTGTTTGAGCACCCGATCTAGATGAGTGCAAAGCATTTGACGCGACTGTGCTATAATGAGCCAATCGTCGAGATATGCCAAGATGCGAACACCGCTCTCTCTGAGAGGTTTTAAAGCGCCCTCTGCCACTTTTGTGAAGACGCGGGGAGAGAGAGAGAGCCCGAACGGTAAGACTTTGTACTGATATGCTTTTCCCTCGAACGCAAAGCGGAGAAACGGCCTGTGCCGGGGAAGGATTGAGACATGAAAGTACGCGTCCTTCAGGTCGATGGCTGCAAACCAATCCTGTGGGCGAATGCATTGAAATATGGTTTTCTGCGTAAGCATTTTGAACGGCATCTTGTGAAGTGCTCGATTCAGAACGCGCAGATCCAGGATCGGTCGCAACCCGCCGCTTTTCTTGGGTACAATAAAGTAAGGGCTGTAAAACCCTGACCTCATCTCGGCTGGAGGAACCGGCTGAATCGCGTCTTTCGCCAATAAGACAGCAAACTCTGCACGTAGTACGTGCGCATCGGCGGGTTTCACTATAGTGAAACGGATGCCTGTAAATTTGGGAGGTCGCCGGGCGAATTGTATCGCATAGCCAAGACGGATCGTGCGTAAAAGCCAGCGCGACGGACTGGGAAGTTGCTGCCAAGCTTCCAGATACCGGGCGAGGGGAATTAACGGCACAATCGTAGTACCCGCGGCGAGCGGAACGGCGGTGCTCGATGACGCGCTCTCTTGGGCTGCGTTGACATGTGTATTGTGAGAATGAGCACTCACCTGACTCCGCTGATGGATGGCTGCGCGGGGAAGACTCTGATGAAGATATCTCGGTGCGCTTAACACATCCGTTGGCGAGAGAGGAGGGGGAGAACGTAGGGTTATGAGCCCATCCGTCACACCCGACTGCCTCTGATGACCTGGAGGAGGAAGAGGAATTCGCTCTTTTTGTGGTTTTGTGGGTGCCGGCTGAAAAGCCGGCGGAACGGAAATTAATGAAAACCAAAGATTCCCCACCCGGTCCTCCTCCGGGGGGGGGGGGAGTGGTGCGTTCACCATCTCCCGAAGAGCGATCCCCTCCACCTCCAGGTCGCCCATCTCAGGGCCGCTTAGATTTTCGCTTTCCACCAGGCTTAGCGGGCTGAGCGGGCGGGGCGGGCTGCTGACGGCCGGTTCCTCGCTTTCTTGGACGGCCCCGATGAGGAACGGAGGCGGCCGCCGCTGCAGGACGCCCTCGGCGAGGGGCAGACTGAGGTGCCGACGTCGACGGGGCAGGTGCTGGTCTCTTCCGACGCGGCATGATGTTAGCCAGAGCCTCAGTCTGCTTCTGGGTGGCGGAGACCTGTTGTGCGAAGTCTTCCACCGCCTCGCCGAACAGGCCGGCCTGGGACACCGGGGCGTTTAGAAGCCGGGTTTTGTCGGCATCCCGCATGTCCGCAAGGCACAGCCAGAGGTGGCGCTCCTGGACCACCAGGGTGGACATAGCACGACCGACGGCTTGTGCGGTGGTCTTGGTCGCACGTAGCGCCAGATCCGTAGCCGCACGCAGGTCTTTAAAGACCGCCGAATCGTGACCTCCCTCGTGCAGATCCTTCAGAGCCTTAGCCTGATGAACCTGCAACAAAGCCATGGCATGTATGGCTGAGGCCGCCTCCCCACAGGCCTGGTATGCAGACTCTGTCAGAGCTGACGAATGCCTGCAGGCCCGTAAGGGAAGGGCAGGACGGTCCTTCCAGTAGGAGACGCCGGCAGGACACAACTGCATCGCTACCGAACGCTCCACTGTCGGGATACCGGCATACCCTTTAGCGGCCCCCCCCATCGAGGGAGGTGAGGGGTGATGGCTGATACGGACGGTTCCGGGAGGAAAACGGGGTTTTCCACGTCCGAGTCAGCTCATCATGCACCTCGGGAAAGAAAGGTACCGGTGGGGAAGACTGTGAAGCCCGTGCAGCCCCAAAGTACCAATCGTCTAGGCGGGACGGTACGGGAGGGGGAGGAGCTCTCCACTCCAACCCGACCGTCTCCGCAGCCCGAGCGAGCATAGCCGTCATCTCCGGGTCGAGATCAGGAACCGCAACCCTTCCCGAAGGAGGGAGAGGATCCGGATCAACGTCCGAAAATGACGGCCCCCCCTCCGATGTTACGACAGACAGGGAATCCTCGGGAGGTCCAACGGATGCAGAAAGCGACGCAGAACGCGCGCTCTCCGTCTCCATCGGAACCTCAGATGGTTGCGGATCCGGTGGCTGAGAGCCGCTGGACGAACCAGCTTGCCGGTTCAGCACCGTGAGGCGGAGGTCGTCTCTCCGTAGCTTCACAGCCGCCTTCTTGGCGGTGATCAGCAACGGAGGGCGGCGTTCCCGGAGAAACGCCACACGACCCCGCAGATCCGCAAGAGTCAGGCTCTCGCAAGCGGAGCATGTCCCTCCCACGAAAGCCGCCTCAGCATGCTGGAGACCCAGACATGAGAGACAACGATCGTGTCCATCGCGAGGACCCATGTACTTGCCGCATCCAGGAGTCGAACACGGACGAAAAGACATCTTTAAAAAGACGCTTAACGCCCGTGAGCAGTGAACAGCTGTCTTTAAAAAGACGCAAGTTCAACTGCAGCTCTTTTAGGGGAAATCACTCTTTTAGCTGTGTAGTTGATGAAGCACACAGGGAGGAGAACGCACACACTCAAATAAAAGAGAGTGAAAAGAAAGAGGTGGAAACACTCGCGAGCCTCGCTGTGGTGCCTTCGCCCAACCAACTGACACGCAGAGATCTATTCCTTCAGAATTAGAGCAGCTTCTCGTGAGCAGTGTTAGTCTGCCAGCTTTCGAAGCTAAAAAACTGATTTGATAACTGCACCTGCCGCTCATTAAATACCTATGCGGCGGGGCGGCGCCGGCAGATGCAATTATCTGCATGCCAAGTTCATTGGCGTTTTAAAGGTTTCTCGAAGCAGATAGGTCACCCGCGAAGCGGTTCCCAATTCATCGGTCACGACGTGACGTCGTAGTGACCGACTGAAAGGGAACTGTTATTCCTTAACCCAGTTTGGAGGATAAGAGCTTACCAACTAGTTATGTGAGTACACAGAGTACATTAGTACTGTACACTGTCTCTAACATGATTTGTTATACTGAGATGATTTTGATTCAAATAACGGTTAAAACTGCACCCTTTTTGGTATTTTCTTGACTCTTTTTGTCTTTGAAAATCTGCAGAAATATGCTGAGGCGATGTATTGCAAAATAGCCGACATACAACAATTAAAGGATAATTGCAGACTACATCCTGATGAAGATATGGATGACCCTCTGTCTGGTCAACAATAGTTTAAATATGGTAAGTGTAAATGGGTTTGCTACTTTTACGGTTTTAAAGTTTAACTGTATACTCATGGTGTTTAAATTCTGTTTTGCTAGGATGGGACAGTGATGTGGCAGCTCTTCCCTGGCTCATTCAGCTCTTGCCTTCATTTGTGAAAGGAAGAAAGACTGGAGAGGGTCAATGTGCAACTGAAGCTACTGGTTGTGCTGTGTAAGTTTTTTTGGTATTTTGTTCTAGTTGTTTATTCAGCAGTTAGTTTGCTTGCATTGTTCACCCAATGTAAATGCATACAAGTTCATAAATACACATCAAATACACTCTTTTAAAACACTCTTAGGTGATGAGCATCAATCCATGCTTTGAGGTGGATGGATCAGCACAGCCCTGCCTGCTCTGCGTTGGGAACAGAAGTTTCATCCAGAGTTTTTGCATCATTCTGGACCAAAAAGCCATTCCCTGCATGATGAAGACCACTGATGCAGCCTTCCACTACATCATGAGTAAAACAACTACAGAACTAAATACCAGGTTGGAACGTATTTAAGAAAAATGAAACGTCTTTTGAATTGAAATGTCTGTTTTGTTATGGAAAAATCTTTAGTATTGTGAAGGATAAGCATTTCTGCCTGCCAGTAAGGTAATTGCAGTGTATTTTAATATTCAAGTAGGGTAGGGTGGCTAATTTTTTTTAACTCTCATTTGATTTATTAAAGACCTTTTATAATAAGTGGTTTTCATGTCACTGCGCTGTGGTATAAGATAACTTTCATTATTCCATACTGTATTCTGTTTCTAATTGTAGCTGAGGTATTTAAATAAGCAGTGTTAAATGCAAAGTGTTGTGTGTATCAATGTAAATATTAAATGTGATTTACTTTAATAAAAAGAGGTTTTGCAATATTTCTTGTCATTTGTCTTTTATAGAAACAACCCATTAGCAAAAAAAGTGGCTATTAATCAGTATTTTAACACTTAACATTGTTGAATTCACATTACACTGGTGTTGACTTTAAATTAGGAGTGTTAATTTTTAACACTGTATTTCTGTGCCAACACCAGTGTAGTGTGGAAACAACAATGAATAGTGTTGAACAAAGTGTAAAATTTAACAATATTGAGTGTTGAATTAACATATAATGGGTGTTGTTAAATTAACACTACACTTTTGACTAAATTAACACAGTGTAGTGTGGACACATATACACACTTTGCCGGTGTTAAATTTGACACCGTGGGTGTTATTTTAACACCAGTGATTTTGCTGTGTTTATGGAAAAATGGGGGGCCTTGTGCTACGCCCCTGTATACAGTTAGGACCATGTTAGCTCTTAACTGCTGGATCATGCTAATTGTTCAGACTTGTAGGTCTGGGGTGATTTGTGCCAAAGGGTCTGGGTTAACTTGTGCCAGAGGTGATGTGCTCAAGAAACTACCCACACCCCAAAACTTGGTGGTACATCCATAAGACAGCATACGTTTATATTCCCCTGCAGTATTGACAAGTGGGATGTTAAATAGTAGGCCAGATCCAGACCACCTAGACCTACATACTCACAGGGGATAATCTGGAGAAGTGAGGAGATGGACATGCCTCATCAGTGTTTGACTTAGGCCTACCTGCCATTTGTCTCATTTAGCTAACATTGATTTCAGTTTTGAGTTTGCACTATGTTAGTAAAGAGAAGTTTTACTTATTTAACTCTGGGACCCTGTACCGGGACCAGAATTATTTATTATTAATTAATATAAAATCTTCCTTTAATTTATAATGGTCTGTCATGGACCCAGTACCACATATGAGATACTGTTTGAAAGCTTAGACTCTCTACTTTCTGCAGACATGCATCACTTTTACATATCTGTTACTGTAAGAAAGTTATTTACAATTAATTTACACTATCACCCCCCCCATATTTTTAAAAAAGTTCTGTTTTACTTTAGAAATCACCGGCACAATTTACCCCAACTTATTTTCCCTAAAGGCACAACTTACCCACCCCGCACCAGGGGCAAGTTGTGCCACGAGACCACTTTTTCCCAAAAGCTATATTTCTGAAACAATTTATTTCAGATCCAAAGTTATTGTTTTCAGGAATGCACAACATCCTGAAGTATATGTACATCTTTAAGTTGAAGGCATTTCTATCATGGCCTCACTTTAAAGTCACTTTAAGTAAAAACTGGCACAACTCACTCCACTCTCCCCTACTGCTGATTGGACGACACCGCTGTCAATCAAAACAACTTCGTCACTCAACTTCCGCTTTTCAACCATTACACTGGAGACTTGTCATTGACGTGGGAATGCTTAACAAAACCGACAAATTGGGAACTTAGAGAGACCAATCTGCTTCGAGTACTACTAAAATGCCAATGAACTTGGCATTGAGGTACTTGCATAATGCCGTCGCCGCTCCGCCAGTTGCGTATATACTGTAAGCCGCACGTGCAAATAGGGAAATTAGCTTCATTTCGCTGAGAAAGCTAGGAATCAGTGACCGGCCGTAACAGCAGGGAGCAGCACCTATGGCGACGGGACGTGACGTCTCCGTTCCATTCCTTCAGGGAACGAGGGTTACATACATAACCGAGATGTTACCTTTCAGTTGGTCACTATGACGTCACATCGTGACCGACGAATTGGGAATCCCTACCAAAACGCCACTGAATCTGACCTCTTCCAGTGTCTGCATGAAGCCCTCTGGTTCCACTTAACCCTCTGGGGTCTAAGGGGGTTTTAGGGCCCTGGGGAAGTTTTGACATGCACTGACATTTGTGCTTTTTTCAGTTGCTTAAAAACATATTAATGGCAAAAGTCTCATAACATTGAGTTCATCACAAACTGGGCTACAATATCATATAATCAACATGTATGTACATGTTTGTATTTTTGAGAGAAAAATGTTTATGCGTGGTTTTTGAAAAAGCTAAAATTTTAAGTCACTGATATAAGTCCACAAAACTAATTCTAAACATTCTAAATTCTAAACAGGATCTAGTAGTCTAGAGTTTTTTCTTCAAAATGATGTGAAAATCATTCGGCCTACTCATTCACATAAAGCAAGATATTGATTTACAATTTCTAAGACACTTTTGCTTGGGAAAGGGTGTATGCGTGGAGGCGGGAAAGCTCCTGAATAATCAGTGATTGACAGCTGAGAGACAAAAGGGTTGCATAATGAGCCACATAATGAGCCTTGTGGGGATGTTCAACAGGAATGTAACTTTCTCTGTAGTAAAACCATGATAAGGTTTACATTTCAATATAATGTAAATACACACACATTATATATCGTCGCTGTCCGATGAAACTCACGTATGTTCATTTTGCCGATTTTGAGATTTTTCGACAGATTGAATGTCCAGGTTCATTTCCGTATACAGTATGCGTCACATACCTAAATGGCCAATGAAAACGTGTGAAATCATGTCATCTAATGTTCACGTATATCCATTTGGTGTCAAAGCTGTCAATCACGCCGCATATCTTCCGCCTGTGAAGCATCTCGCCGGTCTCGTAAAGTTTCATCGAAGCTCAGCACTGGATATAGCCGAATAAACATGACAATGACTTTCCTTCATCGAGGTAAACGTTTCCCGCGGACGCCAGACGAACATCTAGGAGTTACTTAATTACGGTAGGACTGTGCAAACAAAGTATCTGTCTGCATTGGTGTTGTTTACGCCGGGGATGTCCCCACCACTTTTTGAAAGCTTTTGGTTAAAATGTTCTGAAAAATCAAGCGATGCTTAAGACTGGTTTTGTGGTCCAGGGTCACATATGTTGCGTTGTATGCTTATGGTGTGTTTTCTTGTACATATGTAATGAAATTCATTGTAATCATTTATTAAACGCGCTGCTGTTTTCTACGGTATGGTGCTTTGGCATTGTTCGGTTGAGCTGGTGTTGCAGGGACTGTTACATGTGTGATGTGTGCAGTCGACATTGTTGAAGGTTTATACATTTATGCTGAGTATTTTCTTGTTGTTGACTAGCCTACGCTATGCCCATTTTTGATGCGCCGTTATTCAATATTTTTCCTGTCCTGCAGTAATGTTTTTATCTGATCTTTTGTCCCCACCACTTTTCAACACAAACTGACGCCCCTGCTAGCATTACCATGTCAGTGTATTTATTCATTGTCCCTTTATAGTTTGCAAGAGACATTTAATAAATGTATAATTAATATTAAATAAAGTAAGCGTATTTAACTAAGACGTAGGCTATTTAATGAACTGAGCGTATTCATCTGTCAATACGAAACGCGACTTGGCCATTCTAATTAATGATCGGAAGAATGCGTATCGATCACAGTTACTGTAAAATATGCATGCATGTCCATTTAAACTCAATTTTGGTCAAATGTGGATTATATCATTACACTGGCAAGAATATGGTTACATGTAAATATGCCGTACCAAGTATGACAACGCTACATTCAACTGCTTTTGATATACGGTGTTTTTTCACTTTCTGAAAAGTAACCGTTTTGGACATGCGTGAGTTTCATCGGGCAGCGACGATATATATAATCACGTGTTGATCATGAAAGCAGTAACAAAAGAATGTTTGCGCACGCAAGTGATCCTGTGTTTAATAAACTTGCTGTGCGGAGATATACGCTTAGACGCAACTAAATAAGGATTGTACTGTTTGCAGTCGCGTATTTTATAAGAATACCAAAAACCGCGTCGATTTCCTGACTCGTGTGTTTGTGTATGTGTGTTTCCCATCGCGTGAACTGTTTGATGAAAGACAAAGAAAGCACTCGCGTTTGGAGATAGTGACACACATACGCAAGTAAATAAGGATTGTACTGTTTGCAGTCGCGTATTTTATAAGAATACCAAAAAGCGCGTCGAGTTTCCTGACTCGTGTGTTTGTGTATGTGCGTTTCCCCTCGCGTGAAATGTTTGACGGAAGAACAAAGAAACACTCGCGTCTGGAGATATTGACACACATACGCAAGTAAATAAGGATTTAGATGTCATGTTTTGGTGCAATCGGATGAAACAACAAGGAATGGAGAGACTGGGTTGTGGATTGCGTATCCATTGACTGCAGGAGGCACAAGTTATGCATATGGATGTTTCTGCTCGTTCACTTCAATGGCGCGGGGGTGTGGCGATCTCTTCTCATTACAGATAATTAGGTAACATTAGAGAGACGGCCCCTCTCCTACTTCTCATACAGTTTACACCGAATGACAATATCTGTTTTTGATCTCACTTACATCATTTAACCTCTTAAACCCTGAGGACCCTGTCCCGGGTACAAAATTTCGTATTTTGACTCAATATAAAGTATTCTTTTAATCTTTAATGGTCCGTCATGTACCCCAGTAACACATATGAGATACTGTTTGAAAGCTTAGAGTCTCTACTTTCTGCAGATATGCATCACTTTGACATATCTTTTACTGTAAGAAAGTTATTTTCACTTAATTTACACTATCACCCCACATAATTTTTTATATGATTTAATATTCACATATTTCATATTTTTCAAGTATGACAAACATGGGCAAGTCTTATATCAAATGGAAGCTCTCATTCTCAGGAATAAGGCTACAGCGTTATTTTTGTTCTATTATCAACACATATCCAACAATCGTTGAATGAATAATAAGGTAAAAAATCGTCTTTTGTAAACGTATGTGAAACTTGATGGTGAACTGCCTCAGATAGCACAGATAGCCACAAATGATACACCATCTTTTCTCTTAGGTCCTACTCTAAACAATGAGTCCATTCACAGCATTTACTTTGGTTGTGTGCATGAATAATCCCTTGCTATTTATTATATGTGCAAAACAAAAAATTAATATTTATATGAAAAATGTATTTTCCCACCCTTCAGTAAAATAAGAATAACTTTTGAATGTGACATGCTAAAGAGATCATTCTTTTTTGGGTGTTTACTGTCTGCTGCTGTTAACAACCAGAACTGCTAGAGCACCCAGAACCAGAGTTATACACTATCAAAGGCAGTATTTACAACATAAAAAAAGAAAATTTGGTGTTTCATCATATGAAAAACAACATAAATAACAATATTTGTCACAAACAGCAGCTTTTATGTAACTTCAAAGGGTTTTCTTTAAAATGATATTAAGAAATTGCATTTATTCCACTGTATGTGGTTATGGGAGCACTTCAAATATTTTTAGGTGGAAATTAAATACAAAAAGGGTATTATTCCTCACATCAGTTGGAGTAAAATAACTTTTGCATAGATTATGATAGAGAAAAAAAATCCTTTTTCCTCTTTAAGCTGGCAATTGCTGAAATCAAACAAAACTGTCTGCAGGTAGCTGAGGCACCCAGGGCCAGAGTTATACACTTTCAAAAAAAAAAAAACTTTAGCAAAAAAAAACATCAAAAAGCGCCTATTTATTTTTGTGTTTATTAGAGGACTGACATCACATACAACCATGTTTAGCACTTTCAACGGTGTTTTGTGTAATTTCAAAGGGTTTCCTGTAAAATGATACCAAACATTTGTATGTAAACCTCTGCATGTGGGTATGGGAAGCTTTTGAAATCGGGTAGGCCAAATCCAGGCGAAAATCCCCAAAATAGCTTCAGGGTGGAAGAAGCATTATGTAGACATTTATCTTTTGTTTTTATGACATGTATTCGTGAAGTTACAGTTAATTTTCTGACGCGTTTCTGAAAGGACTTCACTGAGGGAGAGAGAACAAAACGCGCATCATGTTTATTTTCTTAATTTTGCGAAAAGCACAACATTCTGTTCTTATTGGGAGTGGACAGAAAAAAAACTAGACACTTTAACGTTTTAAATTATGTATAAACATATCTGTATGTCCAAAATCAGCAGAGTTATCCAAGTCTCTTTGCGGAGTGATTGAAAAATAAAGAGTTTGCCGACCCCAGAGTGTTAAGGAAGGTTCAGTTCATCTGAAAGAACTAGATCTTTCAATATGCAAGGCATTAGACAACAAAAGATGTTTGCTAGGTAAAACCAAAACCTTTAATTTATTTAAGGTAAATGATTCTGAATCATTTTAGATAGACACTGTTTTTTTAAACCAAAAACTTTTGTCATATATAACAATTTTGTGTTATGTTATGCAGTTCAAAGTTAAATAAATCTGGTTTATCTCCCTCGTTTGCAAGGTAAAACCAAAACCTTTAATTTATTAGACCTAAAGTATTCTGTATCATTTTGAATAGACACGATTTTTGTTTTATTTTTTAAACCAAAAAGTTTAAAACACTTTTGTGTTATGTTATGCAGTTCAATTAAAAAGTTAAATAAATCTGGTTTATATATATATCTCTCTTTCTTAATTCTATAAATTTGAATGATGTGCAAATTAAAGGGAAATCTTAGGCGATGTTGGGGCATGTGGGCCCCAGGTCTTGGACTTTGCTTAGGGCCCCCAAAATGGTAAACACGCCACTGACTGTACAGTCAACAGCCCTAGAATCCACACTGTTGACTTTTAGACATGTTTAACACTAAGTATACAAAGCTTACCTCAGCAGCGCAAGTGTTTTCTGTGGTAAGCTGGGTTAATTTGGTTGCGTGAGTGACTATAAACAGTGGCTCAACGTAATTATTATTCATGAGGTAAGACATGGTTTTTTAAGTGGCTGCTCCCCAGCCAACATTGATATGTGGGCCCCACGTAGGTCCCATCCGGGCAGCATGGGTTACATGTGGGCATGGGCTTCACATGGGCAATATATCGATGAAACTCACGTATGTCCAAAATGGTTACTTTTCAGGAAGTGAAAAAAACCCCACTGTATTTCAAAAGCAGTTGAATGTAGTGTTGTCATACTATGTACGGCATCTTTACATGTAACCATATTCTTGCCAGTGTATTGATATAATCCACATTTGACCAAAATTGAGTTTAAATGGACATACGTGCATGTTTTACAGTAATGGTGGTCGATACGCATTCTTCTGATCATTAGAATGCCCAAGTCATGTTTCATATTGACAGATGAATACGCTCAGTTTATTAAATAGATTACGTCTTAGTTTATTAAATATGCTTAGTTTATTTAAAGGAACAGTATGTAGGATTGTGGCAAAAACTGGTATTGCAATCACAAAACTTGTAGCTAAAACTGGTACTGCAATCACACAACTGGTGACCAATACACAAAATGACAACATAAACATCAGTTGAGGGCTGCAACTCCACTTTTTAAATGACAATATCCTGGTCAGACCACTGATGTCAGTGATATAAGTATTTGAAATGAAAATTATTTCTTAATGTCTAGTGACATCAGGGCAATTTTATGATTAATTTATATAAATTTCTTACATACTGTTCCTTTAATATTAATTATACATTTATTAAATGTCTCTTGCAAACTATGAAGGGACAATTAATCAATATACTGATATGGTAATGCTAGACACTTTTTTTGCACAGTCCTTCTGTAACTTTGTCACTCCTAGATGTACGTCTGGCGTCAGGGGTGAAACGTTTACCTTGATGAAGGAAAGTCATTGTCTCATCAGGCTATGTTTATTCGGCTATTCAGTGCTGAGCTTCGATGAAACTTAACGAGACCGGCGAGATGCTTCCACAGGGTGGGAGATACACGGCGTGATTAACAGCTTTGACACCAAATGGATTTATGTAAAAATCAGATGACATGATTTCACAACTTTTCATTGGCCATTTAGATATGTGAAGCATACTGTATACAGAAATGAACCTGGACTTTCAATCCATCGAAAAATCAAAAAATTGGCAAAATGGACGTGGTTTTCATTGGACAGCGACGATATGTGGGTCCCATGTGGGTTTCCCTATGTGGGCCCCATATAGGTTTGCCCATGTGGGGTAATAATGTGGGGCCCTTATGGCACTTATGTGGGCAAAATAACTTTATGCTTGAAATACATCTTTATACATTTAAAATCTTAAAATAATAATTTTTGGTTGATTGTCACTTTTATACAAAGAACAAACAATATAACAAATATGATTTGATCAGTATAAAACATTTTAAATAAAAATGCATTATTTTTTGACATTTAATTGTGATATTTATAAGGTTTACCTGCCTATGAATTTATCGATTATTATTTAATTTTTTTTGCACAGCTAAGAAAGAGAAATGTTCATCAGTTTGTTAGTGTGTTAATTAAAGAAATGTTTTAATTCTGGAAGGAGCCTGATTAGTGGAGTCAGGTGTTTCATATAAGGAGACTTGATTATGACCTGCTCACTGCCACGACACATTACGTCTCGCTGTGAAAGTTTTTAATTGTGATTTTTTTCATATAATATAATATCATATTTTATATAATCTTTGCGAAAGATTATAACTATAAAGATGGTAAACATTTAAACTTCAAGGATTCCCCTCAGGCGCAAGGATACAGTTTCTACCGGAGCAGCAGGAGTCTCTCACAACCGTTACACTTGTTATTTATTTTCCCAGTTGTGTTTTTAGAAAATGTAATACTACAGTGCAAGTTCACGGATTGCACTTAAGAATTACGTGCGGTTCCCGTTCCTTTTAAAAAACAGAACCGGTTTTGAATAAGAACCGGTTCTCGGTTCCCAACCCTAGATACAACACACAAACAACAGAAAACAAAATTTCTAACACAGTGATTCTTTTCTGTAAGAATTTGACATGGATTAAATTAAGTTGTCTTGTTTTTCAGGAGGTGATGTTAGACTGGTCAATGGTTATAATCCTTGCTCTGGTAGAGTTGAGGTCTTTCAAAATGGCCGTTGGGGAACTGTGTGTGATGACTCTTGGGATATTAATGATGCTACTGTGGTGTGCAGACAGGTGGGATGTGGAAAAGCTCTTAGTGCCAACAGTGGGGCTTTATTTGGCCAGGGGAGTGCAAAGATCTGGCTGGATGATGTTGCATGTTCTGGAAGTGAGAGCAGCCTAAAACAGTGCAATCACAGGGGACTAGGTACCCATAACTGTGGCCACAGTGAAGATGCTGGTGTTATATGTTCAGGTATGAGAATATTCATCCATTTAATCTCAAACTTTTCTCAGCTCAGTGACAACATGATTTTTTCTCCTGGATAGCTCAATGAAACGTCTCGATTACGTATGTAACCCTCGTTCCCTGAAGGAAGGGAACGGAGACGTCACGTCGTGACCGACGAATTGGGAATTGGGAACCGCTTCGCGGGGACCTATCTGTTTCAAGAAACTATTAAAAACCCAATGAAATTGGCATGCAGGTATTTGCATCTGTGGGCGCCGCCCCGCCGCGAGAGTATTCAACGAGAGGCAGGTGCGGACACCAAACCACTCCCTTCACGGAGAAAGCCGAGCATCTAGTGCCCGGCCACACTCAGCAGTGGTTACATACGTACATACGTAACCCAGACGTTCCCTTTCAGTCAGTCAATAAGATGTCACGTTGTGACCAACGAATTGGGAATCCCTACCAAAGCGCCACTGGAGCTGACCATTCACTTTACGAGAGACGGAACCCGGGCTAACAGCAGAAGGCCAGTCACTACTTGTTCCCAAACCCACAGTAGTGAACTATGCAAACTGGGAAGCGAATCCAGCCTGGCGGAACTAGGAGATGCTGCGGAGACAACCCAGAGGAGATTGTACGAATGGGTGGCGCAAAATAGCCCGTAGGTCTATGACGTGACTCTCAGAACTGTATCAGAAACTAGAAAGAGAGAGAGAGCAGAGCGGGCTCTGCAAGGGAAAACGTAGTAGATTACCTCCACGGAAAATACACGCAACGGACACCTCACGGGGGCGCTATACGGGGCCTAGCCAAACACAGGTTTTCAAGAATACAGCTAGTATAAGGCTGACAGCCGATGCTCCCCAACATCGACTGTCAAGGCGATTGAGGAAAGTCAAAACCTTATTTTGTGATGTTTCGACCTTATGGTCTTCCAAAACGGAGGCTGCAAGTCGACACAGGAGCCGACTCTGAGTGTCTCTACCGGTTTAAGGAGAGAACACGAGAGGATACCGGCTCAATACGAACACTGTAAAATCTGATGAACGTGTTAGGTGTCGCCCAGCCAGCTGCTCTACAAATGTCTGTTAGCGAGGAACTACGAGCCAATGCCCAAGATGAAGCCACACTTCTAGTAGAGTGGGCTCTCAAATTAAAATGGCATGGAATGCCCTGCTTTTTGTAAACAAGGGCGATTGTGTCTACAACCCAATGAGACACCAAAGCCATTGCAGCGCTTGCAAGTTCACCACCTGGTCTTTAAAAGGAGTGGTGGGAACTTTGGGCACGTAGCCGGGCCTAGGTCTCAGTGTTACACTGGTATTGGCGGCCCGAACTGAAAGCACGAATCGTTGACCGAGAATGTTTGAAGGTCCCCTATCCTTTAAACCGAAGCCAATGTGAGTAATGTTAAAGTTTTTGTTGTGAGAAATTTGATACTCACAGAATGCAAAGGCTCAAATAGGGCGTCCTGGAGGGCTTTCAGCACCACGGACATGTCCCAAGGAGGAATAAAGGGAGGGCGCAAAGGATTCAGCCTTCATGCACCTCTTAAAAATTTAATGACCAAGTCGTGCTGATCCACTGATCTACTGTTTATTGGTGCGTGATGCACAGATATCTCCGCGATATCCATTTCAATCGTAGATGGTGACAGCCTCTTCTTCAAGCGATGCTGGAGATACAGTACAAAAGCAAGACTCTGATTGGGCATTCTCGGGGGTCTTCTCGTTAAGAAGCACACCAGTCAACGAAGAGGTTCCATTTAAACAAATAAGCCTGTCTAGTAGAATAGTGTTATAGATATAGTATTAGAATAGTGTTAGATACCGCTTGCGGTAAATTACTTAGAACCTCCACATCTAAGATTGTTATTCACACTGGCATGGATGACACCAGGCTCCGCCAGTCGGATATCACCAAAGATACTATTAAGGAGATGTGTGAAATTGCAAAAACAATGTCAGACAATGTAATATGGTCTAGGCCCCTCCCCGCCTACCGGGGAGATGAAACGCATAGTAGATTAGTGTCTCTCAATGGCTGGATGTCAAAGTGGTGCCCTCAGCATAATGTAGGGTTCAGTGGCGGATGCAGAACTGACATATGGGTGGGCATGGATTAAGTCCGGGTGGGCCTGAATCTATGGGTGTCACTTTTGAATAAGAAACTACAACAAGTCTATAAAATTCTTCAAAACTTCAGAACACTAATTTAAACAGCATACACACACACCCGCACTGCACGTCACATTTTTTACATTATTGATACTTTAAATTGTAATGCAACGTGACATTAATTAAGCCTTTTTTGGTAAAAAAAATATTGGGCTGTCATAGCCTACAAAAAAGAACCTGCACACATTGACAAGAAATATAAATGAACCAAAAAACCATATACTTTTTTAAATAGCCTATTAAAGTGTTTAAATAAATATGGCTACTAAATGCCTAAAATGAAGCTTCTAACATCATATTCTCTTCATGCAAATCACAAAAAATATATTTTCGTTCTCACATATTTAAGTTAACTTACTAAATAAATAAAGAAAAAGGGAATTGCTAGAATAATGTTAGACTCTGAGGTTAAACGAAATGACAAATAAATAAACATTTAATATACTTTGTGATGAGCACAAGAGCAAGCCTACTCGTGAAGAGCGGAGCCGAGGAGCGCGCATATCAGACGTGAACGAAAGGAATAATGGGTTTAATTATGCGTTCACTTCATTTCCTGACAGTTTCACTTGTTAGTGAGGATAGTAATGGCTAACAAGATGACCCCAAATTACATACAATATAATTACCTAACTAAATCTGAGAGAATGCAAACACATTACAATATTTTTTCCTCCGCCCGACGGGCAGGGCGCAGATACATTTTTGTAGGCCGACAGGAATTCACCATAGTCCCGGGACGTCGGGCTAGCGATTTTGCGAGCCCTGCATAGGTTTGTTTTGTAGAAAGACTTTCTTTAAAGTGAATTTCATTTGTATAAATTGTATCTTAATATTAATCAATGTTTAATCAAACAATTGCCTCAACTTAACAAATAAGAAGCAAACCAAGAACGTCTGTGGTGTGGATTGAAGTGAACCCACAATATTTCCGCAGCCTACGTCTTTCTGCTTTTAATACATTTCTTAAATTAATGTCTCAATTACACAGTAGGCTTATAGGTTGTTATGATAGGCTATTTGTTGCTTTAAAGCAATAGGCTTTATTGTATAAAGTGAAGCAATAAACGTGGCGTGACTTATAGTGCTGAGTTAGAGAGCTGGTATATCAAACACTGTGATCAGATGTTTTCTTTCTATTTTTTACCCCGCTGTCATATTTGTTGTGTGTTTATGTTATTGAGAGGAAAGCGTGCAGCACATATTTCTAACGTTTTGTTATTCAAAATACGTTTTCCACTTGCTTGCAAGAAAAGTTCTCAAAGTGATCATGGCTGAAAGCTGCTTAGGAATATTTTTCTCATTAGAACCTTAATATAAACGCATTCAACTGCTTTATAATAGTTTTTAAATAGTTATCAGGCTTACTTATATTTTTACTGTTTTTAAAATAACATGAAATAGATAAAATACACCCCATACACTATACAGAGTAGTATTTTTTACATTTCTGATTGGGCGGGCCAGCTGTCAATCTGGGCGGGCCCAGACCGTTCCTCCTAACCCGAGATGGCCTTCACCCGTCATCGGAAGGAAGTGCTATACTCACTAGAAATCTGATCAATAGTATTAATTCTGATATAGTCTGACTATCCAGGGCTTAACCATCCGTCTGTTAGCTGCCGTGATATGTCAAGATAACTCATATCCCAGCACTTCGAGCCGATCTTACCAGAATATCAACACATTTTAACTGTATCTGTTCCCCGAACAAACAAATACAGAGCACCGCTTTCCACATCTGGTATAAATGTCAATGAAATAATTGTCAATGAAATAATTAATGACCAAAACTTAGATGCACTCTGTTTAACAGAAACCTGGCTTAAAACAGATGACTACATTAGTTAAAATTAGGGCTGTGCAATTAATCGTTTTTCGATTTCAATTTCGATTTTTGCACATTTCGATTGCAAAAACAAGATAATCGAGGGAGATCGATTAGTGTGCCGCATTTCTGTTATTTCGTTTTGAGTCATTAATCCGACGCGTCATAAGCAGCTGCGCCTCGCACACAAAGTAGAAATTCTCATGTATTTTTCAGTTTTATGCTTTTCAAGCGAGCGGAAACTATCCCTCACGTTTAAAATATCAGCTGGATCGTGGCGCCGCTCTACGTGCAGAGAGCTGCGCGCTCAGTCATCTGTTTAAAGTCAGGTCACTAGGTAATAATCCTGTTTATGTTTGTAAAGTTATATGCATTTCAAGCGATCGTGTTTAAAATGTGAATCGCGTTCTGCTGGCACTTAAACACTACTGCTTTGACACGTGTAGCCTTCTGCAGCAACACTAAACAATGCATTGAATGTATGCAGGGCTTGACATTAACACCCGCCAAATGCGGGTATATTTCGGCTGCGACCGTTTGTGGAGACGCGCGCGCGTTCAGCGGAGCGTTGCGGACCAAAGCGCCACCTCCCAGAGAGCGCGCGAGAGGTGATGGATTTGCGAATGCACAAGAGGACGCAGTCTGAGCGCATACACACTTCGGGGAAGATATAACAATTGCATGGAAGTGATTGGAGAGATATATATTGCGTGCGCATTCTCAGGGCAAGAGCGGAGAGAAATTCAGCGCATTCCTGAATGAACACGAAATCAAATGAAACCCGACAGCTGAGAGGTTTGCGCATCATTTTAATGTTACAATAATGCCCTCTCGACAGTTGTCATTAAAAGTCTTAAATCACTTTTAACAGAAAACATGATCAAGCATATAAAATACAATCTGCATAAACAAGTTGAAAGTAAAATTCATGTACATTTCTTGACTGCTGTTGTTAATAAATTTTAAAGTGGTTGTCGAGGGGTTTTGTGTATATCTTTTCAGTTAATCTTTTACACCCCTGCCCCACTTTTAATATATTCATTCAATGTAAATCTATTTATGCCTTACTAGACTGTTTTTATGCACCTAAATATATGATATGATCTATACTGATATACATGGTATATAAAAGCTAATGTTGTCCTAATTTGGGTGGTCAGACTGAAATTCAATCTGCATCTAATTTAGCTAAACCAAGTAAATTTGCTCAAATTAAAGTCATTTTAGGATGCCAAAGTCAAGTTTAATCATATAAAATTTATTTTACCAGCAACAAAATTGTGGCCTGTGAAAATGCTGAGTGGCTAGTAACTTTGGAAAACAACTAGCTACTTTGGCTGGTGAGCAAAAAAGTTAATGTCAAGCCCATGTATAAATGCATGTTTTTACAGTCATTTAAGTAATCGTGTTAAATAATCGAGATTAAGATTTTTATCAAAACAATCGGGATTATGATTTTTCCCATAATCGAGCAGCCCTAGTTTAAATAAATCCACCCCACAAGACTATTATTATAAACACGAACCTCGATTAAAGGGGAGAGGGGGTGGTGTAGCTACAATATACAACAAAACTTTTAAAGTAAACCAAAAATCTGAACAAAATTTTAAATCATTTGAACTAATGATGTTAAATATGGAAATAACTGATCGTAACAACAAACAGCTTTCTTTTGCCTTAGCTACAATCTATAGACCTATAAGGAGATGCAGATTTCCTTAAATAAATAGCAGATTTCCTGTCTGAGCTTGTAGTCACTGTAGATAAAGCTCTTATCGTTGGTGATTTTAATATCCATGTGGATAACCCAAAAGATGCATTAGGATGTGCGTTTATGGATGTTCTGAATTCTCTCAATATTAGACAAAACGTGACAGAGTCCACGCATACTCGTAAGCACACATTAGACTTAATTCTGTCACTCGGACTCAATATTAATGACATCGAAATATCACCTCAGAGTGATGCAGTTTCTGACCATTACCTTGTGTCATACACTGTACTTCTAGATAGGATCACTCAATCCACAACATGCTACCGACTAGCCAGAACAATAATTTCCACCACTAAAGATAGCTTTATTAGCACTCTTCCAGACCTGTACCAAATGAAACATGTAGCAGATAACTGTGACGATCTAGATATTGTAATAGAAAGCCTGAACAATGTCTGTTCTAACACATTGGATGCCGTTGGTCCCATTCGAAAAAAGAGAATTTCATGAACTTCTTTTCTAACAAAATTACGGCTATTAGGGAAAACATTGTAGCTACCCAAGCAGCCACCACTCTACCCATTAGTTCACTTAACACTAGATTACCATACGAACATCTTGATTCATTTAAACCTACTACAATAGATGAGCTCTCTAAACTAGTCACCTCATCCAAATCATCGTCCTGTATATTAGACCACGTTCCCACAAAACTAGTTAAAGAGGTATTCCCTGTAGTGTCAAACCCGGTAGCAGTTATTACTAGCAGTTATTAAACCTTTGATTAAAAAAACACAATTTGATCAGGGAGAGCTTAATAACTTTAGACCAACCTCAAATCTCCCTTTTCTTTCGAAAATATTAGAAAAGGTAGGGGCAAGCCAGTTACGCACATTCTTGACAACTAATAGTAAATATGAAAAGTTCCAATCAGGATTCAGGCCCCACCATAGCACAAAGACAGCGCTGCTTAGAGTTACAAATGACCTCTTATTAACATCCGATTGTAGCGGGCACAGAACCTCTGCATCAGCTAGCAGTTAAATGTGCAGCAACTTAAAGCCATCTGTTCAATGATGAAAGAAAGACAAACACAAAAGAGTGCATGTGATCAGCTCCGGTGTTGTTGTGTTTTATATATTTTCTCATGAATTTCATAGTGATACAGATATAAATATTCACAGTATTACACATACCAATATAGTAATTCACAGTATTACAAATATGACTGTTCAGAAACACCATGGGCCCTATCTTGCACCCAGCGCAATTGACTTTGTCAGTGACGCATGTATCATTTCGTATTTTGCACTGGCGCACAGCGGGTTTTTCCCTTCAAAGACGCACGTCGGCAAACTAGGGAATGAACTTGCGCTCCCTGGGCGGTTCAGCGCAAAAAAGGAGGCGTGATCCGGCGCAAACCATCTCTTATGCTATTTTGCAGTTTCAAAAAACAATTGCGCTACTAACAAAAAAAAACTAGTCTAAAGTCAGTGGCGCGTTGCGCGTAGTTCATTATGCTATTTTAAGGGCGCATGCTTGACCATAATGTATAGCGTGCACAACGCGCATTGCTTATATAATCTACACAGATGCAACAGTTATTTTTGCAAATCCTAAATTGTTACAATAAAAAATATTAATAGCTACATGAGATAAGGGAAATCATTAAATCATAAATTGTTACAATAAAAAATATTAATACATGAGATAAGGGAAATCATTGTGGTGAGCATTGTGGTGATAGTTTTTATTTATTTTGTGTGGCAGCGTTAAACAATTATCATGCAAATAACGCAAAATTGTCAAAATATTTTCATAATTTTGTTGTATGGCTGTATTACGTTTATTTTATCTAAATAATAATTAAAATGTTTTCATAAGAAACCTTAATGTATATGAACTTGATTTGTAAGTGTACTTTGGGGTTGGACCTTGCTTGCGTTTCTTGGGTCCGATTTCAAAGCCCCCAAACCCTTTCAGCGGTGAGGGTGGACGCAGCGATGTCCTCCTGTGTGCCCGGCGTGCCTGTATTATGCTGGAAAGCTTGGAATCCCCCGTCTCCTGACATCATTGTAGTGCTTGGTGCAGCTGATGAGACAATTGCGGATATTTCCTCTCTGTTTAACCTACGCTGATTCGGGCGGGTTTCTCCCATCCTCATACAAAACAACTTCTCTGTCTTTGACTGCTCTTACAAGAACGTCGGTCTCCTCGGCTGTGAACCGCTCCTGGCGTGCGCCTGGTAAATCCGTCATAATAATAGCAACCCGCCATGGACATTGCGCCCTTGCGTTTAAAGGGAATGTTGGATAGCGTTCTGATTGGTTTATTTGATGTTACGCCCAAACCACACCTATGAATAATGAACCTACTTCAGACCAACCCCTTATTGATTTGCGTCCGGCGCAAGACTTATTTCTCCGGCCGGGAAAATAGCAACAGCGCCCAAGATCCGCCCACAAAGTCACTTGCGCTTTGCGCTTCGGACTTGCGTTTCAGATCGTTAAAATAGGGCCCCATGTCTCAATAAACCACTTCTTCATCATTGATTCAGTCTCTCTTACTTTAACATAATGCATTAATGAAAACTCATTCAATAATCAATCACTGTGTTACTTATTTGCATCTTCAAATATACATGACTTTCTATTTTCCATTTACATTTCATATCAATCAACCTCACAACATCATGTTCAAACACAACCCTTTCCCAAAAATCCTAAGTATTAGACTTGTATAAGAAACACATTAAAATATCCACCTTCATCAAAACGTGTCAAACATACATGGCATTCAATCACAGGAGAATGTTATAATTTCATTTGAGGATTAAACTTTATCAAAAGTACTCAATCCCCACCAGTTAAAATGCACTAACATACATTCTTTCTACATCCACTTAGATTAAAATGATATTGATATTTGACTAACCTGTTCAATCATGAAAGAAAGACAAACACAAAAGAGTGCATGTGATCAGGGGCCCGTTTCAATAAGGAGGTTCAACAAACTCTGATTTTAAACTTCAACTATTAGTTGATTTACTCTGAGATATTAAATTCTGAGTTTTCGTTTACATAAAAGCTTATCTGATTTAGTTCAATCGACTCTGAGTAGGTTGACTCTGAGTTAAGCCCGTGCACAGCCACAATGAAAAGCCATCATCAATGGAGCTCAGATATTACGATTTACCATGGCAACAGCACGTGACAAAGAGGTCTTAATCATTTTTACTACTAAAACTGAAAGTGTTACTGCAAGTGTACAGCAACTACGAGCATATATTTTAAAGAAAAGAGTTGTTTTTGTAAATTGCTACTCTAGTAAATGCGTACATTTAATTTTTCATCACAGTTAAAATATCAGAAGTAAATAAACTGAGGACTGTACGTTATTATATTCATTTACATGCACATGCAATCCCATGGACAAAAAGATGACAGCAGCTCAGCTAAAATAAAATTAAGCATAATACTTTGTCATACAAGGCTACGAACTTTACAAATGTTTGTCATGAATAAAACAAAAATCCACCCAGCCGGGATTCGAACTCCGATCGCCGATGATACGTCTGGCCCAACTATTACACACAGCACTACCCACTAGACCAGCGATATGTATATGTATACTGATAATGACAACTGTATAAATGTAAGAGCACCACAAAGACTGATATAGTCATATAATGATATTTATATATCTAAAATGACTGCAAAAAATAATAATTTAGCTCACATAAATGTAAGCGGATATGACAAAAAACACTCAGGGTCTCAAAATCCTCTCGGGACATAAATTTAACTTTCTACAAATGAATGCAACATCATCATCTACAAGATTCTCTATAAAAGTACATGACATTTTAGTCACTAAGACGATCTATGCACCTAAGTATATCATATTAGCTTTACAAGTCATTTCAATTTACTGTTTTAATTTTTTTTTGTTGAAAGTTTAGTGTTATATATAAAAATATAAAGTCGTAAGTTAAAATGATTTGCACTGGCAATTTAATTATAACTTAAAGACAGCTAACATTTTTTTACAGTGTACATGATAAAAATGTGCGCAATGAATGAATGTACTAAAGCAACTAACAAGATTAAACACCGCTACTACTTTAAAAAAGGGGAGGAGACCACAAGAAACTCAGAGTTTACAGGATAAAACCTGCTCCCGGCCAGGTTAGGTTCAGAGAGTATGTTACTCTGGAAACAGACTCTGAGTATAAGTTACCTCTCCTTCTGAAACAGGCTTGACTTACCCCGCTATCTCAGGTTTAACCTACCTCCCTTTTTAAAACAGAAAACTCAGAGTTTCCCTTATTTCAGGGTTAACAAACTCAGAGTTTTCACTTAACCACCTTTCTGAAACGGGCCCCAGCTCCGGTGTTGCTGTGTTATGGCCTGCAACACGGCCGACTTATAACCATACACCGCACTCACATAGCGCCCTCTAGCGTTCTGGAAGTACCATCACTCCCTTCAATGTGTTTTTACATACAAGAAATATGTTAAACAATACAACAATCTGTGAAGACCAATCAATTGGGGCGTCACACGATCGTGGTGAAATCTCAATCCTTATATTACTAGACCTGCAGCCTTTGACACAATAGATCACACAATCTTACTCAATAGACTAGAAAACTATGTTGGTATCAGTGGTCAGGCGCTAGCCTGTTTAAGGTCGTATCTAACCAATCACTATCACTTTGTTTATGTAAATGAGGAAGAGTCATATAACTCCCTGGTTAAATACGGTGTACTGCAGGGATCAGTTTTAGGTCATATCCTGTTCTCGTTATATATGTTACCCCTAGGAGACATTATCAGGAAACATAACATAAGTTTTCACTGCTACGCGGATGATACCTTTACATCTCCTCACATCCCAGCGAAACACACACGTTTTCTAAGCTAACAGACGGCATTAGCGATGTTAGTGACTGGATGGCAAATAACTAACTTAAGCTCAACTCCAATAAGACAGAGATACTTATTATTTAACCGAATTGCTACAAACATAATATGTCAGATTACAAGTTGCACATAGATGGCTGCACTGTGGTCCCATCCTCCATGGGTAGGAACTTAGGTGTGATGTTCAACAGCAACTTATTCTTCGATAGTCATATCGCCAACATCTCTGCACAGCATTCTTCCATCTTAGAAATATCTCAAAAATACACCATATAATTCAATTTTCAATTCAATTTTATTTATACAGCGCTTTTCACAAGTGTTAATTGTTGCAAAGCAGCTTTACATGAGAAGATGTAGAGGAGAACACAAAAAATCAATAGATAATATAAGATGTAGAATATAGCGGCTAAGGTTAAACCGTACAAGCGAGCATATTAGTAATGTAACTTATACAGTGAAGTGCTAAGTTAAGCCAAAGTTGGCTGACTCTCCCTGGGACGAAAAACCCAATGGGAAAAACTCCTAGAAAGAAAAAAAAAATGGGAGGAATATATATATATATATATATATTCCTCCCAATTTTTTTTTCTTAACTTAGAAAGAAAAAAAAATGGGAGGAATATATATATAAACAATATATATAAACAATACAACAATCTGTGAAGACCAATCAATTGGGGCGTTTATATATATATATATATATTCCTCCCAATTTGTTTTCCTTCTAGGAGTTTTTCCCATTGGGTTTTTCGTCCCAGGGAGAGTCAGCCAACTTCTAGGCGTTTTTAGACCCCTGGGGACGCGTTTTGACGTGTTTTCTCCTTATCATAGCAGAATCAACTTAAAAAACTCCATGATTAATAATCAAACACTTACGTGTTTGACATCGTTTGAAACTCTGAAGGGTCCTCTTTAATTAGTGTACATTCACAATAACAAGAGATCTTTGTGTTTTTGTCAAATAAAGAAAATAAACAGGGGGCACATTCAGACATTCCTGTCTCTGCCAGCTGTCTCTCAAATCACGTTACAAAAATCAGTTGAAACTCCGCGAATACTCGTCACACAAACATGATACACATATCCAAAGAAAGCCTGAAATGTCTACTTTTAACCAAGCTAATTAAAATCAAAAACAAATATTTTATCAAAAATATATTCCTGAAGAAACTGTAAGTCATTTGTCTTCATTTATATTTGCTATCATGTAATATGTTATCGCTTGTGCAGTTTAGCCTACATAAGCGACATCAGCAGACTGCACACTTTGGATTGAGAAACTTTCACATAGTTTACAAACGAGGGCGCGTGATTTCACGTAATGGCGGATTTCATTGTTACATGCTGTACCGTGTTAAACACAGTTAACAATTATTCACTTTCGTATCCTTCATGGCAACTTTGAGTAAGATACTTAAAAGATACTGCTGTATCTTTTAAGTGTCTGCTGTAATATGACTCCATGTTTACATGCTTATTTACAAACGAGTACGCGTGGCAGATTTTATTGTTACATGCTGTACAGTGTTGACACAGTTATTCACTTTCGTATCCTTCATGGCAATTTTGAGTAATGCTGCACTGAGGGATCTGCTGTAATATGATATTGTTTACATGCAACGCACGTCATACGGTGCGCTTTACACACGACACTGTTTTATTATGAGCTCCGCGTTGTTTAAACGGAGACGCTAGCTCGCATGGACTCCATATGCGATGTGTTTTAAAGTTCATACTCACTTACAGAAACGCATTTAAAACAGAAGCTAGACGATAAGGGGATGGGCATCTGAAAACAGTCATGTGAAAACAGCTTTTTCTATAACTAATCATTGCAGATGTTTATGTGAGATACTAATTTAGTTTATATGATAGTTAATCTTAATGTAGTGCTATTATTTACCCATCAGTTATGTATGTAAGGGTATTTCTGTGGACAATTTATGCTAACAGCTGTTCATAACTCTCTTGCAGGTCTGCATCCCTCTCATCAGTACACAACTATGAAGTGGAAAAACATTCACACTTTTTGGACATAAAGTTATATGGTAACATGAGCCACATGAAGTTTACAGCTCTGTTGTTTATCAGTTTCTTATACAAGTTAAGTTTTTAAATAGGGTTTTAAATAGGGTTCGTTTCCAAATAAACTGAAAATGTCCTACTGACATTCATTTCTATTTTGATTTTATTGTTAACTTCTTAATAAACCTCAAACAAACATGTACATTTGTCCTCACATTCTTTACTGTAGTTCCCTCCTGCCTCATTATGCAGCTCATTTTGCGAGCCTTTGTGTGCTAGCTGTCAATCAATCCTTCTCGCATACGGCCACTCTAAACAAAAAGTGTCTTACAATTTCTAAATCAAAATATTGGTTTATGTGAAGGAGTAGGCAGGATGATTTTCACATCATTTTAAAGAAAAAACTCTAGACTACTAGATTCCATTCAGGAAAAGTCTTGTTAAAACATGTTTAGTATGGGTTTTGTGAACTTATATCAGTGACTTAAAACTTTTGCTTTTTTTAAAAACCATGCATTAACCATTTTCTCTCAAAAATACAAACCTGTACATACATGTAGCTCATATAATATTTTAGCCAAGTTTGTGCTGAACACAGTGGTCTGAGACACTTGCCATTATTATGTTTTAAAGCAACTGAAAAAAGACCAAATGTAAGAGCATGTCAGAACCTCTGACAGTGTCCCAAAATGGTCGGACCCCAGAGGGTTAAAGAAGAATGTCTTAAGTTTAGATTTAAATTGAACGGCTGTGTCTGATACTCTAACATTATTTGTTAAATCATTCCGGAGCTTAGGGGCTAAGTGGGAAAATGATCTACCACCTTTAGACACTTTTGATATTCTAGGGATAATTAAGTGACCAGAATTTTGTGAGCACAGTTTATGTGATGGATTGTATTCTGATAGTAGTTTTTTAATATATAAGGGATCTAGGCCATTTAAGGCTTTGTAGGTGATTAGTAATATTTTAACCCTCTGGGGTCCGACCATTTTGGGACACTGTCAGAGGTTCTGACATGCTCTTACATTTGGTCTTTCTTCAGTTGCTTTAAAACATAATAATGGCAAGTGTCTCATACCTAAACAGAATCTAGTAGTCTAGAGTTTTTTCTTTAAAATGATGTGAAAATCATCCTGCCTACTCATTCACATAAACCAATATTTTGATTTAGAAATTGTAAGACACTTTTTGTTTAGAGTGGCTGTATGCAAGAAGGATTGACTGACAGCTAGCAAACAAAGGCTCGCATAATGAGCTGCATAATGAGGCAGGAATTTGAGAATGAACTACAGTAAAGAATGTGAGGACAAATGTATACATGTTTGTTTGAGGTTTATTAAGTTAACAATAATCAAAATAGAAATGAAGGTCAGTAGGACATTTTGAGTTTATTTGGAAACGAACCCTATTTAAAAACTTAAAGGTATAGCGGAAGATTTTCGTTTTCCGGGTGGATCACCTCTGTTATTGGTCATCCCAGATGTCAATCATTCTGATTATATGTTGACGTATAACCGTCGTACGTGCTCGCCTCTCGGTTCGCTTTCTGCACATGCGCACTTTCACGTGTATGTGTGTTGTGCTACGGTTTCAACCATTCATTGAAGCTCGCGTTCTCAAAATGTCTGAGGGTCGCAAGAGAAAAAGTGTCTACGAATTGTATGACAAGAAGAGAAAGGACTATAAAGAAAGAAACAAGACCAGACTGTTTATGGGAGACTATTTCACACGCTGGCTGCTGGCGTGAGCTAAAAGGACAGGTTGGGCTTCCCACGCGAAGTTTCTACAGGAAAGGTACATTTTGTCATGCTATTTGGAGAAATCCATTTAAAATCACTGCTAGTAAAGTTGATGTAAGTTATGATTAGCAATGCTAGCCCTGGCACGAGTCACGAACCGCACAGACACGGTAAACATGCCGACAGAAACTTGTAAACAGAGCGAATAGAAGAACTAGGCTCCTTCATGCTCTCTCTCTCTCTCTCTCTCTCTCTCTCTCTCTCTGTCTCGTGGACGCGTTTAACAGGCGTTCCCTCTCGGGAGGAGGTAGAGAGTTTCGTGTGCATTTTTTTAAAAATACGGAGGGGCGGTCCTTTTAAATAATTCGGGAAAATCTTCCGCTATACCTTTAACTTGTATAGGAAACTGATAAACAACAGAGCTGTAAACTTCATTTGGCTCATGTTACCATATAAATTTATGTCCAAAAAGTGTGAATATGTTTTTCCTCTTCATAGTTTTGTACTGATGATAGGGATGCAGACTTGTAAGAGAGTTATGAACAGCTGTGATGATGCAATGATTAGTTATACAGAAAGCTGTTTTCATATGGCTGTTTTCGGGTGCCCGTCCCCTTGTCGTCTAGCTTCTGTTACCCACTGCGCAAAGTGACGTCGGAATGACGTCTTTTTCATGTAATTTTTGGATCTCCGAATTCGGTACATAAAAGGGGTTGTTTTGTAACGCCAGGCGACGTCTTTTTTTCGACGTCTTCTGCACTAAATGTTTAGGAAAAAAGACATGAAAAAAGCGAAAAGAAATTATTGTCTCTGCACTTCACCCATCCATTGCAACACCAAACGCTTCAATCATTTCCTGCCAGCTGTGGCATTCGAACCACCGATCTCTGGGTTACAAGCAAGTCTCGCTAACCACTCGGCCACCAACCACGAACGCAACATTATGAGATTAGGTGAGAATATTTTCATGTTAAAATGTTAGTATGGTCATATATTTTAATATAACGAACTACGCATTTAATTACAGACTTTTAATTGTACATTTAAATGAATTTGTATATAATTCAAGAAAGCAGAAAAAACAGTACTGTATAAATAATATAGACTATTCGTAAGTATTAATCATGTTGGTACAATAATGCTGATATTTGTAAATATTTTTTTTTCATAGGCCTAATCATGTAATATAGACATAGCCCTGTCGTAGACGTCCAAATGACCTCCAAAGAATTACCCAGTTCAAATGTTGCCCGTAAATATGACGTCCAAATGACGTCCAAAAAATTACCCAGTTCAAACGTCAAATGTTGCCCTTAAATATGACGTCCAAATGACGTCCAAAAAATTACCCAGTTCAAACGTCAAATGTTGCCCATAAATATGACGTCCAAGTAGGGTCATGGTTGGACGTCCAAATAGTGGACCTAGTTTGGACGTCGAATAGATGTCCAGAATTGGTCTTGGACCGACGGACCCAATATAGACATGATCTGCACGTCTATTCGACGTCCTGTGTTTAGTGGGTATAAACGCGTTTCTGTAAGCGAGTATGAACTTTAAAAACACATTGCATAAGGAGTCCATGCGAGCTTGCGTCTCCGTGTAAACAACGCGGAGCTCATAATAAAACGGCGTCGCGTGTAAAGCGCAATGTATGGAATGCGTTGCATGTAAACAATATCATATTACAGCAGATCCCGCAGTGCAGCATTACTCAAAGTTGCCATGAAGGATACGAAAGTGAATAACTGTGTCAACACTGTACAGCATGTAACAATGAAATCCGCCATTACGTGATCACGCGTGTACTCGTTTGTAAATAAGCATGTAAACATGGAGTCATATTACAGCACACACTTAAAAGATACAGCAGTGCAGCATTACTCAAAGTTGCCATGAAGGATACGAAAGTGAATAACTGTGTTTAACACTGTACAGCATGTAACAATGTAATCCGCCATTACGTGAAACACGCCCCCTCGTTTGTAAACAATGAGAAATTTTTTAAATACGAAGCGTGCAGTCTGCTGATGTTGCTTATGTAGGCTGAACTGCACAAGCCATAACATATTACATGATAGCAAATATAAATGAAGGCAAATGACTTGCAGTTTCTTCAGGAATATATCCTCCTCCATTGCGTCTTCCATTGTTCTTCTTCTTAGGTAACGTTAAAGATAAACGCTTCTCTTCCTCAATGTCCAGACATAAATGAAGATATTCCTCACGTGTGTGTATAAAGTTTATAATCCAAACATGCGCTAAAGTCTTTAAATCTGATAAAACTTTACGCTTTGTTTATTATTGTTGGAACTGCTTGTATCTTCATTACCATGTCAACAGCTTGTGGGCGTGACCGCATTAGAGATAATGAGCTCAGCCAGGAAAAACGGTACTCTCTTTACTTCAATGCAGATTATATAAACAGGAAATATTTGTTTTTGATTATAATTAACTTGTTTAAAAGTAGACATTTCAGGCTTTCTTTGGATATGTGTATCATGCTTGTGTGACGAGTATTCGCGGAGTTTCAACTGATTTTTGTAAAGTGATTTGAGAGACAGCTGGCGGAGACAGAAATGTCTGAATGCGCGCCCTGTTTATTTTCTTTATTTGACAAAAACACAAAGATCTCTTGTTATTGTGAATGTACACTAATTAAAGAGGACCCTTCAGAGTTTCAAATGATGTCAAACACGTACGTGTTTGATTATTAATGATGGAGTATTTTAAGTTGATTCTGCTATGATAAGGAGAAAACACGTCAAAATACGTCAGAACGTATTAGGTGTCGCCCAACCAGCAGCTCTAAGGATGTCTGTCAGCGAGGAACCACGAGCGAGTGCCCAAGATGAGGCAACACTTCTAGTGGAGTGAGCTCTTAATTTAAATGGACACGGGGTGCCCTGCAGATTATAAGCAAGGGCGATGGTGTCTACAATCCAATGAGACATCCTCTGCTAAGTGACATGTTTCCCTCTCTGCTGACCACCGTAACAGACAAAGAGCTGGTCTGAGGTCCTAAGCCTTTGTGTGCGATCCGGGACATAATAAAGCCATGGTTGGGTCTGCCTCCTCTGGGGGCAGCGCTTTGTTCACCACCTGATCTCTGAAAGGAGTGGTGGAACCTTGGGGCACGTAGCCTGGTCTGGGTCTGAGTGTTACACTCGAGAGCGCAGGACCAAACTGAAGGCACGAATTGTCGATAGAGAATGCATGTAGGTCCCCTATCCTCTTAACAGAGGCCAATGCGAGCAGGGTCAGAGTTTTTATTGACAAAAACTTAGACTCACAGACTGCAGAGGCTCAAATGGAGATTCCTGCAGGGCTTTCAGCACCATGGACAGGTACCAAGGAGGAAAGAGAGAGGGCGTGAAGGGTTCAGCCTTTGAGCTCCTCTTAAAAACCTAATAACTAGGTTGTGCTGGCCGACCGATCTGCTGTTTATTAGAGAGCGATGTGCAGACATCGCAGCAACGTCAACTTTATTGGTGGAGGGTGACAGCCTACCATCCAACCGTTGCTGAAGGTATGAAAGCACGACATTGGGCGGCACAGTGGCTCAGTGGGTAGCGCTGTTGCCTCACAGCAAGAAGGTTCCTGGTTCAAACCCCTGCTAGGGCAGGTGGCCTTTCTGTGTGGAGTTTCTCCTTGTGTCAGCGTGGATTTACTCCCAGTCCTCCGGTTTCCTCCCACAGGCAAAAAACACGTAAGTTAGGTAAATTGGAGATACAAAATTGTCCCTCCCCCAACTTGTGTATGAATCAACTTCTGATAAAGGCTGAATAAAACTTGTGTATGGATTACCTGGTTCTCGCCTTGAATATAGCCGTAGATGCTGGAATGGCGTTAAGAAATAAAGGAAGAAGAAGAAGAAAGACGAACGACATTATTGGGCATTCTAGGGGGTCTTTGTGTTGCGAAGAGCACCAAACGATGAACAGGTTCCATATAAGTGTGTACGCATGTCTATTAGATGACGCTCGCGCTGCAGTGATGGTGTTAGATTCCGCTTGCAATAAATCTCCTAAACCTACCGCGTGCTCAGCGACCAACGTGCACTTCCAACAGGTCGGGGCGCGGGTGCCATAACGTACCTCAGGGGAATCCGCCAGTGAGGGGCTGTCGAGAGGAGCATCAGTTCTGGGAACCAATTCCTGGTCGTCCAGAAGGTGCGACCAGTAAAAGGCTCTCCTCGTCCTGCCTGACTTTGCACAGAGTCTGTGCGATTAAGCTCACTGGGGGGAACGCATATTTGCACATCCCCCACGGCCAGCTGTGCAAGCGCATCCACGCCGAGGCTGCCCTCGGTTAGTGAATAAAACAGGCGACCATGGGTTCTGTCCGCTGACGCAAACAGATCTATCTGCGACCGAAACGTTTCCAAATCAACTGAACTGTCTGGGGGTGGAGTCGCCATTCGCCGGCCGCGCTGCTCGTGAGAGCGCATCTGCCGCTGTGTTGAGTGAGCCCGGGATGTGTATGGCATGAAGGGACCTCAGATGCTTCTGACTCCAAAGGAGGAGATGACGAGCGAGATGCGAAAGGTTGATATACACAACAATCGCAATGTTGTCGATGCAGACTTATACATCCTTCCCTCGGAGCTCCGTAGCAAAGCATACGAGTCCCTGATATACAGCCCACCGCTTGCGGCAGTTGGGGTGCTATCCACACCCCTGAGACTGCAAGGCCCTCGTACGTGGCTGCTCACCCCGCGCTGGGGGCATCTGTGTGTGCTACAGAATGCCAGGAGACCTGTCTCAAGGGCATATCTGCCCTAGAAATGCTTGGTCTGGCCATGGGGTGAAATTGAGACGGCACCCAGGTGTAATGATTACACAGTGTATGCCGGTGCGCCACGCTCTTCTCGGGACTTGATCGTGAAACCAACACTGGTCTCATATGGAGCAGCCCGAGCGGTGTTACAGCCATATGCCACAGGAGCTTCTGAAATTGTTTCAGTGGGACAACGCTCTTACCCAAAATGTATTCAGGCAAGTCAGGATTGGCTGGACACGCACTTTTGTTAAACGTGCCGATGAAACGATCGAGTCCAGTTCCATACCAAGAAAAGAGATCCTCTGTACGGGGGAAAGTTTGCTCTTTTCCCAGTTGACCCGAAGACTCATTTGAGTGAGATACCGAAGCGTTAAGTCTCTGTGTTCGCACCCGCAAAGGAAGGGTCGAGTCCATGTTCGAGTCAGCTCTTTGTGCCCACAGGTTCGAGCGGGCACGGCCGCCATCTCTGGGTCGAACTCCGCCTCGGAGGGAAAGGGGGCCCCCCCTGGTGCTGCTGAAGTGACGGGACCAGAAGGAGGTCCAATGGATTCGGCAGAAATCGTAGAACACGACTCTGCGGTTTCCATCGGGACCTCAACCGGCTGAGGACGATAAGGCTGGGAGGTGGAGGACGCATCCCCTGAAGAGCATCCTCCGAGCGCTTCGCAGCCGCACCATGGTGGCGTTCAGCACTGCAGAGGTGCGGTGGCGTTCCCGTAGAAACGACAGTCGTCTCCGCAATCCAAGAGGGTTATGCTCTCACAGAGAGAACAAAAACCCTCCATGAATGCTGCTTCGGAGTGCTCGATGCCCAAGCACGAAGACAGCGCTCGTGACCGTCTCTGGAACCCCTGTACTTCTCGCATCCAAGATCGCACTGAGGAAAAGCTACCCTGAAAAGAGACGCTGATCTCCGGAAATATACGAGAGAGTAGCTGTCTTTAAAAAGACACAGAGCTCTCACGTATCACTCTTTCACTCTTTTCAGCTCAACTTATGATGCGCACAGGGAGAGGCAACGCACACACAGCGTCCGCTGTGGTACTGCTTGTCAAACCAAATTCAGCAACTGTTCCAAGAAGAGCAGAAGAGTAGCTTCTCAGTAGCAGATACTGCTGGCTTTCGAAGCAAAAAAGCTAATTTCCCTATTTGCACATGCGGCTTATATACGCACCTGGCGGGGCGGCACTGGCATTATGCAAATACCGCAATGCCAAGTTCATTGGCATTTTAGTAGTACTCGAAGCAGATTGGTCTCTCTAAGCGAGTTCCCAATTCGTCGGTCACGATGTAACTCTTTGCATTTTATATTTAAATGTGATTGTTTTCCGGTCAAAATATTGTTGTTTGTAATAGCTTGATAGATACACCCATTAAGTGCTAAAACAATTCTATAATCTGATGCTTTTCAAGGGAAAACTATTTCCTGAAATAACCCGACATCTACTGGTCCCTCTGCACTTGCAGTTTTGTCACGATTCTCCCACTGATTTGAGTTTGCAAGCGCAGGTGGGAAGGCGGGGCTATGAAATGAGGCACCTGATGACTCATTGTTTTCTCTTTTCTGATTGCTTCAATAATCCCAGGGGTTCTCTTAGTAATGTCCAAGAGGCTGCAGGAATACTACTATAATGACTTAATACATAAACCTTTGAGCTGGCTGACATGTGTTGATTCTGAATTTTAAGCTGGTGTTTTGTAATATTTAATATATAATAATGTAATATATACAGTCTTGTTCAAAATAATAGCAGTACAATGTGACTAACCAGAATAATCAAGGTTTTTAGTATATTTTTTATTGCTACGTGGCAAACAAGTCACCAGCAGGTTCAGCAGATTCCCAGAAAACAAGCAAGACCCAGCATTCATGACATGCACGCTCCCAAGGCTGCGCAACCGGGCACCCAGCTGAAAGGGGTGTGTTCAAAAAAATAGCAGTGTCTACCTTTGACTGTACAAACTCAAAACTATTTTGTACAAACATTTTTTTTTCTAGGATTTAGCAATCCTGTGAATCACTAAACTAATATTTAGTTGTATGACCACAGTTTTTTAAAACTGCTTGACATCTGTGTGGCATGGAGTCAACCAACTTGTGGCACCTCTCAGCTGTTATTCCACTCCATGATTCTTTAACAACATTCCACAATTCATTCACATTTCTTGGTTTTATAGCATTACTGATATCACCCCACAAGTTCTCAGTTGGATTAAGGTCTGGAGATTGGGCTGGCCACTCCATAACATTAATTTTGTTGGTTTGGAACCAAGACTTTGCCCGTTTACTAGTGTGTTTTGGGTCATTGTCTTGTTGAAACAACCATTTCAAGGGCATGTCCTCTTCAGCATAGGGCAACATGACCTCTTCAAGTATTTTAACATATGCAAACTGATCCATGATCCCTGGTATGCGATAAATAGGCCCAACACCATAGTAGGAGAAACATGCCCATATCATGATGCTTGCACCTCCATGCTTCACTGTCTTCACTGTGTACTGTGGCTTGAATTCAGAGTTTGGGGGTCGTCTCACAAACTGCCTGTGGCCCTTGGACCCAAAAAGAACAATTTTACTCTGATCAGTCCACAAAATGTTCCTCCATTTCTCTTTAGGCCAGTTGATGTGTTCTTTGGCAAATTGTAACCTCTTCTGCACATGCATTTTTTTTAACAGAGGGACTTTGTGGGGGATTCTTGAAAATAGATTAGCTTCACACAGACGTTTTCTAACTGTCACAGTACTTACAGGTAACTCCAGACTGTCTTTGATCATCCTGGAGGTGATCATTGGCTGAGCCTTTGCCATTCTGGTTATTCTTCTATCCATTTTGATGGTTGTCTTCCGTTTTCTTCCACGTCTCTCTGGTTTTGCTCTCCATTTTAAGGCATTGGAGATCATTTTAGCTGAACAGCCTATCATTTTTTGCACCTCTTTATAGGTTTTCCCCTCTCCAATCAACTTTTTAATCAAAGTACGCTGTTCTTCTGAACAATGTCTTGAACGACCCATTTTCTCAGCTTTCAAATGCATGTTCAACAAGTGTTGGCTTCATCCTTAAATAGGGGCCACCTGATTCACACCTGTTTCTTCACAAAATTGATGACCTCAGTGATTGAATGCCACACTGCTATTTTTTTGAACACACCCCCTTCAACCAATTGCCCAACTGCACAGCCCCAAGAGCGCGCACACCATGAATGCTGGGTCTCATTTGTTTTCTGAGAATCTACTGAACCTACTGGTAACTTGTTTGCCACGTAGCAATAAAAAATATACTAAAAACCTTGATTATTCTGGTTAGTCACATTGTACTGCTATTATTTTGAACAAGACTGTATAAATAAGAATATATATAAAATATATAAAAAGTCAATTTTAGTTATGTATCGTTTTTAACAATTTTTCATCATACCAAAGCAGCTTCAAATAAAATAGAAACAAAGAAAACAGAGAAAGAACATCAAAGCATGACAGTTTTTAATTATATAGAATAGGATGGAGTATTTGGTGCTAGTCATTTCTTATTAAGTAATTTTATAAATAGTAGGCTACTCCATTCCTTGCCATATTATTATGGTCTATGATAGAGTACATGGATGTATTCATTATTGTTAGTAGAACAGTGTAGCATATTATTCCAATTCAAAACTATATTCTATTTAACGTATTTACAAAACAAGTTACTGTAAGATAGGCCTACTATCACAGAAGTAACAAAATTATGTTTATGAATGAAGCCATATTAATGAGAGCAGTTTTACTGTAATGTATAAACGAAAGTTTTAAGTAAAAACTACCAGCAGTCTTCTAGTAAGCAAGACTACAGGCAGGCTTCGGTCAAGTGGTTGAGAAAAGTCCTGGCGTTATATTGAACCAATCAGAAAGAGAAAACAATGAGTCATCAGGTGCCTCATTTCATAGCCCCGCCTTTCCACCCGTGCTTGCAAACTCAAATCAGTGATAGTGATGCAAAGTCCGATTCATTTCCGCGAACCGGCTCTTTTCGGACAGTTCGGCTCATTGAACCGGTTCAAAAAGCCGATTCACCGGTTCCTGACGTCATCAAGAAATGACACCACTACGCATTTACTGTATCAATAAAACATTCAAATAAAGTCGTTTGTGTCAACACATTAAAACTATTTTTGTTAAGTTGTTTTTGTGAAGGCATAGCTGATTTATTGCTTTTCATTCACAAGAAGTTAGTAATGTTTGTGGTCACAGTTTCAATCGCGGATAATAAATAATAAATGCCAGATTTGGAATAAGATTCCTTAAAGACACTGATGCACAATTGCGGATGTGTAAGTATAAGTAATAAATACACTTGTGTGCTAAACAACTACAATATAAATTGCATGCACAATAAATCGTATCAAAACTAAAGGTTTTTAATAAAACAAGCATATCAAGAAACTAATAAAAAAGAAACTTCGCGCATCAGGCTCATTCAAATCCTCGGTGATTCACACGCAGTGTCAGCAACTCATCCGTCAGAATCGTCGGCAATCATCGACAAACTTTGTTCGGTTCTTTTTGAGTCCGACGTGCTATTTCGGCTGTGCGTCCTGCGTCATCAACCCGGAACCTATGCCCAAAACTAAAGTTCGATTCAGTTCAATTTGTGAACCGGATCGACCGGTTACTTCCTGAGAACCGGCTCAAAAGAACGATTCGTTCAAGAATCTAACATCACTAATCAGTGAGAGAATCGTGACAAAACTGCAAGCGCAGAGGGACCAGTAGATGTCGGGTTATTTCAGGAAATAGTTTTCCCTTTGTATGCAACAATTCATTTACAACTGGTTTATTTTACACACAGAGACAGATTCTGCGCAATGAATTCATATTTGCCGTTCATGAACGTGTGCTTTTGATTGCACACCACTGTTTGCAGACTTGCAATGCTTTTGGCAGTATTTCAGCGCAAAAACCGTGCCAAAAGTGTAAGCGCAGAAAAACTGAGGTCAGATGCATACAGTTAATACTTTGAGTAAATATAAAGTTTCAGTTTTACAAGACATGAATTACACTTACGATTAACAGTAGAATGTAGCAAAACTTGTTTTCTTACGCTTGCAACTTGATTTACACCTTTACAAAACTGTTTTTGCACATGCAAATTCATTTTATGCTTGCAATGTCAATTACATTCTTACAAATTTTATCCTGCGCATGCAAATCTTTTAGGCGCTAAATTACCTTCATACGAAGTGTTCATTATTATGTTCATTATGTAAATACTATGTTTTTATATTGAAAGTTTTTTTCTTTAAATGTTAAATTTACAATGACGGCAAGGTAGTTACATGTTTGCTATTAATGTTATTTAATATTTTACCCAGGACAAAGTATGTACACCTTTTTTATTACAAGAACAAGAACATTTATAAAACTTGTATCTGTTATTTACATATTTGGTAATACAATGAATAATAATACTAATAAAAGCTTCCATGATATAACAAACAAGTGTAAGGAACACAGACAAAGGATGCCAGAGCAGATAGATATTTATTGAATACACACAACAAGTCTCTCAGTCACCAAAGTCACTTAAGGTATCCGGGGAAGGGAAGACAGAGCTCGAAGAGTATTCTCTGGCAATGATGGGTCAGAGTGAAGACTGGGGAACCCCGATACGGGCAGGACACGTAGGCCACTGCCGTGAGCGCCGCGTCACGGGAGTACTGGGACGAGGGGGGAAATTAATTCTTCATGGAATTATTCGGCGAACCAGACCACGGCACAACCCAAAAGGGACAGCTCGTCAACAGCAACAGTCCAGAGCTGTGATATAGAGGAGAAACACAGTTAGTGATGGTTATCAATATCAGCGCTATATAGCGCAACAAACTGTTCAGTTCGCTGGAGATGATCAGTGACAAGAGCTCTGGTGACGGTGGTAAATATCCAGTGAATGAGAGACAACTCAGCTGTGTGCAGCAGAGGATGAATAAACTGAAACTCGAAGTAATCCAATCTCTCCACAACGAAGACGATCTAGTTCATGAGTAGACAGTTTGTAGAACTGGGAAGACTGAAGAAGCGTGACGGCTAGAAGTCTGCAAGGACGAGACAGCAGATAACACAGACTAATACTTGAACAAACTGGAAACAGGACAGGTCAGGTCAGGACAGGACAGGACAGGACAGGACAGGACAGGACATTCAATGACGGACTCGCAAAGACTGAGGGGAACGAGAGAGTTATATACTACTGCCTATTGGGAATCAAACAAGCTTCAGGTGTTGATGACGTCAATGAGGAAATCACAGCAACCGAGAACACCTGTGAAAGACGCGCACATGGATCAGTGAGACAAACATACATGACAACAAAGGAAAACTGTCATGGGCTTGCCAGAGCTTTTGTACTAGACTCAGGTCTGAGTGTATTTGGCAAGACCATGACAGTACTATGTTCTGTGTGGGAGCATGTGGAGGCATATAGTTTTGTGGCTTCCACATGTTCCCAGTGTTTTGTGGCTGTCATGGTCTTGCCTGACCTTGGTTATGATCCAGGTTGGATGTTAGAGGGCAAGACCATGGCAGCATTGTGTTTACGTGGGAACACGTGTCACACAGACATGATGTGAAACACACGTGTTCCCAGTGTTTTGTGGCTGTCATGGTCTTGCCTGACCCTGGTTATCAGGGGCGGACTGGCCATCGGGAGTTCCGGGAGCAATCCCGAACGGCCGGTCCATTTCAGGCTGAACCGGCCGGAGGTCAAAAAGTTTTTTTTTTTGAAATGCCTGACCAGGCGCTCAGCTGCAGCGGAACGCTGTGTCTGTTTCAGACCGGGCCAAACCAATTCTTCAAATCTTGAGGGGGGATAAGAGCGGCCCCTCCCAACTTGGACTGATCCTCGTTTTTCCTCACATCCAATTGGCTCAAAGGCGCCGATCAAAAGAGTTTACTTTTGGTCAGGAAATTGCGAAAACAAGAAAAGAAGAGAAAGAAATGGGTGGGGCCTAAAAAATAAAAATGTTGGCACAAGAGGCAGCTAAATGCGCCAAATTAACAGACCTTTTTCGCAGTCAAAAGGACGCTGTGGCAGGAGGTGCAGATGAGGAAGGACCAGCAGCATGGACAGGTGCACAATTAGTGATGCATCTATTATACACTGAAATCATTTATATTTGCATTTAAATATAGGCATATATAAGGGATAATGTAGAGCGAGGCGGTTGTTATAGCGAATACAACCCCGACAGGCTTATCAGGACCCCACGCAAAGCGGAGCTTGAATCAGCCTTACGAGGTTGTATTCGCTATAAGAACCGCCTCGCTCTACACCATCCCGCTTATGAAATTGATGAAATAGCCTGCGTGCGCATTTTGGCAACAGAAGTGGTGTTGTTCCCCATTGGTTTTAACGTGTTAGCAACTCAGTAAGTTTATCAAAACAGTTTCCCAGCATCAAAATGTCTGGTAATTGCGTTTGGTTGCACTAATAATATACTAATATACGTATATATGGTCACTTTATATTTGGCCATCTGCTAACGTCTTCTATTCACTCCACTATAGTACACGGATCTGGTAGCTGTGTTGAAAAACTTGATAAAGTCAACTTTTAACTATAACTTTCTCTGTCTGTGTTGCTTCACTGCTGATTCTTGCCATACTTCCATTGCCAACATGCGCGTGCACACGTCATCATTGTGTTCAAACAGTAAAATGGTGTAAGGAATCCTTGTATGTCTGTATATTAGCTGTTAAGGTTACTGATGGAGAGAGACAGGTTGATGATGACCCTTGCAGTCATATTGATGAGGAGGAGGAAGGAAAGCAGAACAAGAGGAGGAGGAGAATGGAACCAGTACAAAAACAGTGATGGGGCAGTGTGCAGGGCTGGGTAGGCAATCATATTACCCTGCTGGAAAAACCAGCATACCAGCAAGACCAGCATATGTTGTGTTTTGGTGCTGGTATGCTGGTGAAAACCAGCTAAACCAGCATCAAACCAGCATAGACCAGCATAATTCCCATGCTGGTTTGATGCTGTTTTTTTCAGCAGGGTAGGCATATCAATCAATCAATCAATCATGAGGAAACAAATCAGCTGCTTTCAGACCCAGCCATTAGCTACGACTAGCACCCTTGCTAACGGAAGAACAACCAAAACACTTACCTTTATTATTAGACCGATCCTGCTCAATGATGACTTTTTGTTTTTAAAATGTCAAGTTTCGATCGCCTCGTAAGCGATAACACATCTTCTAGCGGTTTTGTGATAGTGTGTAGAAGACAGCATTACAAGCCTGTTGACACTAGCGTTCGACTGCTGGTGGCGATGTAGCGTCTTGATTGACAGAGGTGTCGTCCAATCAGCAGTAACCATTCCAGTCGCCAATGTGCCTACCTTTCCCGGTTTGTAAGTTTTGTTTTTTGTTATATACTTGAAAAAAATAAAAGATTTGTTTTTGTGTTTTCTGAATTGCTGTTGTGTTTTCTGAGTTGCCGTTGTGTTTTCTGAATTGTTAATTTGTCACTGGATTTGTTATTGTGTTTTTTGATGTGCCATTTTGTTTTAAATTTTTCGTTTTGTTGCGCACTTCTCGGCCACGGTAAAAATCACTGAGTTTGAGTCGTTTCTAATGTGAATTTAAAAAAGCAACACTCGTCAAACACAATCATTCAATCATTTTCTCAGTTCAAAATAAATAAACAATCATTCAAAATATTTGTATTATCATGAAAACACTTGAAACAATCTGAAGAACAGCTATATAAATATCCCTTTAGACATTTCCTGGAATAGGGTTTGTAATGCTGTCACAAATGCTTCTGTCACCGGGTGACTATGATGGGGCGGAACCAAAAGTGGCGAAGAAAGGTTCCGCCTGAAGATGGCTTCCGCCCGGGCCCGATTTTTAACTGCACCATTTTATTTCCTGGCCTCCCTAGCGACACAGATTATGGACAAACGAGCAACAGGTGTGACAAATCAAGCTGAGAACTCATGATTGGAGGATGGAACAGAGACAACGCACATAAAAAGGCCCAAAGAAGCCCAAACAGGGAGAGTCGTTTCGGGCACGAGTTGCTTCACTGCCTAGGGCAGACCCGATCACACGCTCCGTCCTTAGAGGAGCCGGAGGGCGCCGTTGATCCACGGAAGTGCTTATAGCACATGGAAAGAGTGCGGCAGCCAAGAAAGGCGAAAAGGACGGAGCGGTGGATTTTAAAGGAGCACTGCACCGGAACGTGCTTGTTGTGTGCTTTGTGTACGCTGTGTTGCTGCTTTGCAGACGGACTACGCTGGTCTGATCGTTCCCCTGGGGAAGAGAGAAAAGGAAAGTCAGCTGGGCAAAGGAATACTGGGTGATTTCACTCGTGAATGAGCGGATACAGAGCCATTGAGTTTGCAAATACAGGAGACTATTGACAACGAAGACTGAGTGACAGCTGTAGTACTTTCTTGTGAAATACTTGGAAGAGGAGTTGCTTGGTGTGTGTCTTTTGTGTTTGAGGTCCCTGGCCCCACTGGAGAGGGAAGCGTGGGCGAGCCGCGGGTTGACCGGAAACACGGACGAGACAGTTGGTAAGAAGCGCCGCTTACCAATAAAGCAGTGGCCCTGCGGGAAAAGGAAGCGCGGGTGAGCCAGAGGAGTCATACACATCACGCCGGGGCTGTGAATAACATACATCTTGCCCTCATCGTTAGCCTAACTATCGCCCAACTACCTTCTCGAGGAAGTCGAAGCCAGGTGGCTAGGTCGATTAAAAATCACGTGAAGTGTGTACAAGAATGCTGTGGGTGAGTTTCACTTATTGATGGTGTTTACGCTATGCTTGCTGTGTGTATGCTGTGCTTGTAGTGACCAAACTGCCGAGCCTCGAATGAGTCGCGAGGTGACGACATCTGTTGTGGCTTGAGTCATACGGAGAGGGAGAAAACCAAGCCTTGTCCCCTGGGGGTGTCAACGAGAGCTTCACTCCTCCAAAGAGCAGACAGTGGTGAAACCCAGTGAGTATGGTGGAAAGTGTACCGTGCGGATTGAGGGTCATAGCTGTGTGTGTATTGACCTTTCTAACAGAAGCTAGTGGTGTGCGGAGCCCCGACGAGAGTTTGCCCCGACTCGTGACCCCGGTCGTGGAAGTAGGAGGGGGAGTTTGGGGAGCGTTCGGCTCCGCGCCACTGGACCCATCAGTCCCTACGACGCCCGGACAGCTTGAGTGGATGGGTGAAGGAATACGGTGCACCAACGCTGTAGCGAAAGTCCACTGTCTGTGTGTGAATGAAGATCCCCAGTGCTGTGAGTAACGTATCCTGTGAAGTGAAATTGATCTGAGCTTATAGCAATTAACTACCCGTGTCCCAGCGAAGGCTCTGTGCGAATGAAGATCCCCAGTGCTGTGAGTAACGTATCCTGTAAAGTGAAATTAATCTGTGCTTATAGCAATTACTTACCCGTGTTCCAGCGAAGGGTTTGTGTGAACGAAGATCCCCGGTGCTGTGAGTAACTTATCCTGTGAAGCGAAATTAACCTGTGCTTATAGCAATTACTTACCTGTGTCCCAGCGAAGGCTCTGTGTGTGAACGAAGATCCTAGTGAGAAGTGGAATTAACCTGTGCTAATAGCAATTACTTACCTGTGCCCCAGCGAAGGCTCTGGGTGAACGAGGATCTCCAGTGCTGTGAGTAACGTATCCTGTGAAGTGAAATTAATCTGTGCTTATAGCAATTACTTACCTGTGTTCCAGCGAAGGCTTTGTGGGGACGAAGATTCCCGGTGCTGTGAGTTGTTTGATTCTGCCTCCAGGAAGAAGCGGAGCGCGCCACGGGTTTTAGGATCGGAGCCCCAAAGAAGCCCCTGTCCCCTGTCCTGGTCATAAGTGGCCCTGGAGGCGAGAAGAAGTCCCATCAGTTTTAAATTGCCTTTTTTCCTTTTTCCCCTTTTTAAATATTTAAATAAAGTTTATTTTAAACGTAGTTTACTCGTCTGTCTGGTCATTGGGGTGGTCTTGGGAAACTCCTCGAGGTGGAAGAATTGAGAGGGGCGTGACCTTTAGTGTATTCGGGTCCGCCCCCGGCCGTGACACTTCTGTGGCACAAATGGCGAAAACTTATTGGTGCACACGGTTAAATCTGGTGGTTAGCTCCTAGTCTTATACAGAATAGTGTCCATCCAATGCATACTGAGGAATTTCTCCAGAAGCAGTAGATCATCTGTGTACTTCTTGCCTGTTTTTTACATATTAAGATTTCAGACATACTATTTTTACACATACTGATTTGACGTACTACACATACCCTCTACAGCACAGTGTTGCCCTCAGGCAACATACTACCTTTTTGAGCCTCACACCGACACTTTAATTTTTTTATTAAAAAAAAATATATGTATAATATCACCTGACATGTCTCTCCAATGAAATGAGGGGCTGGAGTGGTTGTGACCTTTTGTTTGGGGGTGGAGCCATGCTTTTGGAAGCAAAGCCACATGGGATGCAGTGCCACCAATTGCCAGGATAAATATCACTTTTTAACATTTTTAAATTTAAATAATTTTACAGAAAAAAATATGTGTATGTGCATCAGTATGTAAAGAAGTATGTTTGATTGTCTGAAGACTTTCTTTGTTTTTATTTTCATACTAAGACCGTGTTTTTTGTTTGTTGCCCCAGGGCAACGTTGTGCTATAAGGGTACTAAAACACCAAGGTTTTTAATCTGATAAGATATGCATTAGAAAGTTTAACTCTAACAAACATCAATCACAAATGATTCCACTTAATCACAAACATGACTAATTAGTTGTATGGGCAACATTGTGCAGTTAGACCACTTTTATTCAGGCAAAATCATCCCAAAATGATGCATAACACACACATAAAAACACGCACACACACACACACACATACACGCACGCACACACAAACACACACACACACAAACACATGCACACATTTGTTGGTTTATATGTTTATATGTAAATGTGGAAAACATTAACACATGCAGTGTTAGTTACAATTAGTAGTGTTCATGTTTGGCTATAATCATTTGTGATTGATGTTTTTTTTTCTAATGCATATATTTATCATATACAGGGTTCCCACACCTTAGTTAACGTCAAATTCAAGGACCTTTCAAGGACTTTCCAGGTCCAATACCCTCAAATTCAGAGTCTCAATGTGGGGACATATTTCAAGGGAGAACAAGGTTACAGATACATTGTTACAGTTCCCTTTCAAGGGAACTCGCGCTGCGTCACTGCGGTGACACTTTGGGGACGCCTCTAGAGGTAAGTGCGTCTGAATGTGTATATCAAATTCAACCAATGGTGAGGCTAAACAACAAAGACAGGGTGACGCAGGTGCCAGGAAGTATATCGCTATCTGAAATATTGCCAAAGACGACGTAACAGGGACGCAGGAAGTATGGCAAGGGAGACGCAGCGCGAGTTCCCTTCTCAGGGAACAACAGTAACATACATAACCCGAGACGTTTTCATGTGTCAAACACAACTATGCAAAAAAGCATTTTGGTATGAATCAACATTCGCATACAGAAGATATAAGCATTTAAACTGAACAGTTTAGCACGTGTGCTTAAAAGGCTAGAACTGTATGATATTATCCTACACTACACAGGGAATAATATGGATTTTTTACCAGAAATCTTCTTGCATAAAATACATTCAATGACCTGTATCTATGTATGTATATTTTCAAAAACTTCCCAGGGCCTTGAATTTTTCCTCCCAGATTCACAAACTTTCATGGATGGAAAACCTGCATATAAAAAACCTTGGTGTTTTTATACCATTGTAGCACAATGTTGCCCTGAGGCAACAAAGTAAATTCTGAGTCAGGGGTGGTGGGGGGATAAATTGTATGATGGATATTTTATCAGTGACCCCCAAGCTCCCAAAAAGTGAGGTGAAATATTTTTTTCCCCCAAAAATAAAAAGTCATGCCATAGAGGGTTAAAAAGTTGTGCATAATAGCACTAAAAGTGCTAAACTGAATTATAACAAAGTTGTCTTGTTTTTCAGGAGGTGATGTTAGACTGGTCAATGGTAGTAATCCCTGCTCTGGTAGAGTTGAAGTCTTTCATGATGGACGTTGGGGAACTGTGTGTGATGACTCTTGGGACATTAATGATGCTGCTGTGGTGTGCAGACAATTGGGATGTGGAAAAGCTCTTAGTGCAAACAGTGGGGCTTATTTTGGTCAGGGGAGTAGCCCAATCTGGCTGGATGATGTTGCATGTTTGGGAAGTGAGAGCAGCATAAAACAGTGCAAACACAAAAGACTAGGATCACATAACTGTGGCCACAGTGAAGATGCTGGTGTTACATGCTCAGGTATGAGAATATTCATCCATTTAATCCTACACTTTACTAAGTGCCCACACTTCACTCAATGGATAGGCCAATAAAACAAAATGTCTTTTCTTTCATTTTAAAGTTTTAAATGTTTCAAGTAAAACTGTAAATAAGATTCTTAGATACAGATACTTTTAAAGACTCAATAAAAAGTTTTAAGAAGTTTAAGAAGTATATAAAAAATATTGTAACTGCATCCCTTAAACCAATCAAATACATTTTAAGCTTGACACAATTTTTCTTTTATCTCATACATCATACTTGTTAAGATTGGTTAATGGCTCTGATTCCTGCTATGGAAGAGTGGAGCTCCTTTACAATGGCCAATAGACCTTTCTCACAACTTCGGTATTTATGACCGGAAATACGTAATCGTCGCGGAAATCTACTTCCTCCGCAGTCAAGGCAATGCAAAAAGCCATATCTGTTCCATTAATTCCCTGTTGATGGTTAGGCAGAAGTGGATTCAGGCTATCCGGCGAGATTAAGGACCTAACTTCACCATAAGAAAGGCGAGCACTTATGTATGCAGCAGACACTTCACTAAAGATCACTAAATTTTAGGGCTCACTGGTCGCTGCTTGCAACCAAATGCTGTCTCTACCCATTTTTCTTGGAACGAGTTCACCCCCACACAGAAACATATGATCACAGACATTACCAGACAAAATGTTAACTGATAATAATAGCATCCGGCTAAAGTTATTGTTGCTACACACAAGATGTTCACTTGGACAACCATAGGCAGTAATTGAAGGTAATTGGTACCATAATGCTTAATTCAAAGCAGACAATAATGTTTTAGCAATGTAGTCTATTTTCTACTATACATACATTATGTGTAAGTGGACACGATAATAATGTGTTGTTTTAGTTAACAGTTCAGTAACAGTTAGACTCGCTCTCTACTTACCTTGATATTTATGGACAAATTCTTCATGGAAAAAGATTTCCTCTATTAGTCGTGTCACATCAGCAAATGTAATATTTGGTAAATCCGTTAACGAAGTTGTGTAGACTCTTTGATCCATTTTAAACTTGCCCGGGTTTATGTTTTTCTAGTGTGTTGACGTTTGACAGGAACTCCGCTTTGCACGACGATTGCGTATTTCTGGTTGCTGTGAGAAAGGTCTATACTGCATATACTGCAGTTCTGACACACCCACCCAACAAGAGAAAACGTATTGGTGCACACGGTTTGCAGGAAACAAGTTGTTCAACCTGGAAATCGTAGCAAAACGTTACGCACCTGTTTGAACTTGAATGTGCCCCATGTTTCCTTTGCATGTGACCCTTTTGTCCTTCAATTTATGATGTAATCACAACATCTGTGATGATAATTTACTTGTTTGTTGTTAAACAACTACAATTCATTCTTGAGGAATATATTTCTTTTGACCTATATCACCCTATAAAGAGCCGCCAAGTTTATAGATTTACGGTATTTTTATATTATACACTTTTAGAAGAAAATGTACAAGAAGGTGTTCACTGGGGCGGTACCTTTTTTAAAAAAAGTACAGTTTTGTACCTAAAAGGTGCATATTGGTACCTCAAAGTTAGGACACATTGGTACCCTCGAGGTACATATCTGTGCTAAAATGGTACATATTAGGACCTTTTGAAAGGTACCATCCCAGTGACAACTTTTGTACCTTTTTTGTGAGGGTGTATTCACTTTTTATATCTGGCGATTAGCTCATACAGTCTCATATAGAATAGTGTCCATCCAATGCATACTGATGAATCTCTCCAGAAGCAGTAGATCATCTGTGTAGTTCTTGCCTGTTTTTTACATATTAAGATTTCAGACATACTATTTTTACACATACTGATTTGACCTACTACACATACACTCAAAAATATTGTGCTTAATAGCACTAAAAGTGCTAAACTGCACCAATAGAGAACGTCTCGGTTACGGATGTAACCCTCGTTCCCTGAAGGAGGGAACGGAGACGTCACGTCGTGACCGACGAATTGGGAACTTGCTTAGAGAAACCAATCTGCTTCGAGTACTACTAAAACGCCAATGAACTTGGCATTGAGATATTTGCATAATGCTGGCGCCGCCCCACCAGGTGCCTATATAAGCAGCAGGTGCAAATATGGAAATTAGCTTCTTTTCGCTGAGAATGTGACCGGCCGACAGCAGGGAGCAGCACCTGTGGCGACGGGACGGGACGTCTCCGTTCCCTCCTTCAGGGAACGAGGGTTACATCCGTAACCGAGACATTCCCTTTCAGTCGGTCACTACGACGTCACGTCGTGACCGACGAATTGGGAATCCCTACCAAAATGCCATTAGGGGCTGACCTCTTCCAGTGTCTACAAAATGCCCTCCAAATCCACTTAAGAAATGGTGAATAGGATAAGGCAGAAAGGCCGGGCACTAGATGTTCCTTTAACCCCACAGAAGTGCCAGCGACCTGAGCGGGATAGGAAAGCTGCGGAAGCCACCGCCCCTCTTAAGGGCTAATGGTGGACGAAGATATATGTAATAAAGACAGCCTTCGCTGTGTAAGCAAAGCAGTGCTCTGCTAAGGGAAACGTGGGCTGGTAGGATTAACCCCACGGAAAATACTCACAAAGGAACCCGGTGGGACACAATGTGGAGCCCGAGCCAAACACGTAGGTTCGCGAGGATACAGCTAGTGAAAGGCTGACAGCCAATGCTCCGCAACATAGGCTGAAGGCAGCGGAGGAAGAACAAGTCAAACCATTACGCATTTTTGTTCTGAAGGCCTTCCATACTGACACTGCTATGGAACATCAGTCGGAGGCTGCAAGCCGACTTGCGAGTCTGCTCTCCGTGCCCTCCCTGGTGAGGAAAGAACACGAGAGGATACAGGCTCGATACGAACACTGTAAAATCTAATGAATGTATTAGGTGTCGCCCAACCAGCAGCTCTGCAGATGTCTGTTAGTGAGGAACCACGAGCGAGAGCCCAAGATGAGGCAACACTCCGTGTGGAGTGCGCTCTCAAATTAAAGGGGCAAGGAATACCCTGCAGATTATAAGCCAGCACGATAGTATCAACTATCCATACTGGACGACCATAGTTTTACCAATTTTCTTTTTGTCTCTTGTTTACTGTAATTACATCTGTGTAATATCAGCCTCACTGCTCTCACAATATAGACATATAAAACACCGCTCAGATATGCTATTGTGTATATAAATGCCACCTTAGTATAACAAAGAAAATAGAAGCACTCACTTTAGTTAGACGTCCGTTTATCCCTGCACCCTGCACACAACCGCGTCCCCTGCATAATATCTCCACATACGCGCTGCCTCAGCTCTTGGAGCTTGTGCTCGTAAACCGAAACACGTCTTTGAAATAAGCACGCGCCCAGAAACATTAACAAAACAAACGTTCATATCCTTATCTGATCCAGAAATCTTAAACCGAAAGCACACAGCGCGAGTCTGTCCAAGCTCATATACTCCGCAGCGCGTGAAATAAACATGTCCAAACGCGTGCAAAGTTGCTCTCTTGCCTCAAAACCTTCACCAAACGTACGTCCATATCCTTATCTGATGCAGAAATGTTATAAAGAAGCCACACATTTAAAAATAAATGAATGAAGCAAAAAAAAAAAGATTTATTCGAAAAACGAATACCATTTTAATCTGGAAAGGCAGAAAACATTCACTTGATTTTAAATAGATCACTAAAAGAAGAATAATGAATGGAGAGGCATTTCTGAATTTATGGAAATCTATGGAAGGTGCTTTGAAATTCGCGGCAGTCGAGTTTTCTGCGCGGTTTTAGAAGCTAAATGTGTACAATTATGTTTAGCCTATAATAGTTCATTCTTCAGAGTTCATTTAAAAAATTTCTTATGAACTCGTCAGAATTCGTCAGAAAAACACAAAATAACGTCTCGGTTACATATGTAACCCTCGTTCCCTGAAGGAAGGGAACGGAGACGTCACGTCGTGACCGACGAATTGGGAACCGCTTCGTGGGTGACCTATCTGCTTCGAGAAACCTTTAAAACGCCAATGAACTTGGCATGCAGATAATTGCATCTGCCGGCGCCGCCCCGCCGCACAGGTATTTAATGAGCGGCAGGTGCAGTTATCAAATCAGCTATTTTTTGCTGAGAAAGCTGGACAGAAGGAAAGGGTCCGGCCGATATCAGCAGTGGAACAGCAAACTGTGGCGACGGGACGTGACGTCTCCGTTACCTTCCTTCAGGGAACGAGGGTTACATATGTAACCGAGACGTTCCCTTTCAGTCGGTCACTACGACGTCACGTCGTGACCGACGAATTGGGAATCCCTACCAAAGCGCCACTGAAGCTGACCCTTCCAGTGCCTGCATAAACCCTCCGACTCTCCTCTTTAAGGGAACGGAAATGGGGTTGAAGCAGAGGCCGGTCACTACTTGTTCCTTAACCCACGATAGTGACTAGGCGAACTGGGAAGCGTACTCGTCAGGCGGGACTAAGATCGCTGCGGAAGAAAAACCCTCTTGGGGTCTACCACTAAGGTGATGGATAAAAAGACACGAGGTCTATAAAAATACACTCTTAGCAACACTAGAGAGGCGCGGAACAAACTCCGCTAAGGGAAACGTGGTAAATCATAAACTTTCCACGGAAATACTCACAAAGAAACCACTAGGGGGCGCAATGTGGGCGCTAGCCTCACCCAGATAGTCAAGAATACATCTAGTGAGAGGCTGGCAGCCGATGCTCCGCAACATCGGTCACCAAGCGGTGGAAAAGACAAAAAACATTTTTTGTAACGTTTTTGCCTAAATGGCCTTCCATAATGGTGCGGTTTCTGCGCAGCCAAAAAGAATGGCTCCAAGCCGACACAGGAGCCGTTCCTCGATGTTCTCACTGATCTGACGAGAGAACTCGAGAGGATACCGGCTCAACACGAACACTGTAGAATCTAGTGAACGTATTAGGTGTCACCCAGCCAGCAGCTCTACAAATATCTGAAAGCGAGGAACCACGAGCCAAAGCCCAAGATGAAGCCACGCTTCTGGTTGAATGGGCTCTCAAACCAAAAGGGCAAGGGATGCCCTGTTTCTCATATTTCAGGGCGATTGTGTCTACAATCCAATGAGACATCCTCTGTTTAGTGACAGCTTTCCCTTTCTGCTGACCACCGTAACAGACAAAGAGCTGTTCTGAGGTCCGAAAGCTTTGAGTGCAATCCACATACACACGTAGTGCACGTACAGAACATAACAAAGCCATAGCTGGGTCTGCCTCCGAAGGCAGCGCTTGAAAAGTCCACCACCCGATCTCTAAAGGGAGTGGTGGGAACTTTAGGCACGTAGCCCGGCCGGGGTCTCAGTTTAACGCTGGATTCAGCCGGCCCGAACTGAAGGCACGAATTGTTTGACCGAAAATGCATGAAAATCCCCTATCCTTTTAATAGAAGCCAATGCGAGGAGCGTCAAAGTTTTCATAGTGAGAAACTTGACGCTCACCGTCAGCAGAGGCTCGAAAGGGCAGTGCTGAACTTTCAGCACCATGGACAAGTCCCAAGGAGGAATAGAGGGAGGCGCGAAGGATTCAGCCTCCGTGCCCCTGTTAAAAACCTAATGACCAGATCGTGCTGACCCACAGATCTACCGTCTATAGGTGCGTGATGCGCGGATATTGCCGCGATATCTACTTTAATTGTAGATGGTGACAGCCTCTTCTCCAAGCGGTGCTGGAGATATGAAAGCACAATACTGATCGAGCATTCTCGGGGGTCCTCTCGCTGAGAGGTACACCAAACAACAAACAGGTTCCATTTCAGCGTATACGCCTGTCTCATAGACGGTGCTCGCGCTGCAGCGATGGTGTTAGATACCGCCTGGGGTAAACCACCTAAAACCTCTGCGCCCCGTCCAAAGACCACACATGGGGGTTCCACAGATCGGGGCGAGGGTGCCATAATGTGCCAAGGAGTCAGCCAGGGAGGGACTGTCGCGAGGAGAGTGAACTCTGTAAAACCAATTCCTAGTTGTCCGGTACGGCGCAACTAATAGAATGCGCTCCTCGTCCTCCCTGACTTTGCACAGTGTCTGCGCAATAAAGCTTACTGGGGAAAACCCCGCGGCCAGCTGTGTGCCAGTGCATCCACGCCGAGTATTCCTTCGGATAATGAATAAAACAGGCGACAATGGGTAGTCTCTGAAGAAGCAAACAGATCTAACTGCGCTCTGCCGAAACATTTCTAAATCAGCTGAACCGACCGGGGGTGGAGTCGCCACTCGCCGGAGCGCGCTGCTCGTGAGAGCGCGACTGCCGCTGTGTTCAGCGACCCCGACATGTGAATGGCACGAAGAGACCTCAGATACTTCTGACTCCAGAGGAGGAGAGATGGGCGAGATGCGACAGGTGACGAGAGTGCAGACCGCCTTGGTGATAGATATACGCTACAGCCGCAGTGTTGTCGGTGCGCACTACATCTTAAGCATCAAATCACGTTGACGAAACGGACGAGCGCAAGATATACAGTGCACAGCTCGAGGCAATTTATGCTAATGTCGCTGGAATGTCGAACAGACCCCCGAAGCGACGAGCCCACCGTACGTGGCTGCCCACCCCGTGGTAGAGGCATCTTTGCCAACAATAGCATGCCTGGAGACCTCTCAGTGGCACCCGCACCCTGAGAAACGCTGGGTCTGACCACGGGGTGAAAGTGTGACGGCATCTCGATGTAATTATAATACTGTGAAAGCCGGTGAGCCACGCTCTCCTCGGGACTCGGTCATAAAGCCAACACTGAAGCGGTCTCATATGGAGCAGCCCGAGCGGTGTCACGGCCGCGGCTGCTGTCATATGCCCCAGAAGTTTCTAAAATTATTTCAGTGGAACCGCAACCCCGCCTTTAAATGTTGAGGCTAGCCAGAATTGACTGAACACGTGCTTCTATGAGACGTGTTGTTAAATCGACCAAATCCCGTTACTTTCCGAGAAAAGAGATTCTCTGCACGGGGCAAAGTTTACTCCTTCCCCAGTTGGCCTGAAGACCGAGACGAGCGACGTGTTTAAGTACACGATCTATGTGTGTGCACAGCATCTGACGAAACTGAGCTATTATGAGCCAATACGCCAAAACGCAAACACTGCTCTCTCTCTCAGGGGCTGCAGTGCGCCATCCGCAACTTTCATGAAGACACAGGGAGAGAGAGAGAGAGAGAGAGAGAGAAAGCCCGAACGGTGAGACTTTGTACTGATATGCCCTCCCCTCAAACACAACGCGGAGAAACGGCCTGTGTCGGGGGAGTATGGAGACATGAAAGTACGCGTCCTTCAGGTTGAAGGCTGCGAACCAATCCTATGGGCGGATGCATTAAAATATGCTCCTCTGCGTAAACATTTTGAACAGCATTCTGTGAATGTGAATTCTGTGAATTCTCGATTCAGTACGCGCAGATCTAGGATCGGACGCAACCCGCCACTCTTCTTGGGTACAATGAAGGGCTGTAAAGCCCCGAATTTATCTCGGCTGGAGGGACCGGCTGGATCGCGTCCTTTCGCCAATAGGACAGCAATCTCCGCACGCAGTACGTGCGCATCGACAGCCTTCACCGTGGGGAAGCGAATGCCTGAATATTTGTAAGGTAGCCGGGCAAATTGAATGCGTAACCGAGACGGATCGTGCGTAAAAGCCAACGCGACGGGCTGGGAAGCTCTTCCCAGGCCCCCAGATACCGAGCGAGAGGAAATTAACGGCACGATGTGTGTACCCGTGGCGAGCGGAGACGGGGAACTCAATGATGCGTGCTCTTTGGCCGCATTGTGAGATGTTGTGTGTAATGAAACACTCACCCAAAACCGCTGATGGATGCTGAGCAAAGGCTCCTTTGTAGATGTCCCGCTCGATACATCCGCTGGCGAAAGAGGAAGAGGAGAACTTAGGGTTTTGAGCCCGTCCGAAACTCCTATATGCCTCCGGTGATCTGGAGAAAGAAGAGGAATTCGCTCTTTGAGGTTAGTGGGTGCCGATTGAAGTCGGCGGAACACAAAACGAAACCAAGGATTCCCCACCCGGCCCTCCTCCGGGGTGGGGGGGAGAATGATGCTTTCACCATCTCCTGAAGAGCGATCCTCTCAATCTTCAGATCGCCCGACTCAGAGCCGCTAAGTTTCATTTTCCACCTCTGTAGCGGGCTGAGTGGGCGGGTGTACTGCTTACGACAGGTTCCTCAGAGCTGCTGGGATGAAGGAACAAAAAAAGCCGTAGCAGGACGCCCTCGGCGAAAAGCAGACCAATATACTGACGTAACGGAGGGGGCAGCTAGGCTCCGACGTGGCATGATGCCTCAGTCTGCTCTAAAGCGGCCGATCATTGTTGGACACTCTCAGCCGCGTCGCCGAAATGGCTGGTCTAAAATGGAAAATTTAGGACGATTATTAACGACCTACTTAATGCCCGCAAGACACAACCAGAGATGGCGTTCCTGGACCACCGGGGGTGGGCATAGCACGTCCGGCGGCCTGTGGGGTGAACCCAGTCGCACGTAGCACCAGGTCAGAGCCACACAGGATTCTTTAGTTGCCGGACCGTGACCTCACCTGTGCAGATCCTTCAGTGCCTTAGCCTGGCGGACCTGCATCATGCCATGGCGCGCACGGCAGAGGCCGCCTCTCACAAGCCCGTGGGTCTGTGAGGGGAGGGAGGCTGGTCTCTTGGAGCAGCAAACTTAGCGGCCCCGCCGTCAGGAGAGGTGAGAGGTGATGGCTGAACGATCGGTTCCGGGAGGAAAACGAGTTTTCCACGACCGTGTCAACCAACATGCACCCCGGGAAGAAAGACACAGAAGGTCAGGGCTGTTCTTGCAGTCCTGAAGTGCCAATCATCTAGGCGGGACGGTGCAGTGGGGGAGGAGCTCTCCGCTCCACGCAGACCGTCTCCGCGCTCCCGAGCGTACATGGCCGCCACTCGGGGTCGAGCACGGAAGCCCCTACCCAACCCGAGGGCGGGAGTGGGTCCGAGTCGGCGACCGAATAGACGACCCCCTCTCCGATGCTGTGACAGACATAGAATCCTCGTGAGGACTGAAAGAGGACGAGAGCGCGTAGAACACGCGCCACCCATCTCTTACGGCACCTCTGGCTGTGGATGGGGGTGCTGAGAGTCACTGGACGAACCAGCTAACCGATTCAGCACCGTTTATACGGAGATAAGATTTCCGGAGTTTTGCCACCACACCTTTAACGGGGCTCCGCAACGGAAAAACGGGGGTGACGTTCCCAGAGGTACGAAACCCGTCTCCGCCATCCAAGAGGTTCATGCTCTCTTAGGAGTATGAACCCTCCACGATCGCAGCCTCAGCATGCACTCTTGCGCACGAGAGAAAACGATCGTGGCCACCCGGGGACCCATACATTTGCCGCATCCAGAAACACGGACGGAAAGACATCTTTAAAAAGACGCTCCCGTCTCAGTGCAAGTGAAATGCTGTCTTTAAAAAGACGCAGAACACCGCAATACTCTTTTAGAGGAAATACTCTTTTAATGTGCTGATGTTGATGAAGCACACAGGGGAACGGCTACGCACACACTCAACTAAGAGTGAGAAAAAAGTCAAAACGACGTGACGTCGTAGTGACCGACTGAAAGGGAACTTAAATTCTCTTTATGTTGCTGTTCTCTGTATGTATGTGTGGTATTCCGTCCTACGCTCATGACAAAAAAGCGTGGCCGGCAAAATTAAAATTAATATTAAGTTGGTATTTAAGAGTATGCGCTTCGCACGCGCACGCCCTTTGCTGACACAGAAATTGCAAAAAGCACGATCGGCTAAAGTTTTAAATATGACGTTGATTTTTAAAAGTCAAAAGCATGCTGCAATCAAATGTGCTGCTGATGGGCATGCAAATTTAATTTCTGTGCACTGAAGGTTGTTTTTTGAAAAGCGATAATAAAGATAATACTGCATGTTTTGGCATTTCGTAGTATATTGCAGTAGTTTATTTGTTACGTAATGAGATGCACGGTGTTCTTTTTAATGTTCTTTTTCTTTAATATTCACAACACTTATCAACAAAACATTGATTAAAATTAAGAGACAAATTATATTAAACGAAATTCATTTGAAGCAAACGTTTGAAGCAAACAAAAGTTAATTTAAACTTAAAATTATGTCTTATAACCCCATTTGTATCGTCATATTAGCCTTCAATCCATTACAACGCCCATGGCGAATTAAATTAAAACAAAACATTAAAGGGATACTTCACCGATTTAGCATTCAGCTTTGTATCTGTAGAAACCCGGCAGTATTACTGAATGACCATGTTTCCCTCCCTCATTTCCCCCTGAGAGGAGAGATATCTGCATTTTGGTTGTGCAAAAAAGTCCTCCGATGATGTAATATGACGATTTTTGCATTGTTGCCTACTCACCCATATCCATACCCGCGCAAACAAATTAAAAACCACCAGAACCGACAAATATGTAATTGCATCGTCATGCTTGCACACTGTTTTTTTAAAAGTGTCTCACTTTTACTTAACACAAAGTCATTCACAGAAGTTTTATATTAATTTACTTTACATTTTACTGCAGTGTTATTATTTATGTGTACAATAAAAAAAACGGAAAAGTGATGACGGTGGGGCCCCCTAGCGTACTTATGGGCCCATATGCCTGGCATACTTTGAACCCCCCCTAACGGCGCCCCTGGACACAGCTGCAACTGACCCCCTGCTCCACGGGAGGGATCCCCGTATAACCCTTAGTGGCTTCGCTGGTGAGGGAGGTGAGGGGGGAGTGCTGAAACGGCCGCAATCTGGTCGAAAACAGCAACTTCCAAGTTCTAGTCAGTTCCTTGTGCACCTCAGGGAAGAATGGCACTAGAGGAGAGGGTTGTGAAACCCGGGCAGCTCCGAAGAACCAATCATCCAGGCTGGACGGTTCGAGCTGATGGGGTTAACCCACTCTAACCCTACGGTCTCCGCCTCTCAAGCGAGCACGGCCACCATCTCTGGATCGAACTCTGGCGTCACAACCCGACTGGAGAGAGGAAGGGCGTCGGGATCCACGTCAGAGGGAGGGGGCCCACCCTCGGATGTTGCGGTTTCTGTGGACCTGAAGGGAGGCACAACAGATTCTACAGACATCGTAGAACACGATGCTGCAGTCTCCATTGGCACTTCTGCCGGCTGTGGACAAGGAGGCTGAGAGCCGGAGGACGAATCCCCCGACCGATTGAGCACAGTGATGCGGAGGTCATCCTTTGAGAGCCTTACAGCCGCACCGTGGCGACCCTCAGCACTCGCAGGACGCCGGTTGTGTTTTTCCCGGAGGAAAGACAACCGTCTCTGCAAATCTACAAGGGACATGTTCTCGCAGTGAGAACACCTACCCTCAGCAAATGCTGCCTCCGCGTGCTCGATGCCCAAGCACGAAAGACAACGCTCGTGACCGTCCTTCAGACCCATATATTTGGCGCACCCAAGATCGCACGGAGGAAAAGCCATCCTGAAAAGGACGCTGATCTCCGGAGATACGAGAGAGTGGCTGCCTTTAACAAGGCACAAAGCTCTCCGTATCACTCTTTTAGGGAAATTCATTCAGATGCTCAGTTGATGATGTGCACAGGGAAAGGCAACGCACACACTAAACTCAAAACAAAAAAGATGCAGAGTCGTGGAATACTGCGAAGCGTCCGCTGTGGTACTGCTAGTCCTACCAACTTTAGCAATTGATCCCAACAGAGTAGAGTAGCTTCTCAGTAGCAGATTCTGCCGGCTTTCGAAGCGAAAAAGTTCATTTCCATTTTTGCACCTGCTGCTTATATAGGCACCTGGCGGGGGGCGGCGCCAGCATTATGCAAATATCTCAATGCCAAGTTCATTGCCGTTTTAGTAGTACTCGAAGCAGATTGGTCTCTCTAAGTGAGTTCCCAATTCGTCGGTCACGATGTGATGTCGTCGTGACCGACTGAAAAGGAACCTGGGTAGAACCATATTGTGCTATGTTGAACCATAAAGGGATGTGCACACCACATCTTTAAATGTGTCTGAAAATGTCAAGTTTAACTTGGTGCTGCTCAGACCAGCATGTGTACTGAATGATATCAAAGTATTGTAAGAGCAAGAAAAAAGGAGTAAACTGCGCTTCTGTGATCCAAGACAATCCGGTGTGACCAGAGCAGGACGGAACAATATACAACAAGGAGATCGCCGGTGCAACACAGATGTCTGTATAAAATTTTAATAAAGATGCACAACAGTGACTGTGACTAACGTTTCGATGCACAATTACATCTTCATCAGAGTCCTGGGAAAGACGGGCAATAGTGCCCTTATTAATAATCATTCACAGGTGCATATTTTATACAGACATCTGTGTTGCACCGGCGATCTCCTTGTTGTATTGTAAGAGCAAGTCAAGAACAGACTGGTTACACTGTTTGATTTCTCAAATCACTTGCACAGTACCAATGGGGATAGCACAATGTAAGAGTTTGACATAGATTGAATTAATATGAAGTTGTCTTGTTTTTCAGGTGATGTTAGACTGGTCAATGGTGGTAATCACTGTTCTGGTAGAGTTGAGGTCTTTCATGATGGCCGTTGGGGAACTGTGTGTGATGACTCTTGGGACATTAATGATGCTGCTGTCGTGTGCAGACAGGTGGGGTGTGGAAAAGCTGTTACGGCAGACAGTGGGGCTCATTTTGGCCAGGGGATTGACCCAATCTTTCTGGATAATGTTGCATGTTCTGGAAATGAGAGCAGCATAAAACAGTGCAAACACAATGGACTAGGATCTCATAACTGTAAACACAGTCATGATGCTGGTGTTATATGTTCAGGTATGAGAATATTCATCAATTTAATCTCATTTTTTAGCTTTAGAAAATTTTAGTATTTACATTTACAGTGGTTCTCAAACCCCCTTGTGTACAGCACATTCCTTCGCGGCCCCTCCAAAGAAAATTTATGGCAAAAAACTGTTCTAAAACTCAATTTTAATTAAACAAAACATTGAATTATACAAAGTAGTGCTGTTGGTTAGTATACTTATTTTTTTAGGTTTAATTGCACAGAATTCATGATAAATTAATTTATTTTATAAAATGTCATAAAACTGGGGCCCCCCTGGCACCATCTCGCAGCCCCCCTGGGGGCCGCCAGTTTGAGAACCACTGGGTTAAAAGCAGGGTATAAGTGATTTTTTTTGAGAAACACTTTTGTTATGCTGGTTGAAAGTCTTTTCATAGACTGATAGCAAACACTAAGTAAAGTAATATAAGCATATTTATATATAAATATCTTCTGTGGAAGGTGCAGGACAGAAAAATGTTTGTCCAAATATTTTATTCTGTCTGAATGCCCTCTTCTAAGCTGGGTTCCGCTTCTTCATATCATAAATCCATAGGAGCAACAAGGCTTCTTAACTGTAATTTTAGAACGGTTGTGATGTTAATATCTGATCATAGGTATATACATTTTTAATGCATCAGACATGAATGCTGTTGTAAGATGATTTCTGTGATCGTTTCAACATTAGAATATACCAAGTTTCAATGGAAGATAATAGAAAAATCGAGTGAGCATTAAACATTTTGGTTTGTTCTGTTCATTAAAACATGCCCAATTTCAACTAGTCACATGATAGCACAATGTAAGAGTTTGACATGGATTGAATTATAACAAAGTTGTCTTGTTTTTCAGGAGGTGATGTTAGACTGATCAATGGTGGTAATGGCTGCTCTGGTAGAGTTGAGGTCTTTCATAATGGCAGTTGGGGAACTGTGTGTGATGACTCTTGGGACATTAAAGATGCTGCTGTGGTGTGCAGACAGCTGGGATGTGGAAAAGCTCTTAGTGCAAACAGTGAGGCTTCTTTTGGGAGGGGGAGTGACCCAATCTTTCTGGATAATGTTAAATGTTCTGGAAGTGAGAGCAGCATAAAACAGTGCAATCACAGGGGACTAGGAATACATGACTGTAGCCACAGTGAAGATGCTGGTGTTACATGTTCAGGTATGAGAATATTCATCCATTTAATCCTACAATTTTCTAAGTGCCCATACTTCACGCAATGGATAGAAAATGTATTTTCTTTCATTTTACAGTTTTACAGTTTTTTATGATTGCTATGAAAGATTTTTCAATACTTTTAACAAGTTTTCAAAACTCTTAACACAGTTAGCACTACATCCACCTCTGTAAGCTATACTATTAACACATTTCTTGTTGGTTTAACACAAAATGCATACAATTAACACAAATTTAAAATGCTTTAACTTCTTTTACAGACAAGCTCAAACAAGACCAAAACAATAGTTCTTTACTGTCAAATTTACAAATGCTTTCACACAGCATGTCAAAACAGATAACATCATGTGCTAAACCTGACTTATAGTCAAAGTAAACAGCTATTTATATGATGAATTGAAACATAAACATATCCCCTCTATTTTATTCCATTGGGATTGAAAAACAACTTATTGTACCAATGCAAATATTTAAATGACAGCTGATTCCCACCTACAGTAGGAAACACACTCAGGTTCTTTCAATTGCATGACTATATGGTATACAATAGTGTAAAGGACGGCCTCTTTAGGTCGATCTTGTGTGGAAAAGGAACAATATGAGCAACACAAAAAATAAGATATATGGCTGCACAAGTCAACTGAAGACCACCAGGTCAAGGGGAAGATTTTCCTCCAGTCCCACCTGGATGCAATAGATGGTGCATTCCCAGACATCACACCTGAACACTGTCAGAGACATGGCAAAAGGTTCTTCACAAGATGCCTTGCCAGAGAAAAATCAGGTGTAATGTGAATGAGAACATGTGGCCAAATAGAAAAGATTAGATGATGAGCTTTTCTTTTTTGCTTTATTCTTCGGTGGCTTTTTCTGTTTGTATCTGTTTATTTTTACTTTTTTACTGTAAATGGAAGTAATATTGAATATCTTGCAGTAATGTCGTAAATAGCCTACTGTAAGTTCTTTACTGCAGCAATTATGTCTACTTTTTTTGTAAGGGTTAGGGTTAGGTAACGTACTCTAAGATGGATGATTCATTTTTGTCTTGAATTGCTGCAGCAAAACAATCATAATACATGCATTTACTAAACCCAACTAAACAAAAATATAAAAAAGTTTTCAAAAAAACTATAATCTATAGTCTATAAACTACTACAGTCTATAAGGACAGATTTACACATAAACTTATGCAGTTTTTGTTTTTCCACCTTATGTTTGTGTTTTTCATGACATTGTGTTATGATTGACTAAATGTTTTTGTTGGAACAGAACATGTGTTGGTGATCTGGTATAATAGTTGATTCTGAAACATGTTTACAGTGTTTTTGTAAACAGTGTGAGAGTTTAGTTTACAATGTGTGATTTTGAGGATAAAATTAACTGTTTTGCCAGTTGTGTGTTTTAGGTGTGTTGGTGCGTTAAGAGTTTAGAAAATTTGTTAAAAGTATTGAAAAAAGTGTAATAGCAATCGTAAAAAACTGTAAATGTCTCAAGTAAAACTGTAAATAATATTCTTAGATACAGATACTTTTAAAGACTCAATAAAAAGTTGCAAAATTTAAGAAGTATATAAAAAATTGTAACTGCATCCCTTAAACCAATCAAATACATCTAAGCTTTCTTTCATCTCATTCATCAGACTTGTTAAGATTGGTTAATGGCTCTGATTCCTGCTGTGGAAGAGTGGAGCTCCTTTCCATGGGCCGGTGGGGAACTTTGTGTAATGACGACTGGGACTTAACAGATGCTGATGTTGTGTGCAAACAATTAAACTGTGGCAGAGCCATCAGCGCCTCTCACAGCGCAGAATTTGGTCAGGGAAGTGAAACAAGTTGGATAAATCATTTAAGATGTGTTGGAAATGAGACCACCTTTATGAATTGCTTAAAAAAAAGTCAACGTAGCTGTGGTCATAATACAGATGCTGGTGTTGTTTGTACAGGTAAGTCAAATAAATTGGGAGGGACTACAGTTAGATAGCACTATTTTTGTACTCCAGTGAATATTTATCAGAAAAAATAACAGTTTTACCACAGAAATAGGCCTTGGCTATGAAAGCTTTTGAACATTCAGTCGCCATTACTGCTTACACTTAGTAATTTGTATTTTTCTGTTTGTTACCTTTGCCCTAATTATTAAATTTAACTTAGACTTATTTTGGACGTATGACTCAAACCTTATAGTTACTGAAATTTTGCCTCTGTGTCAACATTGCCTTGTCCTTGTATACTTCATCAGTGTGGGATCTAAATGTTACAAAATTCCTGAGAGCTTTTCATGCTAAATAAAAACTCATATTTTGCAGGTGATCTGCAGCAGCCCACGCTTACCATTATCTCTCATTCAGTTGTGTCTCCTGGAGAAAACATTCAGTTCAAATGCACAACACCTAATCCAAGATGTCAGGAAAATGCTGAATTCCACCTGTTCAGAAACAGATCATCCACAATATCCTCTCAAACAAGTGTATCTACTGTGACTTTCAGTCTGACTGTAGACGTCTCACATCAGGATCAGTACAGCTGTGGTTACTCTTACAGGAATGACACCATCAAGTCTTCCAGGAGTAACACTATTGAAATCACTGTAGGTGAGTGCGTTCAGGCCAGCTGACAATCTTGCCTGGGCCAGGGACAAGATAATCTTAGAGCCCCCCCACCCCTAATTTTTACTGGTACTTTTTACTTTTACAGCGGGCCCCTCTCACATCACTGTGACTCTCTCTCCCTCTACTCTCTCATTGGTGGCTTGACTCTGTCCCTTTGCTACGGGGCAACAAACCCCTCCCGCATCACTCTCTCTGTCACTTGACTGCAGCTGGATTTCTCTTCTCTCTGTCTCATCCTCTCTGACAGAGCTACCAAACTTAATTGTTTCTGTCAAAGAGAACTTTTTTTGTCAGGCTTTTATACTGGAGATGCACCAATTACAATTTTCTAAACCCATTTTTTTCCGCTTCACATACAAATATTTATTTTCTATATTTTTTTATAAAACACCATATACTTCCAAACTGAATAATAAAATTAAGTTTAAAATGAGTACATTTTCTATAAATGTCTTCATTTTTTTGTTTTCTGACATAGCTTACTGCAGTTTTTGTCAAAACACACTGGACATGCAAAATCTGTGGCACTTTTTGTGTGAAATCATATTTATTTTGTCCATTAAAAGTGTGTTTCACTTTAGTTAAGCATGATCAGCGCAGCAAAAATAGACTCAGTGTGAATGCACTCAATATTATTAAAACCAGTTAAACGTCAACCCCCTCTTTTGAAACCCCCCAAAAAGTCACACCCAAACTAAAATTAGAGACAGTTCATGAAGCCTTTGCACTAGAAGCATAAACTTAGCTTAGCACACCATCAAAACACAACAAATAGTGGGATTAAAACCATGTTTTTGCTACAAACTCACTTTATAACAGAATTCGAGTGTTTTAAATAACCATATGTGAGCTGATGTGGCTTTGGATCGTAAAATGAAACTGTAATATAAAGTTATTGTACTCTACAGTGTTAGGCTATGTTTATAGACATTGCATTATAATAAATATACTGTATTGGTTATTTAAATACCCGACATGACTGAAAGAACACAGATAGACCATATATAATCCCAACTGAGTTTTATTGTCTTCTTGTTTTATTCGTCAAAACTTCTTTATGTGCATATTTTTAGCAGCAGGCTATTCCCTTATACGGTGTATGATGACACTGACCCAACCTGTCTCTGCACGAGGGCGCCCTCAGGCATCACGTATGAATGAACAGACTATTGGAAAATCAGTAAAACAACTTCAGCTAATATGGCCATGTTTGGACAAAAAATTGAATAAATATTACTCCTCTCTTTAGAAATGTGAAGTAAACATATAAAATCAAACAATATTTCTCCAAACATGCACGCCTTTGAACCAAAAGCCCCAAGGGATATTGTTTTGTGAAGAGCTTTCATGATGAGCAGGCATTAGTTTTTCTCAATGAATGCGACTGAGGGTTACATTTAATTTTACAGGTATGAACTCGGATTTTCCTCTTCATAACTCGTGACACAAATCAAAGAATTTGGTCATTTTACAGAAAAGGTGGAATTCGGGTGATGGAAATCTGCTTAAATGAACTTCTTTCAAAACAGCCAAAACTTATAATAGTATTAATTAACTTGTCAAATCTATGAATCCGCAAAACGGGGAGCTTAATCTATGTTTAATTTTTAATACATTTTAATAAAGAATCCATGAGTTTGTATCTTCAATACCTGACAAAATGAGAATATAATAATAGATAATGAATATGATAAAACGTATAAACTTAAACATTTTTCCATCTTGTTTTGTTTGTATGCTTTTATGTTGGTCAGTTAAAGGAATAGTGCTTAGTACAGGGGTGTCCAATACGTCGATCGCAATCGACCAGCCGATTGCAAAGGCAATGCCGGTAGATCGCACATAAGTGAACTGTATATGATGCTCCATGAGCATCGGAAAACAGAGCGTGAAATAGGCATTATGAGAGGGGACAATCACAACAACGTTTATGGCAGTTGCAGGCGCCTTTTTTGAATGATATTCTATGGGCAGAGAGCACGCGCTGTATATGCGCATGAGTGCCTTGCCGCTAACGGCGCATTCACACGGGGCGTAAGCGTTAACGCTTAACGGAAGGCTTGTCTGAAGCGTGGCCAACAGCCAATCACAGTGGCCGCTACACATGCTTCGGTCTTCCATAAACGTAATTGGCTGGCTCTGCCTAGGTTATTTGCATAAGGCGATCTGATTGGCTGACGCACGCGTTGCCGCTTGAAAGTTGAGAAATGTTCAACTTCTGCCATGAGCAACGTCATTGTCGCGGCGCCGACGGATCCACAATTCAGTTCGGCTAACATTGTGATTATACTGTGATTATACTGAGTTGTATAATGTACATCAACACCTACCATGTTTACAACATTTCGTTTATATCACAACATGAAGTATTTACTAAGTCAGAGTAAGACTATCTCTTACCATTTGTACGTTAGTTGAACTTCATCCACGACGATACCCATTACGTTGGCTTGAAAATATTGGAGCCTAGCATGTCCCTCCACTTATTCAGCAACCACGATTCCGGGCTTCCGAAAAGAAGCTGGCAACGACCGCTAATTATATCCATCTCGTCGTGCACGCTGAGTTGCATCGCCGTGATAATGTTAGCCATTTCAGTTGCAACCAACTTTTGCTGAATAGCAAGGATGGCAAAAACATCAACAAATGTCCTGCTCGCGTTTCTCTGTTCCTCTTTTAAAATCAATGCTCTGTCGATATCTTTTAGAACAGACTCAATGTCAGAATCCACACATCTGAACTCTACAGCGGCAGCCATTCAACACACGCGCTCTTTGGTGACGTGGTTCATTACGTTACTGTTGATTATCTGTCCATCATCGTATAAAGCCCGCCCTGACAATTTGATTGGTTCGACCAGTATTTGTCCAAGCATAGTAGCTCCTCAACGCAGAAACCCCAGTCCGATCAAAATGTTGTGGGCGGGGCTAAGATCGGCTGGCACCCAGGCTAGGGGACATCCTTAAATTCAATGTAGAGATATGCAGTGTAGTCCTAATTAGGGATGGGTATCGTTAAGGTTTTAACGGTATTACTACTCTTACCGGTACTGCTTAATGGCCCGGTGCTTTTGCGGTATTCTTATCGGTACTTTGGCCAATGTTAACATTTGATCACGAACCTATGTTCACATGATTAAGTTAATTATGCGTATGCATTTCATTATTACAAATTAATTTCTGGATATCATTTCTAAATATTATACATATATCTGTTAATGCACCAGCGTGAAAGCTGCAGAAAAAATACTCTAAATAGGATATTTTCTTTATTTGGGATTTTAAAAAGAAGTAGAAAATATGTTGAATGCATAACGTTTAACATTTCTCCCAAAAGAAATCAGCAGAATTTCAACGTAAGGTAAGCAAACCAATTAGAGAGATTGTACATTTATTTAAAATGACGTGAACAATGTTGATTCAACATGATTTTAGCATACATGCCTGACGTTGATGGGGCAACCACCAGAGATGAGCTAGCTAGGCAGTCGAAAAATTTTGCAGGCTGCGACCTTCTAAGGACGTATTTTAAGACCGATTGCGTCACAGCAGCGCGACTTGAGGCTGTGACTTGTGTTAATATTATTCTGTTTATGTTGCGTATTTCTAAGGTTGATTAATTTTATATACTGTTGAATAGTTTAATCTACATCAACGTGTCATATTTTCTAAAATAAATGAATATTTTTCCGATTCCATATTTATTTTGATAAGTCAGAAACGTCTCCGCTGTGTCCTGCTGACAGGCGCAGTGGGCGCGTGCAACAGCCCAGATAGCAATGAGTCGGCGGACCACCGGCGGTGCTCTGGAGGCAGTAAGCGTCATAAGGACGTAATCGCAAAAAGTCTGATGGCGGCATCTCGCAACAAATGGGAGTGACGTATTTGGCGGCAAAAGTTTCATCCCCGCCAGCGGGATGCACCTATAGCCGACAGCTTGGGGCTGGCGGCATAAAGAAGCCATGCGGATATTTTTTGCTATCTGGGAGGTGACGCAAATTATAGGTCCTCCCAGGGTTAGACTGTCTCATTTCAGTTCTTTTCGCGGACTTCTGAGGCTGCCACCTTGAAAGACCAAGTGCTCCCCTTTTAAGGTTGTATGCTTAGAAGGTCGCAGCCCTTGAATTGGGACACAGCTTCTTTCTGCACGTAATACACTTTTGAAAGATGCTTTGACAGATTGCTTGTGTTTCCGCCCTTACATGCAAACATCTTGTTGCACTTACCTGTATGACAACGAGCGTTGTCTGCATTAACTCTAGTGAAGTATAACCACACTTTTGAATGTTTTGCTCTATCCGCCATCGTCACTCTTTGTATTAAGCGGTAGTTTTCGTGCTGTTATGCGTGTGCGTGCGCCACGCTCGTTGTTGTTGTGTTTGACAGACAGACAGCCTCCGCGGCGCGCATGAGAGATCTCGCAGATCTCACAGACAAACGTCTTAATCGCAAATTAGAAATGTTTGGTGAGAAAAAATGTGCACGAAAACATTATTAAGCAAGAATACATAGTACATTTATTTTTATTTTTTTCTTTAGGACTGAAAGCAGAACCAATAGCGTCAGATCTTACTGATACTACGGTCTTTCATAATTTAGCCCCGGGGCCAGTTTAATACTGGGTTAAGGCAGTGTTTCCCAACCACTGTGCCGTGGCACACTAGTGTGCCGTGACAGCTTGTTTGGTGTGCCGTGGAAAAATTAAAAATCACAACTGCGTATGTCAATGTCATCAATTCCAGTCAGGATAGAATCTTTGTGTTCATCAAAACAAGTGTACTTGCATTGAATGTGAGTTCTACATTAAATATAGTAAAATATTCCAGTTAAACAAGTCATTTAAGCATTGCAATAGAGGTTTGTGCATTTCTTTTAATGCTTTTTGGTATAGTGGTGTGTCTTATGATTTTTTTAATTATTAAAACTGTGCCGTGACAGAAAAAAGGTTGGGGAACACTGGGTTAAGGTACCCATCCCTAGTCCTAATACGCTTTTAAATTGTCATTAAAAAATGTAACTGTGTTTTTAGCAGGTAGATCTTGTCGGCTTTATCATTTTAAAAGTAGATCACACACAAAAAAGTCTGGACACCCCTGGCTTAGAAAGTACTCATTAGAGAAGACGGTAACACCAATGATGGTAACACTAATGACAATTTACAGAAAAAACAAACATTTTAACAAAATGTGCTTTTTAATCAGAGATGTAACAATCACATACTTATTCAGTATAATGTATTTTTATGTAAAGATCTTAACACTCCCAGCTATAAAAAAAAGAGTAACACTAATGACATCCAAAAAATCTTATATCAAAATTCTTAGATATATCACAATATTTTTGACGAATAGGGTAAGACATCTCACAAACCTTTTGCCTTCCTCCACTGCACTTCTTCCACTGCTCTCTTGCCCCAAGAAAAACTTCAAAGAGCTGATGCATTGTTTCAAAATAAAGGTGCTTTGGGTACGGTAACACCAATGACATAAATTTGGGGGACAAATATTTATTTGATATTATTCATATTAATAGTGTATTTTTACCATTTCAGTGTTGTAGTAAATTAATACAGGGTTAAAGGTAAATGTAAATTAGATTTGTTTTGTAAAAAACATGGTTTTAAATAATAAGTGCACAGTTCAACTTCCAAATGATCAAAGGGACAGAGCAATTTTCAGGACCAGACATTTAAAAAAAAAGTTTAATAAAGGAAAAAAAGAAGTTTACATAAATAAACTCTCTCATCATGTTAAGGATAGTCTATATTTATTAAATATATATCATTTATGGGATTATTGGGTCAAATAAATGATTAAGGGGTCTGCAAAAGCAAGGGACAAGCATTTCCACCTTTTTTGTAGAATGACCCAATTACTGTAACTATAAGATTTTCTTAATAAAATAAACATCAATCACAAATGCTGGAGCCACAGATATGATGTATTGTTTGTTAAGTTAAATCTTTTACATTAAATGAGTAAACAATAACAATCAGCTACATTTGCTGGAATGGGATATGGGAATGGGATACTGACATTAAGACAAATATCTTTGTATTACAGGTTAAAAACCTAAAATGTATACTTTTGACTTTTTCACCACAATTCTGAAAGAAGACATTTTATTGAAGACAGCCCCAATTCTCAACATTGATCAGTGAAAAAAAACAACAATGTTTTTGCCTGCCGTGTCTCGCCATAATAATAATCACCAATGCAAACAGCAACGCATTTCAGCCGGAATCGGCCCAACTGTGCTTGCTATCTGTCCTGGGTAGCTACCAGCATAAAATCGGCATATGTTATGTCAGACTGATGTCAGTCAATCGGTGCATCTCTATTTTATACAAGCTAAGTAAGGGATAATGTAGAGGCAGCCGGTAGTTATCGGGAAATAAGCCCCGACAGTGTGATCAGGACCCGACGCGAAGCGGAGGGTCTTGTATCACACTGAAGGGGCTTATTTTAAACTAACATTTTTATCCTTCCGCGGAACTTTGCACAGATGCATAAAATGATCGTAATACCTTATGAAGATCCTCTGCTTCATACTTGTCTGTCTCCATTTTTTTCTCTTTTAGGCAGTCTTTGAGAAATTTTAATGCACTAAGTAAAGTAATATAAGCATATTTATATATAAATATCTTCTGTGGAAGGTGCAGAACAGTAAAATGTTTGTCCAAATATTTTTAGTTCCAGCATGTTCATGATCGGCACATTTAAAAAAATATTTGTTTATAACATTTCTAAGGCCTCTATTTTCTTCTCTTTTCTTTTCTTTTCTTTTATGAGCACCGGACTTGTGTTGAGTCTGACCGGACATTTTGAGCGTACTGAACTTCAAATCAAATGACATCATAAAATTTTGATCAGTGGCCAAACCATTTTTGTGTTGACCACTATTTCAAGTACAGGAAGAAAACAAATAAAACGTTTTTATGTATCTCAAATATTAGATATTCTTTTCGACAAAAATGCATATTTTCTTTTTTTTATACCTCCTATTCCATAGGTTCCAGTTCTGGGCCCCCGCCCTGGGCGAGAGTGTGTTCACAATGAATTGCTGCTTTTTCTGCATTCCTGCACTTGTCACAGCCACTTGTAATCATTAGTTCAAGATAATCAACATGTCTTCCTCTTGTTTTCTAGTGAACCTGCAGAAGCCCAATATTTCTCTCGGTGGATTATTTGACTTTGGTCCTCAGGGTTCAGTGATCACCAGAGGTCACAACTTCACTATTACTTGTTCATCTGAATCTCAGTATTCTGGAGGCTTCTTCTCTCTGTTCAGTGGATCAGACATCATCAGTAGTGAATCAACTGTCAATCACTCAGCCGTCTTCATCTTTCCTGAGGCAGATTATTCACATGATGGAAACTACAGTTGTGTTTATAAAGTGAATGTGTCCTCACGGAACTTCTATTCAGATGCGTCTGACCTGCTGATCATCACTATCATAGGTGAGTTATAGATGTTTGAACATTGTGTACTAACCAGGCTGGAAGCTTAAGCTCACCTGTAAACATATAACATCGAAACCAAGATTTAACGAGTGACAAAATTGTATTTATTGATGTAAAATGTTATCTTATTAGTCAAAAATCCTGCAGTGTGTTTTGGCTGTGATATTGTTTCTGTGAGCTGCATCTTTTCATGGGAAGAGACTTGTGCCTGATAATGAAATTCTTGCCTATTGTTTTTTACATATTAAGATTTCAGACATACTATTTTTACACATACTGATTTGACCTACAACACAATACACAAAAATTGTGCTTAATAGCACTAAAAGTGCTAAATTGCACCAATAGAGAACCTGGGTAGAACCATATTGTGCTATGTTGAACCATAAAGGGATGTGCACACCACAGCTTTAAATGCGGCTGAAAACGTCAGGTTGACATTTTTCAACTCGGCTATCAGCACGGAAATATATGCTAGCTGCTGTCATTTTTAAAAAGCACCACTTTTTTTCATTTGAAACAATTGAACACTTGTCGTTCCTTAGCACCACTTATGGTTCAACAGAAGTGCTATATAGATGATTGGTAGTGCTTAAAATGGCTGCACTGTTTGATTTCTTAAATCACTTGCACAGTTCCAATCGCTATAGCACAATGTAAGAGTTTGACATGTTTTAAATTATAATGAAGTTGTCTTGTTTTTCAGGAGGTGATGTTAGACTGGTCAATGGTGGTAATCGCTGCTCTGGTAGAGTTGAGGTCTTTCATGATGGTCGTTGGGGAACTGTGTGTGATGACTCTTGGGACATTAATGATGCTGCTGTGGTGTGCAGACAGCTGGGATGTGGAAAAGCGGTTACTGCAGACAGTGGGGCTCATTTTGGCCAGGGGATTGACCCAATCTGGCTGGATAATGTTGCATGTTCTGGAAATGAGAGCAGCATAAAACAGTGCAAACACAATGGATTAGGATCTCATAACTGTAAACACAGTGATGATGCTGGTGTTATATGTTCAGGTATGGGAATATTCATCCATTTAATCCCAATTTCTTTAGCTTACTGACAACATTAATTTTCTGTCTAGCACATAGTTACTGATCAGATTCTTAGTAAGACCTAGTAAAAATAGCAAACAATTATATGTTTTTGTGATCAATTTCACTATTAGGTTAAAAAAATATTGATTTTTGGCCCCAAATAACAAAGAAAGCACTTAAGTACACAACATTAACTCAATGCAAATATAGCTTTTTATTTTTATTATGCATTAATACCACAGGGTAAGCTCCAGGATAGTAAACTGTTGTAAATGACAATATACTGTAGAACTGTGTTCCTCAACTCCAGACCTCTGCCCCATTCTAGAGTGTTTTAGATGTCTCCTCATATAAAACACCTGATTCAACTCCATAACCTCCTTCCAGAATGTTAGAAATGTGGAGCTCAGATGCCAAAGCCGCTAAACACCACCTACAAGTTCTCTTGTTTTTCAGGAGGTGATGTTAGACTGGTCGATGGTGGTAATGGCTGCTCTGGTAGAGTTGAGATCTTTCATGATGGCCGTTGGGGAACTGTGTGTGATGACTCTTGGGACATTAATGATGCTGCTGTGGTGTGCAGACAGGTGGGATGTGGAAAAGCTCTTAGTGCAAAGAGTTGGGCTTTTTTTGGTCAGGGCAGTGTCCCAATCTTGCTGGATGATGTTGCATGTTCTGGAAGTGAGAGCAGCATAAAACAGTGCAAACACAGGGGACTAGGATCACATAATTGTGGCCACCATGAAGATGCTGGTGTTATATGTTCAGGTATGAGAATATTCATCCATTTAATCCTACAATTTTCTTAGTGCCCACACTTCACTCAATGGATAGCCCAATAAAACAAAATGCCTTTTCTTTCATTTTAAAGTTTTAAATGTTTCAAGTAAAACTGTAAATAACATTCTTAGATACAGATACTTTTAAAGACTCAATAAAAAGTTGCAAAATTTAAGAAGTATATAAAAAAAAGTTGTAACTGCGTCCCTTAAACCAATCAAATACATTTTAAGCTTGACACAATTTTTCTTTCATCTCATACATCAGACTTGTTAAGATTGGTTAATGGCTCTGATTCCTGCTGTGGAAGAGTAGAGCTGCTTCACAATGGCTGGTGGGGAACTGTGTGTGATGAGAGCTGGGACATTAGAGATGCTGATGTTGTGTGCAAAGAATTGAACTGTGGCCGAGCCATTAGCGCCCCTCACAGTGCAGCATTTGGTCAGGGAAGTGGAGTGATTTGGAAAAATAATTTTGGATGTGTTGGAAATGAGAGCAGCCTTATGAAGTGCGTAGAAGGCAGAGAACGTAGCTGTGATCATAATCAAGATGCTGGTGTTGTTTGTACAGGTAAGTCAAATTTTTTTGGAGGGACTACAGTTAGATGGCACTATTTTTGTACTCCAGTGAATATTTATCAGAGAAAAGAACAGTTTTACCACAGACATAGGCCTTGGCTACAAGAAAGCTTTTGAACATTCAATCGCCATTACTGCTTACACTTAGTAATTTGACTTCTTCTGTTTGTTACCTTTGCCATAATTATTTAACTTAGACTTATTTTGGACTTATGACTCAAACCTTATAGTTACTGAAATTTTGCCTCTGTGTCAACATTGTCTTGCCCTAGTATACTTCATCAGTGTGGAATCTAAATGTTACAAAATTCCTGAGAGCTTTTCATTCTAAATAAAAACTCATATTTTGCAGGTGATCTGCAGATGCCCACGCTTACCATTATGTCTCATTCAGTTGTGTCTCCTGGAGAAAACATTCAGTTCAGATGCACAACACCTAATCCAAGATGTCATGTAAATGCTGAATTCCACCTGTTCAGAAACAGATCATCCACAATATCCTCTGAAACAAGTGTATCTAGTGTGACTTTCAGTCTGACTGTAGACGTCTCACATCAGGATCAGTACAGCTGTGATTACTCTTACAGGAATGACATCATCAAGTCTTCCAGGAGTAACACTATTGAAATCACTGTAGGTGAGTGTATTCAGGCCAGCTGACAGTCTTGCTTGGGCCCAGGACAAGATAATCTGTGACTCTCTCTCTCTTCTCTCTCATTGGTGGCTTGACTCTGTCCCTTTGCTACGTGGCAACAACCCCTCCTGCATACATAACGTTTTGTGTCAGGCTTTTATACTGGAGATGCACCAATTACAATTTTCTAAACCCATTTTTTCCCGCTTTACATACAAGTATTTACTTTCTATATTTTTTATAAAACACCATATACTTCCAAACTGAATAATAAAATTAAGTTTAAAATGAGTACATTTTCTATAAACGCCTTCATTTTTTTGTTTTCTGACATAGCTTACTGCAGTTTTTGTCAAAACACATGCAAAATCTGTGGCACTTTTTGTGTGAAATCATATTTATTTTGTCCATTAAAAGTGTGTTTCACTTTAATTAAGCATGATCAGCGCAGCAAAAATAGACTCTGCACTCATTATTATTAAAACCAGTTAAACGCCAACCCTCTCTTTTGAAACCCCCCAAAAAGTCATACCCAAACTAAAATTAGAGACAGTTCATGAAGCCTTTGCACTAAAAGCATAAACTTAGTTTAGCACACCATCAAAACACAACAAATAGTGGGATTAAAACCATGTTTTTGCTACAAACTCACTTTATAACAGAATTCGAGTGTTTTAAATAACCATATGTGAGCTGATGTGGCTTTGGATCGTAAAATGAAACTATAATATAAAGTTATTGTACTCTACAGTGCTAGGCTATGTTTATAAGCATTGCATTATAATAAATATACTGTATTGGTTATTTACATACCTGACATGACTGGAAGAACACAGATAGACCATATATAATCGTCTTGTTTTTTCCGTCAAAACTTCTTTATGTGCATATTTTTAGCAGCAGGCTATTCCCTTATACGGTGTATGATGACACTGACCCAACCTGTCTCTGCACGAGGGCGCCCTCAGGCATCACGTATGAATGAACAGACTATTGGAAAATCAGTAAAACAACTTCAGCTAATATGGCCATGTTTGGACAAAAAATTGAATAAATATTACTCCTCTCTTTAGAAATTTGAAGTAAACATATAAAATCAATCAATATTTCAACAAACATGCACGCCTTTGAACCAAAAGCCCCGAGGGATATTGTTTTGTGAAGAGCTTTCATGATGAGCAGGCATTAGTTTTTCTCAATGAATGCGACTGAGGGTTACATTTAATTTTACAGGTATGAACTCGGATTTTCCTCTTCATAACTCGTGACACAAATCAAAGAATTTGGTCATTTTACAGTAAAGGTGGAATTCAGATAATGGAAATCTGCTTAAATGAACTTCTTTCAAAACACCCAAAACTTCTATAATAGCATTAATTAACTTGTCAAATCTATGAATCCGCAAAACGAGGAGCTTAATCTATGTTTAATTTTTAATACATTTTAATAAAGAATCCGTGAGGTTGTATCTTCAATACCTGACAAAATGAGAATATAATAATAGATAATGAATATGATAAAACCTATAAACTTAAACATTTTTCCATCTTGTTTTGTTTGTATGCTTTTATGTTGGTCAGTTAAAGGAATAGTGCTTAGAAAGTACTCATTAGAGAAGACGGTAACACCAATGATGGTAACACTAATGACAATTTACAGAAAAAACAAACATTTTAACAAAATGTGCTATTTCATCAGAGATGTAACAATCACATACTTATTCAGTATAATGTATTTTTATGTAAACATCTTAACACTCCCAGCTATAAAAAAGAGTAACACTAATGACATCCAAAAAATCTTATATAAAAATTCTTAGATATATCACAATATTTTAGACGAATAGGGTAAGACATCTCACAAACCTTTTGCCTTCCTCCACTGCACTTCTTCCACTGCCCTCTTGCCCCAAGAAAAACTTCAAAGAGCTGATGCATTGTTTCAAAATAAAGGTGCTTTGGGTAGGGTAACACCAATGACATAAATTTGAGGGACAATATTTATTTGATATTATTTATATTAATATTGTATTTTTACCATTTCAGTGTTGTAGTAAATTCATACAGGGTTAAAGGTAAATGTAAATTAAATTTGTTTTATAAAAAACATGGTTTTAAATATTAAGTACACTTAAAAAAATTATTCAAGCCCTTCTTAGAAATAACACATTAAAATTTTGTTCAATGAATTTAAAATAGCTCATTAAGAGTAGGGATGCTCCGATCGATCGGCCGCCGATCGGTATCGGCCGAAAATGGCATTAAATGACTCGATCGGTGCTCGCTAAATCTTCCGATCTCATAAACCGATCTTTCTGTTTACTTTTGTCATTAAAAGGATCCTGAATGCGGCTGCAATTAAAGACATTTTTTACGTAGCGCGAGCATTTTTACAACCCTTTGCTCATGTGCAGCGTGCAAATTTGTATGTCTCTCTTTGCCTTTACAGAGATATTGCGTATTTTCTATGAGGACGCGCTCCGGTCAACAGAGCGAGGCGTCTTCACATCCCCATCAAACAGCGTATACAATACATATCTATCACGGACAATTGCATCCTCATGCCAAAAGTTTCTTATTTGCATGCGTCTTAAAGTTTTGAGTGTTTAAACTTTTATTTTCCTCACAGCTGCTTGTCTGCGTTCAGCCGCCGCCCACACACAGCAGCCTGTCATCAGTGCACGTGAAGAGAGCTATCTCTCTCTCACGTCTTAAAGCTGCAGTAACTTGACTCTCAATAAAATCACTCTCTGCTCTCAACTAAAGAATTTTTATACTTCATACGAATGCGTGTATATTTACTTAATACAGTAAAGTCTGTGAAGTGTTTTATTTTCAGTACTTTTAGGAGACATAAGCCTTTTTAAAGCCATATTAAATTTCTCTTTGCAGAATAAATATTTGTTGTGCTTATTTATTTGAGTCTCTATTAAAACAATAATATACTTAATTACTGCAAGTAATATAACAAAGGCAACATCCGTGGTATTATTTTATTTAGAAAGATTGTAATAGTTACAGTCATCAAAGAGCTTGCATATCAGCTTTAAAAAAAAATCGGTATCGGAATCGGTATCGGCCGATCACAAAGATTACAAATCGGTGATCGGTATCGGCTGCAAAAATCCTGATCGGAGCATCCCTAATTAAGAGCAATAAGTATATATATTTAATTAGTCTATAACAAAATGAATATGCACTATAATTTATTGATTTCGTTTTAATTGCGTTAACACATTTAGTTTGAGTCTGGGTTCTGGAAAAATAATTTTCCAGCATGCTTTGCATGCAACTGCTTTCGGAGAGTCATTTTTTTATTTAAGTGTTATTTTATGCATTTTTAGGTAAAGAGAAAGACTTAATAGTGTTTAATGTCCGTATATCTCATTGTTTTAGAAGCGTTTGTGTTATATTTTTTCAAATAGTTTGGTTACCATCGTGCAGAAGAGTGGCGCTTGTGCACTGTAAAAAATGTCTGTAAATTGAACAGTAAAATACCGTATAAATGATACAGTATAAAACCGTATTTCACAAAACATGTGATAACCGTAGGATTCACTGTGAAAAACTTTAATTAGTTTTACAGACTAAGACCTTACATTTAACAATAAAAAACATATAAAAATATGGTTTATTGCAGTAAAATTAACATGATACTGTATTACCATAAAAATGAAAAAAAAAAATCTTGAGCAATATCAGTGTAATAGATATGGCATTATGCGTTATTGATGTAACATTAAAACTTTTAGAGAATATATTTGTTACCAATATACTGAACCATCTGTTTATATTTTACTAAATCCTTGTTGATAGAGTTTAAAAATTAGAATAATATCAGTCTGCACTATAGTGGTCATCATGCAGGCATGTGTCATCAAGTTCCTAATTTTATCACACTAAAATTACTTTTAAACATAAACTTACAATTATTTTCTAAACATGGACGATAAGTTTACAACTGCTGTCAAAACAAGATACAAGTCCTCAACTATTCCAGCATCCACACACGTGATTTAGTAGACAAATCTTCTTTCTGACGTGATGTAATCACAAGTCAAATGGATATTTTCCACCAAATTTATCCCATTAAATCTCCAGTTTGTGGTTGTTTAAGATTCATTTGAAGTCACCATTATTGTAATTAGTGTTTCCTTTAGTTAGGCATTTGTCCTTGTGACCTTCATTGACCTAACTCTCCTCTTTTAGCAATTGCAACAGTGCTTTATTAAGACCACTTGTTTATTGCTAGAGGGAGTAGGAAAAACTATCATGTGATCTATTGATTGCTTGTATGTCATGCATATAATTTTATATGCATAAAATTTTATAAATATTTTATAAACATAAAATGATAAAAGAACAATAAAGATATAAAGCTCAAAAAAGTGATGCTCTATGCAAATGACACTGTTTTGAACAAGACTGCTGTAATGCTTTAGTTAGTTTCTTTTTTTTTTAGTTTCTTTAGACATCAACACTTTGGATACAAATCTCAACGATGGTGACAGTAAATGGTAAGAAAGTTGCACAATTTTGTCATGTCACAATGCATGATGGGAGTTATGAATGAGTTTTCTACAATCCTGGTACCCAGCATGCATTGCAGCATGAAGCTTTGTTGTTGAATGTCACCATTGTTGCGTTTCATAGGCGGATTAAAGTGTCTGTAAAGACTACGGAGAATGTACTGTAAATCTACAGTATTTTAAAGGAATTAAAGGAAATGTCTATAAACATAATGGAAATAGTACTGGTAATGTATTTTACTGATTTTTTTACAGTGTAGCATTTAAATTAGACAGTTCTGAGCTGTAAAATAGATGGTACTGAACCGTCATTTGTACAACATAAACCTTTACAATAAATAGTTTTGAGCTGTAAAAAATGGTAATGAACCATAAATATTACAATGTTAACCCTTGAATTTGACAGATATCAACTGTTTTAGCAACATAAACATGTTAAATAGACAGTTATAAACTGTAAAAAAAACCATTTAAAATTTGTAAAATATACAGTACAATGGGTGCAATCCCGTAAAACCAATAACATTGCTACCGTATTTTTGACGGTAAAGATCTGGCAACCACAGCTGCTGGTTTTCTACCGTAAAATGTACGGTTTATTTTTAACAGTGTGGTTAGGTTGTGGATGCAACGTATTTTTCACAATGAGCCCTAACTGTATTAATGCCTGTTTGGAGATCAGTCTCTTCTCACATGCTCATCCAAAGTATCATATGTTATTATTATTAGCATGCTAACATGTGCTTATGCTAATTAGTATGATATAAAAACGTTGGGTAAGACTTTACAATAATGGTACATGAATAATCATGTACTAATACATAAATTAATATTCACTTTACTATGAACTAATGATAAGTTAAGCTATGTACTAATCAATAACTAACCATAACTATGTCATGAGTCATATAAATTCATGCATGAATTACAGCCACCTTAACTATACATTAATACATGTTTGTTAGTTAATGCATTAATTAACACTTTGGGTAACCAAAATCAAACATGCTTCAGAACAATGGTTCTCAACCTGGGGATTGCAGGATCTGATGCTTTGAGGTCAAATAAAGATGCATAAAATGTTAAACTAACAATTTTATATGCACAATATATTTTTAAAATGCATATGCTCACAATACCAAGATAGAAGGTTGTTAAAGTATTTTATTATGTAATTGTTCCCTTTTCTGCTTACGTGCTTGTCAATGTTGATGCAAAATCAAAAGAAAGGTGAATGTAAACTTTAGAGCAGCGGTCTCCAACAACGTCTGTGAGGTGCCCGCCAAGCACATTCTATTAATTGTCTCAATTGTAATATTTATTCATTATAGATTTTTTTGTATTAGTTTGGCCTGGTTTATTTTTAAACAATACTAAAACATCAACAAGTAAAATAAAATAAAATAAAATTAACAAGTAAAACAAAAAGGTTTTAAGTAGACAATATCAAAAAGTAGCCCTCCAGATTGTTTTATCCATTGGTAGCACTTGCTCACAAAAGGTTGGAGACCCTGCAGGCTGCGCGCTCGTTGGGGCTCTGTAGTCTGCTGCTTTTTGCGCTGTCAAAATATTCCAGTTAAAATCACTCTGACCAGTCCTCAGAAATGACAAACGCGTTAACCAAAGTCACAATGCCAAATGTATAGTGCTCATATAGAGACCATCAAACCGCCAAATCATACCAGTTTATTTTTGAAACCTATACTTAACCTACTGTATACTTAAAGCAGCTGAGGGTTGCTGGACGGTGTATTTGTACGCGCTCACTTGGCTTAAGTTAAATGTCATTAAATCAATGTCCACTCACCATTTGAATGCTCAGGGTATTCATTTCATTCAATGTGTTGCATTGTTGTAACAGCATGGCCTTGTGATACGGTCAAAAAACTGTGTGTTCACCTTCCTCCAGCAACACCTGTCACCTGAAGGAAGGTTCCTACCTATATACACTGAATATAGAACAGTGACACCTAGTGGACACCTTTACAAGACAAATGGCTCTTACAATCAGTGTTCAGCCAGTGGCGGATCTATGGGTGGATTGACAGCTTGCCCAACCAATCATATCCATGGAAAACGCTTTGATTCGACCATAACTCTCCAACCATTGGGGATATAAAAAAATTGAATTGCTCCTATAATGCTTTTTTGGCATTATATGGTTTATTACGGTAATGTCTTGCTTTCCATCCACAAATCGCTGCTGTTATCTAGGGCGGAAGGGGCAGGTTTGAACAAAGCGCGGAAATTAGGTTACACTTACTCACTGAGTAGCAGATTCGTGTGGAGTAAGAACGCGTGGATCACTGTGGTAAAGAAAAGCCTCGTAAATAAAAACGGTGTGCACCACACCAGTAACACTGATGTTATCTCGCTGTTTGTAGATCGGGACTCGATGGCCCGACTGGTCTGTTTAAATTGATTTTCAATAAAGCAGTGTTGAATTTTTTGCTTCTGGGTCCTCTATGTTTCAGAACCAGTAGGTAAGCCACTGGCGTTTAGCTAATTAAATGAATGCTTAAATAGTTCATCGTAAATTGTTGTAAAATGCTTATGCCTTGCGAATATAATGCTCATTTAACTTAAATAAACCAGGCTTAATGACGTATATCCGACCTCCGGAGGATGTAGCCTTCTGTTTCAGCCATACGGTTAGATTGAATTGAATAACGTCATTTGAACTTGAATTGACACAACTGATGGACAGAACAGAGTCATTTTATTCTCTCAATTAAGTTAAAAAAACGATTTGAATTTTTCTGGCACGCAGATTTTTAGAGACCCACCCATCACTGGGTAACTTATAGCTGCAGCAAACTGAGAAACAGACTACTTATAAACTAACATAAATTCATGATTTGTTAAGTATGATTAGGTCATGACTTTACTTTAAGGGGCACATAATTAATAACTCATCATTAACTTATAATAAACTAACATAAATTAATGATTTGTTAAGTATGATTAGGTCACGACTTTACTTTAAGGGGCACATCATTAATAACTCATCATTAACTTATAATAAACTAACATAAATTAATGATTTGTTACCGTATTATTGTGTAAGTAATGACGTTTCTTGGAGGGGTACATTTTTAAAAAGTTATCAAGTACACATTCTATACATATTCGGCTCATCTAAATCCTAATTTTTGTGGTTTGTAAAGGAGAAGAGCAGAGGTAAAAATTGTGCAGGCATTTGGAAGGGGCAATAATGGCTTAAAAGAAGAACAAGAACACAAGACAGATGCTGTATGTGCATTTTGATAAAAAGACAAGCCAGTTCACACAATAACCACAACAATAACCATTATATGTAGGCTAACACTGATTTAAATTGATAAAGAATAGCTTCCGTCACTCTTAATGGCAGCAGTGGAATAACTCACTTTAAAGGTGCAATTTGTAAGATATTTGCAGTAAAATCTCCAAAAACCACTAGGCCAGTGTTATATATTTTGTCCAGCTGATTACTATCAATATCTGTAATGTTTTCAACTACTTGTAAATCCTGAGAAAATTTCCATTCAAAACATTGACACGGGGCAGTGCAGTCTCCTGTCAATGACGTTAATATCCATGTGACCCTTTGTCACCGCCTTTACTGACGTAACCCACATGACCACACTGGTCGAGCTCGAAAAAATAAAATGGCGGCCAAGGAAGCGGCTGGAGCACAAATTTAGTGAAAATAAACGTATATTTTCACTTTTTAAGCATTTTAATTTCATTTCTAGCGAGAAAGTAGTAGTGTAGTTTTAAAATATGTGATTAGTTATCACAAAGGCGCTCTCTGTTTTTATTTCAAACACGCTGCCTTTGAAGTGCGTCAGAAACCCTTTCTCTGAGCGGCCTTCAGGCCTCCGAGTCCGAAGTCATGTCCTCATGAGGCAGCGAGGCAAGTCATCACTGCTTTGAGTTTTCGGACGCAGCCAGTGTTGTGGACAAATGCAGAACTATGCGCTTGCTTATGGGTTATGGATATCTCTGTACCGTCTGCCGCTGGTTGTGTCAGCTCCTGTAAGCGTACGGGCCAACCAAACGACCCAAGAAGAGTTTGGAACAAAACGAGAGAGGATCAATTTGGTGTTGCATTATCTGGATAGAGAGAGCTTCACGACAACATTTAACTAGACCGAGATTCTGATCCTGCTTGTGTTTTACGCGATGGGTGAGTTGCTTTGATTCGTAACCCTTCAAAAAACGTATGCTATTATATTGATCACAACATTAGTGTGTAGACTGTAATCAGCGCGTCTTCCCGCAGACGATATGCACATCAAAAGGTATTGTACAGCAATATAAATGGTCATTTTAAGACACTTCACAATAAGATTTGTACTGTCAATACATTATGTGAAAAATCATTGTAAGTTGAAAACTTAATTCTGAGCTGTGTTTACCATCGAATTTGGACTAATACTGTAATATCAATATGACTAACAATTTCGTTTTGAACATCACATATAAACTTACATAATGAAATATACAATGTCATCAAACGCAACATTTATAAGACTTGATTACCTTATCCATCAACGTGATTTCTCGTTCTCGTCTGATTGATGGCTAAAGTTAAAGACTACAAATCCCATAATTCCACGCTGCTTCAGAGCGTCAGTAAACAACATCATTGTTTTTGTTTGATCTGGCGCCATCTTTCAGCGCATAAATACAAATTGTATCTTTAATTATGAATGCATAATTGTACATTTAATTTAATTTAACTGTAAATATTGCAAGAAATCCAGTGCCACTCAATTATGTTTGTAGCTCAGCTACAGGAGCAAATGTAAACAGTTTTGCATTACAAACCTAAACATTTAGCATAAAGTTATTTACGTTCTTCTAGAGAGCATGTTTGATTTGGATTACGCAAAGTGTTAATTAATGCATTAACTAACAAACATGTATTAATGTGTAGTTAAGGTGGCTGTGACTCATGACATAGTTATGGTTAGTTATTGATTAGTACATAGCTTAACTCATCATTAGTTCATAGTAAAGTGATTATTAATGTATGTATTAGTACATGATTATTCATGTACCATTATTGTAAAGTGTTACCAAACGTTGTATATAAAAGAACAGAATTGAGTTATTTAGACTACACTATATTGAGTTATTCAAACTACGCTAAATCGAGTTATTCAGACTACACTAAATTGAGTTGAGGCAACTAATTGAGTATTGCCATTTACTTCAAATTGAGTTGGATTAACTCAATATATTTTTATTGTCTAAAGCAGTTTTTTATGAGTTAAGGGTACACATTCATATTGGATGGAAATTCTGCCCACAATTTTATTGAGTTAATCCAATTAATAATTTTTTTAAGTGTACACAGTTCAACTTCCATATATGATCAAAGGGACATGGCAATTTTCAGGACCAGACATTTATAAAAAAAGTTTAATAAAGGAAAAAAAAGAAAATTACATAAATAAACTCTCTCATCATGTTAAGGACAGTCTTTATTTATTAAATATATATCATTATGGGATTATTGGGTCAAATTAAATGATTAAGGGGTCTGCAAAAGCAAGGGACAAGCATTTCCACCTTTTTTGTAGAATGACCCAATTACTGTAACTATAAGATTTTCTAAATAAAATAAACATCAAACACAAATGCTGGAGCCTTAGATATGATGTATTGTTTGTTAAGTTAAATCTTTTACATTAAATGAGTAAACAATAACGATCAGCTACATTCGCTGGGAATGGGATAAATAAATAAATATATAAAATATCTTTGTATTACAGGTTAAAAACCTAAAATGTGTACTTTTGACTTTTTTCACCACAATTCTGAAAGAAGACATTTTATTGAAGACAGCCCCAATTCTCAACATTGACTAGTGAAAAAACAACGATGTTTTTGCCTGCCGTGTCTCGCCATAATAATAATCAATCACCAATTCGAACAGCGACGCATTTCAGCCGGAATCGGCCCAACTGTGCTTGCTATCTGTCCTGGTTAGCTACCAGCATAAAATCGGCATGGGGAGACCGGGGCTGGTTGTCTCACGGGTTGGTTGTCACACTGCTTATTCCAGACATGGCGCTATGGTACAATTTTGATATCAATTTGTTGGCCTTTAATAGCTTACTCATTTGCACTTCTTATTTTGCTGAGCAGACACAAAACTTTGAGGATAGGAGACAATTTTTATTTTTATGGGTCAGAGTAATTTTTCATGTTGGTGTTGTTTTTGTGTTGAGATCTTGTTGGATGTTAGTCATTCAAAAACAAAACACTCATTAAAAACCCAAAAGTAGTAGCTTTATTTTGAGTCATATTTTAGGTATCAAGTTAAAGCTGTGTGGCAGCTAGCTTATCATGTTTGTCAAGAAGTCAGTTGGGGATGGTTGTCACATAGCTTGCGGGGTTGGTTGTCACATAAGAATATTGGACATGTAGACCTTTTAAGACTGTTTGTCTGCTTGTTTGTTTTTGTTTGCTGTTAAAATAAAATAAATAAAGCATTAAATAAAGCGGTTTTACCACAATTTTTTTTTTTCATTTTATTCTCAACACAGTAGACAATTCAAGAAACTGATCACCCACTTTAATCCCATTGTTTAAACATAAGGGGCATTGATGACAACTATCATAGGGGTGGTATTCATATTAAAACTTATTTTGAGTTTCTAGCTTAAAAAACTAAAAAGTTACACATTATCTTTTCAGATCCCAATTTATCACTGAAATCCTATTGAACCTCTATAGGGACAACCAACCCCATACCCTGTCACAACCAACCCCGTGATGGGGTTGGTTGTCACATTGTGTCATAGTGTCTTTGATGGTTAATTACTTCCTGTTACAATACATTCAAAAATTAAAAAGTATACACATTTAACCCTCAATCGGTCCTTGGGGTCAATATGACCCCAAACGACATTTCATTGGTTAACAAAAAAGGTTCCCTTCATCTCAGAGATGTAAAACTTTGTGACTTTTCCTAAATAATCTATCTTTACATGCACAAAAAAACTGGGCTTGATTCGGTTGTTCTAAAGGTATGTAAAAAATTTTTTTATCAATCTGTCCCTTGGGGTCAATATGACCCCAATTGAAAGTGAATGGGAAATGCAAAAAAATGTACTTTTTTTCCATTTGTCAAAAAATAAATATCAATAAATCCAGCATAAATCTGAAAATTTTGACACAGAAATGAAGCCCTGGTACTTGTGCACAAATGCAATGCAAAAAACACATGCTCACACAAACACACACAAATACACACACACACAAACACACACACACAGGTGTGACTGCCACAGAGAGCATTTGTGTGGAATTTGGCAAATAAAATCAGTCACAAATGCAGAAAAGAACACATAAAGGGGTGTGACATAATGCACACACATGTACACTCACAAACACGCTCACACACGCATGCACGCACACACACACACACACACACACACACACACACACAGACACACACAAACACACACACATGCTCTTTCTCTCTCCTTCTCATGCACACTCTCTCACAGACTCTCTCTCTCTCTCTCTCTCTCTCTCTCTCTCACACACACACACACACACACACATGCGCGTACACACACACACACACACACACACACACACAAACCCACACACACACACCCACACACACACAACCAAACCCACACACGCACACAAAAACACAAAAAAACACACGCAGACAAACGCACACACGCATGACTACCACAGAGAGCATTTTTATAAAATTTGGCAAATAAAATCAGTCACAAATGTAGAAAAAGGATACAAAGGGGTGTAACCTAATGCACGAACATGTACACTCTCTCTCTCACACACACAAACACACACACACAAACACAGACACACTCACATGCTCTCTGCCTCTCACACACATTCTCTCAAGCACATATGCTTGGCTCTCTCTCTCTCTCTCCCTCATTCTCTCTCTCTCTCTCTCTCTCTCTCTCTCTCTCACACACACACACACACACACACACACACACACACGTGCGCGCACACACATGCGTGCACACACACACACAGACACACATACTTACACTCAGTCAAATTTCTATGGCATTTTGTAAAAACAGACATTTCAAAATGCACAAAAAACTATAAAAAAATACTATTTGACATAATATTTATTTTTAATATCCTTTCTAATGTTTATATAAACATAAATTTACAAAATGTATCACAAAAGTAATGATTTGAGCAGTTGTCCATATCCAGGAAAATGAATGGGTCTCTATGGGAATCTGCCAGTCTAAATGATTTAATTCCTACACTGTAATTCTCTTATGTTTTTTTCTTAAAACCGATGCCTGAATTCAACACCCCACACCTATATTTATATCTAAAAACAATTTAAATCAAATTTAGATAATAATTTATGTGAATTTTCATAAAAATTTGATATTTTTCAGGAAAGCAAATTGTGTAGTTGAGGATTTCAGTGGTAAACGGGTACAAAACTACTTCAAATCTCTCAAAACACAGCTTTATTGTATAGATGAGAAGTAAACAAAAAAAATGATATATTATTTGTATTATTGAAAATGTATATTTTTCTTACAATTATGCTTTCAATTTTGGGGTCATATAGACCCCAAGGGCCAGAAGTGTAAACAGAAAACGAGGAGCGTTTGAGGGTTAAAGCCAAGACCCCAAGTTTTCATTTCATGTAGGAATTACTGCTGAAAGATTTTTTGAAGATGAGCAATTCATGCATGAGTAAAAATTGTGACAACCAACCCCGGTCTCCCCTATGTTATGTCAGACTGATGTCAGTCAATCGGTGCATCTCTATTTTATACAAGTTAATGAACGTTAAAGGATAATTCCGGTATTTAACACTTTGAGTCTCATTTCTGGTTTGTTTTGGATGAACTACAGTGATGGACACAGAAATTTTGACAATGGGTCGTGTCTTGAGTTTTTGACTCGTTTAGAAGCGTCTCTTGACTGCTTCAGAATGGAAGTCAATGGCCATGCACAAACATGTCATTAAAACAACACTTAACGTTCATTTTCAAAACTGTGCTACTCACCGAGTGGTTCGTGGTGTTCGTTGATGATTAAAAACAAGTTGTGTAGCGAAATACAGTTTCTGTCGTGTTTTATTTGGCATTTTGTAAAATTCCATTGACTTCTCTGGAAGACTCGTTGCTCGCTGATATATCACTCCGCCGCCGGGAAACAGAAAAGGGACTGTTTACATGTGGTTGTTGTTTTTCGCTCGGTTTCTCTCAGAATAATTTTTTCCCATATTTGTAGGGCTGGACCAGAATAGTCGAATATTCGTTCCGTGGGTTGACATTCGATTTTCAGTTTTGAGATTCGAATATATATATAAATATTTTACAGCGTTAATGCAGAGCTTTTGCCAAGCAGGAAGTGCGCTTCACGCTCCCCCTCTATAGGTGGCGCAGAGAGACCAACATCCATAGCCAACAGCCACCAAACTGCACCAGTGGAAGATCGCCTCAAACGAAAAACACGCTTCCTGCTTTGGCATTCACGCTAATAGTGTTGTAAATAACGTTCAGTTTCTTGCAAAAACTGATTGATTTGCTTCACAAGACGTCAATATGTCACACAGAGTTATGGGGGATTACTGTTGTATTGGATGTATATGCTTTAGCTCTTAAAGTGTGCGGATCTGTTGACTTGCATGACGGAGCACTGGGGTTTCTGCAAAATATCTTCTTTATTGTTCTGCCGATGAAAAAAAAACATATTGGATGTGTGGAATTTGATGTTGATGGTGTAAGTGTTATAAATAAACTTGATTTTGAAAGTATGCTACTGTTTTATTACAGTTTGTTGGACTACGTTCATTCATGCTTCAGACTCAAATATAGAGCGGAAGTATATACACGGTTGTGAGGTATCTGAAAAAATAGTTCCACTATAGCAAATAACACGGATTGACATCATACATTGCGCCAATATATTTGTCTTTAATCATCAACGAACACCACGAACCACCCGGTGAGTAGTACAGTTTTGAAAATGAATGTTAAGTGTTGTTTTAATGACATTTTGTGCATGGCCATTGACTTCCATTCTGAAGCAGTCGAGACGCTTCTAAATGAGTCGAAAAGTCAAGACACGACCCATTGTCAAAATTTCTGTGTCCATCACTGTAGTTCATCCAAAACAAACCAGAAATGAGACTCAAAGTGTTAAATACCGGAATTATCCTTTAACATTAGAGCTGGCCTGTTACAAGGCTCGTAAGTTAAATGTTGGCTGCGCTGTTTCTTACCTTGCTCTACGTTGACTTTAGTTCCAGCATGTTCATGATCGGCACATTTTAAAAAATATTTGTTTATAACAGTTCTAAGGCCTCTATTGTCCTCTCTTTTCTTTACTTTACTTTACTTTTCTTTTCTTTTCTGAGCACCGGACTTGTGTTGAGTCTGAGCGGACATTTTGAGCGTACTGAACTTCAAATCAAATGACATCATAGACATCAAGAAAACAAATAAAAAGTTTTTATATCTCAAATAGTATATATTCTTTTCGACAAATATGCATATTTTCTTTTTTTACCCCCGTCGGCGGGCGAGAGTGTGTTCACAATGAATTGCTGCTTTTTCTGCATTCCTGCACTTGTCACAGCCACTTGTAATCATTAGTTCAAGATAATCAACATGTCTTCCTCTTGTTTTCTAGTGAACCTGCAGAAGCCCAATATTTCTCTCGGTGGATTATTTGACTTTGGTCATCAGGGTTCAGTGATCACCAGAGGTCACAACTTCACTATTACTTGTTCATCTGAATCTCAGTATTCTGGGGGCTTCTTCTCTCTGTTCAGTGGATCAAACATCATCAGTAGTAAATCTGCTGTCAATCACTCAGCCGTCTTCATCTTTCCTGAGGCAGATTATTCACATGAGGGAAACTACAGTTGTGTTTATAAAGTGAATGTGTCCTCACGGAACTTCTATTCAGATGCGTCTGACCTGCTGATCATCTCTATCAGAGGTGAGTTATAGATGTTTGAACATTGTGTACTAACCAGGCTTGAAGCTTAAGCTCACCTGTAAACACATAAAATCGAAACCAAGATTTAACGAGTGACAAAATGTTATTTTTTGATGTAAAATGTTATCTTATTGGTCAAAAATCCTGCAGTGTGTTTTGGCTGTGATATTGTTTCTGTGGGCTGCATCTTTTCATAAGAAGAGACACATTTCTTTCACTTGGTAACTTGTTGAATTGTGCCTGATAGTGTACTTCTTGCCTATTGTTTTTTACATATTAAGATTTCAGACATACTATTTTTACACATACTGATTTGACATACAACACAATACACTCTAAAAAATTGTGCTTAATAGCACTAAAAGTGCCAAACTGCACCAATAGAGAACCTGGGTAGAACCATATTGTGCTATGTTGAACCATAAAGGGATGTGCACACAGCTTTAAATGAGGCTGAAAACGTCAGGTTGACATTTTTCAACTCGGCTATCAGCACCAGGGACATGCACAGACATTTTGAGGGGCTCAAGTGAAATAAAGGGCACTTCTTATAATTATGTTTTTTTTTTTTTTAACCCATTTGTGCCTGATTCTGCGCGCCGGAACATTACATCTAATGCTGGTGCATGCAGCATCAGACGCAAATGGGTTTAACAAAAAGTATATATTAACACAACTCTGACTTCCTTTTTAAAAAAATAATTAAAAAAATTAATGAATTTTATCTTCCTCAAACTTACACAATTGATTCATTTTCAAAAGATGTCTACAAAATAGTCTAAATTGTCTAATATTTCAGTGGGAAAGACTCTTGATCTAAGTCGAGATGTACGCCCCAACATTAAATTACACATTAATTTACAAATTTGTTAAAATGCTAAAAGCAAAGCTGAAGTTCTATTAGTTAACAATTAGTTGTTACTCAAAATTTATATTTTAATCTGATAAGGGCTCAAAATATAAGGTCTGTTTACTTAATGTGAGCTTCTGGCATGAGCATCAGAGCATAGATCAACATTATAATTCATGACCCTTTCAAATAGAGCAAAAATAGACCATTTCATTCAAATGACAAATTATAGGGTTGCAAATGGACATGTAAAACGTTTCTGGATCATTTTTGCACTTAATAAAGCCACATACCTTCAATGTAATTATCAAAGTACAATTTAACATATTTTGGCAACACATCCTTTGGCACCCTTAATCTTAGGTTTCATATTTATTAGGGTTACACATGTCAGAAACAACAAATATAGATTAGGCCTATTTTATTTGTATTTTATATTTTACTTTTTTGTGATGTCAGTGAAAATCCTGACTGGGCAAGTAAAATACTGAACCATCAGATTTCTTCCCAGTCTACTACAGCACTCACATTATACTACAGCAGTTTAACACATTATAGGCTACTTATTTAACAGCCATTACAAAAAAATGCAAACAAAAAAAGCTTGCTGTTAGCAATTATATTATTGTTTGTGCTTTATTATTTTATGAGCAGTCTGTTTAAACTACATACACTATAGGGAATGTGGAGTTGACGTCATGCCGTGTTGCATTATGTGTAATCCGCCATGTTTGCAGGATCGCATCCTATCTCGCTGTATTTGAGTTAGTGTTGGAGGTTGTTTTTGTATTTTCTGTCGAGATTTTTATAAACTTCGATATGTTTGGTCAGCACTGCTCGATCAAGAACTGCCATAGCAGGTCACTTGATCATTCAGGGAGGAAACTGAATACGTTTTATCAGTTTTTATTTGTGGAAAAACAACAAGGGAAGCCGTGGAGGCAAGGCCGCGTTATCCTAATGGGTAACATGGGCTGCAGCCCAGGGCCCCGAACACTAGGGGGCCTCCGAGATAATTCTATTTTGAGTTTTTAAAAACATTTTGATTGACGTAATTATGCGTATAAGTGCTACCTAGAGCAGAGGCCCCCAACCACTGGGTCGCAAGAATGTTCTGAAAAAAATTGTATAATAGCTACGTAATAGCTTATGGGATATTTTGTCCTTTAAGAGCCGACTTCAAATAACATCGATCATTTCCACACTTGTACAAGGCCGCGGTCTCTCTCTCTCTCTCTCTCTCTCTCTCTCTCCCTCTCTCTCTCTCAGCGCATCGGCAATCACATTGCTGTGTTTAGAGTTTGAGTATACAGTCCTTCTAAAATACAGAGGTATTATTTATGAATCATTTGCAAATGTACCTCGCAAATCATGTATACGTGAAGACGTTCAACCTTAACATCGCAAATGACTGAAAAGTAATTTCAGAATTATCCAGATCAAACCATGATCAAAATAAACTCTTTAACTGCAGTAATCATGGCCGGACTTACCATTGGGCTTGAGTGGGCTTGAGCCCAGGGGCCCCGGTCAATAGGGGCCTCCGTGCCGGCTTGCGTTCGTTTGATTTGTTCAGTCGTTTTCATTTTTTATTTTACAGCCTATTGGTTGGTGCTGCATTTAATTCGTTAATATATATGTCAGTCATCTTGGTGCTGAATATGACGCGCTGAGTTTACTGCTTTTGAAACCCATAGATAGCGAATACGCGAAATGAGAGTCATAAATGGGCTTTACAGATAACGAGAAAGAGCAACGCGAAAATGAAGCGCTCCGTATGAAAGATTACTAGAGTAGGTCTTGTAACTCTGTTTTTTCTTGTTTGTTTGTAATCTAACGTGATACGCAGCAGGTATACGCAGTATACCCACTAGGAAAGGTCAAGGATTTCCGTATACCCATTTAAAAAAGTGTGACAAACCTTTGACACTTTCATTCATAAATTGACATCTGAATCACTCACCATTCGCATGCTCTACTTGCTACTTTGGCGGGTTGAACCTCATATACAGTCGGCTATTTGGTATTTGGTGCATTTGACTTCATGCGGCACTGCGCTATCCGATCATCATATGAAATCAAATTATCACGGCGCAAAAGTGACAGTAAAGCAGACGGGTGTATTCATGTGGTTCAACAAAAGCCAGAAGAATGACATCAGAGTATCGCGAGAAATCACACAGAGAAGTCTGCTTTCTAATCGCTCTCGCGGTACTCTGACATCACCAAGCGGTCTGCGTAGCGCCAAATGAAATCCAGTCTGCTCGCAATCTGCAGCTCACACCACACTGTAATCAGTCCCTGTGGAGAAATAAACGAGTGAAGCAGAGCTACGAAATATAACAAAATTCAGAGAGTTAACAACGCACATATGACTATGTTAACATTTAATTCATCAGTCCAGTTTATTACTTCATCTGGAGGTGAGGATTCACTAAATTATAGGCATGTTAATGTCCTGATGGTTTTTGATATAATCCACTAGCTAGCTACCTGTAGTTTCTCTTTCAGCATGTTTGCTTGTGCTTAACAGAATCAAAGTTTAACTTCTGAAAAGTGTTCATTTTTATTAAAGGTTTTAATGTATTATGTTCATATCAGACGCAAAAATTAATTAATGATCATCTTCTCCGCTATTACATGATGGTCTTGTCATAATTATTAAATAACATTAAATAACTAAAATATTTTCTTTTTCATTCTTAAACACTGCACCACTTGTAGGCTATTTGCAAAAAAATAGACTTGTTGATTATGTTCATAACATTATTTGGTGTGTAATAAGGTGAATGTTTATCAAGACTTACTATTCTTTTCTTAAGCTAAGTCTAACACAAGGATTTTAAATGTTGTTATGGGGTATTTTTTAGTGTGCATGATTAATTTGGATTTGTGACATCCCTAAAAATACATGATTTAATTTTAGACTGGGCTAATGTTCTGCTATAGAGATATAGGAGCAGTTTCCCAGTCAGGTCTTACCCTAGTGCAAGACTAAAATGCATGTTTGATCTGTCTTAATTTAAAGACATCTTGCACTGATATATCTTATATCATTGCCATTGTTTTGTCTCAAGACGCACACCAGTAATGTTTTTGTATGGTTTGTTTGTAAAAACTACTTGAATGACCTTATATAACCTAGTAATAGGCCTAGTGCTGGATTAATCTAAACCCTGTCGGGAAACTTCCCTATAATATAGTTCTATGATATATTTTTTATTTTAGGTTGTTTACTGTATGTGCACAATTTACACAAGCGGTCACTGGGGTGGTACCCTTTCAAATAGTACAACTTTGTACCTATGAGTGCATATAATACAAATGTACCTATATCTGTACCTAAATGGTAAATATTAGGACCCATTTAAAGGGTACCGTCCCAGTGACAGCTTTTGTACCTTTTGTACCTTTTGTTTGGCCCAAAATGTATTCAAGCACACGGGCCTCCACCCTGGTAAGTCCTGCCCTGATGACAGCACAGAGGGTAACAGCGAAGTGACTGCTCTCTGTGCTCTCTAACTGTGGGTGGAGACCTGCGAGTGGGGTGGTGGGCGGGAAAATTCAAACTGAATGTGACGACAAGGCTAGTTACGTCAAAACGGCGCTGAGTTTGAACTCAGGCAATCTGAGACTCAAGGCAGAGGACATTCAGAAACCTGTATCTCACTCAAAACAGCATGGATGGATTTTTTCCAAGTTTGTATGTGTGTGGGAGCATCAGAGACACATATTAACACCCCAAAACCAAGAAAAAGTGAGTTTTTCATAATATGGGCACTTTAACATTCCCTATACGGTTACAAGTTTGCAATTCTTTGGGTTAATATAGGATTGCCATAGAAAACAATGTCCCTGAATCGTTATGTGTGACAACGTGTCCAATATTTTATGCAAAAACTGTTAATATAAGAATGCTATCTTCCTCACACACTTACCGGGAGCCTGCCTGTATAATCATGCACATCGCGTCTTGTTCAGGCTGAGCTTTGGCGCTTCTTACAAGCTGAGTGTACATAAACCAATCATAAAGCGAAGTAGGTTAGAGAGACGGGACTTAAGAAAGGTAAAGCCAATCATATTAGCGATGTGAGTTTTGAAGGCGGGACTCATCTGTTAACCGTTTCTGTAAGACAAATAGCGCTATTTTTCTTTTCATAAGAGTTTAAACCTCATTTAAATGATTCCTGAATGAATTCGTGTTAAATTAAATAAGTAATAAGTAAAAAACGCAAGAACCAGACAGACATCAGTTGTTATATGAATAAAGATTATAGATATATTTTTTTAGATAAAAAACACCCCAGAAAAAAAGGGCACTTTCTCTCCAGGAATAAAAAGTGCAGGTGCTCAAGCCCCCTTTGATGTCTATGTGTGCATGTGCCTGATCAGCACGGAAAAATATGCTAGCTGCTGTCATTTTTAAAAAGCACCATGCTTCCATTTGAAACAGTTGAACAATTGTCATTCCTTAACACCACTTATGGTTCTACAGAGGTGCTATATAGGTGATTTGTAGTGCTTAAAATGGCTGCACTGTTTGATTTCTCAAATCACTTGCACGGTACCAATCGCGATAGCACAATGTAGGAGTTTTGCATGGATTGAATTATAATGAAGTTGTCTTGTTTTTCAGGTGATGTTAGACTGGTCAATGGTGGTAATCGCTGCTCTGGTAGAGTTGAGATCTTTTATGATGGCCGTTGGGGAACTGTGTGTGATGACTCTTGGGACATAAATGATGCCGCTGTGGTGTGCAGACAGTTGGGATGTGGAAAAGCTCTTAGTGCAAAGAGTATGGCTTTTTTTGCTCAGGGGAGTGGCAAGATCTGGCTGGATGATGTTGCATGTTCTGGAAGTGAGAGCAGCATAAAACAGTGCAAACACAGGGGACTTGGATCACATAACTGTGGACACCAAGAAGATGCTGGTGTTATATGTTCAGGTATGAGAATATTCATCCATTTAATTCTAAGTGCCCACACTTTACTCAGTGGATAGCCCAATAAAACAAACAGTTTTTTCTTTCATTTTAAAGTTTTAAATGTTTCAATAAGATTTTCAGATACAAATAATTTTAAAGACTGAGTAAAAAGTTGCAAAATTATAAGAAATATACAAGAAATATGTTATCTGCATCTCTTAAACCAATCAAATACATTTTAAGCTTGACACAAGTTTTCTTTCATCTCATACATCAGACTTGTTAAGATTGCTTAATGGCTCTGATTCCTGCTGTGGAAGAGTGGAGCTCCTTTCCAACGGCCAATGGGGAACTGTGTGTGATGAGAGCTGGGACATAAGAGATGCTGATGTTGTGTGCAAACAATTAAACTGTGGCAGAGCCATCAGCGCCTCTCACAGTGCAGCATTTGGTCAGGGAAGTGGAGTGAGTTGGACAAATAATTTAAGATGTGTTGGAAATGAGACCACCTTTATGAATTGCTTAGAAAAAAGTCAACGTAGCTGTGGTCATAATACAGATGCTGGTGTTGTTTGTACAGGTAAGTCAAATAATTTGGGAGGGACTACAGTTAGATGGGAGTATTTTTGTACTCCAGTGAACATTTATCAGAGAAAAGAACCTTCGAGGGAACTTCGACGCTGCGTCAGAGCTGACGCTATGGGGAACGCCTACAGCGTGACGCCGTCTGAGTATGAATATCAAATTCGACCAACGGTTGGGCGTGACCAAAGAGCATAAATACGGCAGAAAGGAACGGCCACTTTATCTTTTTAAGCCTCAGCGGCTATCTATGTGTGTGTTTATCAAGAGTGTTTGAATAGCTTAAACTGTGTGACTGAATAGTTTAACTGTGTGTCTGATAATGAAGGAAAATAAGAAATCAGAAAGTTTAGGAGCTGAGCACGCTCACGCCTCTCTTGAGGGCACGGTGTGACGTGTGTTCATTATGATAACTTATCTTTCAAAATGCTCCATTGTTCCTCCTCTGGGTGTGGAAGCCTGCATTGCAGCTACTTCCCCTCATTGAGAGGGACGGGATCTCGTGTAATCTTCCCCCGAGGGGGTTGATATATTCGAGTACAGGGTAGTGAGGACGCACAGCTATCCTCCCTCTACCATATAATGATTTAATCAAGCTCAGTATACGAGGCATGTGTCGAAGTTTAATCCAAATGGCCGGAAGAGCGTCCGCACGATAAGCTGCCAGAGCCCTTCCAACATGCTAAAACTCAGCCAAACACCACTCGGGCTGTGTGTCGTTGTTTTGAAGAGTCAAGACAATGATCGCGTTTCTCGCGGCTTAAGTCCTGCGTCCACTGAGGTGGTGTAGTGTACTTTGACTGTGAAAGCTCTGCCTCGGGAGGGTTTGGAAGCACGCACTGCGGTCACTTCCAACCTGAATGGGAGCCCTATGCAATGTATTACCTCTGAGGAGATATATGTTGTAAACACAGCCCTTCTCTTCACCGACTGCTAGTTTTAATATGTATGAACCAGCAGATAATAAAGAAACTATATCATTCAGCGAATTAGATGAGAGATTTCTTACAAAATGAGTGCAATCTCAACACCAGAGGCTTCCTTTCTTTCCTGATCTCCATTATTATGCAAGTCATGGAAAAGACCATTCTCTGACCATGTTTACACAAGCACTTCAGCTAGCTTTTAAACATAATAGGCTATATTTAGAGAATGTTTTTATGTTGCCATTAGTGGCTTCATCCCTAAAGCCTCCAACATTCTCAATATTTGTGTATAAGGCCCTATCAGGGTATGCCCTCCTGGGGAGTGTGGGCTTTATCTGCCATTTATGGGTCCCACACCTCTTAGTGCCAACCTGTATTAACTGTGAACACTCTGCCATTGCATCTTTAGGGCATTTGCATACTATTTATATTGACGATTGGCTAATATTAGCACAGCCAGCACAGATGGCAGCACAGCATCGAGATGTTGTGTTTGCACATCTAGATACCTAGCGTTGAGACTGAACACCAAGAAAAGTATGTTAGTCCCAACACAGGTGATCACATTTTGAGGATAATATGGAACTCAACGATGATGCAGGCACAGATATCTCCTGCTCGTGTCATGTCCATTTTTCACATAAGTGAATGAGTTGAAGCTAGGTCAATCGCACACCAAGTGGTGGTTTTAAAATTAGAGTTTTTCCTCGAGGGGCAACCCTTTTTGCATGTTCAGGGTTATGCGCACGTCTTCGTACTCTAGAATATGTAAAGATTTCGGGTTTCTGTCTCAAAGCCCGAGGTGAGGTGTGGTCTGTCGCTGCATGACATTAATGACAGATGCATCTCTCTTAAGTTGAGGATCAGCTATGGAAGGCCAATAGGACAAAAATGTCCAATCAGCTAAAACGGCAGGAAAAGTGTGCTTCTCCAGTACAGAGGACCTCTTTTCTGGGTGTAGTATGGATTTCTACGATAGCAGGCACGGTTGTCTCCTGCTCGTATAGAATTCATCCTTTAACCATGGGGTTCCTTGAGGGGCAACCCGTTTCTCATGATCAAGGTCACACGCAGATGCTTTGTGCCATAGTATTATGGAAGAAACAATGCTTCCTTTCGGCCAGTGTTGGCCTTTTTACCATGTTCAGGGTTACGCGTGCACGTCTTCGTACCCTTAGAATATGGAAAAATGCTGGCTTTCTGTCTAAGGCCCGGGTTGAGGTGCGGACTGTTGTCGCATGACATTAATGACAGATGCATTTCTGTTAAGCTGAGGATCGGTGATGGGAAGCCAAAAGGACAAAAATGTCCAATCAGCTTAACGCCAGGAAAAGTGTGCTTCTCCAGTACAGAGGACCTCTTTTCTGGGCGTAGTATGGATTTCAATGACTGCAGGCACGGTTGTCTCCTGCTCGAATCCATCCTTTAACCATGGGGTTCCCTGAGGGGCAACCCGTTTTGCATAATCAAGGTCACACGCGAATGCTTTGTGCCTTAGTATAATGGCAGAAACTATGGTTCCTTTCTCAAAAAGGCCAGTGTTGGCTTTTTCACATGTTCAGGGTTATGCGCATATGTCTTTATGCCCTAAGAATATGGAAAAATTTTGGGTATTTGTTTACAGGCCCGAAGTTAGGTGCGTTCTGTCACCGCATAACATTAATGACAGACACATCTCTTTCTAGCTGGGATCAGTTAAGAAAAGCCAAAAGGGACAAAAATGTCCCATCAACTAAACACAGAGACCTCTTTTCTGGGCGTGGTATGTATTTCAACGCCTGCAGGTATGGTTGTCTCCTGCTCGTAAATCCATCCTTTAACCATGGGGCTCCCTGAGGGGCAACCCGTTTCTCATGATCAAGGTCACAAGCAGATGCTTTGTTCCCTGAGTATTATGGAAGAAACCATGGTTCCTTTCCCATGAAGGCCAATTTTGGGGGCTCAGGGTCGTCACATCAGGCTTACGACGGATGCATCCCTCTAAGGCCAGGAAGTCAATAAGGTCAAAATCTATGTAAGTCCACATGGAGCAGACGTACCGCTGAGGCAGGCGTTGAGCTTGGGGAATGAAGACTCCACCCACATGTGGGGGAGCAAATTTGGCTCAAGTTCGGCCAAGCGAAAGCTGACCTGTTTGCAATTCAGAAGAATTCACATTGTACTCTTTGATTTTCTCTCTTTCACCCAGTCCCACTCGGACTGGTTACCATGACACAGGAAGGGTCTGAGGGCCTCCGGTGTGTTTTTCCCCAATTGCTCAGCTCCCGGGAGTTCTGGAGAGGGTCCGGCAGCACAGGCACAGCTGTTGCTCGTAGCCCCGTGTTGGCTGACCCGAGTGTGGTTTTCGAACCTGGTCTCCCTCCTAGACGGCTCCCGATTTCAGGGGCCGATCTGGAGGGATCGGTAGTCTCAGGCAAGGGGCACTGTGTTTTACCCCTGCCTAGAGTTTTTGGGTCTGGCCTCTGAGGAGGACAGACTCATAGAAACGGGTCTCTCAACTGAGGTTGTGCAGACTATTTTACTTCCAGAGCTCCCTCCACCAGGAAATTATACGCATTTGAAGAAAGACTTTAATTACGTGGTGCCAAGAGCACTTATATGACCCTGTTAACTGCCCCTTGGTATAGTTCTGGAGTTTTTATAGGAGCAGTTTGCAGCAGGGCTGCCTCCTTTGACCATTAAGGCTTATGTGGCAGTTATATCTGTCTTTCATACCTTAGTGGTCGGTCCCTCATTAAGTAGAGACCATCTATTCATGCGTTTCCCTGTGTGGCACTCAGAGGCTGAGGCCTGCGAGTCATTTTAGGATCCCTGCGTGGGATCTGTCTGTGGTCCTTGAGGACTTATCAGGGGCACCATTTGAGCCATTGATACCATTTCAGAAAGTTTCTTACTCTGGAAACTATATTTCTTTCATAGGAATGAAACACTCACTTCGCGTCAGTGGAAAGTGGTCATTTAAATATGACCAGGGGTTTCTTTCATAAGATTTAAACTGAGACAGATCTGCATTAGCGCACGCCTGTCTCGTCCGTCTCCATGGTTCTTTTTGCGCGTTTTTTTTACTCAGTAACAGATATGATTTAAAATGCAGCGAAGTACAATACTTTAAACAAAACATACTTAAGTAAAAGAAAAAGTACAGCTTTTAAAAACTACTCAAAAAAATAAAAGTACACAAAAAAAACTACTCAATTACAGTAACGTGAGTAAATGTAATTCGTTACTTTCCACCTCTGCATATAGGGCCCTGTGGGCAGGGGCCTCGATCCAGGATATCTGTGATGCGGCAGGCAGGCCCTCACCACTCACTTTTGTACACTTTTGAGTTGGATCTCAACTCTATTCCTGGTGATCGTGTGGTCTTAGTTGTGCATTGGTCTCATTTGTGCTTTCTACACACAGACAGGCACTTGTAGTCTGGCGGATTGGGTATAACGTTCCCCATAGCGTCAGCTCTGACGCAGCGTCTCGTTCCCTCGAAAGGGAATGTCTCAGGTTATGTATTTAACCCTTGTTCCCTGAGAAGGTAACGAGACGCTGCGTCTTCCTGGCCATACTTCTGGCGTGCCTGAATACCCGCTTCGGCTTATGTGAGATAAAGTGGGCGTTCCTTTCTGCCGTATTTATGCTCTTTGGCTTCCGTCTATGACGTCACGCCCAACCATTGGTCGAATTTGATATACATACTCAGACGCCGTCACGCTGTAGGCTTTTCCCATACACTCTAAAAAACATTGGGTTAAAATTAACCCAACTTGGGTTGTTTTGCAACCCAACGTTGGGTTAAATATGGACCAACCCAACGCTGGGTTATTTTAACCCAACAAGTTGGGTAGAAATAACTTTTTGTTGGGTTGAAACAACCCAACGTTTGGTAATGTGTTTAAAGCTGAAATTGTGTGGTTTAAATTGCTTTCATACCTTTCATTGTGGTGTCTACAAATAACAAAGCATAGATTTAATTGAAAAAGCATATTTATTGCACATGACCAATAAAAGAGTACATAGCCCTACACAAACAATCAACTTTCTGATAAAAAATGTATTACTATTATATCTCACAATCTAAAATGACAGATATCCAGTTAACATTACAATTAGATCAAGTTTAAAATTGTACAATTAAGGGATAATGTATTGGCAGCATGTCATCACAGAGAAAAGCCCCAACAGTTTCTTCAGGACAAATGTCACGAACACATTGGGTTAATAATTTGTAAATTTTATATCGGATAAGTAATTAATAGACATTGATATTTAATTTTTGTGTAATATAACACTGTACCTGTCAAAATGATTTGCAGCATTGGAGTTTTTAGTTTTGAGCAGTAGTAGAATGTCACGACTGGCCAATCAGAAACTAGCATTTTAGAGAACCGTGTAATAAGAAATGGTTAATGTAACACATAAGATCAACACAAAGTTGCACAAACAGTCAATATATGATCAACATGAGTTATCACCTTAGCATGACAAATAACTACACAGACTTCTTATAGAAAGGGATTCCGTTCTTGGGAGTTTGTAAATAACAGTCTTCAAAAACACCCAAACTGATGTGCACTGCTTAGTAAAATTAATGTCCAAAACATAAAAAAAGTTTAAAACATGTCAACATCACCAAGGAGGGTGTATTGCTGGAGTGACTGTCTGTCAAAAACAACGAAGGCTTGATGGCAGAGATCGCCATCTTCCAATCCAAGGACAAATGGGAATGGTTTTGTCACCTCAGCCTCTCAGAAGAATGCAACCATGTTGGTCCCAACCTGTTGAAAACAGACAAACACTTGTTAGAATGCAGGCAAAGACTGATGCAGCATTATTATACAGAACCAAACAATTCATATTTCATACACACAAATGTACCATCTAGTTTAATTGTCATGAAATGTATAAATTTCTGTTTTATTTCAATAACCTTACAATATACTCTTTGTTCATGCCAATAATTCAGATTCACAGTAATTTCAGATTCTGCCACGTCACTTTACAGGCAGTAAGCCCAATTTTTTAGATTTTGCAACAACCTGCATACTTGCCCTTATTACTTAATATAGCCAACACTTTATTAGCATATATTACGTAATGAATACAGGGCTGGGCATTAAAGGAATAGTCTACTCATTTTCAATATTAAACTATGTTATTGCCTTAACTAAGAAGAGTTGATACATCCCTCTATCATCTGTGTGCGTGCACGTAAGCGCTGGAGCGGGCTGCGATACTTCGATAGCATTTAGCTTAGCCCCATTCATTCAATGGTACCAATCAGAGATAAAGTTAGAAGTGACCAAACACATCAACGTTTATACAACAAGTTTGGTGGTACAAAATAAAACGTAGTGCTTTTCTAAGCGGATTTAAAAGAGGAACTATATTTTATGGTGTAATAGCACTTTTGGGAGTACTTTGACTCGGCGCAGTAACACCCTCCCTCTCCCATTATGAGAGGGAGAAGGGGAGCGGACTTTTCAGGCGTTGATGTGTTTGGTCACTTCTACTGTAACTTTATCTCTGATTGGTACCATTGAATGAATGGGGCTAAGCTAAATGCTATCGAAGTGTCGCAGCGCGCTCCAGCGCTTACGTGCACGCACAAAGATGATAGAGGGATGTATCAACAATTCTTAGTTAAGGTAATAACATAGTTTAATATTGAAAATGAGTAGACTATTCTTTTAACGTTTGTCCCTAAAGTTAATGTTTTAGAGTTGCGAGTAAAAGACAATTTTTCTTGTCCAAGTTTTAACTCTATTCCTACTTGTAAACATGTCTTCTTGCTAGTTTACAAACAAAATATTAAATGTTTTAGGTTGCTTGCAAAGCAAAGTGTGCAATACTTCCATTACTTACATAGACTTAAAATTTTCTTCCCACTTTTGTAGACAGGAGTTGGAATATCATCATGGGGTTCTGTAGAGAAAAATGTTTAGGTTAAATGAGTAACTTTACTGTCATAATACTCATCAAACAACTATTGTATTCCCAAGTGTACCTGGAGGTGATTTGTTGATGCTCCTGGTTCTTGGCTGGGAAGTTGCAGGATTCTGTCTGTAAAATGCAATGCCCAAGTTTCAAATAGCTTTTCGGCATGGTCAAGGAATAACACAGAGAAGTCTTGTGAACTCTGAAAATGACAAATCATGCATTCATTTTCAATAAAACTTTAATGTAAATTTATGCGATAATGAATGCTATATGGGCTAGCTTGTCAGTGAACTACGGCTGCGTGTAGTACATGGTGCTTCACCTGTTTTCAGATGATGGCAATTTACTTCTAATCACAGAACCGGCTTTCCCGATGAGATGGGCTTGACAATTTTATACAATTAAAGAGATAGTTGGGCCAAAAATGATATTAAACCCATGATTACTCACCTCCAAGCCGTCCAAGATGCATATGTCCATAATTTTTTCAGACTAACACATTTTCAGTTATTTTAGAAAATCTTTTAGATCTTTCAATTAATCAAATGTAAAGTTATGGGGTCCAGTCCAAAAATATTTGCATCCATCCTTCACAAAATAAATCCATATGGCTCCACGATAATAAACAAAGGCCTTCTGAGGGTAATCCGTGCAGTGTTGTTGTAGAAATATAACAAAAATAACTAGCTTCTGCTAATGGCGCCATCTTGGTCGCGTCCGCATTTAAGATGAGAGCTGTCCTGAATACAGAGGAGTCTAAGATGGCGGTATTACTGGAAGCTAGTTATTTTTGTTTATAAAGTTTAAATATAGATATTTCTACAAAAAAAACGGCACGGATTACCCTCAGAAGACCTTTGTTTATCATCGTGGAGCCATTTGGATTTCTTTTGTGAAGGATGGATGCACATTTTTTGGACATGAAGGAGTGGACCCTGTAACATTACATTTGATTAACTGAAAGATCGAAGACATTTTCTAAAATATCTCAAAATGTGTTTGTCTAAAAAATGATGGACATATGCATCTCGAATGGCTTGGGGGTGAGTAAATCATGAGTTTAATATAACTTTTGGGTGAACTATTCCTTTAATTGTGCAACCTTACATACCACTTTTGAAAATGACATACGCACAGCAAAATAAGCAGGGATTCTTAATAAAGAAATGCTTTGATATGCATCATTCTATCAGTAGCAACATATAAATAATAAAAAACAAGTGCATTTTCATGTTACCTGTAAATAACTTTGTAAAAGCTGGTATCAGAACCTCAAAGTGACATTGTTTTAGCTTCTCCAGGAAAAAAATATCCAATCTTTAATCCATCAGGGTCTGAGGAAAAGAGCCAAAACTGTGATTTAAGTGGGCATCATCAAAAACATTTGAAAAAGACAAGAATGTCTGTAACTTACACAGACCAAATGAGAGTTCACAATAAGTGACCCTGCCTGTGAACTCAAGGCTAAAGTTTCATGATCTAAACATGATATTAAAAGCATCAGTTTGATTTCAACTTTTACAACAAACAATTATTTATTTAAAACGTACACGTTTCTTCCTCATATTAACGTTATCTGTTTTAAACTGAATTTCTAAACCATTAGAATATGTTACATTCTAACGTTTCTAAAATTATTAAAAGCCATGTTTTAGACATATTTCATAAAATGTTTGATTAAACGAAATATTTAAATCATTTAAAAGCAAGCATATAGATTTACTGGGCATTACAGACTAGCCATCGGAAGCTAATAAAACTTTTAATAAGAATTATGTCTTGTGAACCATCATTTTGCATACTTTTGCATTCAGAAATAGCTTAAATTATTAAAAACAATGATACAAACCTTTTCCTTCAAATAAATCAAAGATAAGTCGATGAAAAACCGTGTATGAATCCTGAGGTGATGGTAAATTCCCGCGTCAGGTAGCGTGTTTGTAGCTGTAACTGGAGTCTGACGCGTCTGTGTGGGGGAAGGGAGAAGTTCTCTCTGGGGAAGAACAACACTGACACCCGGTGGTCGCGCGGTAACATTCCGACTTTTTGAAACTAAACTTTAAAATTGGCGTTCACTTTACAAACCGACTGCAAATTTGAACATTATATATATTCTCGCCTGAACTTATGTTTAAAATACATTTTGTGGACTAGAGAAAGTAATATTGAGAAACAGCTATATGTATCTATTAAGTTGGCTCTGCTTCAAAATTACCCAACATATAACCCAACAAGTTGGGTTACACAAAAACTACCCAACACTGATAAAACAACCCAACAAAATAACCCAACTGGCTCAACCCAGCAGTTGGGTTGAAAAAACAACCCAACGTTTTTTAGATTGTAGCGTCAGCTCTGAAGCTCCGTCTCGTTCCCTTCTCAGGGAACAAGGGTTACATACGTAACCTGAGACGTTTTTCCACAGACATAGGCCTTGGCTATGAAAGCTTTTGAACATTCAATCGCCATTACTGCTTACACTTAGTAATTTGACTTTTTCTGTTTGTTACCTTTGCCATAATTATTAAATTTAACTTAGACTTATTTTGGACTTATGACTCAAACCTTATAGTTACTGAAATTTTGCCTCTGTGTCAACATTGTCTTGCCCTAGTATACTTCATCAGTGTGGTATCTAAATGTTACAAAATTCCTGAGAGCTTTTCATTCTAAATAAAAACTCATATTTTGCAGGTAATCTGCAGACGCCCACGCTTACCATTATCTCTCATTCAGTTGTGTCTCCTGGAGAAAATATTCAGTTCAGATGCACAACACCTAATCCAAGATGTCAGGAAAATGCTGAATTCCACCTGTTCAGAAGATCATCCACAATATCCTCTCAAACAAGTGTATCTAGTGTGACTTTCAGTCTGACTGTAGACGTCTCACATCAGAATCAGTACAGCTGTGATTACTCTTACAGGAATGACACCATCAAGTCTTCTAGGAGTAACACTATTAAAATCACTGTAGGTGAGTGTGTTCGATGAATTGCTGCTTTTCTGCATTCCTGCCGTTGTCACAGACACTTGTTAATCATATATTAGTTCAAGATTGTCAACATGTCTTCCTCTTGTTTTCTAGTGAACCTGCAGAAGCCCAAAATTTCTCTCAGTGGATTATTTGACTTTGGTCCTCAGGGTTCAGTGATCACCAGAGGTCACAACTTCACTATTACTTGTTCATCTGTATCTCAGTATTCTGGAGGCTTCTTCTCTCTGTTCAGTGGATCAAACATCATCAGTAGTGAATCAGCTGTCAATCATTTAGCCGTCTTCATCTTTCCTGAGGCAGATTATTCACATGAGGGAAACTACAGTTGTGTTTATAAAGTGAATGTGTCCTCACGGAACTTCTATTCAGATGCGTCTGACCTGCTGATCATCACTATCATAGGTGAGTTATAGATGTTTGATCATTGTGTACTAACCAGACTTGAAGCTTAAACTCTAGAGTGTTATCTTATTGGTCAAAAATCCTGCAGTGTGTTTTGGCTGTGATTTTGTTTCTGTGAGCTGCATCTTTTCATGGGAAGAGACAAATTTCTTTCACTTGGTAACTTGTTGCATTGTGCCTGATAGTGTACTTCTCGTCTATTGTTTTTTACATATTAAGATATCAGACATACTATTTTTACACATACTGATTTGACCTACTACACATACAATCTAAAAATTGTGCTTAACAGCACTAAAAGTGATAAACTGCACCAATGGAGAACCTGGGTAGAACCATATTGTGCTATGTTGAACCATAAAGGGATGTGCACACCACAGCTTTAAATGATGTCAGGTTGACATTTTCAGTTCGGCTATCAGCAGATAAATATATGCTAGCTGCTGTCATTTAAAAAAAACACCACGCTTCCATTTGAAACAATTGAACACTTGTCATTCCTTAGCACCACTTATGGTTCTACAGAGGTGCTATATAGGTGATTGGGATTGCTAAAAATGGCTACATTATTATTATTATTATGAGCTTTTAGTATTATCTAGCACCATTTTTTTAAGAGTGTACTGATTTACTGATTTTGGATGCAGGGTTTTACTTGGTGCTGCTCAGACCAGCATGTGTACTGTATGACATCAAAGTATTGTAAGAGCAATTCGAGAACAGACTGGCTGCACTGTTTGATTTCTTAAATCACTTGCACGGTACCAATCGCGATAGCACAATGTAAGAGTTTTGCATGGATTGAATTATAATGAAGTTGTCTTGTTTTTCAGGAGGTGATGTTAGACTGGTCAATGGTAATAATCGCTGCTCTGGTAGAGTTGAGGTCTTTCATGATGGTCGTTGGGGAACTGTGTGTGATGACTCTTGGGACATTAATGATGCTACTGTGGTGTGCAGACAATTGGGATGTGGAAAAGCGGTTACTGCAGACAGTGGGGCTTATTTTGGCCAGGGCAGTGACCCAATCTTACTGGATGATGTTGCATGTTCTGGAAGTGAGAGCAGCCTAATACAGTGCAATAACAATAAATCACATAACTGTAAACACAGTGATGATGCTGGTGTTATATGTTCAGGTATGATAATATTTATCCATGCAATCTCAATTTTTCTTTAAGCTTACTGACAACATTAATTTTCTCCCCAGCACATACTATAATTGCTGATCAGATTCTTACTAAGACCTAGTAAAAATAGCAAACAATTCTATGTTTTTGGTGATCAATTTCACTATTAGGTAAAAAAATATTGATTTGAGGAACTCTGTTCCTTAACTCCAGACCTCTGCCCCATCCCAGAATGTTTTAGATGTCTCTTCAACACCTGATTCAACTCAATAACCTCCTTCCAGAATGTTTGAAATGAGGAGCTCAGATGCAAAAGCCGCTAAATGCCACCTACATCAAATATGAGATCATGATATTAACCAAATCCTCATGGCACCTGTTATATGTTCATCAAAGACTTGTGCTTCAAAACCATCTTATCCTGGCCTCAGGTCATTAAAAAATACAGATTTGTTGGCATAATTCATTAAGAGCCTGATAAAAAATGCTCATTTACAAGAAAACATGTCAGATGCACTTAGATGGTTTTGTATCTGGGGCCTCTTTTATAAAAGTGCGACGTAGGAACTATCCTACATTTCATCTAAGACCACGATTGTACGTGTGATTCAGAGAAAAGGAGCGTAGGCCTCTTTTCCAGATCTGTGGTTTATAAATCACAAATGATCTTGAAATTGTGCGCAGCTGAATGCTCTTAGAATTCCGCCTTGTAAATGCCCCTTATTTAATTCATTAGCATATAAATATTAAATTGTCAAAGGCCAAATTCTCTGACTGCTACAATGGCGAGTGGTAAGAAAACATATTTGTTGTGGTTTGCTTAAGTTTTTAATATTTCTAAATTCTAACATGGAAACTTTATTGACATCACTCAAGTTAAGGCGATTATTAGTGGATCTTTCAATTCACGGGTTTCATTTAAATATAGTTTTACACGTAAACATAATATTTGTTTCAGTTTGGCATGTGTCCTGCTCTGCGGTGTAAAATTAAGATATTTTCAACTTTAAAATTCAAAGATCGTATCTTAAACTGTCAGAATATATTCCATATGGATTCATTTGGATTTACAGATGTTTAACATTAAAATCGATGCATGGGAATAATTTATATTATTTTTTGAAATACATATCACTCCTAAATGTCGCATGTCCCTTGTACATCGAGGCTTAACAATTTAGTTCCTTTCACGTCATTTTAATCATTAAATTCAATCGTTTTTACTTTCATTCAATAAAGCACATGTTCTGTAACATTTACATGTGTGTTAAACACAGCGAAACAATTTTGCTATATTTTTTATATTTTTTTTGAAAAGGTGACGAACTAGAAAATCGTTTCCCGAACCTATAGCATGGGCGCCACCTTTTTGCATCAAAATAGGCCGACATATTACAGTGGGGCAAAAAAGTATTTAGTCAGCTACCAATTGTTCAAGTTCTCACACTTAAAAAGATGAGAGAGGCCTGTAATTTTTGTCAAAGGTACACGTCAACTATGAGAGACAAAATGAGAAAAAAAATCCAGAAAATCACATTGTCTGATTTTTTTAAGAATTTATTTGTAAATTATGGTGAAAAATAAGTATTTGGTCAATAACAAAAGTTTATGTCAATACTTTGTTATATACCCTTCGTTGGCAATGACAGAGATCAAACGTTTTCTGTAAGTCTCCACAAGGTTTTTACACACTGTTGCTGGTAATTCGGCCCATTCCTCCATGCAGATCTCCTCTAGAGCAGTGATGTTTTAGGGCTGTCGCTGGGCAACTCAGATTTTCAACTCCCTCCAAGGATTTTCTATGGGGTTGAGATCTGGAGACTGGCTAGGCCACTCCAGGACCTTGAAATTATTCTTACGAAACCACTCCTTCTTTGCCCGGGCGGTATGTTTGGGATCACTGCCATACTGAAAGATCCAGCCACGTTTCATCTTCAATGCCCTTGCTGACGAAAGGAGGTTTTGAGTCAAAATCTCACGATACATGGACCCATTCATTCTTTCCTTAACTCGGATCAGTCGTCCTGGTCCCTTTGCAGAAAAACAGCCCCAAAGCATGAGGTTTCCACCCCCATGCTTCACAGTAGGTATGGTGTTCTTTGGATGCAACTCAGCATTTTTCTCCTCCAAACACAAAAAGTTGAGTTTCTACCAAAAAGTTATGTTTTGGTTTCATCTGACCATATGACATTCTCCCACTCTTCTTCTGGATCATCCAAATTCTCTCTAGCAAACTTCAGACGGGTCCGGACATGTACTGGCTTAAGCAGGTGGACACATCTGGCACTGCAGGAATTGAGTCCCTGGCTGCATAGTGTGTTACTGATGGTAGCCTTTGTTACTTTGGTCCCAGCTCTCTGCAGGTTATTCACTAGGTCCCCCCGTGTGGTTCTGGGATTTTTGCTCACCATTCTGGTGATAATTTTTACCCTATGGGATGAGATCTTGCGTGGAGCCCCAGATCGAGGGAGATTATCAGTGTTCTTGTATGTCTTACATTTTCTAATAATTGCTCTCACAATTGATTTCTTCACACCAAGCTGCTTACCTATTGCAGATTCAGTCTTCCCAGCCTGGTGCAGATCTACAATTTTGTTTCTGGTGTCCTTTGACAGCTCTTTGGTCTTGGCCATAGTTGAGTTTGCATTCTGACTGTTTTAGGTTGTGGACAGGTGTCTTTTATACTGCTAACAAGTTCAAACAGGTGCCATTAATACAGGTAACAAGTGGAGGACAGAGGATCCTCTTAAAGAAAAAGTTACAGGTCTGTGAGAGAAAGAAATCTTGCTTTTTTGTTATTGACCAAATACTTATTTTCCACCATAAATCGCAAACAAATTCCCAAAAAATCAGACAATGTGATTCTCCGGATCTTCTTCCTCATTTTGTCTCTCATAGTTGAAGTGTACCTATGACGAAAATCACAGGCCCCTCGCATCCTTCCAAGCGGGAGAACTTGCACAATTGGTGGTTGACTAAATACTTTTTGCCCCACTGTATGTTAAAAATATATTCTAAAACCCTGTTAAATTATTTTGGAGTAGAAGGTCTTTCTTCTAAAGGCCTTCTCCACATTTAATTCTTGTTCATTTTCTGTGTGCATCATTGTTGCATGTTTTTTTTATTATGTTTCTATTCTGAATAAACAAACAGCACAGTTTACATGCTTTGTCCTTGTTGCATTAGTTTATTAGTTCATTAAGATAATTCTGAACATATTTCTATACTTCAAACAACTCTGAATTGTAGTTGAGAACGTCACTGCGCACTATTAAAACATTGTCGGGTTTAAATTGGGCTCGGGCTCATAATTACAGTTAATGTGTCGGTCGGGTAAGGCACAGACACAATGTGCAAGGGTTCGGTTATGTTTTTGGGGCCCGATCTAAGCTCTTATACAGATGATGTTGATGCTGTAAAAGTTTCGAATATGCCTACCTGCAATACTGCAATATTGCCACAAGGAAACGTGCGTACGTCAAGTCGGAGCCTGACGTAGAGGTAAGTACTTTTCCACGTCAAAGACGAATTTTATAAATCTCAGCGTTGGAGTGGATTTGAGCGTACGCACAGTCTAAGATTAAATCTAAAAAAACCCACTTTATATATAAAAATCTTCCGTGGAAGGTGCAGGACCATAAATAATACAATATTTGTTCGTCCAAATATTGTATTCTGTCTGAATTTCCTCTTCTTAGCTGGGTTACACATTTTTATGTTGTAAATTGATAGGAGCAAGGCTTCTTAACTGTGAATTTTGAAAGGGTGTGATATGTAAACAGCGAAATTTCAGTTGGTACAAATATGGTACAAATGTTAATGTGATCATAATGGTATTGGTGGTATGTAACTGTTAAATGTATCAGACATCCACCTAACGAGCGGCAAACCAGAATTAAATCTAGAATTGGCTTTATTTATTCAGAAATAAAGCTTCTTTTACTTATGCTGCCAAACATACACTAGTAAAATGACTGTCCTACCAATACTAGATTTTGGGGATGTCATTTATAGAACTGCCTCTACATCTTTTGTGAAGGTTAGATGTGGTCTTTAACAGTGCCATTCATTTTGTTACCAATGCCTCTTTTAATACCCATCATTGTGATTTAGATGCGCTATGTGTTGGCCTTCCTTACATACTCGACGCCTGACCCACTGGTACCATTTTATATATAAATCAATTTTAAGCAAAACCCCTCTGTATTTGAACTCTCTTCTCACCAATGCATCATCCATTCGTAACCTGCGCTCTAGCAGGTATATTTCTCTAGTAATACCTAAAGTAAATACTTCTTCTGGCCGTAGCTCCTACCAGTTTGCAGCTCCATGCGACTGGAATGAGTTACAAAAGACCATGAAACTTGAAAACACCATCTCTCTCACTTCTTTTAAAGTACAACTATTAGAGCTTTTGCCCATTTGTTGTACATGCTGACCTCCCTTTTTTTTCCCCATCATACAGGATTAACAATGGCACTAATACACGGGGAGAGAATGCACACAATATTCTGTACTTTCACACCACAAATTGGTTTATTTATATCTCACCAGTATCTGTCAACATACTGTACAACATACTCCAAAAAGACGAGCGGAGCTTTCACTCAAAGTTGAATATTTTTGAACTCTCGACGTTCAGCGCTGAGCGCGAATAAAACCCCGAGCGCCGGTTTTCAGCGCGGGAAAAACCCCACTAGCTGCTTGCTTATTTGAAAAACGCAGAGTTTTCATTGGAATCAATTGAAAACATGCGCCGGCCGCGGGCGTAAAAGCTTCGTGTGTCCAGCCCCTTAACTTAGAACAAAAAAGTTGGTTTAAATTTACCTTAGCTGAGGGGTATCTTTCTCGATTTCCTCAGAGAAAACGCTTCCACCACATCATCAAAATCCAGTTCCCTCACAAGATCGCATTCAATGGCCATTAAAGACGTCCTCGACACATTTTGCTTCTTAGTTCGTTTTTTACTCTTGCCATTAGAGAAAATGAACATTCTCCTTCACAATTGCTGACTGGCATGGTGAGGAAAAGCTGTCCTTTTGTGCTTTCTTTTCATTGATCCACTTGGTTGTGGTTTTAAACTGATTTTTGTTTTGGTTTTTGAGTAACCGTCTTCTACGCGTGACTTTTATATTACGCAATGCTTTTCACTCGCCTCTAGATGTCCCTTTCAACAGCGCAGCAATACATTAAAATTATTTATTTGATTTATTTACTAGTTAATACTTTGCAACTGCAAAAAATCACATTATTCCTCGATATTTAACCAAATTTTACTGAAAATAAAATTAAAATATTTACTTGAAAAGAATAGACACAGTAAATTTGACAGGGCCCCCTGCTGGCCCAGTGCCCTGGGCAAGTGCCCAGTAGGCCCGTGCGTTAATCCATGCCTGGCTCTAGATCTTTTATTACAGATTAGGATATATTAATTGTTATATACTGTTATTTGAATTTATTGTCTAGAAAACTTGTACCTCATCTATTTCCTTGTGTATTTAATGTGTAATTTGTGTAATTTTTATGTGTAACTATTTGTCGTCTTGAACCTTGCTTTGTCTTGGCCAGGTCGCCGTTTCAACTAAGAACATGTTCACATGCTTACTTAATAAAGGTTAAATAAAAACATATATAATAAAGACATAAATGCTGTTGTAAGATGATTTCTGTGATTGTTTCAACATTAGAATATACCAATGGAAGATAATGGAGTAAAATATTTTTTGTTAATTGAGTGAGCATTCAACATTTTGGTTTGTTTGATTTATTAACACATGCCCAAAAATGATTTTTTACTAGTCTGTCATGATAGCACAATGTAAGAGTTTGGCATGGATTGAATTATAATGAAGTTGTCTTGTTTTTCAGGTGATGTTAGACTGGTCAATGGTAATAATCGCTGCTCTGGTAGAGTTGAGGTCTTTCATGATGGCCGTTGGGGAACTGTGTGTGATGACTCTTGGGACATTAATGATGCTGCTGTGGTGTGCAGACAGTTGGGATGTGGAAAAGCTCTTAGTGCAAAGAGTATGGCTTTTTTTGCTCAGGGGAGTGACCCAATCTGGCTGGATGATGTTGCATGTTCTGGAAGTGAGAGCAGCATAAAACAGTGCAAACACAGGGGACTTGGATCACATAACTGTAAACACAGTGATGATGCTGGTGTTATATGTTCAGGTATGAGAATATTCATCCATCTAATCCTAAGTGCCCACACTTTACTCAGTGGATAGCCCAATAAAACAAACAGTTTTTTCTTTCATTTTAAAGTTTTAAAATGTTTCAATAAGATTCTCAGATACAGATACTTTTAAAGACTGAGTAAAAAGTTGCAAAAGTATACGAAATATACAAGAAATATGTTATATGCATCTTTGTAACCAATCAAATACATTTTAAGCTTGACACAAGTTTTCTTTCATCTCATACATCAGACTTGTTAAGATTGGTTAATGGCTCTGATTCCTGCTGTGGAAGAGTGGAGCTCCTTTACAACGGCCAATGGGGAACTGTGTGTGATGAGAGCTGGGACATAAGAGATGCTGATGTTGTGTGCAAACAATTAAACTGTGGCAGAGCCATCAGCGCCTCTCACAGCGCAGCATTTGGTCAGGGAAGTGGAGTGAGTTGGAAAAATCATTTAAGATGTGTTGGAAATGAGACCACCTTTTTGAATTGCTTAGAAAAAAGTCAACGTAGCTGTGATCATAATACAGATGCTGGTGTTGTTTGTACAGGTAAGTCAAAAAATTTGGGAGGGAATACAGTTAGATGGGAGTATTTTTGTACTCCGGTGAATATTTTTTAGAGAAAAGAACAGTTTTACCACAGACATAGGCCTTGGCAATGAAAGCTTTTGAACATTCAATCGCCATTACTGCTTACACTTAGTAATTTGACTTTTTCTGTTTGTTATCTTTGCCATACTATTAAATATAACTTATTTTGGACTTATGACTCAAATCTTAAAGTTACTGAAATTTTGCCTCTGTGTCAACATTGTCTTGCTCTAGTATACTTCATCAGTGTGGAATCTAAATGTAAAAAAATTCCTGAGAGCTTTTCATCCTAAATAAAAACTCATATTTTGCAGGTGATCTGCAGACGCCCACGCTTACCATTATGTCTCATTCAGTTGTGTCTCCTGGAGAAAACATTCAGTTTAGATGCACAACACCTAATCCAAGATGTCAGGAAAATGCTGAATTCCACCTGTTCAGAAGATCATCCACAATATCCTCTGAAACAAGTGTATCTAGTGTGACTTTCAGTCTGACTGTAGACGTCTCACATCAGAATCAGTACAGCTGTGATTACTCTTACAGGAATGACACCATCAAGTCTTCTAGGAGTAACACTATTGAAATCACTGTAGGTGAGTGTGTTCACAATGAATTAGTGCTTTTTCTGCATTTCTGCTCTTGTCACAGCCATTTGTAAATCATATATTAGTTAAAGACCATCTAAATGTGTTCTCCTTGTTTTCTAGTGAACCTGCAGAAGCCCAATATTTCTCTCAGTGGATTGTTTGACTTTGGTCCTCAGGGTTCAGTGATCACCAGAGGTCACAACTTCACTATTACTTGTTCATCTGAATCTCAGTATTCTGGAGGCTTCTTCTCTCTGTTCAGTGGATCAAACATCATCAGTAGTAAACCAGCTGTCAATCACTCAGCCGTCTTCATCTTTCCTGAGGCAGATTATTCACATGAGGGAAACTACAGTTGTGTTTATAAAGTGAATGTGTCCTCACGGAACTTCTATTCAGATGCGTCTGACCTGCTGATCATCTCTATCAGGGGTGAGTTATAGATGTTTGAACATTGTGTACTAACCAGGCTTGAAGCTTAAACTCTCCTGTAAACACATAACATCAAAACCAAGATTTAACGAGTGACAAAATGTTATTTGTTGATGTAAAATGTTATCTTATTGGTCAAGAATCCTGCAGTGTGTTTTGGCTGTGATATTGTTTCTGTGGGCTGCATCTTTTCATGGGAAGAGACAAATTTCTTTCACTTGGTAACTTGTTGCATTGTGCCTGATAGTGTACTTCTTGCCTATTGTTTTTTACATTAAGATATCAGACATACTATTTTTACACATACTGATTTGACCTACTACACATACAATCTTAAAAATTGTGCTTAAAAGCACAAAAAGTGCTAAACTGCACCAATGGAGAACCTGGGTAGAACCATATTGTGCTACGTTAAACCATAAAGGGGTGTGCACACCACAGCTTTAAATGCGGCTGAAAACGTCAGGTTGACATTTTTCAACTCGACTATCAGCACGGAAATATATGCTAGCTGCTGTCATTTTAAAAAAACACCACGCTTCCATTTGAAACAATTGAACACTTGTCATTCTTTAGCACCACTTATGGTTCTACAGAGATGCTATATAGGTGATTGGGATTGCTAAAAATGGCTCCATTATTATTATGAGCTCTTAGTATTATCTAGAACCATTATTTTAAGAGTGTACTGATTTGCCGATTTTGGATGCAGGGTTAACTTGGTGCTGCTCAGACCAACATGTGTACTGAATGACATCAAAGTATTGTAAGAGCAATTCGAGAACAGCAGAGGTGGGGACAAGTCACACATGGTCAAGTCAAAGCAAGTCTCAAGTCTTAAACCATCAAGTCCGAGTCAAGTCTCAAGTCACAGTTCAGATAAATCAAGCAAGTCAAGTCAAGGGTTTACCCTAAGCAAGTCAAGTCGAGTCCTGATAAGTTTCAAGTCAAGCCAAGTCAAGTCACAGTACTAAAATAAATAGGGGTACATTTTTCGATAGGTCTAAAATTAGCATTAGGCAAAGAAATCGAATCAAATGAATAATAACACTGTCTTTATTTATTATATTTATTTATTTATTAGAGCTACAGAATTGATTTGATTTTGTTTGATTAATATAGTTCACCCAAAAATGAAAGTTCTTTCATCATTTACTCACCCTCAATTTCATTGTTCTGATGAACATAAGGGAAGATATTTTGAGAAATGTTTGTAACCAAACCGTTCGTGGACCCCATTTACTTCCATATTATTATTTATTTCTATATGGAAGTGAATGGGGTCCACAGTTTGGTTACAAACATTTCTCAAAATATCTTCCTTTGTGTTCCTCTCAACAATTAAATTTAACAGGTTTGTAACAACATGAGGGTGAGTAAATGATGACAGAATTTTTGGGCGAACTCTCCCTTTAATGACACAGGCTTGTGTAGGTTATTTGAGGTTACGTTAGGTCTCTTTAAAACAGACTGGTTTCTGCCTCTAATCTATACATACATTTAGGAAATAAACAAATGTGTTTATAAGAAAAAGAATACTGTGTGGAGATCAATTTGTTTGTATGTGCCCTGTCAAGAACAGAACGATTTTATGTTCGCTTGTTTTTGAAACTCGTCTCTCTTGTGGAGGACGCATTGCAAACGGCGCAGCATAACAGTCGCTTCAGATAAAAAATTTGTTGTTTTACAGTGCTCTGTTTGCCAAATGTATTTTAATGGACTACAGTGTGAGAGGCAGTACACTGTACAAAATAATATGCCCCATCTACTCAATAAAATTGTGGCAACAGATTACAAGCAATATCATTAATTACATCCAACAAATAAAAAAAATATTTAGATTTTACTCTATAAACTCCTTAATATTAACATATTAAAAAAGACAAACTGCAATTTGCGATTAAAAAATATATTAAAATTTATTGGGTATACTAGACAAAGATCTAGCACTATACATTAAAAAATATTATGCCATATCTACTCAATAAAAGTATACATTAAAAAATATTATGCCATATCTACTCAATAAAAGTGTGGCAACAGATTACAAGCAATATCATTAATTACATTCAACAAATAAAAATTGAGTTAGAATCACTTCATAAACTTCTTAATAGTAACCCATTCAAAAAGGTTAACTGCAATTTGCAATTAGAAATTAATTTAAATTTAAACAAAATATATTGGGTATACAGGACAAAGACCTAGCACTATACAATAAATACTATTCAATTATACTATTTTCATTTAACATCATGATTTAAAATCTATCCATTAATATTATTATTAAAAATGAGTATAATATCTGATTTCAGAATGACAGACAAAGATGAATCAATTCTTATTTTATTGCAGTCAAAAGAACAGGGAAGCATCTCATTTTTAATGGTGTATTTGTAACAGTGTAAACTTCAAAAAGTATTTTACAATCTTTAAAGAAAACCGTCCACACTTCCCGATGAAAGGTTCCATGTTTGTGTTCTACATTGATTCACACCCAGAACATCAGACAGCAGTTTAGACTTAATGTACTGTAATCAGTTTATAAACTTTGAAGAATCCAGCTCCAAGAAAAGTTTCTGAAACACCTGAAAAGATGCCTGGGATACTGGGGATTCAATGCATAGATCCAATCCAATCCAAGGAGGATAAAGCATGCATGGGCAACCTTTTAAGGCCTCGATAACAATTCCAGCATCCCTTGGGCTGCCACTCCTAGAAGATCCATTCTTTACAATTACAGCCATCACAAGCTGCCCAAGTCCCACCTCTTCATCTTTATCCTGCAACATTAAACAGCAATTATGTCTTAAAACCTTTATACATTTTTACAGCTTGAATATTGAAATAATCCACACATTAAACTTGTATATTAAAATGTTTTAAAGGGGACAGAAAAAAAAAAAAACATTTTTACCTTGTCTTTGTTGAATAATGGTAGTCTACCCACATTTACAAACATACAAAAAGTGCTAAACATTCTAAACATCTCAGTCTCATAGAAATTCCTCTTTTAGAAATGTCAGCCAGAAAACAGCCCAATCTGAAAAACTGATGCTTATGACATCACAGGCATCTAACTGCCCATCCACTTTAAAATAATTGGCTACATTTTTTGAGTGGCAGCAAAGTCAGCCAATCAGTAATGAAATTGAAGTTAAGCCAGTAGGGGGAGCCAAATAGGTGCAAAACCACTTGTTTGAAATCCCCCACCCTAATAGAGCTATCTGAGAGAGGTTTTTAGGAAGCTTCGAAGCCATTACAGACCCAACCAAAAAAATTTTTGTCTACATGTCACATCACAGAACAAGGATAAATACTCCGTTCAACCATTCTATGTCACCTTTAAAGAAAACTGGAAGATATGTGCAATGGAGTTCATCTGAGTTTGTGGCTAATTATGAATGTTTGAAATGTGCAGTTATATCGAAAACTGATAATAAATTCTCATTGGAATTACAAATAATGTCAAAAAAAATTTGGAAAAGATATATAATCTATATTTATTATTAGGGCAAATTTCCCTACATATTTTCTGTCACACAATAGGATACAGTCACATATTTATTTGTTAACCAAGTTACTCACATGTGTATATACAAACACATACACTATATACACAATATAATATGTACAATATATTTATTTAATAACATTCCTCACCTTTTGTTGTGAATAAAGTTCTCCCTCAGCAATGTTTCACGTTGCCTGCAGGAAACTGCAGTACCGTTACAGGCCTTCATGAACACACAATTTAGATAATAGGTCGCAAAGTTAATAATAATAATAATAAATGTTCAATTTACATTATGTAGAAAGCTTAAACATTTTAAAAAGATAACTTATACATTTAATATCTTCCTCACCTTTTGTGGAATTCAATGAATAACGTTACATTTCCCCTCAGTAATGCTTCAAGTTTCGGTGGGCAGCAGAAAACTCCAGTAAGAGGCCTTTGTCAAACAATTCAGTCAGCCAATGGTTCATGTTTTCCGCGGGAAAATTCAACACAGGGCGTCGCAATTGAGCACACAATTAATTTACAGTGGAGAATAGTTTTACATTACCAATTTATTAGAATACTTTGTTGGTACAATTAACACAAAACTAAATAAACCGAAAAAGACCGCAGTAAAGTTACATTTATTTTTAAAACACGAACCGAGCGAGCGAGCGAGCAGAATTTGTCATAATAGATACATACATATCTATGTAAGTTAGTGATAAAAGAACCCACCCATTCAGAGGAACAGTACGATCGGTCAGTCTTCCTGTCACTCAAAATGAGTTACAGCTGGACCACCAATCGCAGGCCGTTTCTGAATCCGAAGGGTGCAGACTGCGGAGGTCACATGTGTAACCCCTTCTTCTGGTTCTTTAATTGATAGACCACTCCGGAAAGGACCACACAGAGATGTAGTCTGAGCTCACTTCTCTCATTTACTGGAATACTGGAATATATGAAATAACACAGCACAGGCGTGAATCACAACTCATCCGGTCACATAACATCCTCCTCAACAGCTTACAATGACTGAGGACCTCAGTTTAACAATCAATAAATACATTTCTTTCAATAATTGAGCTCTGTTTCTTTTTTCCTTTATCTCTTTGAATATAAACAGCATAACAGTACACAAACATTAGTACATCATACCTGGAATATATGAAATAACACCGCACAGGCATGAATCACAACTCATCCGGTCACATAACTGCCAAAAATAAATATACAGTGAATAAAATATACAGAAAATAAGCAATGAGAAAATACAGAGACTGAAACACAAGAAATGCCATGTGCTCCTAAAGCACTCAACAATGAATTCAGTATAAAACTTTACATTTCCATCAACTCATCTCTTTTGGCTTATCTACAATATGAAATACCCTTTTAGAGAACAATATTGAACCTTAGCAGAAATAAAATCATCTCTAACATCATTTTACTTGTATTTGACCGGAGAGAGATTTTAAACCTACCATCCTCCTCAACAGCTTACAACATGGGTCTTCAACAGGGGGTCCGCGACGGAACTGCAGGGGGTCCGCCAAATGATGTTTGACCACAAGCTATTTTTTGCTAAAAACGTAAATATATGTACAAAAAAAAAAACGTTACATGTCCCTCTTTAAGTTGTGCACGTGCGTGGCCGCGAAGGCGCGCGTTCAGTTTAACAAGCGGACCAAAATAAAATATCTGAAGACTATAAATGTACACTCAGGAAGCAGCAGTAGCGACAGAAAAGGCATCATAAAACAGGTAAATCTTATAGGCATGTGTGTCTTTCTTTCAGAAAGTTATTTTAGGATCAGTGCGACATTGTCTCAAGTTATATTTCTGAACTTGGACAGCTGTTTCACGCGGTTTAGATTTAAAGCGCTAACTCAAAAGGCAAATGACGTCAGACCGCGTCTGCATTATAAACTTTGACAAAACTATCGCCCGCATCTAAAAATTATGAAACGTGCACAGTGATGGTGCTTTGTGCAAGATTCACAGTCAGGTTGAAATCCGCCTCTATAAAAAAAAAGTTGCCCCAAAGAGATGCGCGCGGACTCAATGCATATTTTCTCCTGAGTCTTATATGAAGCTATGCAGAAAATAAACTTGCGTTACTCAAACTCGTGACGATGATACACGAGAAAGGCAACAAACCTCTGAATTATAAAGTAGCACAACCTCTATCCCCACCAGAATAGAGAGTCTATGTGCCATTCACCATGATCAGTCATCTTTATAAACTGAAAGCCCAGGTTCAGGTAAATTCACAGTAAAATGAAAATCTATTACACTGCAAATACCTTAAAATAATATTATATTATTTTTATTATATTCATATTCATATTATTATTATTATATTCATATAAAAACTAAATCTACTTTAACAAAAAAATTATGCATGTACAACAACAGCATAATAGTGCCAATGTACTGTCTTAATATAGTATGGCTGTGTGACAATATGGTTTGTTTCTATTTATAAAACAGTTTCAGTCCTTGATTCTGATTGGTCAATTGTTGTATTTTACTCCACTTTGCGTTGTACCTAATACGGAAAGGCAGCCTCTCGTAGCTTACTGATTACTTAAATATATCAGTTTTACAAATTTAGTATCAGGGGGTCCCTGCTCCATGCCTCTCTCATCTAAGGGGTCCCCGACCCAAAAAAGGTTGAAGACCCCTGGCTTACAATGACTGAGGAGAAAATGGCCGACACAATTCAAAATTTACTTTAGTCTGCTGCGGGTGGCGCTATATTCCATCAGGTGCACTTAATACATTGTGTTCAATTAACATTTTTAATATAGAATTTATATACAAGATTAATAAACATTTTGGCACAATTCATCATAAACTAATTTTCCCCGTTACACATGCAGACTGCATACGCCATTACGCCTGGTTTGTTTAAGTTAACTAAGTATTACATTCGCAAGTCATACGCATATTACAACAATTTAGGATCAACTAAGAATAAAAGTCAACTTGTTAACATTCTGAAATAAGACAGTCTTGATGACGAATGCATCCTAGATATGCAACCTCCTAGGTCCTAAAGCTGAAGTTACGTCCAAACCCAGTTCATATTAATCCTTATTGTAATTAATATTTACAAATTACAAACAAATTATACAAAGAAACACTGCTTATAGACTTATAAGACCAAAGATTGCCCGTTAAATTGACCCGAAATGAATTTTATCCACAGTTTAAACACTACATTGACGTCACAGCCAGCTGGCTGACTAGCAAGACTAGCCGAGGCGCCGTTGTCCGGTATATATGAGCGCTGAGCGCCCGCTGATTATCTGGAGCTCCCATCCCCAAAAACTCGAAGGAAATGTTTAAATAGGCGATATCTTTATGAACCTACTGCAGATTCTTGTTTAAAAAACATACATTCTCGACTGAAATGCTTTCAAAACTTTGAATTTTGGCACAATAACAGAAATATTTCCTGAATCCGTCTGCTCGGCGCTCACAACCTGCATATTGACCTGAAATGGTTTTTAATTTAAAACAGCTCATTTGTATTACTTTGGATTTATTCAGTATTCGCTACATTCACAGATACACAATAAGAATAGCTAAATCCTTCACAAAAACAATACGTTGTTTTTATTCCAGTCATTTTTAAAGAATTTTAACACAAAAAAATAACCAAACTACATGAAATTAATTTTATTAAATAAAGTTTACATATTCAATTTCATCAAATCTACAAGCCTGCAGAATGACTTTTTACAGTGTAGCACAACTCACTCTATAGTCTACACATCAAGAGTTCTGATCTAGGGATGATCACGAGCTGGAGCAGACACATTCAACCGCACGTGTTTCTGCGCTTAGTTACAGAAAGCTCACTTTACTGCCTTTTTGTGGTTAAAATCACTTGAATGTTAAAGGCGGAGTCCACGATGTTTGAAAAACGGTTTGGAGAAGGAGACGGGCCGACTACCAAAACACACTCATAGCCAATCAAATCAAATCAAATGTCGGCTTGCGTATGTGTGGGGCGGGTCTATCAACAGAAGGTCCAGATTCTATTGGGGTAGGGGGGTGTTTGTTTAGGTGATTTCAAATATCAACATTGGCTTTCAAATATCATGGACTCCGCCTTTAACATTTGCAAGCCCTTAAAACACGTGCAAATGATAAACTTTTCCTGTTTTCCTGCATTTTACACACGCAGTCCACACAAACACTAGAAAATGTGCACATTTAATACAGACATTATTCTACATAATATAGAGCTACGCCACACTGTTTTAGCCAAATTCCCCAATACATATTTACGAGACATATCAGTAATGATAATGGTCACATTTAAAGCATAATATGCAACCAAGGCCAAATTATGACAAACATGAAAGATTAATGTTAATTTATTGCATAATCTTTATAGAGTAAAACGTCTCGGTTACGTATGTAACCCTCGTTCCCTGAAGGAAGGGAACAGAGACGTCACTTCGTGACCGACGAATTGGGAACCGCTTCGCGGGTGACCTATCTACTTCGAGAAACTATGAAAACGCCAATGAACTTGGCATGCAGGTATTTGCATAATGCCGGCGCCGCCCCACCAGGTGCGTATATAAGCCGCAGGTGCATAATACCAAATCAGCTATATTATTGCTGAGAGCCGAGCAACAGTGCCCGGCCTGAAAACAGCAATGGAACAGCAAAATGTGGCGACGTGACGTGACGTCTCCATTCCCTTCCTTCAGGGAACGAGGGTTACATACGTAACCGAGACGTTCCCTTTCAGTCGGTCACTAAGATGTCACGTCGTGACCGACGAATTGGGAATCCCTACCAAAACGCCACTGCAGCTGAACCCTTCCAGTGCCTGCAAAAGCCCTCCACCCTCCACATAAAGGGGCGGAACCTAAGGCGAAATGCAGAAGGCCGGTCACTACCCCCACGATAGTGAACCAGCGAACTGGGGAAGCATCTAAACTGAGCAGAGCTAGAACACTGCGGAAGCCATCCCCTAAGAAGGTAAAATGGATGACATAAAAATATATGAAACAACCGACAGGTTGCTCAAAAAAAGTCTCTGAACAATACATGCAGAGAGATGCAGAGCAGGCTCTGCTAAGGAAAATAATATAATGTGCCCCCTCCTTGAGAAAGAAGGTCCTTCCTCAGGGGAATCCGCCAGGGAGGGGCTGTTGCGAGGAGCATTAGTTCTGGAAACCAATTCCTGGTCGTCCAGTACGGGGCGATCAGTAAAAGGCTCTCCTCGTCCTGCCTGACTTTGAACAGCGTCTGTGCGATTAAGCTCACTGGAGGGAATGCATATTTGGCATCCCCGCGGGCAGCTGTGTGCCAACGCATCCAAGCCGAGGCTGTCCTCGGTTGGTGAATAAAAGAGGCGACAGTGGGTATCGTCCGGCGACCCAAACAGATCTATCTGCGCACGACCGAACTTCTTCCAAATTAGCTGGACCATCAGATGCTTCTGACTCCAAAGGAGGAGAGGATGAGCGAGATGCGACAGGTGACGGGAGTGCAAACCGCCTTGACGGTTGATATACGCAACAGTCGCAGTGTTGTCGGAGCGTACTAGCACATCCTTCCCTCGCAGCTCCGTAGCGAAGCGTACAAGTCCCAGGTATACAGCCCACAACTTGCAGCAATTGATGTGCCAATGCAACAGGGGTGCTGTCCACACTCCCGAAGCTGTAAGTTTGTCGTACGTGGCTCCCAAGCCCGTTTCAGACGCACCTGTGTGAACAACAGCATGCCGAGAGACCTGTCTCATGGACACACCAGTCCTGAGAAATACGGGGTCTGACCACGGGGGGAATGTTAGGTGACACGCAGGTGTAATGGTTACACGATGGATACCTGCACGCCACGCTCTCCTCGGGACTCAATCGTGAAGCCAACGCTGAAGCGGTCTGCCGACGGCTGTTCCCCCTCCATGGCCTGGATGATATCCTAGCGGGGGGGTGGAGGCAACAGCCGGAGGGCGCCCTCGGCAAGGAGCAGACGGGGCAGCCGGAGCTGGAGGGCGAGATACAGGTCACTTGTGCCGGGGCATGATCTGAGCGATCGCCTCTGTCTGCTTCTGGGCGGGGGAGGACTGCTGGGCAAAATCTCCACCGACTCACCGAAGAGGCTAGTTGGGAACACTGGAGCGTCTAAAAACTTGTTCTTCTCCGCATCCGACATGTCCGCCAGACATAGCCATAAGTGGCGTTCCTGGACCACCATCGTGGACATGGCACGACCAAACGCCTGCGCTGTCACCTTTCGTAGCGCGGAGAGCCAAGTCAGTGGCAGCCCGGAGCTCCGAGAGGACTGGCGAGTCGTGTCCTCCTTCGTGCAGGTCCCTCAAGGCCTTCGCTTGGTGAACCTGCAGCAACGCCATTGCGTGCAGGGCTGAAGCCGCCTCTCCACATGCCTGGTGGGCAGCGCCTGTTAAACCGGACGACTGTCTGCAAGCACGGGAGGGGAGGGTGGGCGGTCCTTCCAGGAGGGATCTGTGGCCGGACACAGCTATATCGCGATCCCCCGCTCCACCGGAGGGATCTTTGTGTAACCCTTAGCGACTCTGCTGGTGAGGGAGGTGAGGGGGGAGGTCTGAAACGGCCGCAATCTGGTTGAAAACAGCGACTTCCAAGTTCTAGTCAGCTCCTCGTGCACCTCGGGGAAGAATGGCACTGGAGGAGAGGGTTGTGAAACCCGGGCAGCTCCAAAGAAACAATCATCCAGACGGGTCGGTTCGGGCTGAGGGGGGTTAACCTACTCTAACCCTACAGTCTCTGCCACTCAAGCGAGCACGGCCCCCATCTCTGGATCGAACTCCGGCGTCACAACCCGACCGGAGGGAAGAAGGGCGTCGGGATCCACGTCAGAGGGAGGCCCACCCTCGGATGTTGCGGTTTCTGTGGACCCGGAGGGAGGCACAACAGATTCTACAGACATCGTAGAACATGATGCTGCAGTCTCCATTGGCACTTCTGCCGGCTGTGGACGAGGAAGCTGAGAGTCGGAAGACGAATCCCCCGACCGATTTAGCACAGTGATGCGGAAGTAATTCTTTGAGAGCCTTACAGCCACACTGTGGCGACGCTCAGCACTCGCAGGATGCGGGTTACGTTTTTCGGGGAGGAAAGACAACCGTCTCCGCAAATCCACAAGGGACATGTTCTCGCAGCGAAACACTACCCTCAGCAAACGCTGCCTCCACGTGCTCGATGCCCAAGCACGAAAGACAACGCTCGTGACGTTCTTCGGACCCATATATTTGCCGCACCCAAGATCGCACAGACAAAAAGCCATCCTGAAAAGGACGCTGATCTTCGGATATACGAGAGATTGGCTGCCTTTAACAAGGCACAAAGCTCTCCGTATCACTCTTTTAGGGAAATTCACTCAGATGCTCAGTTGATGATGCACACAGGGAAGGGCAACGCACACACTAAACTCAAAACAAAAAAGATGCAGAGTCGTGGAATACTGCGAAGCGTCCACTGTGGTACTGCTAGTCCAACCAACTTCAGCAATCGATCCCAACAGAGTAGAGTAGCTTCTCAGTAGCAGAAACTACCGGCTTTCGAAGCGAAAAAGCTAAATTCCATATTTGCACCTGCTGCTTATATAGGCACCTGGCGGGGCGGCGCCAGCATTATGCAAATATCTCAATGCCACGTTCATTGGCGTTTTAGTAGTACTCAAAGCAGATTGGTCTCTCTAAGCGAGTTCCCAATTTGTCGGTCACAACGTGACGTCGTAGTGATCGACTGAAAGGTAAGGTGGAATTCGGGTGATGGAAATCTGCTTAAATTAACTTCTTTCAAAACACCCAAAACTTCTAAAATAGCATTACTTAACTTGTCAAATCTATGAATCCGCAAAACAGGGAGCTTAATCTATGTTGAATTTTTAATACATTTTAATAAAGAATCCATGAGGTTGTATCTTCAAAACCTGACAAAATGAGAATATAATAATAGATAATGAATATGATAAAACCTATAAACTTAAACATTTTTCCATCTTGTTTTGTTTGTATGCTTTTATGTTGGTCAGTAAAAAGGAATAGTGCTTAGGAAGTACTCATTAGAGAAGACGGTAACACCAATGATGGTAACACTAATGACAATTTACAGAAAAAAACAAACATTTTAACAAAATGTGCTATTTCATCAGAGATGTAACAATCACATACTTATTCAGTATAATGTATTTTTATGTAAAGATCTTAACACTCCCAGCTATAAAACAGAGTAACACTAATAACATCCAAAAAATATCAAAATTCTTAGATACTGTATATCACGATATTTTAGACAAATAAGGTAAGACATCTCGCAAACCTTTTGCCTTCCTCCACTGCACTTCTTCCACTGATCTCTTGCCCCAAGAAAAACTTCAAAGAGCTGATGCATTGTTTCAAAATAAAGGTGCTTTGGGTAGGGTAACAACAATGACATAAATTTGAGGGACAAATGTTTATTTGATATTTATATTAATAGTGTATTTTTACCATTTCAGTGTTGTAGTGAATTCATTCAGGGTTAAAGGTACATGTAATTTAGATTTGTTTTATAAAAAACATGGTTTTAAATAATAAGTACACAGTTCAACTTCCATATATGATCAAGGGGACAGAGCAATTTTCAGGACCAGACATTAAAAAAAATGTTTAATAAAGGGAAAAAAAGAAAATTACATAAATAAACTCTCTCATCATGTTAAGGACAGTCTATATTTATTAAATATATATCATTATGGGATTATTGGGTCAAATTAAATGATTAAGGGGTCTGCAAAAGCAAGGTACAAGCATTTCCACCTATTTTGTAGAATGACCAATTACTGTAACTATAAGATTTTCTAAATAAAATAAACATCAAACACAAATGCTGGAGCCTTAGATATGATGTATTGTTTGTTAAGTTAAATCTTTTACATTAAATGAGTAAACAATAACGATCAGCTACGTTCGCTGGAATGGGATATGGGAATGGGATACTGACATTAAGACAAATATCTTTGTATTACAGGTTAAAAACCTAAAATGTGTACTTTTGACTTTTTTCACCACAATTCTGAAAGAAGACAGATTTTATTGAAGACAGCCCAAATTCTCAACATTGATCAGTGAAAAAAAAACAATGTTTTGTCTGGCATGTTTCGCCATAATAATAATCAATCACCAATGTGAACAGCAACGCATTTCAGCCGGAATCGGCCCAACTGTGCTTGCTATCTGTCTTGGTTAGCTACAAGCATAAAATCGGCATATGTTATGTCAGACTGATGTCAGTCAATCGATGCATCTCTATTTTATACAAGCTAATGAACGTTAACATTAGAGCTGGCCTGTTACAAGGCTCGTAAGTTAAATGTTGGCTGCGCTGTTTCTTACCTTGCTCTACGTTGACTTTAGATCCAGCATGTTCATGATCGGCACATTTTAAAAAATATTTGTTTGTAAAATTTCTAAGGCCTCTATTTTCTTCTTCTCTTCTCTTTTCTGAGCACTGGACTTGTGCTGAGTCTGACCGGACATTTTGAGTCATAAAATTTTGATCAGTGGCCAAACCATTTTTGTGTTGACCACTATTTCAAGTACAGGAAGAAAACAAATAAAAAGCTTTTATATCTCAAGGATAAGATATTATTTTCGACAAAAATGCATATTTTATTTTTTTTACCTTCCAGTTCTGGGCCCCCACCCTGGGCCCGGGACAACAGACCCGTTTGCCCCTCCCCCCTCGGCGGGCAAGAGTGTGTTCATAATGAATTGCTGCATTTTCTGCATTCCTGCACTTGTCACAGCAACTTGTAATCATTAGTTAAAGATTGTCAACATGTCTTCCTCTTGTGTTCTAGTGAACCTGCAGAAGCCCAATATTTCTCTCAGTGGATTGTTTGACTTTGGTCATCAGGGTTCAGTGATCGCCAGAGGTCACAACTTCACTATTACTTGTTCATCTGAATCTCAGTATTCTGGAGGCTTCTTCTCTCTGTTCAGTGGATCAAACATCACCAGTAGTGAATCAGCTGTCAATCACTCAGCCGTCTTCATCTTTCCTGAGGCAGATTATTCACATGAGGGAAACTACAGTTGTGTTTATAAAGTGATTGTCTCCTCACGGAACTTCTATTCATATGTGTCTGACCTGCTGATCATCACTATCATAGGTGAGTTATAGATGTTTGAACATTGTGTACTAACCAGGCTTGAAGCTTAAGCTCACCTGTAAACATATAACATCGAAACCAAGATTTAACGAGTGACAAAATTTTATTAATTGATGTAAAATGTTATCTTATTAGTCAAAAATCCTGCAGTGTGTTTTTGCTGTGATATTGTTTCTGTGAGCTGCATCTTTTCATGGGAAGAGACACATTGTTTTTTACATATTAAGATTTCAGACATAGTATTTTGTACACATACTGATTTGACCTACTACACAATACACTCAAAAAAATAGTGCTTAATAGTACCTTAAAGTGATAAACTGCACCAATAGAGAATCTGGGTAGAACCATATTGTGCTATGTTGAACCATAAAGGGATGTGCACACCACAGCTTTAAATGTGGCTGAAAACGTCAGGTTGACATTTTTCAACTCGGCTATCAGCACGGAAATATATGCTAGCTGCTGTCATTTTTAAAAAGCACCACGCTTCCATTTGAAACAATTGAACACTTGTCATTCTTTAGCACCACTTATGGTTCTACAGAGGTGCTGTATAGGTGATTGGTAGTGCTTAAAATGGCTGCACTGTTTGATTTCTCAAATCACTTGCACGGTACCAATCGCGATAGCACAATGTAAGAGTTTGACATATTTTAAATTATAATGAAGTTGTCTTGTTTTTCAGGAGGTGATGTTAGACTGGTCAATGGTGGTAATCGCTGCTCTGGTAGAGTTGAGGTCTTTCATGATGGTCGTTGGGGAACTGTGTGTGATGACTCTTGGGACATTAATGATGCCGCTGTGGTGTGCAGACAGCTGGGATGTGGAAAAGCGGTTACTGCAGACAGTGGGGCACATTTTGGCCAGGGGATTGACCCAATCTGGCTGGATAATGTTGCATGTTCTGGAAATGAGAGCAGCATAAAACAGTGCAAACACAATGGATTAGGATCTCATAACTGTAAACACAGTGATGATGCTGGTGTTATATGTTCAGGTATGGGAATATTCATCCATTTAATCCCAATTTCTTTAGCTTACTGACAACATTAATTTTCTCCCTAGCACATAATTACTGATCAGATTCTTAGTAAGAATAGCAAACAATTATATGTTTTTGTGATCAATTTCACTATTAGTTTAAAAAAATATTGATTTTTGGCCCCAAATAACAAAGAAAGCACTTAAGTACACAAAATTAACTCAATGCAAATATAGCTTTTTATTTTTATTATGCATTAATACCACAGGGGAAGCTCCAGGATAGTAAACTGTTGTAAATGACAATATACTGTAGAACTGTGTTCCTCAACTCCAGACCTCTGCCCCATCCTAGAGTGTTTTAGATGTCTCCTCATATAAAACCCCTGATTCAACTCAATAACCTCCTTCCAGAATGTTAGAAATGTGGAGCTCAGATGCCAAAGCCGCTAAACGCCACCTACAAGTTGTCTTGTTTTTCAGGAGGTGATGTTAGACTGGTCAATGGTGGTAATCGGTGCTCTGGTAGAGTTGAGATCTTTTATGATGGCCGTTGGGGAACTGTGTGTGATGACTCTTGGGACATAAATGATGCCGCTGTGGTGTGCAGACAGCTGGGATGTGGAGAAGCTCTTAGTGCAAACAGTGGGGCTTATTTTGGTCAGGGGAGTAGCCCAATCTGGCTGGATGATGTTGCATGTTTGGGAAGTGAGAGCAGCATAAAACAGTGCAAACACAGGGGACTAGGTACCCATGACTGTAGCCACAGTGAAGATGCTGGTGTTATGTGTTCAGGTATGAGAATATTCATACATTTAATCCTACAATTTTCTAAGTGCCCACACTTCACTCAATGGATAGCCCAATAAAACAAAATGCCTTTTCTTTCATTTTAAAGTTTTAAATGTTTCAAATAAAACTGTAAATAAGATTCTTAGATACAGATACTTTTAAAGACTCAAAAAAGTTGCAAAATTTAAGAACTAGATAAAAAAATATTGTAACTGCCTCCCTTAAACCAATCAAATACATTTTATGCTTGACACAAGTTTTCTTTCATCTCATACATCAGACTTGTTAAGATTGGTTAATGGCTCTAATTCCTGCTGTGGAAGAGTGGAGCTGCTTCACAAAGGCCGGTGGGGAACTGTGTGTGATGAGAGCTGGGACATAACAGATGCTGATGTTGTGTGCAAACAATTAAACTGTGGCAGAGCCATCAGCGCCTTTCACAGCGCAGCATTCGGTCAGGGAAGTGAAGTGAGTTGGACAAATAAATTGGGATGTGTTGGAAATGAGAGCAGCCTTATGAAGTGCGTAGAAGGCAGAGAACGTAGCTGTGGTCATAATCAAGAAGCTGGTGTTGTTTGTACAGGTAAGTCAAATTTTTTGGAGGGACTACAGTTAGATGGCACTGTTTTTGTACTCCAGTGAATATTTATCAGAGAAAAGTACAGTTTTTCCACAGACATAGGCCTTGGCTACAAGAAAGCTTTTGAACATTCAATCGCCATTACTGCTTACACTTAGTAATTTGACTTCTTCTGTTTGTTACCTTTGCCATAATTATTTAACTTAGACTTAATTTGGATTTATGACTCAAACCTTATAGTTACTGAAATTTTGCCTCTGTGTCAACATTGTCTTGCTCTAGTATACTTCATCAGTGTGGAATCTAAATGTTACAAAATGAGCTTTTCATTCTAAATAAAATCTCACATTTTGCAGGTGATCTGCAGATGCCCACGTTTACCATTATGCCTCATTCAGTTGTGTCTCCTGGAGAAAACATTCAGTTTAGATGCACAACACCTAATCCAGGATGTCAGGAAAATGCTGAATTCCACCTGTTCAGAAGATCATCCACAATATCCTCTCAAACAAGTGTATCTAGTGTGACTTTCAGTCTGACTGTAGACGTCTCACATCAGGATCAGTACAGCTGTGATTACTCTTACAGTAATGGCACCATCAAGTCTTCCAGGAGTAACACTATTAAAATCACTGTAGGTGAGTGTATTCAGGCCAGCTGACAGTCTTGCTTGGGCCCAGGACAAGATAATCTGTGACTCTATCTCTCTCTCTTCTCTCTCATTGGTGGCTTGACTCTGTCCCTTTGCTACATGGCAACAACCCCTCCTGCATACATAACTTTTTTTGTCAGGCTTTTATACTGGAGATGCACCAATTAAAATTTTCTAAACCCATTTTTTCCCGCTTCACATACAAATATTTATTTTCTATATTTTTTTATAAAACACCATATACTTCCAAACTGAATAATAAAATTAAGTTTAAAATGAGTACATTTTCTATAAACGCCTTCATTTTTTTGTTTTCTGACATAGCTTACTGCAGTTCTTGTCAAAACACACTGGACATGCAAAATCTGTGGCACTTTTTCTGTGAAATCATATTTATTTTGTCCATTAAAAGTGTGTTTCACTTTAGTTAAGCATGATCAGCGCAGCAAAAATAGACTCAGTGTGAATGCACTCAATATTATTAAAACCAGTTAAACGTCAACCCCCTCTTTTGAAACCCCCCAAAAAGTCACACCCAAACTAAAATTAGAGACAGTTCATGAAGCCTTTGCACTAGAAGCATAAACTTAGCTTAGCACACCATCAAAACACAACAAATAGTGGGATTAAAACCATGTTTTTGCTACAAACTCACTTTATAACAGAATTCGAGTGTTTTAAATAACCATATGTGAGCTGATGTGGCTTTGGATCGTAAAATGAAACTGTAATATAAAGTTATTGTACTCTACAGTGCTAGGCTATGTTTATAGACATTGCATTATAATAAATATACTGTATTGGTTATTTAAATACCCGACATGACTGAAAGAACACAGATAGACCATATATAATCCCAACTGAGTTTTATTGTCTTCTTGTTTTATTCGTCAAAACTTCTTTATGTGCATATTTTTAGCAGCAGGCTATTCCCTTATACGGTGTATGATGACACTGACCCAACCTGTCTCTGCACGAGGGCGCCCTCAGGCATCACGTATGAATGAACAGACTATTGGAAAATCAGTAAAACAACTTCAGCTAATATGGCCATGTTTGGACAAAAAAATGAATAAATATTACTCCTCTCTTTAGAAATGTGAAGTAAACATATAAAATCAAACAATATTTCTCCAAACATGCACGCCTTTGAACCAAAAGCCCCGAGGGATATTGTTTTGTGAAGAGCTTTCATGATGAGCAGGCATTCGTTTTTCTCAATGAATGCGACTGAGGGTTACATTTAATTTTACAGGTATGAACTCAGATTTTCCTCTTCATAACTCGTGACACAAATCAAAGAATTTGGTCATTTTACAGAAAAGGTGGAATTCGGGTGATGGAAATCTGCTTAAATGAACTTCTTTCAAAACAGCCAAAACTTCTATAATAGCATTAATTAACTTGTCAAATCTATGAATCCGCAAAACGAAGAGCTTAATCTATGTTGAATTTTTAATACATTTTAATAAAGAATCCGTGAGGTTGTATCTTCAATACTTGACAAAATGAGAATATAATAATAGACAATGAATATGATAAAACTTATAAACTTAAAAAAATTTCCATCTTATTTTGTTTGTATGCTTTTATGTTGGTCAGTTAAAGGAATAATGCTTAGGAACTACTCATTAGAGAAGACGGTAACACCAATGATGGTAACACTAATGACAATTTACAGAAAAAACAAACATTTTAACAAAATGTGCTATTTCATCAGAGATGTAACACTCACATAATTATTCAGTATAATGTATTTTTATGTAAACATCTTAAATTATTGAAAGTTAGTTGACATGTAGTTGCACAGTTATTTATAGTTTGTAGAATGTCTAAAGTGGACTATCAAAACAAAGTGTAACCAACACTCCCAGCTATAAAAAAAAGAGTAACACTAATGACATCCAAAAAATCTTATATCAAAATTCTTAGATATATTACGATATTTAATAATAAGTGTTATTAAGTGTTATTTTATGCATTTTTAGGTAAAGAGAAAGACTTAATAGTGTTTAATGTCCGTATATCTTGTTGTTTTAGAGGCGTTTGTGTAATATTTTTTCAAATAGTTTGGTTACCATCGTGCAGAAGAGTGGCGCTTGTGGTTAGGTTGTGGATGCAACGTATTTTTCGCAATGAGCCCTAACCGTGTTAATGCCTGTTTGGAGATCAGTCTCTTCTCACATGCTCATCCAATGTATCATATGTTATTATTATTAGCATGCTAACATGTGCTTATGCTAATTAGTATGATATAAAAACGATATAAAAGAACAGAATTGAGTTATTCAGACTACACTACATTGAGTCATTCAAACTACGCTAAATCAAGTTATTCAGACTACACTAAATTGAGTTGAGGTAACTAATTGAGTATTGCTATTTACTTTAAATTGAGTTGGACTAACTCAATATATTTTTATTGTGTAAAGCAGTTTTTTATGAGTTAGGGGTACACATTCATACTTATACTTATAACTTTATTTGTCCCTGTTAAAGGCGAAGTCCACGATGTTTGAAAGCCAGTGTTGATATTTGAAATCACCCAAACAAACACGCCCCTACCCCAATAGAATCTGGACCTTCTGTTGATAGACCCACCCCACACATACGCAACCCGGCATTTGATTTGATTTGATTGGCTATAAGTGTGTTTTGTTGTCGGCCCGTCTCCTTTTCCAACGCGTTTTTCAAACATCGTGGACTCCGCCTTTAAGGGAAATTTGTTTTGGGCAGTACAGGTAAAGGTAAAGTAGGGCTGCACAACAGAAAACACCTTCATCAACACCGATTTCACAATCATAGAGTCATGTCCTTTGAATTTGAATTTAACAGCCTTGTAGCCAGAGGAACAAAAGAATTCCTATAGCGGTTGTATCTGAACCTTGCAGGGCGGAACCGTCGACCAGATGGTAATAATTCAAATTCAGGATAAAGAACATGAGATGGGTCCAGAGTCATTTTCCTTGCCTGTTTAAAAGCAGTTTTATCGAATATGGTTTGAAGAGGTAACCCCCCAAACCAACCACTTTCATTGCCATAAGCACCAGACGAGTCAACTGTGCTCTCAAGGTAACTGTGCTCTCAAGGTAACCAGGAGGTTATGCCATACAATAAGATGGATTCAATGCAGGCATGATAAAACAACAACAGAACCCTTTGAGTGACACCAAAGAGTCTGAGTCTCCGTAAAAAGTACATTTTTTGTTGCACCCTTCGACACAGATTATCCACATGCACTTCCCATGAAAGTTTATCATCAATAAGCAAACCTAAGTATTTGTATGAAGCAACATGTCTAATAGGCTCATTGTTAATCATAATAGGTGAGTGATTGCCAACTGATCTGAAATCAATAACCATTCCCTGTGTTTTTCCCACATTACTTACAAGACTGTGTTCTTTACCCCATGCAACAAAGAATGACAGTATCATCTGAAAATTTTACAACAATATTTCTAGGATGATGACTCCTGTAATCATTAGTATACAATGTAAATAAGAGTGGTGAACATACACATCCCTGGGGTAAACTGATGGACCTACACTCAGAAAGAGTCTGCTTGATTTTAACTTGCTGAGTCCTACCAGTAAGAAATGCATGAAACCATTTAATACTATATGGGTTTACAGCCATACTACTTAGTTTGGAAAGCATGAGGTTTGGCTGCACAGTATTAAAAGCAGAACTTAGATCAAGAAAGAACAACCTGGCATACGCCTTAGGATCCTCCAGATGTTTTAAAACATGATGCACCACAGTAAGGATAGCATCGTCAGTGCCTCTATAAATTTGATAGGCAAACTGATAAGGATCAAGAAGGTCCTTAATCTCTTCCTTAAGCTTCCACACCATCATCCTCTACAAACATTTCATCACAACACAGGTTAAAGCAACCGGGCGATAGTCATTGTGCTCTTGAGGACTGTATTTTTTTGGAACTGGAATAATAATTGACTTCTTCCAAATATCTGGAATGATATGTAAATCAATAGACCTCTGAAAAATGTCCACCCATGCAGGTGTTAGTTCCTCTGCAAAGGTTTTCAAGATAAAAGCAGAAAGACCATCCGGCCCCGTTGCCTTCTTATTGTCAAGACCTTTTAAAACCTTGACCACATCCGTCAAACACATTTGAGGTTTAGATACAGAATCATCAATCCTAATATCTGCCAGTACATCACTACAATAATAAGAATCAACATTGAACCTACAGAAAAAAATCATTTAATTAATTTGCCAGTATCTCATCATTTTCACCCTGCCTGCTTATCCTATTAGGTATCATATTAGTCATACACCTTAACTTAGACCACATCTTCTTTGGATTATTACTCGGATCACGTTCAATTGAATCTCTATAAGTCCTAAGAGTTTCTCTTATTTAATGTTTAAGCTTTTTCTGTGCCAATCTTAAAAGCTGAGGGTCACATTGTTTAAAAGCCAAATGTTTCAGATTTATACACTCTTTGACCTCCTTGGTGATATAAGGCTTGTTATTTGAAAAATGCCCATTTGCCCCCCCCCCCCCTGTCGGCGTGCGAGAGTGTGTTCACAATGAATTGCTGCTTTTCTGCATTCCTGCACTTGTCACAGCCACTTGTAATCATTACTTCAATATAATCAACATGTCTTCCTCTTGTTTTCTAGTGAACCTGCAGAAGCCCAATATTTCTCTCAGTGGATGGTTTGACTTTAGTCCTCAGGGTTCAGTGATCACCAGAGGTCACAACTTCACTATTACTTGTTCATCTGAATCTCAGTATTCTGGAGGCTTCTTCTCTCTGTTCAGTGGATCAAACATCATCAGTAGTAAACCAGCTGTCCACCACTCAGCCATCTTCATCTTTCCTGAGGCAGATTATTCACATGAGGGAAACTACAGTTGTGTTTATAAAGTGAATGTGTTCTCACGGAACTTTCGTTCAGATGCGTCTGACCTGCTGATCATCAGAGGTGAGTTATAGATGTTTGAACATTGTGTACTTACCAGGCTTGAAGCTTAAACACATAAAATCGAAACCAAGATTTAACGAGTGACAAAGTGTTATTTATTGATGTAAAATGTTATCTTTTTGGTCAAAAATCCTGCAGTGTGTTTTGGCTGTGATATTGTTTCTGTGAGCTGCATCTTTTCATAAGAGACACATTTCTTTCACTTGGTAACTTGTTGAATTGTGCCTGATAATGAAATTCTTGCCTATTGTTTTCAGACATACTATTTTTACACATCCTGATTTGACCTACAACACAATACACTCTTAAAAATTGTGCTTAATAGCACTAAAAGTGCCAAACTGCACCAATAGAGAACCTGGGTAGAACCATATTGTGCTATGTTGAACCATAAAGGGATGTGCACACCACAGCTTTAAATGCGGCTGAAAACGTCAGGTTGACATTTTTCAACTCGGCTATCAGCACCAGGGACGTGCACAGACATTTTGAGGGGCTCAAGTGAAATAAAGGGCACTTCTTATAATTATGTATTTTTTTCTTTTTTTTAACCCATTTGTGCCTGATTCTGTCTACAAAAGATGTCTACAAAATAGTCTAAATTGTCTAATATTTCCGGGGGAAAGACTCTTGATCTAAGTCGAGATGTACGCCCCAACATTAAATTACACATTAATTTACAAATTTGTTAAAATGCTAAAAGCAAAGCTGAAGTTCTATTAGTTAACAATTAGTTGTTACTCAAAATGTATATTTTCATCTGAGAAGGGCTCAAAATATAAGGTCTGTTTACTAATGTGAGCTTCTGGCATAAACAAACGGTGCTATATAGCACCAAAAGTGGTTCTTTGCTCGTAATCATAGAAGAACCGTTTTTAGTGCCATATAGCACCGGTGAAGCACCTGTGTAGAACCATATAGTGCTATGTAGAACCAAATGTGGTGCTATAGTTGTGCTATATGGCCCCTATATGGTTCTACACAGGTGCTTCACCGGTTCTATATGGCACTAAAAATGGTTCTTTTATGGTTAAGATCCAAAGCAACCGTTTGGTGCTATATAGCACCGTTTGTTTTTTTAGCATGCATGAGCATCAGAGCATAGATCAACATTATTATTCATGACCCTTTCAAATAGAGCAAAAATAGACTATTTCATTCAAATGACAAATTATAGGGTTGCAAATGGACATGTAAAACGTAAAACGTTTCTGGATCTTTTTTGCACATACCTTCAATGTAATTATCAAAGAACAATTTAACATATTTTGGCAACACATCCTTTGGCACCCTTAATCTTAGGTTTCATATTTATTAGGGTTACACATGTCAGAAACAACAAATATAGATTAGGCCTATTTTATTTGTATTTTATATTTTACTTTTTTTGTGATGTCAGTGAAAATTCTGACTGGGCAAGTAAAATACTGAACCATCAGATTTCTTCCCAGTCTACTTCAGCACTCACATTATACTACAGCAGTTTAACACATTATAGGCTACTTATTTAACAAAAAAAGCTTGCTACTGTTGTTAGCAATTATATTATTGTTTGTGCTTTATTATTTTATGAGCAGTCTGTTTAAACTACATACACTATAGGGAATGTGGAGTTGACGTCACGCCGTGTTGCATTATGGGTAATCCGCCATGTTTGCAGGATCGCATCCTATCTTGCTGTATTTGAGTTAGTGTTGGAGGTTGTTTTTGTATTTTCTTTCGAGATTTTAATAAACTTTGATATGTTTGGTCAGCACTGCTCGATCAAGAACTGCCATAGCAGGTCACTTGATCATTCAGGGAGGAAACTGAACAACGGAATACGTTTTATCAGTTTTTAAAGTCGCGCGGTTTGCCTGCCACAATCAGGAGAAAAACTTTTACTTTTTAAAAAAAATCCCTGCATCAGCGAGGGTGTGTTCGTTGCATTTTTAGTCATTCAATAATTTGTGATTATTAAAAGCAGAACCACTTAAATTGTCTTGTTTTATGCTAACACTGTCAAACTAACTTGTAAATGTAAATTATGTATTCATTCATTTCTGATCAACATAACCACATGAGTTATAAAAATAAATCTTTAGACAATTTTGACGATTATAACAAATAGGGCTGCATGATTAATCGAAAAATTACCGAAACCGAAATTCAGAAACGTAAACCGACCCTATTTTATCATGTCGGTTATTTTCGGTTTTTAATCCTGTTAATACTTTCCCTTTAAAACATACTACTGCGTGTGAGGTTACGTGGCTCCGCCCCGTCCAGTCAGTTGCATAGAAACACATGGAGGAGAACTCAAACACTGTGTTAACTGAGCAGATCATCTAGTGCCAAAGAAAAACGAAGTAGTCGCGCATGTGCCGGCCCCCGTGATAAAACTATGGAATGTGCGATCGGCTTTTTACCGCAAATTTGGATGACGCGTAAAAGTTTTATGTCACCGTGCGCTCAGTTGAATCTACCGACGAGTCTACGCAGCCCCATGTAAAAGTCAACACATACCTCAGAACTGCGAGAAGACGCAGGCAAACAGGTTTAATTAGACACGGCAGAGATGAGAGAGAGAGAGAGAGAACGGGAGAACCTCTAGTCTACATTAACACCAGAAACATTATAGATGAGAGTAATGGCACTTTTCCATTGCATAGTACCCCACGGTTTGGTTTAGTTTGGGTCGGGTCAGCCTACTTTTGGGAGCTTTTCCATTCGGATCACTTCGTAGTACCCGATACGTTTTTTCGTACCACCTCAGTTGGGGTTCCAAGGGACCCGAGCTGATACCAAACGTGACGCGTAAACCCTGTAGATCACTGATTGGTCTGAGAGAATCGTCATCGGCGTCATCCTATTATGTAAATATTAGCTTTAGCTTACTGCTAGCTTGCGCTGTCTCGAGCAAACATGTTGTAATGTGTGCTCTGCTATAAGTTTCCAAACACCCTTTTAGCGATGAAAAACATCCACAGGTTGTGAATCACGAACATATAAAAGTTTTTTCCAGACTTGCAGTTTGTGGCGGCACATTCGCGACGTACACGTCAGTATTATTTATGCTTTAATGCAACTTCATTGAGGCTCAGTGGAGCGCCGTCGACTGACGCCACGGGTGTTTGAACAGAAACTGTCATGTGAGACAGAGGTAGTTATAAACGCGATGTGCAAAGTAAACATCTTTTTTTGGTGGCCAATTTTAATTTTGTGGCGGACTGATAAATAAATATGTATGGGAATGTACAAGGACGCTCTCAGTTGTATGATGTCACAGCCGTACATGGGCAGAAATCCCGGGGGGGTCGGGGGGGACAGGACCCCCCCTATCTGAGGGTTGTCCCCCCTAAAATATCATTAAAATATGTGTATTGAAAATAATTTAATGATTTATAATACTTAAAATAGTTGTGTAAGAAGTGAAACAATACAAATGCAAACGGAGCAACAACAAAAAACTTTTAAACATTTTGATTCCCCGTCCCTTACCTCACAGTGGTTTGGTCCACTGCCCGCGCCCCTTTTACCTCACCACCGACACACAGTCCGGTGGTAGAGAAGTGTACGGAGTCGACGCGTTTATCAGCTATATACCTACAATACAACGTTTCCCACTTATCAGTTTATCCTCATATGTTTTAAAACTGGACTATTTTGACATATAAACATGAACATATTTCGTTTTCTGAGAACAGAAGCAGATAAACGATCAAGAAAACATTTTTATGCATTCATGCAGAGGTGAGGCAGAGCTGAAAGTAACAAATGACATTTACTCACCTTGCTGTAACTGAGTTTTTTTGTGTACTTTTACTTTAAGTAGTTTTTAAAATCTGTACTTTCTTTTACTTAAGTATGTTTAAAGTATTGTAGGCTATACTTGGCTACATGTTAAATCATATCCGTTACTGAGTAAAAAAAAATAAAAAAGTAAGGTGATAAAGACGCGCCACGGTCGGATGATTGATTGATGGGCGGGGAACGCGCAAAAAGAACCATGGAGAGGGACGAGACAGGCGCGGGCTAATGCAGACCCTCAATTCAATTCTTATGAAAGAAACCCCTGGCCATTGACACAAAGCGATTGTTTCATTCAGGTAGGGTTCATTCTCTTGAGTGCGGAGTTTGAGAATTGCCGACCGGGTTTTAACCGCTAATTTGCACGACGCGTTTTTAATACATGCGCATTATCTTCCGAGGTCTAGCAGCTTCGCGTCAAGTCAAACACAACTTAAGAACGTCCTCGAGAATGCGCAGATCATTAGACATTGCAGAGAGAGAGAGAGAGAGAGAGAGCGAGAGAGAGAGATTGAAAGACATCAGGTACACAGGTCTGGGAGCTAGAATACAATAAACGTGTAAAGGATGTATATAGCCATGGCACTCATCTCATTATATGCTCATTTATGTATATAGTTTAATAACATAATGTATGTTACCAGCAATACATCAATTACAACCTTACTATAATGATTGTATTTACTAGCTGCTGACCTCATATTATTTTTGCTTCAAAAGTGCATAACTCACCTGTAAAAATCATTAAATAATTCCATAAATGTTTCTTAGTTATAAAAAGCTTTTAATTTTATTAACATTTGTTATTGCACTTTAATTGTAGAGATGTTTACAATTAAAAACATAGTTTGAGATGTATATTCTTCCTTTTTGAACTATACTAGAAACCTCTCCCCGCTGTAAAAAAGTAACTTTTACTCTTAAAATTAAAATGACTTACTTTTTACTTGAGTAGATTTTTAGACCAGTAACTTTACTTTTACTTAAGTAAAATATTATTAAAGTAACTTTACTTTTACTTGAGTAGAATATTTTATTACTCTTTTCACCTCTGCATTCATAAATTAAATTTGCGTCCGTTCATAGAGAAAGAGAAACGTTTTCTATCTGTACACATTTCCTTGCAAGTACAGTTTTGCCTGTATTATTGGTGTCCCCTTCAAAAATTGTTCTTGAAAAATTTTATGTTTATTGTCCCCCCCAACATTTAGATGAAATTTTCGCCCCTGCAGCCGTATGCAGCGCAAATATAACGACATGCCTATAATCCCTCCCACTGCGAAGTGATACTAAACTCAAATGGAAAAGCTAACCACGTCAAAGTGAGGTGAGCTGACCCGACCCAAACTAAACTAAACCGTGGGGTACTATGCAATGGACAGCAGTGCCCAGTTAAGGAAAACTGAATAGAAGACAAGAAACGTGTTAAGGACACAATTTGTATTACCCTGCCACTCATCTCATTATCTGGATATAGCTTATTGTATATGTATGTATCTTATGGCTAGAATTAGTCATGGGGGTTGTATGAATCTTTGGTTCATAAGGTCCTATTTTTAAAGCTTCATAAATTGTGCATAATAGCATGTGCAGCAACTGCATATGGTCAAGTCTATTTAGTATTTTTCAGTAATGCAGTTATTTTGGGGGGAAATGTGAATAATTGCATTGCAGGCTGATTTAAGGTTTGCCCTAAATATTCTGCTTGTGTTCCTAAAATTTTCAGTCAGGGGGTACAGTGCTCATAATAATAAAAAAGTTAGTCTGGAGCCCTGAATTACTAGACTTTAAAAAAAAATAAGTTATGTATTTTCTAGTTCCGTGGGATAGTCACGGAATTTTGTGCTCATTTTTCTGTGGCATTCTCACGGATCTCCGCATTTTTCCGTGGCCCTGCTACGGACTGTCTTTTTCGTGGCATTCTCACGGATTGGTTACTCAACTGCTTTTTCCTATTTTCAAACCATTTTCGCTTCGGTTTAGGGTTAGATTTGGTGTTTGCGTTAATATGTCACTTTAACTATTGGTTTATACTATTTTTTCTGCTTTATTCTTTTATATTTTCTAAACTTTAAACAATTGTTGCCTGGCGTTGGGGTTAGAGTTGGGTTTGGGTAGGGATGTCATTTTATGTAAATCTAACCCTAAACCGAAGCAAAAATGGTAAGAAAATAGGACAAAACAGTTGAGTAACCAATCCGTGAGAATGCCACGAAAAAGACAGTCCGTAGCAGGGCCACGGAAAAATGCGGAGATCCGTAAGAATGCCACGGAAAAATGAGCACAAAATTCCGTGACTACTAAACACCTTTAGTTTGGAAAAGCACTATTACTTAGTTCTTGTAGAATTGTAAAATAAAGCCGTTAAATATTTTTTTAACTTTCGAAACCACGCTGTAAACTATCTAGCCTGCAAAAATATCTATATAGCCTAACTTACTGTCTACAAACAATTTTAACACCACTATACATTTAAAAGGTATAATTTACAGGATTAGCATCAATGTATGATCTCTGTTTTGAGATACAGATGCTCTAGCATCATAAATGTAGTATTTTGTGACAGAAGATGACAACATGCAGAATATAACGTGACTTCTTACCTTTTGTGTTGATATAACGATCGCAAAATCGAATCCAGTCTGTTTCAGATGTGTAAATGATCCATGAAAGTCCAATAAAATACATCCAATGACCATTTTTGTCCACAAATGCGTATAATCCGTGAAATATAGATACTCTGTATAGATAGTCTGTTTTTTAAATCAGATTTCGCATGAACGTCTTATCGGCTACAATCTGATGACTATTTGCGTCGTAACACACTGTATATAAGATTACTCCGGGTTCCAATAACCACGCGTTAAAACTTTGTTTTTAAAAGTAGGCGGGAGTATAATCCATAATATCCAAATAGCGCTGTTATTTCCGTGAGACATGATGACAGCCATGGCCAGATTTACCATTGGGCTTGATTGGGCTTGAGCCCAGGGGCCCTGGCCAAGAGGGGCCTCCGTGCTTGCTTGCGTTCGTTTGATTTGTTCAGTCATTTTCATGTTGTATTTTACAGCCTATTGGTTGGTGCGGAATTGTTTGGTGCTGCATTTAATACGTTAATATATATATATATATATATATGTCAGTCATCTTGGTGCTGAATATGATGTGCTGAGTTTACTGCTTTTGAAACCCATAGATGCTAGTATACAATAATAGCGAATACGAGAAATGGGAGTCATGAATGAGCTTTACATATAACGAGAAAGAGCAACGCGAAAATGAAGTATGAAAAAGATTACTAGAGTAGACTATGGTCTTGTAACTTTGTTTTTTCTGATTATTCGTAATCTAACATGATACGCCGGTATACGCAGTATACGAATGGTCAAGGATTTCTGTATAACTTACCCATTTAAAAAGCAAGAGGATAGTGTGTGACAAACCTTTGACTCTTTCATTCATAAATTGACATCTGAATCACTCACCATTCGCATGCTCCACTTGCTACTTTGGCGGGTTGAACCTCATATACAGTCGGCTATTTGGTATTTGGTGCGTTTGACTTCATGCGGCACTGCATGATCCGATCATCATATGAAATCAAATTATCGCGGCGCAAAAGTGACTCTAAAGCAGACGGGTGTATTCATGTGGTTCAACAAAAGCCAGAAGAATGACATCAGAGTATTGCGAGAACGAATCGAGAAATCACACAGGGAAGTCTGCTTTCTAATCGCTCTCAGGGTACTTTGACATCACCAAGCGGTCTGCGTAGCGCCAAATGAAATCCAATCTGCTCGCAGTCTGCAGCTCACACGATCACTGTAACCAAACAGTTTCTGTGGAGAAGTGAACGAGTGGAGCAGAGCTATGAAACATAACAAAATCCGGAGAGTTAACAACGCACATATGACTATGTTAACATTTAAATCATCAGTCCAGTTTATTACTTCATCCTGAGGTGAGGATTCACTAAATAATGGCCATGTTGATGTCCTGATGGTTTTTGATATAATCCACTAGCTAGCCTACCTGTAGTTTCTCTTTCAGCATGTTTGCTTGTGCTTAACAGAATCAAAGTTTAACTTCTGAAAAGTGTTCATTTTTATTAAAGGTTTTAATGTATTACGTTCATATCAGACGCAAAAATTAATTAATGATCATCTTCTCCACTTTGGTTTTTGGTGTCTAATTTTACATGATGGTCTTGTCATAATTATTAAATAACATCCTAAAATCTTTTCTTTTTCATTCTTAAACACTGCACCACTTGTATGCTATTTGCAAAAAAATACACTTGTTGATTATGTTTAATAACATTATATGGTGTGTAATAAGGTGAATGTTTATCAAGACTTATTATTCTTTTCTTAAGCTAAGTCTAATACAAGGATTTTAAATGTTGTTATGGGGTATTTTTTAATGAGCATGATTAATTTGGATTTGTGACATCCCTAAAAATACATGATTTAATTTTAGACTGGGCTTATGTTCTGCTTCAGAGATATAGGGGCAGTTTCCTAGTCAGGTCTTATCCTAGTCCAAGACTAAAATGCATGTTTGATCTGTCTTAATTTAAAGACATCTTGCACTGATATATCTTATATCATTGCCATTGTCTTGTCTCAAGACTCACACCAGTAATGTTTTTGTATGGTTTGTTTGTAAAAACTACTTGAATGACCTAATATAACCTAGCAATAGGCCTAGTGCTGGATTAATCTAAACCCTGTCGGGAAACTTCCCTATAATATAGTTCTATGATATATTTTTTGTTTTAGGTTGTTTACTGTTTGTGCACAATTTACACAAGCGGTCACTGGGGTGGTACCCTTTCAAATAGTACACCTTTGTACCTAAAGAGTGCATATAATACAAATGTACCTATATCTGAACCTAAATGGTAAATATTAGGACCCATTTAAAGGGTACCGTCCCAGTGACAGCTTTTGTACCTTTTGTTCTGAGAGTGTAGGGCCCAAAATTTATTTAAGCCCAGGGGCCTCCACCCTGGTAAGTCCTGCCCTGATGACAGTTCAGAGGGTAACAGCGAAGTGACTGCTCTCTGTGCTCTCTAGCTGTGGGTGGAGACCTGCGAGTGGGGTGGTGGGCGGGAAAATTCAAACTGAATGTGACGAAACGGCTAGTTACGTCACAACGGCGGTGAGTTTGAACTCGCGCAATCTGAGACTTAAGGCAGAGGACATTCAGAAACCTGTATCTCACTCAAAACAGCATGGATGGATTTTTTTCCAAATTGTATGTGTGTGGGAGCATCAGAGACACAAATTAACACCCCAAAACCAAGAAAAAGTGAGTTTTTCATAATATGGGTACTTTAACATTCCCTATACGGTTACAAGTTTGCAATTCTTTGGGTTAATATAGGATTGCCATGGAAAACAATGTCCCTGAATCGTTATGTGTGACAACGTGTCCAATATTTTATGCAAAAACTGTTAATATAAGAATGCTATCTTCCTCACACACTTACCGGGAGCCTGCCTGCATAATCATGCACATCGCGTCTTGTTCAGGCTGAGCTTTGGCGCTTCTTACAAGCTTGAATGCAGCCTACATTTCACGAGTGTACATAAACCAATCATAAAGCGAAGTAGGTTAGAGAGACGGGACTTAAGAAAGGTAAAGCCAATCATATTAGCGATGTGAGTTTTGAAGGCTGGACTCATCTGTTAACCGTTTCTGTAACACAAATAGCGCTATTTTTCTTTTCATAAGAGTTTAAACCTCATTTAAATGATTCCTGAATGAATTTGTGTTAAATTAAATAAGTAATAAGTAAAAAACACAAGAACCAGACAGACATCAGTTGTTATATGAATAAAGATTATATATATATATTTTTAAATAAAAAACACCCGAGAAAAAAAGGCCACTTTCTCTCCAGGAATAAAAAGTGCAGGTGCTCAAGCCCCCTTTGTCTGCATGTGCCTGATCTGCACGGAAAAATATGCTAGCTGCTGTCATTTTTAAAAAGCACCATGCTTCCATTTGAAACAATTGAACAATTGTCATTCCTTAACACCACTTATGGTTCTACAGAGGTGCTATAGTAATTGGTAGTGCTTAAAATGGCTGCACTGTTTGATTTCTCAAATCACTTGCACGGTACCAATCGCGATAGCACAATGTAGAAGTTTTGCATGTTTAAAATTATAATAAAGTTGTCTTGTTTTTCAGGTGATGTTAGACTGGTCAATGGTGGTAATCGCTGCTCTGGTAGAGTTGAGGTCTTTCATGATGGTCGTTGGGGAACTGTGTGTGATGACTCTTGGGACATTAATGATGCTGCTGTGGTGTGCAGACAATTGGGATGTGGAAAAGCGGTTACTGCAGACAGTGGGGCTTATTTTGGCCAGGGCAGTGACCCAATCATGCTGGATGAAGTTGCATGTTCTGGAAATGAGAGCAGCCTAATACAGTGCAAACACAATGGACTAGGATCTCATAACTGTAAACACAGTGATGATGCTGGTGTTATATGTTCAGGTATGAGAATATTCATCCATTTAATCCTAATCTTTTTTAGCTTACTGCCAACATTAATTTTCTCCCTAGCACATACTAGAATTGCTGATCAAATTCTTAGTAAGACCTAGTAAAAATAGCAAACAATTCTATGTTCCCTTTTAGTCGGTCACTACGACGTCACGTCGTGACCGACGAATTGGGAACTCGCTTAGAGAGACCAATCTACTTCGAGTAACTACTAAAATGCCAATGAACTTGGCATGCAGGTATTTGCGTAATCTGGCGCCACCTCGCCAGGTGCGTATATAAGCAGCAGGTGCAAAATGCCAAATTAGCTTTTTCTCATCGAAAGCCGGCAGTCTCTGCTAATGAGAAGCTACTATACCTGCTCTTCTGGGAATGGTTACTGAGGTTGGTTGGACAAGCAGTACCACAGCGGACGCTCGCAGTTTCCACTGCTCTTCTTTACTGTTTTGAGTTCCAGTGTGTGCGTTGCCTCTCCCTGTGTGCATCATCATTTTCCTAAAAGAGAAATACGGAGAGCTTTGTGTCTTGTTAAAGACTCTCTGTTTGCATCTCCAGACACAACCCATTGTCACCTGTTTTATTCATTAACCGAGGGCAACATTGGCGTGGATGCGCTGGTGCAGAGCTGGCCACGGGGTGTGCGCAAATACGCATTTCTCCCCAGTGAGCCTTATCGCAGAAATTCTGTGCAAAAACAGGGAGGACGGAGAGAAACTTTTAGTGGTTGCTCCTTACTGGCCCACCAGGAATTGGTTTCCTGAACTCATGCTTCTCGCGACAGCCCCTCCCTGGCGGATTCCCCTGAGGAAGGACCTTCTTTCTCAAGGAGAGGGCACATTATGGAACCCGCACTGCAGCGCTGCGCTAACACCATTGCTGCAGTTAGAGTGCCATCTACGAGACACGCTTACGTGGTTAAATGTAACCTGTTCGTCGACTGGTGTTCCTCTAAACGAGAGAACCCCCTAGAATGCCCAATTAGTGTCGTGCTTTCGTATCTTCAGTATCGGTTGGATGGTAGGCTGTCACACTCCACCATTAAAGTTGATATTGCTGTGATATCCGCTCATCATTCCCCGATAATCGGTAGATCAGCAGGTCAGCACGACCTAGTTATTAGGTTCTTAAGAGGAGCTTAATCCTTCGCGCCCTCCCTCTATTCCTCCTTGGGACCTGTCCATGGTGCTGAAAGCCCTGCAGGGTGCCCCTTTTGAGCCGCTGCAGTCTGTGAGTCTGAAGTTTCTCACAATGAAAACTCTGACCCTACTCGCACTGGCTTCGCTTAAGAGGGTAGGGGACCTTAATGCATTCTCAGTCGACCAGTTGTGCCTTCAGTTTGGACCTGCTGTCTCTAGTGTAACATTGAGACCCAGGCCAGACTACGTGCCCAAAAATCCCACCACTCCTTTGAGAGATCAGGTGGTGAGCTTGCAAGCGCTGCCCCCGGAGGAGGCAGACCCAAACATGGCATTGTTATGTCCCATACGCGCGCTGCGCCTCTATGTTGATCAATCACAAAGCCTCAGGACCTCTGATCAGCTCTTTGTCTGTTACGGTGGTCAGCAGAGAGGGAAAGCTGTCCCCAAGCAGAGGATGTCTCATTGGATTGTAGACACTATTGCCCTTGCTTATAAACTGCAGGGAACCCCATGTCTATTTAATTTGAGAGCACACTCCACTAGAAGTGCTGCCTCATCTTGGAAACTTGCTCGTGGTTCCTCGCTGAGAGACATCTGCAGAGCTGCTGGTTGGGCGACACCTAATACATTCATTAGATTTTACAGTGTTCGTATCGAGCCGGTAATCTCTTGTGTTCTCGCCTCATCTGGGGGAACACTGAGCACTGGCTTGCGTGTCGGCTTGCAGCCTCCCACTGACGCTACACCGTACTGCCCTCCAAAGGCAGAGTGCAGTATCTACGCAAACACTGAAACTGAGAAAAGTGGCTTTAAAGTTTTTACACTAGCCAGCCAAACATGTTGTGGGTAGATTAGTGGTAATGCATTCATGTAATGCCTTGTTAGGAAGAAATTTTTATAGAAAAAAAAACATGACCACCGATTTGACCCTTGACTCTCAAAATGCAGATACTGCACTCTGCCTTTGGATGACCTTTAACAACTAAAGCACTATTGCAATAGCAGAGTGCAGTATCTACGAACTAAATGTGTTCACTCAACTTTTTCTCATGCTTCTTAATACATTTTGATTGTTTTTAATAACTGTAATAGTTTTATTGATGTTTGCATGTTGTGAATGCTAAAAATGCTCCTTTTACCACAAAGAGTATTTTACTCATTTTATTTTTATTTATTAATTTACATTATACGAGGTTTGCTTTAAAAACAGTAGTTAAAAATTAACACAAGTTAAAAATAGGAGAACATGTTTGTCCCAAAGACATTATTGTAACTAACAGTATGCCCATTTTAGTTAATTTTCATGTTGTCTCAAAGTAGCACAGTTATGTAAACTTAGATATTCTTAAGATTAGCTTAGAAGTACTAAACAAAATGTTTTAATATTAAGTAGCCTACAAAATTAGTTCGTGGAAAAAGAGCACTTATTATGGAAGTGTACTTTTTCACCTAGCGTGCTTTCTGCTGGCCCCGGCTGCGCTCGTCAGGTTGACTGGGCGCCGTTAACTTTGCCTAACAATATAACTTTACCAGACTCTTATCAAACAAAGGAGTAACCCCTGTCAATACAATTGAATTAGCTGCCTAAAAAGTGGAGAGATGTTCGAATCAACAAACACCAATGCGACTGAATCGGATTATATCATTATTGTCGGAGGATATTGCCTTCAATGGACGAGCACAGGTAGGTCAAAACTTGCTAGCAGCTGGCTAGTTAACTACTTATAAAGCTGTAATTTGCCTATGTATGAGTTATTATCTTGCTATCTTCCTTACCCGTATTTGCTTATTTGCGTTTTAACGCGAATTCAATCATCATTTGGACGCGGCATTGTGCCATGGTTGGTTTGTTGTTGTGTGTTACAATCGGGGAAAAGCGCAGTATCTGCGGTGTCAAAGCTGGGGAAACAAAGCCAGAACGCAGTAACGTCACTTACTGCGGTTTGCCTTGGTATTAGCATGGATTTTGTAGTTACTGCAATTTTGACACCCTCATTTCTCTGAAACGGGACAAAATTTTACCAGGAGACTTTGTCATAAGACAGAACAGATGTCATAAAGCTCGTTTCAAGCCTTAACTCCATTTTGACCAAGCGTGTAGTTACTGCGCTTTCGCTTTGGACGGCAGCGTAGTACCAGTATGGAAGACCACATGGGTCAAAGATGCGTAAATGTTTGATTTGACCCTCCTCCGCTGTTTTGGCAGCTGATGTTGCGGAGCATCGGCTGTCAGTGTCATGGATTTGGACGTGGATGAACCCAAGTGCAGACACGTATTACAGAAAACAGGAATTTATTAAATAACAGAAACAAAAACCCACGAGGGGGCAAAAAACAGAACAAACACTAATCTACACAGAAATACACTAAACATAACATATTAACAAAACAATAAACTTAGACTAAAACACACTACACTTAACTTGAACTGGAACACACTGGAAACAACGACTGGCATGAAACAACGTGGTAATACAGACGAACCCGTACTGGACGACAAACACAAAGACTCTTAAATAGGAACAAAATAATTACATACACCTTAAATAAAAGAATCACAAGTAAGGGATCAGGGAAAAAGTGACGAGACCCGGGAAATGCGTGGTCAGAATAAACCAATATTAAAACCACGCATCTCCCACATAGAACATTGTACTGTCAGAACCCTGCCAGTACAAACAAGGATCTGGCAGGATCCTGACAGTCAGCCTCTCACTAGCTGCATCCTCGCGAACCTACCCGTTAGGCTCGGGCCTCCACATTGCGTCCCCTACGTGGGGTTAATCCTACCAGCCCACGTTTCCCTCCAGCAGAGCCCGCTCTGCTCCACAGTTTTTACTGTCTATTACATCAACCACAGTTGACTATCGACCACCATTAACCCTGCCCGGGGGGTGGCTTCCTCAGCGTTCCTACTCGGCTCCAGTAGGACGCTTCCCAGTCGCTGTCACTATTGTGGTAAAGGAACAGTAGTGACCGGCCTTCTGCCTTAAGACCTAATTCGCTGTCTCCTTAGTGGATTCAGAGGGCTTTATGCAGACACTGGAAGGGTCAGCTCCAGTGGCGCTTTGGTAGGGATTCCCAATTCGTCGGTCACAATGTGACATCATAGTGACCAACTGAAAGGGAACGTCTCAGTTATGTATGTAACCCTCGTTCCCTGAAAGAAGAGAATGGAGACGTCATGTCCCGTTGCCACTGTTGCTGTTCCACTGCTGATTACGGCCTAGCACTGATGCTCGGCTTTCTCAGCAAAAAAGCTAATTTGGTATTTTGCACCTGCTGCTTATACACACCTGGCGAGGCGGGGCCAGCATTATGCAAATACCTGCATGCCAAGCTCCTTGGTGTTTTAGTAGTTACTCAAAGTAGATTGGTCTTTCTAAGCGAGTTCCAAATTCGTCGGTCACAACGTGACGTCTCCGTTCCCTTCCTTCAGGGAACGAGGGTTACATACGTAACCAAGACGTTTTTGGTGGTCAATTTCACTATTAGGTAAAAAAATATTGATTTGAGAAACTGTTCCTCAACTCCATACATTTGCCCCATCCCAGAATGTTTTAGATGTCTCCTCATATAAAACACCTGATTCAACTCAATAACCTCCTTCCAGAATGTTTGAAATGAGGAGCTCAGATGCAAAAGCCGCTAAACGCCACTTACATCAAAAATGAGATCATGATATTAACCAAATGCTCTTGGCACGTGTTCATCAAAGACTTGTGCTTCAAAACCATCTTATCCTGGCCTCTGGTCATTGAAAAATACAGAATAGTTGGCAAAATTCATTAAGAGTCTGATAAAAATGCTTATTTACAAGAAAACATGTCAGATGCACTTAGATGGTTTTGTATCTGATCTCTTTAAATATCTCTCTAATTAACACTAAAAAGCTGATGAGATGTTTTATATGGGGAGACTTTAAAACTTTCTTGGGGTAGAGGTCTGTAGTTGAGAAACACTGCTGCAGAAAATTATAGTATTTACACTTGGTTAAAAGCAGGGTATAGGTGATTTTTTCAGAGAAACATTCTTGTTATTCTGGTTGAAAATCTTTTCATAGACTGATAGCAAAAACTAAAGTCATATAAACATATTTATATATAAAAATCTTGGAAGGTAGAGCCCGAAGCCATTTGTTTTGAGAATAATGGCTGGCTGATGAAGTTATTGGCTGGCTAGCCGGCTCAGCCAAAACCTAAATGGCTGCTGCAGCCGCCAAACTTTTCATAGCTCCAAATGAAGCTGCCACTACATGTCTAAAGATGTCTATATTATACTGATTAACTAGTTCTCAATCTTTCCAAGCAATGAGAAAATAAGACTGAGAAAAACTGTAATATAAACGCACACTGTTATCAGTATTTTTTTGGACATAGTTTTGCATATTTCACTTCAATGTACACCGAAGCATGCGTCGTGAATAAGCAATGTGGAACGGTGGTTTGTTACTGCAGTAATATCACGTTCAGTGCTATAAATTTCTCTGTTCCAGAATATTTGATTCAAACATCATTCTTTGATTCAGGTGCTTGTGCAACCGTGCTCTGAAGATTTAACAAAAGTTTGGGTAGGTCTAAGTTTGAAAAAAGTAAGTAGGAATTAGGAAAGTATGTGAGAAGTGAGATCAAAATTCCCTTGCTCGCCTCTTTCCGCCATTTTACCTCAGTGCGACAAAAAAATGCATCTCTTATTCTGTACGGAAAACAAGCAATTTTAATTCGTCGTCAATTCACTGCGAGTCTTTGACCATTTCCCAATCAGAAGACTGCAGCCTCTGGGGGTCGCATTTTTACGCTGCATACGTCATCAAGACTGCCTTATTTCAAAATATTAACAATTATAAAGTTTATTCTTATTCTTAGTTAATTGTAAATTGTTGTATGCGTATGGCTTGCGAATGTAATGCTCAGTTAACTTAAATAAACCAGGCTTGATGACGTATGCAGCCTGCATATGCGACCTCCGCAGGCTGCAACCTTTGGACTGTGAAACGGCCTCTGTGTATCATAGCATCGAGCGAGCACAAGACTGTGCTGTTATGAAACCAGTTGGAAAAAAGATCTTGTGTATTGTTTAAAAATTTCGTGTGTGTTTCTCTATGTGAGAGAATTATTATTTGATGCAAATAATTCTAGCCAGCTCAGCCAAACTTTATCAGCTGGCGGCTCAATTTGGCTTAGGAAATTATTGGCTGGTGGCGGCTGAACTTCTAAATGGCGCTTCGGGGTCTAGTGGAAAGTGCAGGACCAAAAAATGTTTCTCCAAATATTGTATTCTGTCTGAATTTCTTCTTCTTAGCTGGGTTACACATTTTTATGTTGTAAATTGATGGAAGCAAGGCTTCTTAACTGTGAATTTTGAAGGGGTGTGATATGTAAACAGCGAAATTTCAGTTGGTACACTTGATAATATCTTATCATAACGGTATTGGTGGTATATAAATGTTTAATGTATCAGACATCCACATTAACGGGCTGCAAACCAGAATTAAATCTAGAATTGGCTTTTTATTCAGAAATAAAGCTTCTTTTACTTATGCTGCCAAACATACACTAGTAAAATGACTGTCCTACCAATACTAGATTTTGGGGATGTCATTTTTAGAACTGCCTCTACATCTTTTGTGAAGGTTAGATGTGGTCTATAACAGTGCCATTCATTTTGTTACCAATGCCTCTTTTAATACCCATCATTGTGATTTAGATGCGCTAGTGGGTTGGCCTTCCTTACATACTCAACGCTGACCCACTGGTACCATTTTATATTTAAATCAATTTTAACCAAAACCCCTCTGTATTTGAACTCTCTTCTCACCAATGCTTCATCCGTTCCCACACGACTATCAGACTACCCACACTACTTTTGCCCATTTGCTGTACATGCTGACTTCCCTTTTTATAATTTTATTCTACATTTATCTTTGCTCTAGATCTTTTATTACAGATTAGGATATATTAATTGTTATATATTGTTATTTGAATTTATTGTCTAAAAAACTTGGGCCTCATCTATTTCCTTGTGTATTTAATGTGTAATTTGTGTAATTTTTATGTGTAACTATTTGTCGTCTTGAACCTTGCTTTATCTTGGCCAGGTCGCCGTTTCAACTGAGAACGTGTTCACATGCTTACCTAATAAAGGTTAAATAAAAAAATATATAATAAAGACATAAATGCTGTTGTAAGATGATTTCTGTGATGGAAATATTTTTGTTAATTGAGTGAGCATTCAACATTTTGGTTTGTTTGATTTATTAACACATGCCCAAAAATGATTTTTTAATAGTCTGTCATGATAGCACAATGTAAGAGTTTGGCATGGATTGAATTATAATGAAGTTGTCTTGTTTTTCAGGAGGTGATGTTAGACTGGTCAATGGTAGTAATCACTGCTCTGGTAGAGTTGAGGTCTTTCATGATGGTCGTTGGGGAACTGTGTGTGATGACTCTTGGGACATAAATGATGCCGCTGTGGTGTGCAGACAGCTGGGATGTGGAGAAGCTCTTAGTGCAAACAGTGGGGCTTATTTTGGTCAGGGGAGTAGCCCAATCTGGCTGGATGATGTTGCATGTTTGGGAAGTGAGAGCAGCATAAAACAGTGCAAACACAATGGACTAGGATCACATAATTGTGGCCACCATGAAGATGCTGGTGTTATATGTTCAGGTATGAGAATATTCATCCATTTAATTCTAAGTGCCCACACTTTACTCAGTGGATAGCCCAATAAAACAAACAGTTTTTTCTTTCATTTTAAAGTTTTAAATGTTTCAATAAGATTTTCAGATACAAATAATTTTAAAGACTGAGTAAAAAGTTGCAAAAGTATAAGAAATATCCAAGAAATATGTTATCTGCATCTCTTAAACCAATCAAATACATTTTAAGCTTGACACAAGTTTTCTTTCATCTCATACATCAGACTTGTTAAGATTGGTTAATGGCTCTGATTCCTGCTGTGGAAGAGTGGAGCTCCTTTCCAACGGCCAATGGGGAACTGTGTGTTATGAGAGCTGGGACATAACAGATGCTGATGTTGTGTGCAAACAATTAAACTGTGGCAGAGCCATCAGCGCCTCTCACAGTGCAGCATTTGGTCAGGGAAGTGGAGTGAGTTGGACAAATAATTTAAGATGTGTTGGAAATGAGACCACCTTTATGAATTGCTTAGAAAAAAGTCAACGTAGCTGTGGCCCTAATACAGATGCTGGTGTTGTTTGTACAGGTAAGTCAAATAATTTGGGAGGGACTACAGTTAGATGGTAGTATTTTTGTACTCCAGTGAACATTTATCAGAGAAAAGAACCTTCGAGGGAACTTCGACGCTGCGTCAGAGCTGACGCTATGGGGAACGCCTACAGCGTGACGCCGTCTGAGTATGTATATCAAATTCAACCAACGGTTGGGCGTGACGTCATAGACTGAAGCCAGAGAGCATAAATACGGCAGAAAGGAACCCCCACTTTATCTTTTTAAGCCTCAGCGGCTATCTATGTGTGTGTGTGTATCAAGAGTGTTTGAATAGCTTAAACTGTGTGACTGAATAGTTTAACTGTGTGGCTGATAATGAAGGAAAATAAGAAATCAGAAAGTTTAGGAGCTGAGCACGCTCACGCCGCTCTTGAGGGCACGGTGTGACGTTTGTTCATTATGATAACTTATCTTTCAAAATGCTCCGTTGTTCCTCCTCTGGGTGTGGAAGCCTGCATTGCAGCTACTTCCCCTCATTGAGAGGGAAGTGATCTCGTGTAATCTTCCCCCGAGGGGGTTGATATATTTGAGTACAGGGTAGTGAGGACGCACAGCTATCCTCCCTCTGCCATATAATGATTTAATCAAGCTCAGTATACGAGGCATGGGTCGAAGTTTAATCCAAATGGCCGGAAGAGCGTCCGCACGATAAGCTGCCAGAGCCCTTCCAACATGCTAAAACTCAGCCAAACACCACTCGGGCTGTGTGTCGTTGTTTTGAAGAGTCAAGACAATGATCGCGTTTCTCGCGGCTTAAGTCCTGCGTCCACTGAGGTGGTGTAGTGTACTTTGACTGTGAAAGCTCTGCCTCGGGAGGGTTTGGAAGCACGCACTGCAGTCACTTCCAACACGATTGGGAGCCCTATGCAATGTATTACCTCTGAGGAGATATATGTTGTAAACACAGCCCTTCTCTTCACAGACTGCTAGTTTTAATATGTATGAACCAGCAGATAATAAAGAAACTATATCATTCAGCGAATTAGATGAGAGATTTCTTACAAAATGAGTGCAATCTCAACACCAGAGGCTTCCTTTCTTTCCTGATCTCCATTATTATGCAAGTCATGGAAAAGACCATTCTCTGACCATGTTTACACAAGCACTTCAGCTAGCTTTTAAACATAATAGGCTATATTTAGAGAAAATTTTTATGTTGCCATTAGTGGCTTCATCCCTAAAGCCTCCAACATTCTCAATATTTGTGTATAAGGCCCTATCAAGGTATGCTCTACTGGGGAGTGTGGGCTTTATCTGCCATTTATGGGTCCCACACCTCTTAGTGCCCACCTGTATTAACTGTGAACACTCTGCCATTGCATCTTTAGGGCATTTGCATACAATTTATATTGACGATTGGCTAATATTAGCACAGCCAGCACAGATGGCAGCACAGCATCGAGATGTTGTGTTTGCACATCTAGATACCTAGCGTTGAGACACCAAGAAAAGTATGTTAGTCCCAACACAGGTGATCACATTTTGAGGATAATATGGAACTCAACGATGATGCAGGCACAGATGTCTCCTGCTCGTGTCATGTCCATTTTTCACATTAGTGAATGAGTTGAAGCTAGGTCAATCGCACACCAAGTGGTGGTTTTAAAATCAGGGTTTTTCCTCGAGGGGCAACCCTTTTTGCATGTTCAGGGTTATGCGCACGTCTTCGTACTCTAGAATATGTAAAGATTTCAGGTTTCTGTCTCAAAGCCCGAGGTGAGGTGTGGTCTGTCGCTGCATGACATTAATGACAGATGCATCTCTCTTAAGTTGAGGATCAGCTATGGAAGGCCAATAGGACAAAAATGTCCAATCAGCTAAAATGGCAGGAAAAGTGTGCTTCTCCAGTAGAGAGGACCTCTTTTCTGGGTGTAGTATGGATTTCTACGATAGCAGGCACGGTTGTCTCCTGCTCGTATAGAATTCATCCTTTAACCATGGGGTTCCTTAAGGGGCAACCCGTTTCTCATGATCAAGGTCACACGCAGATGCTTTGTGCCATAGTATTATGGAAGAAACAATGCTTCCTTTTGGCCAGTGTTGGCCTTTTTACCATGTTCAGGGTTACGCGTGCACGTCTTCGTACCCTTAGAATATGGAAAAATGCTGGCTTTCTGTCTAAGGCCCGGGTTGAGGTGCGGACTGTTGTCGCATGACATTAATGACAGATGCATTTCTGTTAAGGAAAAGTGTGCTTCTCCAGTACAGAGGACCTCTTTTCTGGGCGTAGTATGGATTTCAATGACTGCAGGCACGGTTGTCTCCTGCTCGAATCCATCCTTTAACCATGGGGTTCCCTGAGGGGCAACCCGTTTTGCATAATCAAGGTCACACGCGAATGCTTTGTGCCTTAGTATAATGGCAGAAACTATGGTCCCTTTCTCAAAAAGGCCAGTGTTGGCTTTTTCACATGTTCAGGGTTACGCGCATATGTCTACGTGCCCTAAGAATATGGAAAAAAATTTGGGTATTTGTTTACAGGCCCCAAGTTAGGTGCGGTCTGTCACCACATAACATTAATGACAGACGCATCCCTATCTAGCTGTGATCAGTTATGGAAAGCCAAAAGGGCAAAAATGTCCCATCAACTAAACGCCAAGAAAAGTTTGCTTCTCCAGCACAGAGGACCTCTTTTCTGGGCGTGGTATGGATTTCAACGACTGCAGGCACGGTTGTCTCCTGCTCGTAAAGAATCCATCCTTTAACCATGGGGTTCCCTGAGGGGCAACCCGTTTCTCATGATCAAGGTCACATGCAGATGCTTTGTGCCTTAGTATTATGGAAGAAACCATGGTTCCTTTCCCATGAAGGCCAATATTGGGGGCTCAGGGTCGTCACATCAGGCTTACGACGGATGCATCCCTCTAAGGCCAGGAAGTCAATAAGGTCAAAATCTATGTAAGTCCACATGGAGCAGACATACCGCTGAGGCAGGCATGAGCTTGGGGAATGAAGACTCCACCCACATGTGGGGGAGCAAATTTGGCTCAGGTTCGGCCAAGCGAAAGCTGACCTGTTTGCAATTCAGGAGAATTCACATTGTACTCTTTGGTTTTCTCTCTTTCACCCAGTCCCACTCGGACTGGTTGCCATGACACAGGAAGGGTCTGAGGGCCTCCGGTGTGTTTTTCCCCAATTGCTCAGCTCCTGGGAGTTCTGGAGAGGGTCCAGCAGCACAGGCACAGCTGTTGCTCGTAGCCCCGTGTTGGCTGACCCGAGTGTGGTTTTCGAACCTGGTCACCCTCCTAGACGGCTCCCGATTTCAGGGGCCGATCTGGAGGGATCGGTAGTCTCAGGCAAGGGGCACTGTGTTTTACCCCAGCCTAGAGTTTTTGGGTCTGGCCTCTGAGGAGGACAGACTTATAGAAACGGGTCTCTCAACTGAGGTTGTGCAGACTATTTTACTTCCAGAGCTCCCTCCACCAGGAAATTATACGCATTTGAAAAAAGACTTTAATTACGTGGTGCCAAGAGCACTTATATGACCCAGTTAACTGCCCCTTGGTATAGTTCTGGAGTTTTAATAGGAGCAGTTTGCAGCAGGGCTGCCTCCTTTGACCATTAAGGCTTATGTGGCAGTTATATCTGTCTTTCATACCTTAGTGGTCGGTCCCTCATTAAGTAGAGACCATCTATTCATGCGTTTCCTGTGTGGCACTCAGAGGCTGAGGCCTGCGAGTCATTTTAGGATCCCTGCGTGGGATCTGTCTGTGGTCCTTGAGGACTTATCAGGGGCACCATTTGAGCCATTGATACCATTTCAAAAAAAGTTTCTTACTCTGGAAACTATATTTCTCCTAGCTATTACCTCCATTTAGAGGGTAGGAATTTTATTGGCTCTCTCTGCTTCACTCACTTGCCTCGGGTTCACTCCAGGCATGGTGAAGGCTTTCTACCCTAGGTCGGATTACGGGTCTAAGGTTCAGAATAATATTCCATGTCCCATAATATTGCAGGCTTCCAGCCCTCCACCTTTTAAGGATTTAGCCAGAGGGCGCTTAATTTGCTGTGTTTAGTGCATGCACTGGACATGTATGTGCATAGTACTGCCGGTGAACAGAGCAGTTATTTAAATGCTTCGGTTCAGCACGGACTGAGTTCCCGGCCACCAAGCAGCTTTTAGGTAGATGGATTGTCGAGGCTATCCCATGTGCTTTTGAAGCCTCTTGACGGCCCTTTACTTTAACCGTCAGAGCGCATTCAACTTAAGGTATGGCAGCATATAGGCAGAGGTGGAAAGAGTAATAAAATATTGTACTCAAGTAAAAGTAAAGTTACTTTAATAATATTTTACTTAAGTAAAAGTAAAGTTACTGGTCTAAAAATCTACTCAAGTAAAAGTAAAAAGTAAGTCATTTTAACTTTACTCAGAGTAAAAGTTACTTTTTTACAGGGGGGAGAGGTGGAGGATTCTATTATAGTTCAAAAACGACAAGGGAATATACATCTTAAACTAGTTGTTTTTAATTGTAGGAACATCTTTACAATTAAAGTGCAATAACAAAAAGTTAATAAAATAAAAAGCTTTTTTAAAACTAAGAAACATTTATGGAATTGTTTAATGATTTTTAAATGTGAGTTATGCATTTTTGAAGGTGGTCAGCAGCTAGTAAATACAATCACTATAGTAAAGTTGTAATTGATGTATTCCTGGTAACATACATTATTTCATTAAATTATATATAGTGTAATGTTTAGAAGGAACCCTCATGTTACATATAGTTTAAATGAGCATATAATGAGATAAGTGCCATGGCTATATACGTTTGACACGTTTATTGTCTTCTAGCTTCTCTGACCTGGGTAACTGATGTCAGACCTTTATTCTTCTTTCTCTTTCTATCTCTCTCTCTCTCTCTCTGCAATGTCTAATGACCTGCGCATTCTCGAGGACATTCTGTAGTTGTGTTTGACTTGACGCGAAGCTAGACCTCAGAAGATAATGCACATGGTATTAAAAGAAGTAAAAGAGTAAAAGAAAAAGTACAGATCTTAAAAACTACTCAAAAAAATAAAAGTACACAAAAAAACTACTCAATTACAGTACTGTGAGTAAATGTAATTCGTTACTTTCCACCTCTGCATATAGGGCCCTGTGGGCAGGGGCCTCGATCCATGATATCTGTGATGCGGCAGGCAGGCCCTCACCACTCACTTTTGTACACTTTTGAGTTGGATCTCAACTCTATTCCTGGTGATCGTGTGGTCTTAGTTGTGCATTGGTCTCAGTTGTGCTTTCTACACACAGACAGGCACTTGTAGTCTGGCGGATTGGGTATAACGTTCCCCATAGCGTCAGCTCTGACGCAGCGTCTCGTTCCCTCGAAAGGGAATGTCTCAGGTTATGTATTTAACCCTTGTTCCCTGAGAAGGTAACGAGACGCTGCGTCTTCCTGGCCATACTTCCGGCGTGCCTGAATACCCGCTTCGGCTTATGTGAGATAAAGTGGGCGTTCCTTTCTGCCATATTTATGCTCTCTGGCTTCCGTCTATGACGTCACGCCCAACCATTGGTCGAATTTGATATACATACTCAGACGCCGTCACGCTGTAGGCTTTTCCCATACACTCTAAAAAATGTTGGGTTAAAATTAACCCAACTTGGGTTATTTTGCAACCCAACGTTGGGTTAAATATGGACCAACCCAACGCTGGGTTATTTTAACCCAACAAAATATTTTGATTTTTTAACCCATCTGTTGGGTAGAAATAACTTTTTGTTGGGTTGAAACAACCCAACGTTTGGTTAATGTGTTTAAAGCTGAAATTGTGTGGTTTAAATTGCTTTCATACCTTTCATTGTGGTGTCTATAAATAACAAAGCATAGATTTAATTGAAAAAGCATATTTATTGCACATGAACAATAAAAGAGTACATAGCCCTACACAAACAATCAACTTTCTGATAAAAAAATATATTAGTATTATATCTCACAATCTAAAATGACAGATACCCAGTTAACATTACAATTAGATCAAGTAAAAGTTGTACAAGTAAGGGATAATGTATTGGCATCATGTCATCACAGAAAAAAGCCCCAACAGTTTCTTCAGGACAAATGTCACGAACACATTGGGTTAGTCATTTGTAAATTTAATGTCGGATATGTAATTAATAGACATTGATATTTATTTTTTGTGTAATATAAAACTGTACCTGTCAAAATGATTTGCAGCATTGGAGTTTTTAGTTTTGAGCAGTAGTAGAATGTCACAACTGGCCAATTAGAAACTAGCATTTTAGAGAACCGTGTAATAAGAAATGGTTAATGTAACACATAAGATCAACACAAAGTTACAGTCAATATATGATCAACATGAGTTATTACCTTAGCATGACAAATAACTACACAGACTTCTTATAGAAAGGGATTCCGTTCTTGGGAGTTTGTAAAAACAGGCTTCAAAAACATCCAAACTGATGTGCACTGCTTAGTAAAATGAATGTCCAAAACATAAAAAAAGTTTAAAACATGTCAACATCACCAAGGAGGGTGTATTGCTGGAGTGACTGTCTGTCAAAAACAATGAAGGCTTGATGGCAGAGATCGTCATCTTCCAATCCAAGGACAAATGGGAATGGTTTTGTCACCTCAGCCTCTCAGAAGAATGCAACCATGTTGGTCCCAACCTGTTGAAAACAGACAAAACACTTGTTAGAATGCAGGCAAAGACTCTAAATGGATGATGCAGCATTATTATACAAAACAAAACAATTCATATTTCATACACACAAATGTAGTATCTAGTTTAATTGTAATGAAATGTATAAATATCTGTTTTATTTCAATAACCTTACAATATACTCTTTGTTCATGCCAATAATTCAGATTCACAGTAATTTCAGATTCTGCCACGTCACTTTACCTGGCAGTAAGCCCAATTTTTTAGATTTTGCAACAACCTGCATACTTGCCCTTATTACTTAATATAGCCAACACTTTATTAGCATATATTACGTAATGAATACAGTGCTGGACATTAGGGGAATAGTCTACTCATTTTCAGTATTGAGCTATGTTGTTGCCTTGGCTGGGAAGAGTTGGTGCATCCCTCTATCGTCTGTGTGCGTGCACGTAAGCGCTGGAGCGGGCTGCGACACTTCGATAGCATTTAGCTTAGCGCCATTCATTCAATGGTACCAATCAGAGATAAAGTTAGAAGTGACCAAACACATCAACGTTTATACGAGCAAGTTTGGTGGTACAAAATAAAACGTAGTGCTTTTCTAAGCGTATTTAAAAGAGGAACTATATTTTATGGTGTAATAGCACTTTTGGGAGTACTTTGACTGGGCGCAGTAACACCCTCCCTCTCCCATTATGAGAGGGAGAAGGGGAGCGGACTTTTCAGGCGTTGATGTGTTTGGTCACTTCTAACTTTATCTCTGATTGGTACCATTGAATTTATGGGGCTAAGCTAAATGCTATCGAAGTGTCGCAGCACGCTCCAGCGCTTACGTGCACGCACACAGATGATAGAGGGATGTATCAACAATTCTTAGTTAAGGTAATAACATAGTTTAATATTGAAAATGAGTAGACTATTCCTTTAACGTTTGTCCCTAAAGTTAATGTTTTAGAGTTGCGAGTAAAAGACAATTTTTCTTGTCCGAGTTTTAACTCTATTCCTACTTGTAAACATGTCTTCTTGCTAGTTCACAAACAAAATATTAAATGTTTTAGGTTGCTTGCAACGCAAAGTTTGCAATACTTCCATTACTTACATAGACTTAAAATTTTCTTCCCACTTTTGTAGACAGGAGTTGGAATATCATCATGGGGTTCTGTAGAGAATTTTTTTTTAGGTTAAATTAGTAACTTTACTGTCATAATACTCAGCAAACAACTATTGTATTCCCAAGTGTACCTGGAGGTGATTTGTTGATGCTCCTGGTTCTTGGCTGGGAAGTTGCAATATTCTGTCTGTAAAATGCAATGCCCAAGTTTCAAATAGCTTTTCGGCATTGTCAGGAAATAACACAGAGAACTCTTGTGAACTCTGAAAATAACAAATCATGCATTCATTTTCAATAAAACTTTAATGTAAATTTATGCGATAATGAATGCTATGTGGGCTAGCTTGTCAGTGAACTACGGCTGCGTGTAGTAAATGGTGCTTCACCTGTTTTCAGATGATGGCAATTTACTTCTAATCACAGAACCGGCTTTACCGATGAGATGGGCTTGACAATTTTATACAATTAAAGAGATAGTTGGGCCAAAAATGATATTAAACCCATGATTACTCACCTCCAAGCCGTCCAAGATGCATATGTCCATCATTTTTTCAGACTAACACATTTTCAGTTATTTTAGAAAATCTTTTAGATCTTTCAGTTAATCAAATGTAAAGTTATGGGGTCCACTCCTTCAAGTCCAAAAATATTTGCATCCATCCTTCACAAAATAAATCGATATGGCTCCACGATAATAAACAAAGGCCTTCTGAGGGTAATCCGTGCAGTGTTGTTGTAGAAATATAACAAAAATAACTAGCTTCTGCTAATGGCGCCATCTTGGTCGCGTCCGCATTCAAGATGAGAGCTGTCCTGAATACAGAGGAGTCTAAGATGGCGGTATTACTGGAAGCTAGTTATTTTTGTTTATAAAGTTTAAAAATAGATATTTCTACAAAAAAACGGCACGGATTACCCTCAGAAGACCTTTGTTTATCATCGTGGAGCCATTTGGATTTCTTTTGTGAAGGATGGATGCACATTTTTTGGACATGAAGGAGTGGACCCTGTAACATTACATTTGATTGACTGAAAGATCGAAGACATTTTCTAAAATATCTCAAAATGTGTTCGTCTAAAAAATGATGGACATATGCATCTTGAATGGCTTGGGGGTGAGTAAATCATGAGTTTAATATAACTTTTGGGTGAACTATTCCTTTAATCGTGCAACCTTACATACCACTTTTGAAAATGACATACGCACAGCAAAATAAGCAGGGATTCTTAATAAAGAAATGCTTTGATATGCGTCATTGTATCAGTAGCAACATATAAATAATAAAAAACAAGTGCATTTTCATGTTACCTGTAAATAACTTTGTAAAAGCTGGTATCAGAACCTCAAAGTGACATTGTTTTAGCTTCTCCAGGAAAAAAATATCCAATCTTTTATCCATCAGGGTCTGAGGAAAAGAGCCAAAACTGTGATTTAAGTGGGCATCATCAAAAACATTTGAAAAAGACAAGAATGTCTGTAACTTACACAGACCAAATGAGAGTTCACAATAAGTGACCCTGTCTGTGAACTCAAGGCTAAAGTTTCATGATCTAAACATGATATTAAAAGCATCAGTTTGATTTCAACTTTTACAACAAACGATTATTTATTTAAAACGTACACGTTTCTTCCTCATATTAACGTTATCTGTTTTAAACTGAATTTCTAAACCATTAGAATACGTTACATTCTAACGTTTCTAAAATTATTAAAAGCCATGTTTAGACATATTTCATAAAACGTTCGATCAAACGAAATATTTAAATAATTTAAAAGCAAGCATATAGATTTACTGGGCATTACAGACTAGCCAACGGAAGCTAATAAAACTTTTAATAAGAGTTATGTCTTGTGAACCATCATTTTGCATACTTTTGCATTCAGAAATAGCTTAAATTATTAAAAACAATGATACAAACCTTTTCCTTCAAATAAATCAAAGATAAGTCGATGAAAAACCGTGTATGAATCCTGAGGTGATGGTAAATTCCCGCGTTCATATTCTCGCCTGAACTTATGTTTAAAATACATTTTGTGGACTAGAGAAAGTAATATTGAGAAACAGCTATATGTATCTATTAAGTTGGCTCTGCTTCAAAATTACCCAATATATAACCCAACAAGTTGGGTTACACAAAAACTACCCAACACTGATAAAACAACCCAACAAAATAACCCAACTGGCTCAACCCAGCAGTTGGGTTGAAAAAACAACCCAACGTTTTTTAGAGTGTAGCGTCAGCTCTGAAGCTCCGTCTCGTTCCCTTCTCAGGGAACAAGGGTTACATACGTAACCTGAGACGTTTTTCCACAGACATAGGCCTTGGCTATGAAAGCTTTTGAACATTCAATCGCCATTACTGCTTACACTTAGTAATTTGACTTTTTCTGTTTGTTACCTTTGCCATAATTATTAAATTTAACTTAGACTTATTTTGGACTTATGACTCAAACCTTATAGTTACTGAAATTTTGCCTCTGTGTCAAAATTGCCTTGCCCTAGTATACTTCATCAGTGTGGTATCTAAATGTTACAATATTCCTGAGAGCTTTTCATTCTAAATAAAAACTCATATTTTGCAGGTAATCTGCAGACGCCCACGCTTACCATTATCTCTCATTCAGTTGTGTCTCCTGGAGAAAACATTCAGTTCAAATGCACAACACCTAATCCAAGATGTCTGGAAAATGCTGAATTCCACCTGTTCAGAAGATCATCCACAATATCCTCTCAAACAAGTGTATCTAGTGTGACTTTCAGTCTGACTGTAGACGTCTCACATCAGAATCAGTATAGCTGTGATTACTCTTACAGGAATGATACCATTAAGTCTTCCAGGAGTAACACTATTGAAATCACTGTAGGTGAGTGTGTTCACAATGAATTGCTGCTTTTCTGCATTCCTGCACTTGTCACAGACACTTGTTAATCATATATTAGTTCAAGATTGTCAACATGTCTTCCTCTTGTTTTCTAGTGAACCTGCAGAAGCCCAAAATTTCTCTCAGTGGATTATTTGACTTTGGTCCTCAGGGTTCAGTGATCACCAGAGGTCACAACTTCACTATTACTTGTTCATCTGTATCTCAGTATTCTGGAGGCTTCTTCTCTCTGTTCAGTGGATCAAACATCATCAGTAGTGAATCAGCTGTCAATCATTTAGCCGTCTTCATCTTTCCTGAGGCAGATTATTCACATGAGGGAAACTACAGTTGTGTTTATAAAGTGAATGTGTCCTCACGGAACTTCTATTCAGATGCGTCTGACCTGCTGCTCATCACTATCATAGGTGAGTTATAGATGTTTGATCATTGTGTACTAACCAGACTTGAAGCTTAAACTCTAGAGTGTTATCTTATTGGTCAAAAATCCTGCAGTGTGTTTTGGCTTTGATATTGTTTCTGTGAGCTGCATCTTTTCATGGGAAGAGACAAATTTCTTTCACTTGGTAACTTGTTGCATTGTGCCTGATAGTGTACTTCTCGTCCATTGTTTTTTACATATTAAGATATCAGACATACTATTTTTACACATACTGATTTGACCTACTACACATACAATCTAAAAATTGTGCTTAACAGCACTAAAAGTGATAAACTGCACCAATGGAGAACCTGGGTAGAACCATATTGTGCTATGTTGAACCATAAAGGGATGTGTACACCACAGCTTTAAATGATGTCAGGTTGACATTTTCAGTTCGGCTATCACCAGAGAAATATATGCTAGCTGCTGTCATTTAAAAAAAACACCACGCTTCCATTTGAAACAATTGAACACTTGTCATTCCTTAGCACCACTTATGGTTCTACAGAGGTGCTATATAGGTGATTGGGATTGCTAAAAATGGCTACATTATTATTATTATTATGAGCTTTTAGTATTATCTAGCACCATTTTTTTTAAGAGTGTACTGATTTACTGATTTTGGATGCAGGGTTTAACTTGGTGCTGCTCAGACCAGCATGTGTACTGTATGACATCAAAGTATTGTAAGAGCAATTCGAGAACAGACTGGCTGCACTGTTTGATTTCTTAAATCACTTGCACGGTACCAATCGTGATAGCACAATGTAAGAGTTTTGCATGGATTGAATTATAATGAAGTTGTCTTGTTTTTCAGGAGGTGATGTTAGACTGGTCAATGGTAATAATCGCTGCTCTGGTAGAGTTGAGGTCTTTCATGATGGTCGTTGGGGAACTGTGTGTGATGACTCTTGGGACATTAATGATGCTACTGTGGTGTGCAGACAATTGGGATGTGGAAAAGCAGTTACTGCAGACAGTGGGGCTTATTTTGGCCAGGGCAGTGACCCAATCTTACTGGATGATGTTGCATGTTCTGGACGTGCGAGCAGCCTAATACAGTGCAATAACAATAAATCACATAACTGTAAACACAGTGATGATGCTGGTGTTATATGTTCAGGTATGATAATATTTATCCATGCAATCTCAATTTTTTTTAAGCTTACTGACAACATTAATTTTCTCCCCAGCACATACTATAATTGCTGATCAGATTCTTACTAAGACCTAGTAAAAATAGCAAACAATTCTATGTTTTTGGTGATCAATTTCACTATTAGGTAAAAAAAATATTGATTTGAGGAACTCTGTTCCTTAACTCCAGACCTCTGCCCCATCCCAGAATGTTTTAGATGTCTCCTCAACACCTGATTCAACTCAATAACCTCCTTCCAGAATGTTTGAAATGAGGAGCTCAGATGCAAAAGCCGCTAAATGCCACCTACATCAAATATGAGGTCATGATATTAACCAAATCCTCATGGCACGTGTTATATGTTCATCAAAGACTTGTGCTTCAAAACCATCTTATCCTGGCCTCAGGTCATTAAAAAATACAGATTTGTTGGCATAATTCATTAAGAGCCTGATAAAAAATGCTCATTTACAAGAAAACATGTCAGATGCACTTAGATGGTTTTGTATCTGGGGCCTCATTTATAAAAGTGCGACGTAGGAACTATCCTACATTTCATCTAAGACCATGATTGTACGTGTGATTCAGAGAAAAGGAGCGTACGCCTCTTTTCCAGATCTGTGGTTTATAAATCACAAATGATCTTGAAATTGTGCGCAGCTGAATGCTCTTAGAATTCCGCCTTGTAAACGCCCCTTATTTAATTCATTAGCATATAAATATTAAATTGTCAAAGGTCAAATTCTCTGACTGCTACAATGGCGAGTGTTAAGAAAACATCTTTGCTGTCGTTTGCTAAAGTTTTTAATATTTCTAAATTCTAACATGGAAACTTTATTGACATCACTCGAGTTAAGGCGATTATTAATGGACCTTTCAATTCACGGGTTTCATTTAAATATAGTTTTACACGTAAACATAATATTTGTTTCAGTTTGGCATGTGTCCTGTCTGCGGTGTAAAATTAAGATATTTTCAACTTTAAAATTCAAAGATCGTATCTTAAACTGTCAGAATATATTCCATATGGATTCATTTGGATTTACAGATGTTTAACATTAAAATCGATGCATGGGAATAATTTATATTATTTTTTGAAATACATATCACTCCTAAATGTCGCATGTCCCTTGTACATCAAGGCTTAACAATTTAGTTCCTTTCACGTCATTTTAATCATTAAATTCAATCGTTTTTACTTTCATTCAATAAAGCACATGTTCTGTAACATTTACATTACATGCTTTGTCCTTGTTGCATTAGTTTATTAGTTTATTACGATAATTCTGCACAGATTTCTGTAGTTCAAACAACTCTGAATTGTAGTTGAGAACATCACTGCGCACTATTAAAACATTGGTGGGTTTAATTTGGGCTCAGGCTCATATTTACAGTTAATGTGTCGGTCGGGTAAGGCACAGACACAATGTGCAAGGGTTCGGTTATGTTTTTGGGGCCCGATCTAAGCTCTTATACAGATGATGTTGATGCTGTAAAAGTTTCGAATATGCCTACCTGCAATACTGCAATATTGCCACAAGGAAACGTGCGTACGTCAAGTCGGAACCTGACGTGGAGGTAAGTACTTTTCCACGTCAAAGACGAATTTTATAAATCTCAGCGTTGGAGTGGATTTGAGCGTACGCACAGTCTAAGATTAAATCTAAAAAAAAACGCTTTATATATAAAATCTTCTGTGGAAGGTGCAGGACCATAAATAATACAATATTTGTTTGTCCAAATATTAAATTCTGTCTGAATTTCCTCTTCTTAGCTGGGTTACACATTTTTATGTTGTAAATTGATAGGAGCAAGGCTTCTTAACTTTGAATTTTGAAAGGGTGTGATATGTAAACAGCGAAATTTCAGTCGGTACAAATATGGTACAAATGTTAATATGTGATCATAATGGTATTGGCGGTATATAAATGTTAAATGTATCAGACATCCACCTAACGAGCGGCAAACCAAAATTAAATCTAGAATTGGCTTTTTATTCAGAAATAAAGCTTCTTTTACTTATGCTGCCAAACATACACTAGTAAAATGACTGTCCTACCAATACTAGATTTTGGGGATGTCATTTATAGAACTGCCTCTACATCTTTTGTGAAGGTTAGATGTGGTCTATAACAGTGCCATTCGTTTTGTTACCAATGCCTCTTTTAGTACCCATCATTGTGATTTAGATGCACTAGTGGGTTGGCCTTCTTTACATACTCGACGCCTGACCCACTGGTACCATTTTATATATAAATCAATTTTAAGCAAAACCCCTCTGTATTTGAACTCTCTTCTCACCAATGCATCATCCATTCGTAACCTGCGCTCTAGCAGGTATATTTCTCTAGTAATACCTAAAGTAAATACTTCTTCTGGCCGTAGCTCCTACCAGTTTGCAGCTCCATACGACTGGAATGAGTTACAAAAGACCATGAAACTTGAAAACACCATCTCTCCCACTTCTTTTAAAGTACAACTATTAGAGCTTTTGCCCATTTGTTGTACATGCTGACCTCCCTTTTTTATAATTTTATACTACATTTATCTTTGCTCTAGATCTTTTATTACAGATTAGGATATATTAATTGTTATATACTGTTATTTGAATTTATTCTCTAGAAAACTTGTACCTCATCTATTTCCTTGTGTATTTAATGTGTAATTTGTGTAATTTTTATGTGTAACTATTTGTCGTCTTGAACCTTGCTTTGTCTTGGCCAGGTCGCCGTTTCAACTAAGAACATGTTCACATGCTTACTTAATAAAGGTTAAATAAAAACATATATAATAAAGACATAAATGCTGTTGTAAGATGATTTCTGTGATTGTTTCAACATTAGAATATATCAAGTACATAATGGAAGATAATGGAAAAAATATTTTTTGTGAGCATTCAACATTTTGGTTTGTTTTATTTATTAACACATGCCCAAAAATGATTTTTTTACTAGTCTGTCATGATAGCACAATGTAAGAGTTTGGCATGGATTGAATTATAATGAAGTTGTCTTGTTTTTCAGGAGGTGATGTTAGACTGGTCAATGGTAATAATCGCTGCTCTGGTAGAGTTGAGGTCTTTCATGATGGTCGTTGGGGAACTGTGTGCGATGACTCTTGGGACATTAATGATGCTGCTGTGGTGTGCAGACAGTTGGGATGTGGAAAAGCTCTTAGTGCAAAGAGTATGGCTTTTTTTGCTCAGGGGAGTGACAAGATCTGGCTGGATAATGTTGCATGTTCTGGAAGGGAGAGCAGCATAAAACAGTGCAAACACAATGGACTTGGATCACATGACTGTGGACACCAAGAAGATGCTGGTGTTATATGTTCAGGTATGAGAATATTCATCCATTTAATTCTAAGTGCCCACACTTAACTCAGTGGATAGCCCAATAAAACAAACAGTTTTTTCTTTCATTTTAAAGTTTTAAAATGTTTCAATAAGATTCTCAGATACAGATACTTTTAAAGACTGAGTAAAAAGTTGCAAAAGTATACGAAATATACAAGAAATATGTTATATGCATCTTTGTAACCAATCAAATACATTTTAAGCTTGACACAAGTTTTCTTTCATCTCATACATCAGACTTGTTAAGATTGGTTAATGGCTCTGATTCCTGCTGTGGAAGAGTGGAGCTCCTTTACAACGGTCAATGGGGAACTGTGTGTGATGAGAGCTGGGACATAAGAGATGCTGATGTTGTGTGCAAACAATTAAACTGTGGCAGAGCCATCAGCGCCTCTCACAGTGCAGCATTTGGTCAGGGAAGTGAAGTGAGTTGGAAAAATCCTTTAAGATGTGTTGGAAATGAGACCACCTTTTTGAATTGCTTAGAAAAAAGTCAACGTAGCTGTGACCATAATACAGATGCTGGTGTTGTTTGTACAGGTAAGTCAAATAATTTGGGAGGGACTACAGTTAAATGACACTATTTTTGTACTCCAGTGAATATTTATCAGAGAAAAGAACAGTTTTACCACAGACATTGGCTATGAAAGCTTTTGAACATTCAATCGCCATCACTGCTTACACTTAGTAATTTGACTTTTTATGTTTGTTATCTTTGCCATAATATTAAATATAACTTATTTTGGACTTATGACTCAAATCTTAAAGTTACTGAAATTTTGCCTCTTGTGTCAACATTGCCTTGCTCTAGTATACTTCATCAGTGTGGAATCTAAATGTTACAAAATTCCTGAGATCTTTTTATGCTAAATAAAAACTCATATTTTGCAGGTGATCTCCAGACGCCCACACTTACCATTATGTCTCATTCAGTTGTGTCTCCTGGAGAAAACATTCAGTTTAGATGCACAACACCTAATCCAAGATGTCAGGAAAATGCTGAATTCCACCTGTTCAGAAGATCATCCACAATATCCTCTCAAACAAGTGTATCTAGTGTGACTTTCAGTCTGACTGCAGATGTCTCACATAAGGATCAGTACAGCTGTGATTACTCTTACAGGAATGACATCATCAAGTCTTCCAGGAGTAACACTATTGAAATCACTGTAGGTGAGTGTGTTCACAATGAATAGCTGCTTTTCTGCACTTGTCACAGATACTTGTAAATCATATATTAGTTCAAGATTGTCAACATGTCTTCCTCTTGTTTTCTAGTGAACCTCCAGAAGCCCAATATTTCTCTCAGTGGATTGTTTGACTTTGGTCATCAGGGTTCAGTGATCGCCAGAGGTCACAACTTCACTATTACTTGTTCATCTGAATCTCAGTATTCTGGAGGCTTCTTCTCTCTGTTCAGTGGATCAAACATCACCAGGAATGAACCAGCTGTCAATCACATAGCCGTCTTCATCTTTCCTGAGGCAGATTATTCACATGAGGGAAACTACAGTTGTGTTTATAAAGTGAATGTGTCCTCACGGAACTTCCATTCAGATGCATCTGACCTGCTGATCATCTCTATCATAGGTGAGTTATAGATGTTTGAACATTGTGTACTAACCAGTGGTGGACGAATTACACAAATCATGTACTTGAGTAAAAGTAAAGACACCCAGGGTAAAATATTACTCAAGTAAAAGTACTTGCTTAAAATTTTTACTTGAGTAAAAGTACAAAAGTATCTGCGTCAAAATGTACTTAAGTACAAAAGTACTGTGATTTATAATGGCCGTATTATTTTTGTCACAAAACTCAAACTATGAGAAAAAACTCTCTTGGCTCACCAATCTATTAATAGAAGGACATTAATTAATCAAACACTGATGTCTATTAAAATTATCATAAGCCTAAAACCTTAAAGCAAAAAAAAAAATCCTTTAGCATCAAATGAAATAAAAGGCTTTGAGAGCAATAAGTCTCATTTCAAGATTTATTTGTTAAATTATTTAACAGTTTAGGGGGCAGTTTCCCAGACAGGGATTAGACTAGTCCTAGACTAAAATAAATGAAAGAGCTGTCTAAACTGAAAACAGCTTGCACTTACATATCTTAAAATACATCAGTGCCCTTTGTTTTACTTCAAAATGCACACAGGTAACGTTTTTAGTAAGGCATGTTTGTTAAAACTAGTTATATTTCCTAATTAAACTAAGGCCTAGTCCTGGCTTAAGCTAATCCCTGTCCGGGAAACCACCCCTAAGTGTAGTAAAAACTTGAATTAAGCACAGGTTCACAGGAGTTTTCTTTTAGTAGCTGGAGGTTGATGGAGCCTCCTCACTTTCCAGGTTTCTTTTCCTTGATGATGTTACAGTAACATACCTTTTAATGTTGGCTACCATGCTTTCTCTGCAAAAGAAAAGATTCAAAACATAAATACACATCTAGAAATCAGTCTCCCTTGCTTTGACAAATACAATAAGCCTTACAAAGTATAATTTCAGAAACATTTCATATGCTTTAGCATGTCATATGTATATTGTAATACATAAATAAATGTTATTTTCAAAAGTTTTGCTTCCAAAATATATTAATACAATCTCAGTTAATAGGGAGCCCTCCAATACACCTGCCTGTTTAAGCATACACTGCATGGCTAGTCAAAATGTCATTTATATTTTACAACAGTGTTGATAGCGATTGATTGTCATTGCACAATAACACAGCACTGAGCTTCAAATACAATCAACTTAAGTGAAACAGCTATAACAGCTAACTATACGGCTAAAAATAGTTCAGCCTGCATGGCTAACTTGCTTAAAATTCTTTCATGATAACATTGTATATATTTCAACTACACAATGAAACAGTTTTCTGCAAGCTACTGTTAAGATTGCTCATTTAAAAATATAACCAGAATAAAAATGGCTTACCTCTACGCGTTTCCTTAGATTTGAAGGAGTGTTCTTGTTAAAAGAAATATCACAGTTTCAAGGCAGGCAGAGAAGACACAAAGGACTCGTTCTTTTATTCAAGGACTTTAAAAAACTTGCGTAAATAAGGCCATTGTTGTTGTGGCGGGTCAAGTTATTTCCTCCATTGTTGAATGCGGATTCACTCTCCAAACGATACGCTGGCTGCTGCACTCGCGTAGCTTACGTGAACCAGCGCGGCAACCAAAACAAGTTCAACGAAGCGCATGCTGTACCCTGATTGGTGGATTGACGTGTCACGCGTGCATATTATATTTTTTTGTGCAGCTTTAGTTTGCCCAGTTACGTTTTTTATCCACTGATAAATAAGAAGGAACGACTGAATTTTCAAAATGTAGTTGAGTAAAAAGTAAGATATTTGACTTTAAAATGTAGTAAAGTAAAAGTACAAGTCTCCCAAAATAAAAGTACTTGAGTAAAGTACAGATACGCGAAAAAACTACTTAAGTACAGTAACGAATTACATTTACTTCTTTACTGTCCACCACTGGTACTAACCAGGCTTGAAGCTTAAACTCTCCTGTAAACACATAACATCGAAACCAAGATTTAACGAGTGACAAAATGTTATTTGTTGATGTAAAATGTTATCTTATTGGTCAAAAATCCTGCAGTGTGTTTTGGCTGTGATATTGTTTCTGTGAGCTGCATCTTTTCATGTGAACAGACAAATTTCTTTCACTTGGTAACTTGTTGAATTGTGCCTGATAATGAAATTCTTGCCTATTGTTTTTACATATTAAGATTTTAGACATATTATTTTTACACATACTGATTTGACCTACTACACATACAATCTAAAAAAATGTTGCTTAATAGCACTAAAAGTGATAAACTGCACCAATAGAGAACCTGGGTAGAACCATATTGTGCTATGTTGAACCATAAAGGGGTGTTTACACCACAGCTTTAAATGCAGCTGAAAACGTCAGGTTGACATTTTTCAACTCGGCTATCAGCGCGGAAAAATATACTAGCTTCTGTCATTTATAAAAAGCACCACGCTTCCATTTGAAACCATTGAACACTTGTCATTCCTTAGCACCACTTATGGTTCTACAGAGATGCTATATAGGTGATTGGGAGCAGTGTTGGGGTAGTTACTCAAAAAATGTAATTAGTTACTAGTTACTAGTTACTTCTTTAAATTGTAATGAGATTACTTTACTAGTTACTGCATTTGAAAAGTAACTTCACTACTTATTACTTTACTTTCCTTTTTTTTTATTTACCACATAGATACATGGACATGGTTTAGGCGGGGTCGGCTTATGCATGGATTAAAGTTAAAAAAAATTCTTCTGACTGAAATTTTTTTCAGGCCAAGTCATATTCCTTTAACTAACACTCTACACTGTAAAAAATAATATGCCCCATCTACTCAATAAAATTGTGGCAACAGATTACAAGCAATATCATTAATTACATTCAACAAATCAAAATTGATTTAGATTTACTCTATAAACTCCTTAATATTTACATATTCAAAAAGCCAAACTGCAATTTGCAATTAAAATTTTTATTAAAATTTAAACAAAAATATTGTGTATACTAGACAAAGATCCAGCACTATACAATAAAAAATATTATGCCATATCTACTCAATAAAAGTGTGGCAACAGATTACAAGCAATATCATTAATTAAATTCCACAAATAAAAATTGTGTTAGAATCACTACATAAACTCCTTAATAGTAACCCATTCAAAAAGGTAATCTGCAATTTGCAATTAGAAATTAATTTAAATTTAAACAAAATATTGGGTATACAGGACAAAGACCTAGCACTATACAATAAATTCTATTAAATTATACTATTTTAATTTAACATCATCCATTAATATTTTTATAGTAATGAGTATTATATCTGATTTCAGAATGACAGACAAAGATGAATCAATTCTTATTTTATTGCAGTCAAAAGAACAGGAAAGCATCTCACTTTAATGATGTATTTGTAACAGTGTAAACTTCAAAAAGTATTTTACAGTCTTTAAAGAAAACCGTCCACATTTCCCGACGAAAGGTTCCATGTTTGTGTTCTGTTACATTGATTCACACCCAGAAAATCAGACAGCAGTTTAGACTTACTGTACTGTAATCAGTTTATAAGTTTTGAAGAATCCTGCTCCAAGAAAAGTTTCTGAAACACCTGAAAAGATGCATGGGATACTGGAGATTCAATGCATAGATCCAAGGATAAAGCATGCCCTGTGAACACCTTTAAGGCCTCAATAACAATTCCAGCATCCTTTGGGCTTCCACTCCTAGAAGATCCATTCTTTACAATTACAGCCATCACAAGCTGCTCAAGTCCCGCATCTTCATCTTTATCCTGCAACATTAAACAGCAAATATGTCTTAAAACCTTTATAAATGTATACAGCTTTAATATTGAAATAATCCACACATTAAACTTGTATATTAAAATGTTTTAAAGAAAACTGGAAGATATGTGCAATGGAGTTCATCTGAGTTTGTGGCTTATTAGGTATGTTTGAAATGTGCAATAATATTGAAAACTGATAAAAAAAATTCTCATTGGAATTACAAATAATATCAAAAAATGTTTGAAAAGATATATAATCTATATTTATAATTAGGGCAAATCTTTTCCCTACATTTTTTTTCTGTCACACGACAGTCACATATTTATTTGTTAGCCAAGTTACTCACATGTGTATATACATACACACATACACTATATACACAATATAATATGTACAATATATTCATTTAATAACATTCCTCACCTTTTGTTGTGAATAAAGTTCTCCCTCAGCAATGTTTCACGTTGCCTGCAGGAAGCTGCAGTACGTTACAGGCCTTCACGAACACACAATTTAGATAATAGGTCTCGAAATTAATAATAATAATAAAATGTTCAATTTACATTATGTAGAAAGCTTAAACATTTTAAAAAGACAACTTATACATTTAATATCTTACTCACCTTTTGTGGAATTAAATGAATAATGTTATATTTCCCCTCAGTAATGATACTGTACTCGCGGGAAAATTCAACACAGGGCGTCGCAATTGAGCACACAATTAATTTACATTGAAGAATAGTTTTATATTACCAATTTATTCGAATACTTTGTGGATATAGTTAACACAAAACTAAATAAACCGAAAAAGACCGCAGTAAAGTCACATTTATCTTTAAAACACGAACCAAGCGAGCGAGCGAACAGAATTTGTCATAATAGATACATACATATTACATAACTATGAGAGTTAGTGATAAGAGAACCCACCCATTCAGAGGAACAGTATGATTGGTCAGTTGTTCTGTCACTCAAAATGAGTTGCATCTGGACCACCAATCGCAGCATGCGAATCGACGAATGCATCCTAGATATGCGACCTCCTGGGTCCTAAAGCTGAAGTTACGTACAAACCCAGTTCATATTAATCCTTATTGTAATTAATATTTACAAATTACAAACAAATTATACAAAAAAACCCTGCTTATAGACTTATAAGACTAAAGATTGCCCGTTAAATTTACCCGAAATGAATTTTATCCACAGTTTAAACACTACATTGACGTCACAGCCAGCGGAGATTTTCAGAGACTGGCCGAGGTGAGGCGACGTTGACCGGTATATTTACGCGCGGAGCGCCGGCTGATTATCTGGAGCTCCCATCGCCACAAAACTCGAAGGAAATGTTTAAATAGGCGATATCTTTATGAACCTACTGCAGATTCTTGTTTAAAAAACATACATTCTCGACTGAAATGCTTTCAAAACTTTGAATGTTGGCACAATAACAGAAATATTTCCTAAATCCGTCTGCTCAGCACTCACGACCTGCAATACAACCCGGAATGGTTTTTAATTTAAAACAGCTGATTAATATTACGTTGGATTTATTCAGTATTCGCTACATGCGCAGATACACAATAAGAATAGCTAAATCCTTCACAAAAACAATAAGTTGTTTTTATTCCAGTCATTTTTAAAGAATTTTAACACAAAAAATAACAAACTACATGAAATTAATTTTATTAAATAAAGTTTACATATTCAATTTCATCAAATCTACAAGCCTGCAGAATGACTTTTTACAGTGTATGTAGGCGAGACCAATAGCATTTTAAGGGGAGCATTTTTTGCCATTAATTGCATATTAAAGTCTCCTGTGGCATAGGTAGCTGTAGTTTGCATGGCATTTTAGATTAAGGCGAAATAGCTAAATAACTCACTATATAAAAAGAAAACATGAATATCACCACCTTTAATTAATCTTCTATTAATTATTTATTAATTGTAAATGTACTAATTTTAGCATTTACTAATAATTTTTTGAAATCAGTTGAAGTTGAAACTGTTAACATTAGTTAATGCACCATGAACTACTGTCAATTACTGTAATGACATAAACAAGAATTAATTAATGCTTATATACTCTATATTTTTCATTGTTTGTTCATGGTATATAATGCATTTACATAAACGAATAATCCAGGGTCAGTTCTGTTCACACAACAGCTTACAGTCACAGCTCTAATACAGTAACGTTATGTATGAATATAAACCCTGAAACGATTATGTCGAGTTAAACTCGTGTACAATAGGCACACGATCTCTGTAACCATAGTGACAGTTGTAAATTGAATGACTGTACCTTTATCAAAAAAATATTATGTTACAATAGAGGGAGCGCTGATGTGCTATTTTATGCGCAATGTTTATGCTGTTTACTTTCTCCCAAGACCTAAATGGTCGTGTTTATATGAGGATACTTGCAAATACGGGATTTTTGACGGATATTTGTATTTAAGGCCAATAAAGTGGCAAAAATACAACACAAGCTCAATGAGAAGCGAATGCGCAACTTGCATACTCTTACACAGAAACACCGGGCGCATTTAGCACTGTTGTTTGTGTTTGAGTGGCTTAAAATCACTTGTTTTTAGACTGCAGTGCTTAAATATATGTACAAATGTTGTGACCACACGCAAATGCAACTGCAAGAACCGACAGGTGGATGACATCAAAGTCCCGCGAGAGCATTTCGGAAGCAGTTCTCTCTTATGATTCCTCGTCAATCGCTCTCACGGGATTTGGATGCCACCACAAGTTTACCTACGAGTTTAACAAACCCGTTGTATCAGCCACTGGTTAAATCAGCATAGCAGTCAAAAACGGGACACGGGTGATCACATACGGGAGAAATCATTTACCCTCAAAATACAGGACCACTAGTCATACTTTGCAAAGACACTTAAGGTACCTGGCTGTTCGGTTTTCTTATCCCACGAACTGAAAGGCTTGCCAATCTTCATCATTTCGCTAAGCCAAGTCAATCTCCAGTGGTCTTTTACACCTTTATCGATCTCCAAAACATTGAAACCTTCCTGCATTATCAGTTTGTCCATGTTAGCTGAAATAAAATGTTACCTCAGCTTAACGTGAAACAGACAGAAAACCCGGAGTGGATCCGTTGCGTAGTGAGTGATTACAGAACCCTTACAGTGGAGAGATGAACGTGATTTGGCTCCACTCCAGGCTTTGATCACGTCGTCTTTATGAAAAGTGAATTTAATAATTTTACAGTTGACGGAAATCCGCCTAGCGACGGAAAACTTTAATCCATGCACTGATGATGAGTGACTCCTTTAAATGACCGGTAACGTTAAGCAGGATCTTTCGCCACAAGTGTTGTATTTCCATGCTGGGCTTACAAATGCTCAGACAGGTTGCTCATCGCGTTGTCAGCAGTTGAAAGACACTTGTCGTCTGGGCATAGCGTGCATTTCACATGAATATTTTTGTCCTTTCGAGCAATAAGCTGAAAGTAATGGGAATATCGCCCCAGTGGCCGAAACCCACCGTCTTCATTTCCCGCTCCCCTTTGCACCAGCAGCTACGTCAAATCAATCTCTATGGCAACGGCACACGCATGCACGCACCACTTAAACAGACAGAACTTTACACACAGGCAAACACTGCTTGGGTAAGGCAGGAAAGCGCGTTCCTATAGTCTAGTAAAGTAGTGTAGTTACCAATATTATTAGTGTAATGCGTTACTTTACTTCGTTACCCAAAAAAGTAATATAATTACTGTAATCCGTTACTTTGTAACTCGTTACCCCCAACACTGATTGGGAGTGCTAAAAATGGCTCCATTATTATTACGAGCTTTTAGTATTATCTAGCACCATTATTTTAAGAGTGTACTGATTTGCCGATTTTGGATGCAGGGTTTAACTTGGTGCTGCTCAGACCAGCATGTGTACTGTATGACATCAAAGTATTGTAAGAGCAATTCGAGAACAGACTGGCTGCACTGTTTGATTTCTCAAATCACTTGCACGGTACCAATCGCGATAGCACAATGTAAGAGTTTGGCACGGATTGAATTATAATGAAGTTGTCTTGTTTTTCAGGAGGTGATGTTAGACTGGTCAATGGTAATAATCGCTGCTCTGGTAGAGTTGAGGTCTTTCATGATGGTCGTTGGGGAACTGTGTGTGATGACTCTTGGGACATTAATGATGCTGCTGTGGTGTGCAGACAGGTGGGATGTGGAAAAGCTCTTAATGCAAACAGTGAGGCTTCTTTTGGTCAGGGGAGTGACCCAATCTGGCTGGATAATGTTGAATGTTCTGGAAGTGAGAGCAGCATAATACAGTGCAATCACAATCCACTAGGATCACATAACTGTGGCCACAGTAATGATGCTGGTGTTATGTGTTCAGGTATGAGAATATTCATCCTTTAAATTCTAAGTGCCCACACTTTACTCAATGGATAGCCCAATAAAACAAACAAACAGTCTTTTCTTTCATTTTAAAGTTGTAAATGTTTTAAGGAAAACTGTACATAAGATTCTCAGATACAGATACTTTTAAAGACTGAATAAAAAGTTGCAAAAATATATGAAATATACAAGAAATATGTTATCTGCATCTCTTAAACCAATCAAATACATTTTAAGCTTGACACAAGTTTTCTTTCATCTCATACATCAGACTTGTTAAGATTGGTTAATGGCTCTGATTCCTGCTGTGGAAGAGTGGAGCTCCTTTCCAACGGCCAATGGGGAACTGTGTGTGATGAGAGCTGGGACATAACAGATGCTGATGTTGTGTGCAAACAATTAAACTGTGGCAGAGCCATCAGCGCCTCTCACAGCGCAGCATTTGGTCAGGGAAGTGGAGTGAGTTGGAAAAATCATTTAAGATGTGTTGGAACTGAGACCACCTTTTTGAATTGCTTAGAAAAAAGTCAACTTAGCTGTGATCATAATACAGATGCTGGTGTTGTTTGTACAGGTAAGTCAAATAATTTGGGAGGGACTACAGTTAAATGACACTATTTTTGTACTCCAGTGAATATTTATCAGAGAAAAGAACAGTTTTACCACAGACATTCAATTGCCATTACTGCTTACACTTAGTAATTTGACTTTTTCTGTTTGTTATCTTTGCCATAATTATTAAATTTAACTTATTTTGGACTTATGACTCAAACCTTAAAGTTACTTAAATTTTGCCTCTTGTGTCAACATTGCCTTGCCCTAGTATACTTCATCAGTGTGGAATCTAAATGTTACAAAATTCCTGAGAGCTTTTCATGCTAAATAAAAACTTATATTTTGCAGGTGATCTGCAGATGCCCACACTTACCATTATGTCTCATTCAGTTGTGTCTCCTGGAGAAAATATTCAATTCAGATGCACAACACCTAATCGAAGATGTCATGTAAATGCTGAATTCCACCTGTTCAGAAGATCATCCACAATATCCTCTGAAACAAGTGTATCTAGTGTGACTTTCAGTCTGACTGTAGACGTCTCACATCAGAATCAGTACAGCTGTGATTACTCTTACAGGAATGATACCATTAAGTCTTCCAGGAGTAACACTATTGAAATCACTGTAGGTGAGTGTGTTCACAATGAATTGCTGCTTTTCTGCATTCCTGCACTTGTCACAGTTATTTGTAAATCATATATTAGTTCAAGATTGTCAACATGTCTTCCTCTTGTGTTCTAGTGAACCTGCAGAAGCCCAATATTTCTCTCAGTGGATTATTTGACTTTGGTCCTCAGGGTTCAGTGATCACCAGAGGTCACAACTTCACTATTACTTGTTCATCTGAATCTCAGTATTCTGGAGGCTTCTTCTCTCTGTTCAGTGGATCAAACATCACCAGGAATGAACCAGCTGTCAATCACTCAGCCGTCTTCATCTTTCCTGAGGCAGATTATTCACATGAGGGAAACTACAGTTGTGTTTATAAAGTGAATGTGTCCTCACGTACCTTCCATTCAGATGCGTCTGACCTGCTGATCATCTCTATCAGAGGTGAGTTATAGATGTTTGAACATTGTGTACTAACCAGACTTGAAGCTTAAGCTGTCCTATAAACACATAACATCGAAACCAAGATTTAACGAGTGACAAAATTTTATTTATTGATGTAAAATGTTATCTTATTGGTTAAAAATCCTGCAGTGTGTTTTGGCTGTGTTATTGTTTCTCTGAGCGACATATTTTCATGTGAACAGGCAGATTTCTTTTGTAACTTGTTGCATTTTGCCTGATAAAATTAAGCACAAGATTAACTGCTGGTAAAGAAAGAATAACTTGAAAATGTCTCTCTTTCAGCCTCTTTGCTTCCTGTCATTGGTGCCGGTGTGTCAGCTGTACTTCTTATCTTCTCTGCTCTTGTTATCATCTTCATAGTGAAGAGAAGACAAAAGCAGAACAACGTGGAGATTCATAAAAAGTGCTTATTTGAGAAAGGTGATATTGTGATGCATTTGTTACCGAGATCAGACCTACAGTAGGGGATATCTGAGCTGGCAGCAAAGGACACACAGGCAGTGAAGCACTGTGTATCTGTGAAATAATAAAGAGACAGACAAAATGAGAGTCGTTCCCTTGGTGCATCAGTTTACTTCTTAGATCATCAAACTTTAGTAACTGTAAACATTTCTTGAGTTACATACAAAAATAACTTCAGCTGCACATAACTGATATATGACTCACACATGTACACAAGTTATATGGATACATACACACCTGTATTCCCTAACCTGTTTTCACATAAAGGCAATATATGATTTATACATATTATGTATAAAGAAGAGTGCAGAAAATAATAATAAAGATTCACATAAATGTCACTCTTGTTACTCACATAACTGGAAAGATGATGTGTGTCACTTAAACAGACAGAATGCATAAACCAATAATACATCTAAAATCCTAACACCATTTTATCCTCATTGACTCGTATCACTTATTAAGCATGTGCACAAAAGCAGTCAAAATGGCGAATGAATTGTTGCAACAGATATACTTAACTACTCAATTAAAACACAAAAATAACAGGCAACCTCGGCTTGCCAATGCACTTAAACATCACAACAATGCTGTATAACTTAATACTTTTGAATGCATTTGCTAAACAATAAATCGTTTGCATTTGTGACCATCTAGTTAATTCAATTCGTATAAAACACATTAGAACATGAAAAAGATACTCAAAACACTTTACAAATACGTTCTTAAACCTTCCTATCATCATACAAGCAATCAGAGGAATGTTTAAAGTGCATAATATTTTACCTGTGAAATAATAAAGAGACAGACAAAATGAGTGTCGTTCCCTTGGTGCATCCAGAGAGAGGGAGTTACTTCAACTTTTTTACAGGGTTTTTTTACAGCAATCGTGGATCATGGAGCAGCTCAAAAGCTCCCGGAAGTTACTGTCAGCTTCATAGAGTTACAGTAGAACAGACCGACAATTATGAGTTTTTAAGTGGTAACGTTTAAATAATAATATTGTAATAATAATAATAATAATAATAATAATAATAATAATAATATATTGTTTATTAAATTAGTAGATTTAAGGGATATTACTCTATAAAAGTTTAGGATGGATAAAATTAGCATCCCACATGACCGTGAGCAGCCTATAATTAGAAATTCAGTTCTCTTAATGCCTTGCATCTTAATCCATTGTTGTGTAGTTCAGATAAACGATATTAAACGCAAGATGGATGAATATAGTTGATGAGTTTAAACTTTATGAGGCAGTTTCCCGGACAGGGATTAGCTTAATCCAGGACTAGGCCTTAGTTTAATTAGGAAATATAATTCGTTTTAACAAACATGCCTTACTAAAAACATTACCTGTGTGCATTTTGAGGCAAAGCAAAGGGCAATGATGTATTTTAAGACATGTAAGTGCAAGTTTTTTTCAGTTTGGACAGCTCTTAAAAATGTTTTAGTCTAGGACTAGTCTAATCCCTGTCCGGGAAACCGCCCCTATGTGTATATTTAAAGAGCCAGTAAGATGACAATTTTAAGCATCCTATCACTATTTATAAGTCCCGGACAACAGGTTTAAATGCATGCAAGGTCAAAAAACACTGTAATTTTCTCAAAATATAAATTTAAAATTACCCCACAAATAAAGTGGGTACTACCATCTTTCATATCCAAACGTCTAAATCCCTCCGTTAAAAATTTATTTTAACCACTGATTCTTCACAGCCAGACACGTTTAGAATATCCCTCCTTGAAAAAGTCTCCTTTGGTAGTGAAAACAACAAAAGCTGAAAACAGCGTGAGCTGATGTTTACACTCACACACTAGCTAGCTGCGGGCGGGTCATAGTTTTCGTTTCTCCCGCAGGCAAGGCTGTAGGCGGAGATTAGTATCTCATGTGACGTGGATAAGTTTGTGTGACGTGGATAATGTCAGGAAGAAGACTCACTCCCTATATCGACTCGTTTCAGCGATTCAGAGTCGACTCCCTGCTTTAGAAGCCAATAACTTTATTAATCGTGCACTTTTTGGTTCAACTACTTTACACGTTGTTTACATTGATAGACAGCTACACGACACACTGCAATAAAGGTTAGTTTCGATTTTGGATCTGTGTGGCTCTTTAAGCATAAATATATGAGTGTTCTAGACTTTATAATTCTGTAGACTATTACCTGTCTGTGTTATTCTTTAGCTGAATTGAATTTTGGATTGATGACAAAGAAGTTGATGGGCCTGAGTCAGACTAAAAAAACTAAGTTAAAAAAATTTAAAATGGGAAAGCAGATGGACACAGTGTTCATGTTAGCAGCAAATTCTGATTTAGTCTTAGTCTTTTGAATAACACACCACTTAGTTTTAGTCTTATTTAAGTCATCTGAAATCTTTTAGTCAAGTTAGTATCTTAGTCTAGTTTTAGTTGGCGAAATATCATAAGAGTTTTAGTCTTAGTCTAGTCTTAAGTTTTTTAGTCTTTTATGGAATGGTATTAACGTTTGAATATGCAATGCATACACAGATTTAATGGTTGTTATAGAAAACACGTGTACGTGGTCCCTGAAAATGATATGCATTCTCCCTAAATGACATGCACACACAGACACACACGTGCGCGCAGACACACAGACAGAGACACACACATGCACTTAAAATAGGGGTTCAATGGTATTTCAAGTATTCTGACTTATTAACACAGTTATAGAGTTGTTTCCTCATGCTAAACGTAGGCAAAGTGTGAAAAAAGCAGTTGGGCGTGCAGAGGTGGAAAGAGTACTAAAATATTGTACTCAAGTAAAAGTAAAGTTACTTTAATAATATTTTACTTAAGTAAAAGTAAAGTTACTGGTCTAAAAACCTACTTAAAGCTCCACTGTGTACTTCTTTTAGTTAATTCTTAGCAAAAACCCATGTTTTCTTTCAAAAGTATGTGCTCATTCATGTGTAATTACTTCCACTCCACTAATCAAAGTATTCTCGTAAGTGTAGAATCTGCTATTTAAAATACATACCGCCGTATCGCTCTCTGGCTGAATCCATGTTGTGCCTCCATCTTTGAAATACATTCGCCGACAAGGGACATTCCTGAAATTCAAGCTCCGCCTTTCGCGCTTTCAGACTACACTCACGCTGGTTGCACGGAGGTTGCATGTGTAGGCGGTATACGTCATCAAGACAGACTTATTTCAGAATATTAACAATTATAAAGCTGACAATTATTCTAAGTTAATTGTAAATTGATGTAATATGCTTATGACTTGCGAATGTAATGCTCAGTTAATTTAAATAAACCAGGCTTGATGACGTATGCAGCCTGCGACCTGCGTAGACTGAATCCTTCGGCCGCACGCCGTGTTACCTGCGATCTAATGCTTTGATTTGAAAGCCTGTTGAAGACATATTCTCGAGGACATTAAAACAAGTCGCCAAGGAAGCGAAACGGGGATTTTAAACAACAACGCGACAGGAAAAACATCAAGACCAAATTCAATATTGGAGTTAGTTTTCCAAGATGGGGCTCAATGGACACTGAAGTTGCTAAGTTACTTTATATCTTCACCACAGGTAATTCAGCATATTCGTTTACATCTATACAGTCTATGTTGTAAACTTGAAGTTTTATAGTTCCTTGGCTAACTATAGCATGGTTATGGAGTTAGTGTAAACACGCATGTGGTTTTGTGTGCTCGAACCGCCACACGCCGTCTCTCCGCCCATTTATGTAATCTGAGGTACAGAGATAAATGTTTTTCATATTTTCTGACCTCTAGCACAAACACACGGTGACAGCGCTATTTTTAGCCTTTCATTGATAAAACGCCGCTGATCTGCGCGTCGTTCGTTTCATTTTACAAGCGTGTGAAAGTTGTGCAGTCTTATTTCACCAATATCAGAGAAAGCTCTTACATATACACGGACATGTAACGTATACTAAAAACATAAGCATAGGACTCTGACATATTAGTTTCGCGTCTATTTAAACCTGTGATTACTCCAGCTCATGATTAAATGACAGGAGAGGGTCTCGTCCACAGACCATCTCCTCAGTAATCTGGAAAGAAGCGGTCGAAAATGGGCAAAAAGAGACGGATATAAACACCATGTGTAAACGTAATGTGTCTCTCTCGTCCACTTGTGATCTGATCGACGAAAACACATCTAAATACCAAGTGTAACAGCCCCTGTGATATTTTTCCTCGCGTGGATGAAAAAGGAGTGTCTAAGCTACGTTTATGGTTGTTTTTTGTATGTGATTTTAAGCGGACATATCATGACAATCAGACTTTTTACATGTTTAACATAAATCTGTGTGCTTTGACGGATCACACGATTGCAAATTGTTCATTTTTTTCATTGCTTTAGCTTTAGCTACTGGAAGCCATGTTAACCTTGACATGACAGGGCCACCGTACTAGTTAAAACGCATTCCGAATGGTGGGGGCTTGAGCGTTATAATCAGTTGGTTGTCATATAGATTTTTACCGCTAGATGGGAGTAGATCCTACACAGTGGGGCTTTAAAAAAAGTAAAAAGTAAATAATTTTAACTTTACTCAGTATAAAAGTTAAGTTTTTACGGGGGGGTGGAGGATTCTAGTTTGGTTAAAAAACGACAAGGGAATATACATCTCAAACTAGTTATTTTTAATTGTAGGAACATCTTTACAATTAAAGTGCAATAACAAAAAGTTAATTAAAAAAAAGCTTTTTTAAACTAAGAAACATTTATGGGATTGTTTTATGATTTTACATGTGAGTTATGCATTTTTGAAAGTGGTCAGCAGCTAGAAAATACAATCACTATAGTAAGGTTGTAATTGATGTATTGCTGGTAACATACATTATTTTATTAAACTATTTATAGTTTAAATGAGCATAGAATGAGATGAGTGCCATGGCTATATACTTTTGACACGTTTATTGTCTTCTAGCCTCCCTAACCTGGGTACCTGATGTCAGACCTTTATTATCTCTCTCGGTCGCTTAAATATGACCAGGGGTTTCTAGTCAGGAGGCCAAAACTGATATTAAAACTTTGTCGGACACTTTTTGGTACAAGCATACAACCTATCCAGTATTAATATTTAACCCCTCAACATGTGTTCTAGCCAGGTTGTCAGCTTAGTAAATGTTTTTTTTTGACCATTTTAACATTATATTCTTAAAAGTGGTAAAAGCGGATCCCCCCCCAAAGTGCTTCCATTTTCTATGTCCTACTGTAATTTTGGGCAAATGTGCAATATAATCCAATTTATGTGCAAGCATGATCATTAAAAAATAATAATCAATAAATACCACAAGAGTACCACACCACATTGGGCACTGTTGTGTCAGCCTAGCTGTGATTTGGCATGAGGCAGCAGATCCAGAGAAGGTGATCACAGCAGAGTCAACAGTCTGAACCAAACTTTCTAATCATGAATGGTAAATGGTAAATGGACTGCATTTATATAGCGCTTTTAACAGACCTATGGCCATCCAAAGCGCTTTACAATTAGCCTCACATTCACTCACACATTCATACACCGACGGCGGTGTCAGCCATGCAAGGCACCAGCCAGCTCGTCGGGAGCAGCTGGGGTTAGGTGTCTTGCTCAAGGACACCTCGACACTTGGTCCAGTGGAGCCTGGGATTGAACCACCAACCTTCCGGTTTGTAGACAACCTACATGAACCACTAGGCCACTGCCGCCCGATGATGATGAAAAAGTGGCAACGGCAGCTGGGATTGATGATTAATGTTGCCCACATACGGGCTGCACATGAAGAACAGTTTGTCTGCAAACCAGGGCTTTGAACAGGTTTTTATCCAATTGGTTCGTTCCGAACAGAAGCAGTATTTTAATGTTTCCGGTTTTCGGTTCTACCCTAAAACTGACGTTCCTGAACCGGTTAGAGCAAAAAAAAAATGAAGTTCATGAACAGGTTAATAACGTTCCATGTCAGCTTTGGGACATACAAATAAGTATGCTGATCATTAGGACATTAACCCTCTGGGGTCCGACCATTTTGGGAAACTCTCAGAGGTTCTGACATGCTCTTACATTTGGTCTTTTTTCAGTTGCTTTAAACATATTAATGGCAAGTGTCTCATACCACTGCGTTCAGCACAAACTGGGCTAAAATATTATATGAGCTACATGTATGTACTTGTTTGTATTTTTGAGAGAAAAATGTTTATGCGTGGTTTTTAAAAAAGCTAAATTTTTAAGTCACTGATATAAGTCCACAAAACCCATACTAAACATGTTTTAACAAGACTTTTCTAAACAGAATCTAATCGTCAAGAGTTTTCTCATTAAAATGATGTGAAAATCATTTTGCTTACTCATTCATATAAACCAATATACTGATTTAGAAATTGTAAGACAGTTTTTGTTTAGAGGGGCCGTATGCGAGAAAGGATTGATTTACAGCTAGCAAACAAAGGCTCGCATAATGAGCTGCATAATGAGGCAGGAATGTTGGGAACTACAGTAAAGAATGTGAGGACAAATGTATACATATTTGTTTGAGGTTTATTAAGAAGTTAACAATATAATAAAAATAGAGATGAAGGTCAGTAGGACATTTTCAGTTTATTTAGAAACAAACTCAATTCAAAAACTTAACTTGTATAAGAAACTGATAAACAACAGAGCTGGTCATATGTCATTGGCTAATGTTACCATATAACTTTATGTCCAAAAAGTGTTTTTCCACTTCATAGTTTCTGTACTGATGAGAGGGATGCAGACCTGTAAGAGAGTTATGGACAGCTGTTAGCATAAATTGTCCACAGAAATACCCTTACATATCGTCGCTGTCCGATGAAACTCACGTATGTTCATTTTGCCGATTTTGAGATTTTTCGACAGATTGAATGTCCAGGTTCATTTCCATATACAGTATGCGTCACATACCTAAATAGCCAATGAAAACTTGTGAAATCATGTCATTTGATTTTCACGTACCCGTTTGGTTTGGTGTCAAAGCTGTCAATCACGCCGCATATCTTCCGCCTGTGAAGCATCTCGCCGGTCTCGTAAAGTTTCATCGAAGCTCAGCACTGGATATAGCCGAATAAACATGACAATGACTTTCCTTCGAGGTAAACGTTTCCCCCGGACGCCAGACTAACATCTATGAGTTACTTAATTACGGTAGGACTGTGCAAACAAAGTATCTGTCTAGCATTGGTGTTATACGCTGGGGATTTCCCCACCACTTTGTGAAAGCATTTGGTTAAAATGTTCTGAAAAATCAAGCGATGCTTAAGACTGGTTTTGTGGTCCAGGGTCACATATGTTGTGTTGTATGCTGATGGTGTGTTTTCTTGTACATATGTAATGAAATTCATTGTAATCATTTATTAAACGAGCTGCTGTTGTGGTGCTTTGGCATTGTTCGGTTGAGCTGGTGTTGCAGGGACTTTGTCAGTGTATTGATTCATTGTCCCTTCATAGCTTGCAAGAGACATTTAATACACTTATAATTAATATTAAATAAAGTAAGCGTATTTAACGAAGACGTAGGCTATTTAATAAACTGAGCGTATTCATCTGTCAATACGAAACGCGACTTGGCCATTCTAATTAATGATCGGAAGAACGCGTATCGATCACAGTTACTGTAAAATATGCACGCATGTCCATTTAAACTCAATTTTGGTCAAATGTGGATTATATCATTACACTGGCAAGAATATGGTTACATGTAAATATGCCGTACCAAGTATGACAACGCTACATTCAACTGCTTTTGATATACGGTGTTTTTTTCACTTCCTGAAAAGTTACCGTTTTGGACATACGTGAGTTTCATCAGGCAGCGACGATATATAACTGATGGGTAAATATCACTGATAGTACATTCATATAAACTATCATGTACACAAACTAAATTCAGAACATCTCAGATAAACATCTGCAGTGATTAGTTATATAAAAAGCTGTTTTCAGATGCCCATCCCCTTATCGTCTAACTTCTGTTTTAAACGCGTATGAACTTTAAAAACACATTGCATATGGCGGCCATGTGCGCGGGCTCGTGTCTCCGTGAAACTCATAAAAACGGTGTCACGTGTAAAGCGCAATGTATGGAATTGCCTTGCATGTAAACAATATGGAATCATTTTACAGCAAATCCCGCAGTGCAGCATTACTCAAAGTTGCCATGAAGGATACGAAAGTGAATAACTGTGTCTAACACTGTACAACATGTAACAGATATCCGCCATTACGGGAGGTCACGCGTACTCGTTTGTAAATAAGCATGTAAACATGGAATCATATTACAGCACACACTTAAAAGATACAGCAGTGCAGGCTTACTGAAAGTTGCCATGAAGGATATAAGTGAATAACTGTGTTTAACATTGTACAGCATACAACAGTGAAATCCACCATTACGTGAGATCGCGTCCTCGTTTGTAAACAATGCAAAACTTTTTCAATCCGAAGCGTGCCGTCTGCTGATGCTTACTGTGCGTAGGCTGAACTGCACAAGCCATGAGCATATTACATGATAGCAAATATAAATAATATAAATTAACTGTTACTTACTTCCAATATCCTCCTCCAGTGCGTCCTCCATTGTTCTTCTTAGGTAACGATAAAGATAAATGCTTCCTCAATGTCCAGACATAAATGAAGATCTTCCTCACGTGTGTATGTATAAAGTTTAAAATCCAGACATGCGGTAAAGTCTTTAAATCTGAACTAAAATCAAACTTTACTTTTTAATGTTCGAGCTGCTCTTCATTACCATGTATTACTACTAACTAGTTACTAACCCCTAAGCCCAAAGAAGTGAGAGAGCAGTTATGTTAGGATAGAATTATTAACTATAGTGATGTGTCAATTAAATATAGTATGTGTTACAACCTGGTTCATTAATGAAGTCCAATAGCACCATAGACCACCATCTACAGTTCTACATTTCGGCTTGACATTAAAGTTTTATAACTTGTGCATCATTGCACTGTCTCTCCCTACAAGCTTTAAACTTGGCTTGACTCATTCCCATAGATAGGGGTACTGATAGATAGAACTTTTGGGATACTATGTTATGTTTCCAAGCTGATATTCACTTTGAAAACTGGTTCTCTTTAGGCGGCGATTGTTTTTTTTCATGTCTAGTTCTGTTTTCTCTTACATGTACAATAAATGTTCATTCTGACACTTCAGCAGGCACCCCATGAGTTTTGCTTTCATTTGATACCATTTTTATGTATATGGGCCTTGTGGTTGTGGAGATTTTAACATTTATTGTTGGATTGTCGAGTTGAGCTGGAAACCAAAAAAATTGTCCTGAAATCGCTGGCACAAGTAAAAAAAATAATAATTCAGCTTGACAACCACCCTAATCTCTTACCTATAGGTGTCTTCTAACAAAAAAAATAGGGTGACAGCTTGTACCAAAACATGTCCGCAAAAGTCTTAACGGAAGCCCTTTTCAGAATTGGCCCCCTGACTATTCTTTCATAAGATTTGAACTGAGGCGGGTCTGCATAAGCGCGCACCTGTCTCGTCTGTCTCCATGGTTCATTTTGCGCGTTCTCCCGCCCATCAATAATCCATTGCGGGTCTTTATTACCTTGCTTTTTAAAATATTTTTTTACTCAGTAACAGATATGATTTAAAATGTAGCGAAGTACAATACTTTAAACAAAACATACTTAAGTAAAAGTTAAAGTACAGATTTTAAAACTACTCAAAAAAGTAAAAGTACACAAAAAAATTACTCAATTACAGTAACGCAAGTAAATGTAATTTGTTACTTTCCACCTCTGTGGGCGTGTTACAGAGTATTTCTGTGCCGAATGCACTTCGCCAGGGTTCGTACAAGTTTCGGAAAGTTTTTTTTCGATTACACGTCTAACTGACATTTCAGGGGTTTTCTACACGTATCATTTCTTTATATGGGCACTTCCCCCGGAAAACCCCGCCCACCCGTCAATCAGCATGAGACGCTAGAACTTACAAACATTCACATCACGCGACAGCTTTGTTTAATTTCAAAACTCAACAATGGCATGAAAGATGAAGTGTGTTTTTGGATGTAAGGAGAAGAAAGTCAGCCTTATGAAAACAATGGATATAGTTTATTATCCGGGGTAGCAGCGAAGTTTTGCGTGTGTGTTTGATGCACTGGATTTTCCCAACCGGGTCATGAGTTGCATGCGGTAAGTAAGACTTCTGTCTTATGCTGTAAATATGCGTGTGCATGTTATATAAATGAAATGAACATGTAGTGAATCATAAGTTATAAGTGTTGTATAGTGTTGCATGACTCGTACTTGCTCCACCCGCGTTAGTAACTCCTCCTTCTTCATTTTTTCGTACGTTATTGTCACGAGTGACTTTTAGGGCGGAACTAAAGATGTGAGGAAAAGTTCCGCCCAGACCGATTTATGCAAACACCCGTCACTTCCGGGTAACCCGGGGCAACGAAATTAGAGGTAATACGCATCAGGTGTGTGTGATGAGGTGGCGAATGCTGATTGGGCGATCCACACGCTGTGAGGAGTATAAAGGAAGCTTGTGAGACACAGGAAGTGTGCTTGTGGATGGTTGGAAAGAGGCGCTGCGGGCGAAGTTCCGTGTATGTTACAGAGACAAGGCAAACGGGCAGAAACAACAGAGAGGATTCGCTGAAGTGGATGAAGTATTAGGAGATGAGCCATCGAAACAGGTTTGGAGAAAGCTACGTTTGAAGGAGTAAACATTTACCTGTGTGTGCATGTTATATTGAAGGCTGCAAAGACGATCTCTGGGCGGAAATACTGCAGTGTTGTGGGCTTTCTGGAGAGCTGTTGAAAGAGAGAGAACGACACAAAGGAAGGGAGACAAACGTTACGAAGACTGTGAGTACAAGTGGTTTGTTTACTTTCACTGAGACATCAGAAAACCCTGTATTGAATTATAGTAATAAGTTCAGCAAAATCAAAAAAAGCAGTAGGCGAGGCGAGTAGTTTGTCCGAATACATAGTATTCGAAAAACAGTATGCGAAAAGTACCCGGACTACTTCCTGTTAGATTTTGCAGTGTGCATACGATGGACACCTTACTATCCCATGATGCCCCGGGAGAGGAATTATCCAACGAAAGAAGAAGAGGCATGCGGCTGTTTTCGCGCTGGAATGACATGACGTGATGACGACGTATGTCACGTGATGTAGCAACATGGCGGATGTAGTACATTTGAATCTCATTCATACTAACCGGATTCATCATATACAGTACCTACTGTTTTAACGGCAAGTAAGTAGGAACTTCATCTCATTCAGTACCTACTGAACAGTATGCGGTTTTGGACGCAGCCGCTCTCTCTCTATGGCTCTGGGTGCATCACTTTACTTCTGAGATAACACCCGGGCAAAAGCTAGTCTCTATGCAGTGGTTCCCAATCCTGGTCCTCGAGGCCCCCCTGCCAGAAAGTTTTAGATGTCTCCTTATTTAACACACCTGATTTAACTTATCAGCTCGTTAGGGAGACATGTTTACCATTTTTTATGTAGGCTGATAAGTTGAATCAGGTGTTTTAAATAAGGAGACATCTAAAACTTTCTGTCAGGGAGGCCTCGAGGACCAGGATTAGGAAACACTGCTCTATAGTGTGCTTCACAGGAGCACTCAAGCGCCATCCGTGTCATCCCGTGACACCAAAAATGAAGAGGATGATGAGGACATCTATCAAAATGTGGAACTTGATAAGAAAGACTGTGAAAATGTGAGCAGCGATGACTCTGAACAGGATTATATTAATGTGGATCCAGATAATTTAAAACAGGGTTATATGAACGCAGACACAGATGATTCTGAAGAGGATTATGTTAATGTTGATATAACAGAAAACAGAGCTATGGTAGACAGTAAATGTGATGATGACCTCTATGAAAGTGTTATGGATAATGAGTGAACCTGAAATACAGTAGATTTTTAGAGATTGCAATTTTTATCAAAGATGGATTGGTACAGTACAAATGTTGATGATGTGATGATGATGTAGTTTGATGTAGCCCATCACTAATGTGGGGTCTCTTGATGCCACTGTCTGGTTACTGTAAAAGCTTTGTTTTCTCTTTTGTTTTCTTTAATTGTTTTCAGAATTATATATAAACAATATTGCTAATAAGATAAAGATTAAACTTTTTTCATTGTTAATGAAATGCTAAACTATGTTTTGCCATCAGAAATATCTTGATTATGTTTCCTGATGTTTTTGTGTATTAATAAAGTGTGAAGATGGGGTGGTCGGTTGTCTTGTTTTAGGCTAAGGAAAAACAACAGTACAATCTGATACATGCTGGAAACTTTTTAAAAAGGTTAATATTTTAACAGGCTCTGATTTTTAACTCCAGCATTAATTACCAATGCAAACAGCCAACCAAATTGTTGCAGCATCTGTCTGTTATCTCACTAGAAACACTGTGTCTTAAGTTGTACTACAGTATAAAATGAAGAGCCATCAGAGTTGTGAAAACACCCACAGGCCAGGGACAGAGAAGTGGGTTTAGTAAGTGGTTGTGGCAGGATCATGGACAAATGCATTTTTATAATCATCAGCAGCATTTCTTTTTAAGGCAACAAAGAAGATAAACTTCATACTGTATGTTCTGTTCAGTCCGAAAGAGAACAAACGGATCATGCTGAGATCTCTTCTTACATTAATATTGGGTAAATTACATTTTCAAACTGCCTTTACAAATATTTTGTAGTCCGTTAAAAAATGTATACAAATATGAACACAAAGATTTTTTACTTTAACATGACTGAGGGAGCAGCTGGTTAACACATCTGAGAAACTTGTGCTTGTGATAGAAGTTGACAATATGTGTGAATATAGAAATATTACTCACATATAGTAGAAATCAGGGGCGTCGGAATAAGTTTAACATTGGGGGGGACACATATCGGAAACCTGACAGATCCGTTAATGGCTTGAACAGAAATATGTCATAAATGAAAATGGGTCAGGGGTGAAAATAGTGAGAAGGATAATACCCCTCTAGGGGGGTCTGGGGGTATGCTCCCCCACAAGGAAATTTTATCCGTCAATCTGATGCATTTTGAGATGCATTTTTTGCCATTGATGTCATATTGAAGTCGCCTGAGGCATATATATATATATTTATACAACAGTTCTTTCTGGTTCTCGAATCTGATTGGCTAAGAGGCGTGCAATATTCTACTGATAACGGCACAGTAACCGCTTCACCTTTCGTATCATTCCGCCACCTAGTGAATGGAGGTCCTCTAAACAGGCTCATCTCTGAATGGAAAAACTGCCCACACATGGACACACACAAACACGCTGTTCTGAATCACTCTCCGTGTGTCTCATTAGTTCACTAGCTCGTAAATCAGTCTGTGAATACCAAGTTATTATTCCGTCAAAGATCAGCGCTCTTGGATGTTACGTTAAACTTAATGGAAGTTATGTCTTGTCACATCGTGTGGACGATTAACACATGGAAAGAGGAATGTAACTTGAACTATTTTTTCTGGAGGAATATCTCTTCCCAGAACGCGAAAACACTGTAAGCACCGCAGCTTTTAAATGCGGACATTGATCATTTACTTTATCATGACGTGACTATTAAAACATGTTATGAGATATCGCCACTGGTATATTTATAAGCAGCATGCAAAAACATCTATCTGACACTTATAAAAAACTGTTTTATATAGTACTGACAAGAACAAAGTTTAATAATAATAATCGAGTGCTCGTATCGCGTTAAGAATAAATGGGAAAGCAATAGTAACGTTATACAAGTATAGTTTTATTAACTTTTACCTCGCACCAAAACAATATCAACACTAAATATGCATAAAAAAACAAGTAATAGTTTGATCATGACACCAAATACTGCTGATTTGATCTCATTTTGACGAGATGTCAGAGATGTAGCCCAGAAAGAGCTGTGACGTCCGCTCATGCTTTGGTTCTCATTCGTACCGAATCTCACTAAGCAAACGTTCAAACAGCCAGGCGCTATCTTTACTAATCGACTGCAGATTTAAATATAATACATATACATTCTCGACTGCACTAATCTTAAAACTACACTTTGTGACCAAGAAACGGTAATATAAAGAAACGGCTTTTCCGTCCATTGAGTTGTTATGAGATTCAAAGCAGCCGAAAGGGTTACCTGTCATTCTGGCCGCCCTCAAATCCGTGGCGGAAGAAGTAGTTCTCAAACAAAGAGGCTTTTAAAATAACTCCGTTGTTGTTTTCTAGTTTTCGTTTTTCAAACGTGTGCAGTCGAACTGTTGTATAAAAGCAATATTGCTCTCGGAGTCGTGTGATATAGCTCTATATCATCACAGCTGTGATTGCCTCCGGCACTCGGCCTACGGCCTCTGGCCTTATCTCAGCCGTGATGATATAGAGCTATATCACACTCCTACTCGAGCGATATTGCTTAAATATATATATCCCCTCCAATATTGGAGACAGTCGCATTTGTCCCCCTAAAAATTTTATACTGCGCATTTGTCACATTTGTCCCCCTAAAAGTTTTATTATATACCCCTATAAATTTTATATATTTTCTTTATTAAAGTGGGTTATTTAGTCGTTTCGTCTCAATTTAATATGCCTCAGAAGCATTTCCAACTTTGCTTGGACATTCTCGTGCGTGATTCACAGTCTGTAACTTATGTGTGTTTTAATTAAAGACAAACTATGGAGTTATTTTACCTTAATATAACAGCTTCAAAGTTATTTCGGTGGTAAACAAAGTCATAGTAGGGCGAATCATCCTCCTGTTGAAGCTCGGGGAGGACACCGCTGTCCCTCAAGCAATGCAAGCTTGAGGGAACCACCCCTGACAAATCTCGCGAGAATCACGACTTGCTTTATGGCTTGTTCGACTTTGTGCGGCGCTGCAAGGACCGACCGCCGGATGACGTCAAAGTACCGCGAGAATGATCCAAGACGGCACTATGACGTCATCCAATATAACAACTGCACGCGCGACTTTGAGACGTGAGGCTAAACGATTTAAAAGTTAAGAAAGCGCGTTCGGAAGAGAGTAGGAAAAGAGTAGGAAAAGTTTTTACTCGTTGGCGTGAGCTAAAAGACAGCACTGGATGCAACATAGATGCTGATCTGGCGATCTTGTTGAAGGACTAGTAAGTAAATCTCTTACAGTATTTGTAAACTTGTTTGCGGTCTATGTTGTATGTTGTTGCGCTTGCTTGTAGTATGTCATGTTTGTCAATATCTCACATATCTCACATAATTATCAGGACATAAATAAGCCTAGAGGTTGTAAATAGTGTAAACATGCACAATTTGCAAACTATTATGATAAATAGCAAAAATCATGTATAGTGACATTATAACGAACAATGTTATGAAATAATGCAACGTACACAATTAACTTTGTCATGGCATTTTGTAATGTTTACATTACAATAAAAGAACACAAATGAAATGATACCGTAGACATAGGGGCCAGTCACACCAAAAGCCTTTTTTGAATGATATTCTATGGGCAGGGCGCGTTTGCGCGCTGTTTATGCGCGCCGAGCGCCTTGCGTTTTTTTCCCGCCTGCTGCGCACGCGTTTTTGAAGGAGCGCTGAGAGCGGAGAAGCGCCCGACGTCATTCGCGTCTTTCAATTGTCCAATCGAATGAGTGGAGAGGCGGGCCTTACATTGTGGTGAGGGAAGTTTACAGTTGCTTTGAAGAACCGGATTCCACTCGCTCACTCTCTTCTGAGTGTTCGTGGACGTCTCACTCTCAAACAAGGTCAGAGCAAGCCTCCTCTTTTTAAAGTTTCTGCTAATATGACAGTTAACAGCAAAAGAGCGCTCACGCTTCAATATTTGATTGACAAGACAGCTGACTCGGTGGTTGCTTAGCAATATGAAAAACCGCGTCGCACTGCTCTTTTTTAAAAAAGGCAGTGAGTCGCGCCCTGTGTTTGCAAGCGTTTAAAGCACTTTTGGTGTGACTGGCCCCATAGACTATAGACTGTTTACTTGTGATTTAGGTGTAATCATGTAAAAACGTTGTAACTTAAGCCAGCAAACGTGGTAGGCTACTTTATTATTATATGCACTCTACACTTGGAATAAACTTCTTATTATCCTATTAACATCATCTGTAGTTTAGTTGACTATGCAGTAGCCTAATATTTGTATAAAATTGTGAAACATTACCTGGTCATTATCTTCGGAGGTGAACTAGAGTGGGAAATTACGACAGTTGCAAGTATTCTCCAGCAACTTGAGGGGTCGCTGTTTGACAAAAACGCCGAAAATGCATAGAGCGGCTTTAACTTATTTGTTAAAGTATATGATGTTGACTGGAAACTACAGCTTACAGAATCTATGTAAGATTTTTTTTTGTCACACGTAGATTAATATGAAGGGGATAGCGTTTTTAACCCTTAGTGCAGGAGTCACGAGTGTTTTGTTTAAACTTTAAAGGACTGTGTTAAAACTAAAGTAAAGCTGTAAATTAACAAACTATTAATAAACATATGTTGTAGGCATAAAAGTTATAAATTAGGAGATTAGCTATCATTTTGACAAATGGCTCAAATCAATACCGTAGGCTATATTCACACAAAACCATACTTGTATTCAGGGGCGTAGCAAGCTTTTCAAAAGTGCTGGGGATGGATGGATGAAATTTTAATTTTGACATAAACACACCAGACACACGCATACATGCACCTGGGATGGAAATAAGCACCACCCATGACACAAACTCACACACATGCTCTCTTCCTTCACCTCTTTCACAAACTGTAACATTCCTTTTTCATTGCTCACCTGTGAACCTTCCTGTGCTCTTTCTAAAACTGATGCCTCCAGCAACCTCATCTTCTAAACAAGGGTGCATTGGTAAAAAAAAGGCTGTGGAACTAGCAAACCTATAGTGAATATTGAAAAGTAATATCATGAAATTAATGCAACAATATATGATATAACATATAAAACGAGATTACTCTGTTTTTTTCCAGAAATCTCGTTTTTTTGGTTTTGCATTCCAATAAATATCAATTAAACTGCAGTTGGTTGTTTTGATTTAAACTTTCATAACTTAAAAAATACAGCTAAGTAGCACCATAAGTAAGCAATAAGGTACGAGAGGCTGTGCTGTATCGTGAATAAGTAGGCACGACGCGAAGCGGAGTGCCTGCAACCCCTTCAGCCGTTACTTATTCACGATACAGCACTTGCCTCGAGTACCTTATTGCTTTTATAAAACGGTTACCACACAATATTAAAGTAAAAAAAAATATTAGTGCAACTTTCATGAAGTTAAATCAATAAAAGCATTCCTTCCGCTAGAAAAAAATAGTCCCTGACTGCGAACAACAACATGAAAGCTCAAAAAAAAACAACAAACTGTTCTCAGACTTTGTCTCATTATATGTTTATGTGTTGCTAAGGGTGTTGCTAAGGGCGCAGTGATATTAAATAGAACTGTTGGGTGAAGCGGTCATAGCAGTGTTTTATTGTGAATAAAGCACACCTATTGACCAATCAGAATCAAGGATTGGAACTAACCGTTTTATAAAACAAAATAATAACATGATAACATAATAATAAACATGTTTTGACAAAAATGTTTAAAACTGAGTTATCTCATTTTGCAAAGAAACTCTTCATATAATGGTAATAGGCTACTGTTGTTTAATGTCAACATCTTTCAGCATTCAACTTCACTTACAGGATTTCTCTTGAAAAAGATGTCAATCTTCTCTGCCTCTTTCTTTCCTGTATCTTACTGATACTGCGTGACTAAAAGATAGTGGTAAGCTTGATAGTGACATGGGTCTGACAGGACTGTGGCTGCTAAATTTTGCTTCCTTTCTTTGGTGGTCTAAATAATGTAACAATTTACGGTTTTTACATTAAAATAATATAGGCTACACTTTTCTTTTATTGTTTGCATACTTGTAGAAGAACTATGCCATAATTTTAATTTTTTTCTCCTCAACTGGTACAATCAAACACAACAGGTTAGTATCCACAAAGTATTTAGCTAATCAATAATGCTCAAAATATCAAAATCATTTGCACTAGCAATAAAGCCATGAATACACTGCTTAACAATGCCAGTTTGTCCCTCCTCCTTGTCAATTCCCTGCCTTCTTCATCACAGTTACTTTATACATTGCATGCCACATACTGTAAGGTGACCAGATGTTTTAAATGAAAACCGGGGACATTTCCTAGTTCAATGGTCAAAATATTATTAAAATCCCATTAGTTGTTACCTAAGAAATAAAAGTAAATAAAAATGGGGACAAAAGTTTTTTGAAAGTTTTCTTATTTTTATTGTTGTGGGTTCACTGCAAAAAATTACTTACTTCTTACTTAATAGTATTTTTGTCTTGTTTTTAGTACAAATATCTAAAAATTCTAAAGCCAAAATGCATTTTCTTGATAAGCAAAATCAAGATCAAAAACCCCTAACAAAAAACTGCCAAAAAACTGGCTTTAAGACAAAAAATTATAAATTGAAGTAGATTTCTGCTTAAAACATGCAAAAAATCTGCCAATGGGGTAAGACATTTTTTTCTTGGATTAAGTGTTGGCAATTTTTTTTCAGCACAAATGTAATATTTTTGGTCTAAAAAGTACACTAATCTTCTTATTTTGCCTACCAAGAAAATGCTATCTGAATTAAGAGTTTTTTGATATTTACTGAAAACAAGAGAAAAATACTAATAAAACAGTTTTATAATGTGTTTTTTTTTTTGCCTTTTTAATACTTTTCTTATTTATAAGAAAATATTCATATTTATCTTTTCTATTTTCTTCAGTTGTTTCCTCTTATTCTGCTTTATTTTGTATACTTTTTTGATTATAGTGATTATCGCAATTCCCAACTTGACATGGTCCACAAGTAGTCCATATGCCGGCAAATGATCACAAGCTGGGAATCGAACTTGCGAAAAGTGTTGAATGTGCGAAAGCACCACATGTCGTTGCGCTGCCCACAACACCATCAGCTCCTACGGTAAAACTAATCTTGCATTTAGTGATGACGCTGGTAATGACGATTCTCTCAGACCAATCAGTTATCTACAGTGCTTTCACATCACATTTTAGCATCAGCTCAAAAGCCCCCAAAAGTGAGCTGAAAATCTTCATCCTGGTTGTCCACCAGTTTCCATCCCCAAATATGGTTGGGGGTGTGGTTTAAGTAGTCAAGGATGTATTTTGTTTGAACAAAATGGAAGAAACTTTGCTGCCAACAACATTTCAATGAGGCAAGCAATATCAAATGTCAGTATTCTCTTCCACCATCTTCTTATAACAATTTTGAATTTAGTTAGGTTTAGTATAATGCCACTTTTATACTCAAACACATCTATAGAGGATACATTACATATGTAATACCTTATTCAAATAAATAACCATTTTAGAGGACTCACACACAGGCCTCTGTTCGGGCTAATTCAGAGTTGTTTTGATCAGTTACACAACTCCAATTTAAGTTATTTTTGGTGCAATACATTTTACATTTGAATGTCAAGTCTGTGTTGTAGCAAGAAAAGGGTATGTGTCTTAAAACACATTTTGAGTAGGAGTTACATGGCATAGGCTACATCTTTACATCTCTGGTTCACCCCAAACAAAGTTAAAACCTTACAGTAATCTCACAAAATCATGTATTCCATAAGTATATAATCATGTCAGTGAAATTTAGTCCAATGGATTCATAGACCCATAAATTATGGGGTTAAACACCAAGATTGCTTGGCTAGGTCAAATAATGAAGGAGTTAGGATGTTTTAAGGGCTTCCTGCCTGTCTTGGACGCCATCTTGAAAATTACACTTTTCTAGTGGTCAAACTTTGGTAAACTTTTAGTATGTTATTAGGGACACCTAATACTAAAAAACAGCTGAGAAACCTTTGTTAGAATTTTTTAGGGTTAGGTGTTTTTTCATATATGCAGCCACCTATTGAGACACATGCTGCTTGTGAAGGGAATCTGGTGGTGTGCTGTCATGACCACAAAGCAGCACTCCACACTTAGGACCAAAACTGTTAAATCACACTTTTTGTCATCGTGTTTGTCTCTCACATTTTGAAAATCTGTCATGATCACCTTTTGATTAAATACAAGATATTTACAACTATTTAATTATCAAAATATACCTAATTTATATAAATCATTATTCTGATTTTGGAATAAACAATATGTTTTTGAGGTCTCACACCATTCCTTCTTCTTCATTGGATAACTCCTCTCCCGGGGGCTCATGGGATAGTAAAATGTCCATTGAGTAAACACTTGGGGATATTGCCAGACATAGTATGTGATCCGGGTACTTTTGCCGACATACTACTCGCCTGGTCCACTGCTTTTTGCCTACTATATAGTAAGGAAGTAGGTGGTTTTGGACACAGCACAAGTATGTGCTCTTCAATGATTGGCCCAATGATGTTAGCCTGTTCTGATGTCGTACATACTCTTACCTGTAATCATATCAGTAAATTGATATGATTGTTCTACATACATCTCTATCTATCTCTATCTATCTATATCTATCTACATCTTTCTCTATGTCTATCTATATCTATTTCTATCACTAGCTGTTTCTCAATGAGTACGTTTACATGCATAGAATAAGCGGATAACTATCAAAAATCTGCTTATTCCAGAAAACTGTTTTCATGCGTTTACATGCAAATCAATAAGCCGGCTATGCAGACAACTTCGTTTACATGGGACTTGCAAAATTATCAGTTTTCTCACAGGCAGTGACGTCACCACCTATAGTACACAATAGTTGTTCAAAAAGTCAACGGTATATCTGTCTTAAAGGCGGAGTCCACGATGTTTGAAAAACGCGTTGGAAAGGAGACGGGCCGACTACCAAAACACACTTATAGCCAATCAAATCAAATCAAATGCCGGGTTGTGTATGTGTGGGGCGGGTCTATCAACAGAAGGTCCAGATTCTATTGGGGTAGGGGCGTGTTTGTTTAGGTGATTTCAAATATCAACATTGGCTTTCATACATCATGGACTCCGCCTTTAAGGTGTACTGTTGTATCTCTTCTCGTGTGTGCAGAACCTGTAAATGTAACATGAGCTGCTATTTTAACAGTTTCTTTGCCAACTGCTTTAGTCGAACAGAGACTTTTGTGCGTTACTTTGCGCTTACTTCCGCGTGTGACGTTTATCTTTCATACACGGAGACATGCGCATATGGACAAAACCGTGAGAACGCCGGTTAAGGTGTTTACATGCCACGCGAAATCGGCTTAACTCTTTCACAGCCAGTGTTTTAAAAAAAAGTTGCCAGCCAGCGCCAGCGCCTTTCATGATTTTCACCAAAGTTTAATGCCTTCCAGAAAATGTTCTTCTTTAAATATATAAACATACAATATACCAAATGAAAGAACAGACCCTCTGCTTTAAAAAAAAAACCGTTTCTTCCTACCTTCAGTGGTTCTTTTGGAAACCACTTTTGAATATGGGTAGGTTTATGCAAAAACACCACATTTTGAGCAAAAAGCAGAGATAATTCCATTTTTGTGACGGACTTTTCATAGAGATCCCATTCAGAGCGATCTTTAAAACAGACACGGACATGCAGCTGCTTGCCATAGGGCAATACTTCCGGGTTTAAAAAGTTGCGGAAGGGCGACACCTGGTGGATAATAGCGGTATTGCGCAAAGACGGAAAATCTTGTCATTGGCGGGGAAGCGTTTTCTCTTAATTGACGAGATATCTCGTCAATGGCGGGGAAAGAGTTAATGAGCAAAAAACTACCTGTGCCGATCGGTTTTTGCTTACGCCGTTTATGGGCTTTCCCAGATTAAAAAAAAAAAACATTTACGCGTTTACATGACCCTACGTGTTATCAGTTTATTAAGCATAATCGGCGTAAGATGAAGGAGTTGTTCTTACTAGTCCCTTCCTTCAAATGCTAGGCGATCCATCCATCCATCCATCCATATCTTATTTATTACATGTTTTGTGAATACATGCAGATCTGTCTACACAACATGCTCCTCGGTTAAGATTGTCTGTTTTTTTTCCTGCTGATGAGAGGCTTGTTCACTGCAGAGTGAGCTTTTCAGACACTGCCAAAACTATTCAATGCTAAAGTCACTTTTAAAAGGGTCTCTACACTTTTTCTATTCATATTTGACAGCTGTAATGCTCACAACTTTTTGTTGTAATCTTATTTTGTGCTACTATGGTTACTGTTCTCTATTTTAATCATAGTGTTTGCCACAAAATAGTTCCTCTATTGGTGTATTTCTGTGAAGTGGCTTTGCAACCATGCACATGTGAAAAATGAATTGAGACTGCAAACAGTGGTTAACTATTCTTTGCTATCTGTTTGGATAAGACTTCACAGGCCATTGTAAAACACTGAAATGATGCAGGTTTTGTTTTGTGACCCTATTTGTGTGGCTTGTATTTGATGGAGTGTTGGATTTTGTGTGTGGTTGTTATGATGATTGCCTTATAACAAGTCTTCAGAAGCAGTGGGATGCTGTGATAGAGAACATGAACAGAGTATACAGTTTGCACTTTCCTTTTATGATGCTTTTTTGTATACTTTTTTGATTATAGTGATTAAGTGGTAACCTTTTTTAACAAAGTTGCACTCCAAATGTGTTCTTATTGTGTTATCATTGCAATTAGTTTTTTAACAATGTACCTTTTATTACCTGCAAAAAGTCTCCATAAGCCATTAGCCTACAGTAACAGTACATTCACAGGGGACGTAAGCGTTAACGCTTCCCATTCACTTTTAATGGGTGACGTCAAGCGTTGGCGAACTGAATTAAGGATCCGTCTGCACCGCGTCACTGCTGTTGTTCGTGGTAGATGTTGAACATTTCTCAACTTTTCAAGCGGCAACGCATGCATCAGCCAATCAGATCACCTTATACAAATAACCTAGGCAGAGCCAGCCAATTACGTTTATGGAAGACCAGAGCATGTGTTGCGGGCGCCCACTGTGATTGGCTGTTGGAAACGCTTCAGACAAGCCTTCTGTCAAGCGTTAACGGTTTCGACCAGTGTGAATGTACTGTTATTGCAGGTTACCCTTTATGGGCACTTATTCCTACAGGGCAAATCATGGTGTCTGTGTTCCTCTAAATGACTTCCTTACACTTCAACAGTTTGTTTCACGTTGACATTTTCATATGTATAGTGCACAATATAAACAAAAGTATATGGATGCGGCCACCATATAGCCATAGATACAGAAATTGTGTTAAGAATAAATAAACATGTTTAACTATTCCAGTTATTTCAATCAAAACAAATATTAATGCTATACCATACAATACTAATAAAGAATTTTGTCATGTTGGAATAAAAAAAAAGGTGCTCTGCCCAAACATAATTCCCTAGAACAGAGGTCTCCAACCCTGGTCCTGGTAGGCAGTCCTGCAGATTTTAGCTCCAACCCCAATAAAACACAGCTGAAGCAGCAAATCAAGATGATAATTACAGACAGCTGGGTTGGAACTGAAGTCTGCAGGACGGTAGCTCACCAGGAGCAGGGTTGGAGACACCTGTTCTAGAATATTATTATATGCTATGTTTATTAAAAGTGGGCTAAATATTTTTTAATTTTATAAATTAATCAAAAAGTATATCAGCTCAAAATAATCAACAGCAAAAAATACTTATCGGTTAATAAAATGTGTAATGAAACTGTTGAAATGTAAGACAACCTTTAATCAAGTTGAAAACTTTATGTAGAGAAAAGGTTTCATGTCAAGGGAAAGGAAGTGGGCTTGGTGACAGACAGAAACTTGTTACATTTTTATCACGTTGCAGATTTCTACATGCAGAGACAGAAGACAGCTTCATTAAGGGATTACAAATATATGATAAGCATGATATGCATATTATTTTTGGAACACTAAGAAACAACACAAGAATAACAATGCGAAGATTTCTTCTTACTTTAATTTTAGGTAAATTAAGTCTTTAATCTGTAAATCATCTTCTACAGTAAATACAGAATAGATTTTTGTCATAGAGAATCATTTATATTAAGTATAAATTCATAGAGCTTTATGTTGTGTCTTTATGTTAAATCCTTAATAATCAGAATATATATTACTGTTCAAAAGTATTTTTCCACATTTTAGAATAAAAGTAAGGGTGTTAATGGAAACACACACATTTAATTTGCCTATGGAAGTCATGTTTTAGCTAAAACAATCTTTTTTGGTATTTAATTACTTTAAAGTAGTCACTTTTTAGTTTGCCAAAAAAATTTGAAAATGTATTTCATTGGGCCGCTTTTTGAGGTTTCACCCACACTCACTGCTTTTTAAATGGTACACTCTAAAAAATCTGCTGTAATTTTGCAGCTGGTTGCCAGTCACTTACTGTAGAAGATACAGTCAAAAAATGCTTCATGTTCATTTATCTTTAAACAAAATGTTACCAGTAAATAACATAACTGTAAAATCTACAGTAAGTTACTGGCAGCTAGTTGCCAGTAATACCCATTAATACTGTAATTTCTACAGACATTTTTTACAGTGTACTGAAAAAGTTTACATCAATTCTGAGCTCTTTTTTATTATTTTATTTTATTATTATTTGGTCTTATTTGTCTTTTATAAAACTTTATGTTATGTGCCTTGAAATAAACATTGACATTAAGCTAACTTTTTAAAATGATGTGTTTTATCTCAACAGTCTGTGCTCTGAGTTCTCCATCTGGTAAGTAGACTCTTTTCTCTTTAACTGTCTTTCTATTAACTATAGACTTTAATACTCAGACATTATATTCATTAAATGTGTAATACGAAACTTTTTCATTTAAAACAAACTAAAATCAGACACTTCATACTGTGTGTGTGCTGCGGATGGTGGGACGTTTAACTGTTGATGAACTGTTCCCCCGTAGGGCATACTCACATTCAGGCTTGGTGATGGATTTCATGTAATGGCATTTAATCAGAATAAAAAAAATGTATATCTGTAATAGTTATGTAAAAAGAAAAGAATCAGATTACAGGTACATTTTGTAAAAAGAAACTAGGATTTTTCTGCCATTTTATTCAGAAAAAAATGTAAATGTAATGTTTTAGACCGAGATATATATAGATTATTTTGTGTTACTTTTGCTTTTATAGAGGGGCGGTTTCCCGGACAAGGATTAGGTTAAACCAGGACTAGGCCTTGGTTTAATTAGGAAATATATCTAGTTTTAACAAACATGCCTTACTAAAAACATTACCTGTGTGCATTTTGAGGTAAAACAAAGGGCACTGATGTATTTTAGGATATGTCAGTGCAAGTTGTTTTCAGTTTGGAGGGCTCTTTAAAGTGTTTAAGTCTAGGACTAGTCTAATCCCTGTCCGGGAAACCGCCCCTAAATATACCTGACTATAACCTCAACATCATGAACAATATGAAAATGAAATTAAATGAGCATAAAATAAAATCTCAAAATAATGCAACCTTATTAGCAGCGGGACAAAAGTAACAAGTACTTTCGTCCTGACATTTAAACACAATTTACTTTTGTACTGAAAAACTCTGAAAAGGCAAACTTCAGGATGTGTTTCAGCACTAAATAACTTGTAGATTGATCAGGAGCACATTAAACGAGAAACACAACTTCTCTGCGTAGGGGAGAGCAGAGGCATAAGTACAATTTTTCAGGAAAAACATAATTTAAAAGAAAATGTTTTAGAAAGAGAGACATTTTTGCTGTGGCTAATAAGTGTGGTCTATCAATACCAGGTGGAATTTTGAACAAATGTAAAACAACTTCAGAATAATTTTACTTTGAACATAATCAGCGCATTGTAACTTTTGACCCTGACAGCAGGGACGAACAAACAGGTAGGCTAACAATTGCTATTTGGTTACATGTTGCCGAGATGTTAGCATTTAATTGCAAATGATATCCGGCCAATAAAAGAAAAAGTGAAAGAGATTGTCTGTGCATTTAACCAATCCACGGAGTAGGAAACCCATCCACTGCAATTCAAAAACAGACCCAAACACAGCAACACCCCAACAAATTGCCAGCTGTGGGAATCAAACCAACACCCTTTGGGTTACAGAAAAGTTAGACTCCCTAACGACTAGGCCATGATGCTTTGACAACACAAATCGTCTCGGTTACGTATGTAACCCTCGTTCCCTGAAGGAAGGGAACGGAGACGTCACGTCGTGACCGACGAATTGGGAACCGCTTCGCGGGTGACCTATCTACTTCGAGAACTATCAAAAACGCCAATGAACTTGGCATGCAGGTATTTGCATAATGCCGGCGCCGCCCCGCCAGGTGCGTATATAAGGCACAGGTGCATAATACCAAATCAGCTATATTATTGCTGAGAAGCCGAGCAACAGTGCCCGGCCTGAACAGCAATGGAACAGCAAACTGTGGCGACGGGACGTGACGTCTCCGTTCCCTTCCTTCAGGGAACGAGGGTTACATACGTAACCGAGACGTTCCCTTTCAGTCGGTCACTACGACGTCACGTCGTGACCGACGAATTGGGAATCCCTACCAAAACGCCACTGCAGCTGAACCCTTCCAGTGCCTGCAAAAGCCCTCCGCCCTCCACATAAGGGGCGGAACCTAAGGCGAAATGCAGAAGGCCGGTCACTACCTGTTCCTTAACCCACGATAGTGAAGCAGCGAACTGGGAGAAGCGTCTAAACTGAGCGGAGCTAGAACACTGCGGAAGCCATCCCCTAAGAAGGTTAAATGGATGACATAAAAATATATGAAACAACCGACAGGTTGCTCAATAAAGTCTCTGAACAATACATGGTATGTTGAGAGATGCAGAGCAGGCTCTGCTAAGGAAAAACGTGGAGGATTAGAACCCCACGGACTATACACACAAATGAACCCCACGTAGGGGACAAATGTGGACGCCTAGCCTACACAGGTTTACAGAGAATACATCAGTGATAGGTTGACAGCGGATGCTCCGCAACACCAGCTATCAGGGCGGTGGAGGAGAGGCAAAAACAGTTTTTTAGACGTTTTTGCCCCGATGGCCTTCCATAATGGTGCAAATGTGCAGCACCAAAATAGAGGCTCCAAGCCGACACACGAGCCGACCCTCGGCATTCTTAACTAGTTAGTAGAAAGAACCCGAGTGGAAACCGGTTCGACACGAACACTATAGAATCTTGTGAACGTATTAGGTGTCGCCCAGCCTGCAGCTCTACAAATATCTGTTAGCGAGGAACCGCGAGCCAGTGCCCAAGATGATGCCACACTGCGTGTAGAGTGGGCACGTAAATTAAATGGACAAGGCACATTCTGCTTTTGATATGCAAGGGCTATAGTATCCACAATCCAATGGGACATCCTCTGCTTGGTGACAGCTTTTCCTTTCTGCTGACCACCGTAACAAACAAAGAGCTGGTCTGAGGTCCTGAAACTTTGCGTCCTGTCTATATACACACGTAGTGCACGAACAGGGCATAACAAAGCCATGGCTGGTTCTGCCTCCTCCAAAGGCAGTGCTTGGAGATTCACCACTTGATCTCTAAAAGGAGTGGTGGGAACTTTGGGCACAAAGCCGGGCCGGGGTCTCAGTGTTACGCTGGATGCAGCCGGCCCGAACTGAAGGCACGATTCATCGACTGAAAATGCATGAATATCCCCTATCCTCTTAACAGAAGCCAAAGCAAGGAGTGTTAATGTTTTCATTGTAAGAAATTTAACACTCACACTATGCAGAGGCTCGAATGGGGCTTCCTGGAGTGATTTCAGCACCAAGGACAGGTCCCAAGGAGGAATAGAGGGGGGACGCGAAGGATTCAGTCTTCGAGCGCCTCTGAGAAATCTAATGACTAGGTCGTGCTGACCCACTGTTCTACCGTTTACGGGTGAATGGTGAGCTGATATCGCAGCGATATCGACTTTAATAGTGGATGGTGACAGCCTATTCTCCAAACGACGCTGGAGATATAAAAGCACAACACTAATCGGGCATTCTCGGGGGTTTTCACTTCGGGAAGAACACCAGTCGACAAACAGGTTCCATTTAAGCGCGTAAGCCTGTCTCGTAGACGGCGCTCGCGCAGCAGCAATAGTGTTAGATACCTCTTGCGGTAAATCACTCATATCCTCCGTGCCCCGTCCAGAGACCACACATGGAGGTTCCACAGGTCGGGGCGCGGGTGCCATAATGTGCCCTCTTGTTGAGAAAGAAGGTCCTTCCTCAGGGGAATCTTCCACGGAGGGGCTGTCGCGAGGAGAGAGAGTTCTGGAAACCAACTCCTGGTTGTCCAATACGGTGCCACCAACAGCACGCTTTCCTCGTCCTCCCGGATTTTGCATAAGGTCTGCGCAATGAGGCTCACCGGAGGGAACGCGTATTTGCGCATGTTTCGCGGCCAGCTGTGTGCCAATGCATCCACGCCGAGCGAGTCGTCGGCTAGTGAATAGAACAGGCGACAATGGGTCGTCTCTGGGGAAGCAAACAGATCTATCTGCGCTTTGCCGAAACGTCTCCAAATTTGCTGAACCGCAATGGGGTGGAGTCGCCATTCGCCGGGACGCGCAGCCCGAGAGAGCGCATCCGCCTCTACATTGAGCGTGCCCGGGATGTAAATGGCACGAAGAGACCTCAAATTCTTCTGACTCCATGTGAGGAGGTGACGGGCGAGATGCGACAGGTGACGCGAGCGTAAACCGCCTTGACGATTGATGTACGCCACGGTCGCAGTGTTGTCTGTTCGAACTAATACATCTTTGCCCCGTAACTCGTTGCTGAAACGGACGAGCGCAAGATATACAGCCCACATTTCCCGGCAGTTTATGTGCCAATGCAGCTGGGGTGTCGTCCAGACCCCCGAAGCCACAAGCCCATCGTACGTGGCCCCCCACCCCGTGTCTGACGCATCTGTGCATACTATCGCATGCCTGGAGACCTGTCTCAGAGGCACACCGGCTCGGAGAAACGCACGGTCTAACCACGGAGTGAAAGTGCGACGACACGCAGGTGTAATGATAACACGGTGAATGCCGCGCAGCCACGCTCTCCTCGGGACTCGATCGTGAAGCCAATGCTGAAGCGGTCGCATATGAAGCAGTCCGAGCGGAGTTACAGCTGCGGCTGCTGCCATATGCCCCAAAAGCTTTTGAAATTGTTTCAGCGGGACCGCGCTCTTGCTCTTGAATGTATCCAGGCAAGTCAGAATCGACTGTACACGCGCTTCTGTTAGACGAGCTGTCAAATCGATCGAGTCCAGTTCCATACCGAGAAAAGAGATTCTCTGCACAGGGCAAAGCTTGCTCTTTTCCCAGTTGACCCGAAGACCCAAACGAGCGAGGTGTTTTAAAGTTAAATCTCTGTGATCGCACAGCGTCTGACGTGTTTGAGCTATTATTAGCCAATCGTCCAGATACGCGAGAATGCGCACAGCTCTCTCTCTCAGGGGTTTTAAAGCCCCCTCCACTACTTTGGTGAATACACGGGGCGACAGAGAGAGCCCGAATGGGAGGACTTTGTACTGGTATGCTCGCCCCTCGAACGCAAAGCGGAGAAACGGCCTGTGTCGGGGGAGAATCGATACGTGAAAGTACGCGTCCTTCAGGTCGATAGATGCGAACCAATCGTTTGGACGAATGCATGGAAATATGCGTTTGGGCGTCAGCATTTTGAACGGCATTCTGTGAAGTGCACGGTTCAGCGAACGCAGGTCCAAGATCGGTCGCAAGCCGCCGCTTTTCTTGGGTACAATAAAGTAAGGGCTGTAAAACCCCGACCTCATCTCGGCTGGAGGGACCGGCTGGATCGCGTCTTTCGCCAATAAGACAGCGATCTCCGCACGGAGGACGTGCGCATCGGCAGCTCTCACCGTAGTGAAACGAACGCCGGAGAATTTGGGGGGACGCCGGGCAAATTGGATCGCATAGCCGAGACGAATCGTGCGTAAAAGCCAACGCGACGGGCTGGGAAGCTGTTCCCACGCCCCCAGATACCGTGCGAGGGGGACTAAAGGCACGATCGGTGTACCCGCGGCGGGCGCAACGGAGGTGATCGCCGGTGTGTGCGTAACGGCCGCACCGACAGCAGTGTTGTGTGTAATAACACTCACCTGAGTCCGTTGCTGGGTGGTTGAGTAAGGGAGGCTCTGCTGAAGACACCTCACACCACTCGATGCACCCTCTGGCGAAGGAGGAGGGAGACGATGGGTTATGAGCCCGTAGCTGTCTCTTACCGGCTGAGAGCGCGGTGGGGTTATGAGCCCGTGCGTCGCTCTCGTTCTCCTCTGATGAGTCGGAGAACGAGGGGGGGTTATGAGCCCGCTCGTGTCTCCGGCGCTCATCTGAAGACCTAGAGATGGAAGTGGAATTCGCTCTTTTTGTGGATTTGTGGGTGCCGACTGAAAAGTCGGCGGAACAGAAAAATGAAACAAAAGATTCCCCAACCGGCCCTCCTCCGGTGGGGGGAGTGGTGCCTTCACCATCTCCCGAAGAGCGATCCCCTCCATCTCTAGGTCGCCCGTCTCAGGGCCGCTTTGATCTTCTTTTACCACCCTTTGCAGCGGGCTGAGCGGGCGGGGCGGGCTGCTGACGGCCGGTTCCTCGCTTCTTAGAAGAGCCCCGGGGAGGAACGGAGGCGGCCGCCGCAGGACGCCCTCGGCGAGGAGCAGGCTGAGGCGCCGACGTGGATGGGGCAGGCGCAGGACGCTTCCGACGTGGCATGATCTGAGCGATGGCCTCAGTCTGCTTCTTGGCCGCGGAGAATTGCTGGGCAAACTCCTCGACCATCTCGCCGAACAGGCCGGTCTGGGAAACCGGAGCATTCAGGAGCCGGGTTTTATCGGCGTCCTTCATGTCCGCCAGACACAGCCAGAGATGGCGTTCCTGGACTACCAGGGTAGACATCGCACGCCCGACGGCGCGTGCGGTGACCTTGGTCGCACGAAGCGCCAGATCTGTAGCCGCACGTAGTTCAGAGAACTCCGCCGAGTCGTGACCTCCCGCGTGCAGATCCCTCAGAGCCTTAGCCTGATGAACCTGCAGCAATGCCATGGCATGCAGGGCAGAGGCTGCCTCCCCACAAGCCTTGTAAGCAGCACCGGACAGCGCCGAAGACTGCTTACAGGCCCGTGAGGGGAGAGTAGGCTGGTCCCGCCAGGAGGAAGCGACACCGGCCGGACACAATTGCATCGCGACCGGGCGCTCCACTGACGGGATACCAGTGTACCCCTTGGCATCTCCACCCTCGAGAGAGGTGAGAGGTGAAGGCTGATACGGCCGGTTCCGGGCGGAAAACGGGGTTTTCCACGACCGCGTCAGCTCTTCATGCACCTCGGGGAAGAAAGGCACCGGGGGCGAGGACTGAGAAGCCCTGGCACCCCCGAAGAACCAATCATCGAGGCGGGACGGTTCAGGTGGGGGAGGTTTAGTCCACTCCAAGCCGACCGCCTCCGCCGCCCGAGCGAGCATGGCTGCCATCTCAGGGTCGAACGCAGAAGCCGCAACCTGGCCCGAAGGCGGGAGCGGATCCGGATCGACGTCTGAGGCTGACAACCCCCCCTCCGACGTTACGGTGGATATCGCGTCAGGTGGAGGCTCGACAGAGCGCGAGGACACCGTAGAACACGGGCCACTCGTCTCCATCGGGACCTCCGCTGGCAACGGATCAGGGCGCTGGGAGCTACTGGACGAACCAGCAGACCGACCCAGCACCGTTATACGGAGGTCATCCTTCGCCAATCTGGTAGCTGCGCCCTTAGCAGCACCAGACTGGGAAGGCGGGGGCCGTTGCCGGAGGAACGACACCCGTCTCCGCAAATCCGCTATAGTCATGCCCTCGCAGACGGGGCATGAACTATCACGCAACGCTGCCTCTGCGTGCTGGAGCCCCAGACACGAGAGACAACGCTTGTGGCCATCCTGGGGGGCGATAAACACACCGCATCCAGAAACGGAGCACGGACGGAAATCCATCTTTAAAAAGACGACCCCGACCGTGACACGAATGAGTGGCTGTCTTTAAAAAGACACAAAGCTCAAACGTGCTGCTCTTTTAGGGAAATCACTCTTTTGTGCGAGCTGGTGAAACACACAGGGAGAGGCAAACGCACTCACTCGAACTCAAGTCCTAAATTAAAGAGACAGAGAGAGAGAGAAAGGGTGGAAAAAACACTGCGAGCCTCCACTGAGGTGTCTTTGCCCAACCAACTTCAGCAAGCTGAGATATTCTTTTCCCACACAGCACAGGATCTACGAAGATCAGTAACAGCTTCTCGAGAGCAGATGTCTGCCGGCTTCGAAGCAATAAAGCTGATTTGGTATTATGCACCTGTGCCTTATATACGCACCTGGCGGGGCGGCGCCGGCATTATGCAAATACCTGCATGCCAAGTTCATTGGCGTTTTTGATAGTTCTCGAAGTAGATAGGTCACCCGCGAAGCGGTTCCCAATTCGTCGGTCACGACGTGACGTCGTAGTGACCGACTGAAAGGGAACTGTGAATCCAAGCTATACATTTTTTATCAGTATGTGTGTTCCCTGGGTTCGAACCCATGACCTTCCACGCTGCAAAAACACAGGAATCTCTTAATAAATAATTGTACATTGAATTTATATTAATAATATAATTATTGTTTATAAGGTGTGCAGTTATTAACAAGAACAATGAACAAATCAAATCTATATCTCTGGACTGCACAGCCTTATTTGGGAAGATCGAATGACTCGAGTCAAACTTGAAAACTTGAACTAATCAATTCTGTTTCCAGACATATACACAGCCTGTAGAGGGCTGTCATGCGACAGAAGCACGAATGTCTGTCTGGTAACAGGGGCAGACTGGACATCATGAGCACTGGAACATTTCCTGGTGGCCTGGTAGTCGTTCTGGCCTGCCTGCCGTGCTGTCAGCTCAGGTTGACATGTGGTAGGCTGATATGAATGAATGACGGACAGAGGTGGAAAAAGTAATAAAATATTGTACTCAAGTAAAAGTAAAGTTACTTTAATAATATTTTACTTAAGTAAAAGTAAAGTTACTTGTCTAAAAATCTACTCAAGTAAAAGTAAAAAGTAAGTCATTTTAACTTTACTCAGAGTAAAAGTTACTTTTTTTACAGCGGGAAGAGTGGAGGATTCTAGTATAGTTCAAAAACGACAAGGGAATATACATCTCAAACTAGTTGTTTTTAATTGTAGGAACATCTTTACAATTAAAGTGCAATAACAAAAAGTTAATAAAATAAAAAGCTTTTTTAAAGTAAGAAACATTTATGGGATTGTTTTATGATTTTTACATGTGAGTTATGCACTTTTGAAGGTGGTCAGCAGCTAGTAAATACAATCACTATAGTAAAGTTGTAATTGATGTATTGCTGGTAACATACATTATTTCATTAAATTATATATAGTTTAAATGAGCATATAATGAGATGAGTGCCATGTCTATATACATTTGACACGTTTATTATCTTCTTACTTCCCTGACCTGGGTACCTGATGACCTTTATTCTCTCTCTCTCTCTCTCTCTCTCTCTCTCTCTCTCTCTCTCTCTCTCTCTCTCTCTCTCTCTCTCTCTCTCTCTCTCTCTCTCTCTCTCGTGCGCGCTCTCTCTCTCTCTCTGCAATGTCTAATGACCTGCGCATTCTCGAGGACGTTCTGAAGTTGTGTTTGACTTGACGCGAAGCTGCTAGACCTCGGAAGATAATGCGCATGGTATTAAAAAACGCATCGTGCAATTTCGTACTTAAGAGCATGAATCCTACCTTTCATAGAAATGAAACACTCGCTTCGCTTCAGTGGAAAGTGGTCGCTTAAATATGACCAGGGGTTTCTTTCATAAGATTTGAACTGAGGCGGGTCTGCATTAGCGCGCGCCTGTCTCGTCCGTCTCCATGGTTCTTTTTGCGCGTTCCCCCGGGCCCCGCCCATTTACATCCGTTGCGCGTCTTTATCACCTTGCTTTTTAAAATATTTTTTACTCAGTAACGGATAAGATTTAAAATGTAGCGAAGTACAATACTTTAAATAAAACATACTTAAGTAAAAGTAAAAGTACAGATTTTAAAAACTACTCAAAAAAGTTAAAGTACACAAAAAAACTACTCAATTACAGTAACGTGAGTAAATGTAATTCGTTACTTTCCACCTCTGATGACGGACCTCTACAAATCTTACCACCACATGAACTAACGCCAGCAACGCACTACCTCTTTGGTTATACCTCACAAATATACAGCGAAAACGCAAAGCAGAAGCCAAGAGAGAACGCGAGTGAATAGAAAGAAAAGCCCTGGTCACAGACGCAGCAAAATCTCAGAAATGTTCACCAAGGCAGGTCAGTCAAGTTACCAGGTCCATCATTCATTTATATCAGCCTATCACATGTCAACCTGAGCTGACTGCACCACGGCAGACAGGCCAGAACGACCACCAGGCCACCGGGAAACGTCCCAGTGCTCCAGATGGCCAGTCTGCCCCTGCTCATTGTGCACTCATACCATAAACTCAACATTATGAATTCACAATGAGATTGCATATTACCCCCAATGTGAGAATCTCACAATGGTGTGACCTCACTGTAATTCTCCAGTATCTGCCTTTTCCTAGTGAGATATAGGAAGTAGAATGCCCCCCTTTTTACCTATATTTGTATTGCCTCGTCTTTACCTGCTCAACATTTTGAAATCACAATGAGCTTACATATTGCTCACAGTGTAATTATCATGGTATGAGAATTGTGTAACTTCACTGGAATCATCGCGTGATCTCATGTATTGACTGGGTTATAATAATCCTAAAATTATATTTTTCACAAATGAACGCCTCCCATATTAAAAAGCAGGGCCACAAACATCCAACTTAACATTTAACAGTTATGCCATCCTCGCACCAGGCCTGGACACTTCACCAATTTTGCAGTCCAGTTGACCACAAACTTTAACAACAGAGGCAGAAATAGATGCAGCTGAAATGCCAATAAATGCATTTACATGAAGATGTTTATAAGAAGAAACAACAAAGGTGAATGGTTCATTACTGAAAAAATCATTATGCAAACATTGTAGAGATTACTTAAACAGTCCACATTTTCCGGTAAAACTGTAAATAAGATTCTCAGTAAGACCAAATAAACATTCCAAAAACATATTAAAAATCTATTAAAAATACAATAAATACTTAAAGCAATGAAATGCATTTCAAGCATTACACAAATCAAGTACTTCAAGTATTTCTTTTATTATACGTCAGAATTGTTAAGATTGGTCAATGGCTCTGATTCCTGCTGTGGACGAGTAGAGATCCTTCACAATGGCACATGGGGAACCGTGTGTGATCGTGACTGGGACTTAACAGATGCTGATGTTGTGTGCAAACAATTAAACTGTGGCAGAGCCATCAGCGCCCCTCACAGCGCAGCATTTGGTCAGGGAACTGGAGCAATCTTGCTGGATGATGTTCGATGCTCTGGAAATGAGAACAACATTACACAGTGCTTACACAGAGGTCTGGGACAACATGACTGTAATCATGGTAAAGATGCTGGTGTTGTATGTACAGGTAAGACAAATAATTTGTGAAAATAACAGAGACTGCAGATAGATGTCACCATTTTGTTATCCAAAGAATATTTATCAGAGTAAAGTACAGTTTTACTATAGGTCTTGTTTACAAGAATGATCGTTCAATCACCATTACTGCTCATACTCAAACAATTATTTTACTTTTTTGTCACGTTTACCATAATTATTACATTTAGCTCATTCTCATTTGCAAACGTTATAGTTACTGAAACTTTCCCTGTGTCAACATTGCCTAGGATTTTATCAGTGTGGAAACATTACAACTAAACATATAAAAATTCCTGATTTTCTTTTCATGATAAATATAAACTTATATTTGCAGGTGATCTGCAGATGCCCACCTTTTCCATAATCTCTCCACATTCAGTTGTGTCTCCTGGAGAAAACATTCAGTTCAGATGCACAACACCTAATCCAAGATGTCGGGAAAATGCAACATTCCACCTGTTCAGAAGATCATCCACAATATCCTCTCAAACAAGTGTATCTAGTGTGACTTTCAGACTGACTGTAGACGTCTCACATCAGGATCAGTACAGCTGTGATTACTCTTACAGTAATGACATCATCAAGTCTTCCAGGAATAACACTGTTGAAATTACTGTAGGTGAGTGTGTTCACAATGAATTGCTACTTTTCCTGCACTACACATTTCCATTACATTTATGCATTTGCTAGATGCTTTTATCCAAAGCTACTTACAGTGCAGTCAAGCTACATTTTTTATTGTCTGTGTGTTCATTGGGTAATTAATCCATGAATTTTGCACTTCTAACACAATGTTCTACCACTGAGCTATACAGGAACACTATTGCACTTGTCACAGCAATTTGTAGATGTTCAATAATCAATAGGTGTCTCTTGTTTTCTAGTGAACCTGCAGAAGCCCAATATTTCTCTCAGTGGATTGTTTGACTTTGGTCCTCATCAGGGTTCATTGATCACCAGAGGTCACAACTTCACTATTACTTGTTCATCTGAATCTTCGTATTCTGGAGGCTTCTTCTCTCTGTTCAGTGGATCAAACATCATCAGGAATGAACCAGCTGTCAATCACTCAGCCGTCTTCATCTTTCCTGAGGCAGATTATTCACATGAGGGAAACTACAGTTGTGTTTATGAATTGATTGTGTCCTCACGTAACTTTTCTTCAATTTCCTCTGACCTGCTGCTCATCACTATCGTAGGTGAGTTATTGATGTTTAAACAATGTCTACTAAACAGGCGTGAGGCTTAAGCTCCCTGTAAACACAAAACATGTAATCCATGATTTAACAAGTGACAAAATGTTATTGATGTGATTGATGTAAAACGAGCAACACATCTTTTCATGTGGACAGGCAAACTGCATTCTATTGGAAACTTTTAAGTTTAAGCTCAAGATGACTGCTGGTAAAAAAAGAATAACTTGAAAACATCTCTCTTTCAGCCTCTCTACTTCCTGTCATTGGTGCTGTTTTGTCAGCTGTACTTCTCATCTTCTCTGCTCTTATAATCGTCTTCATAGTGAAGAGAAGACAAAAACTGAACAATAAGGAAATTCATAAAAAGTGCTTCTTTAAGAAAGGTAATATTGTTATGCATTTTATAAATAAAGCCACATGATTTCTTTTATCTTACCAATACCAGTGTGTTTCTTAAAAAGTAATTTTGAAAGCAAATTTCATAATTATGCAATGTCTGTAGGTGCGGGTAATACATATAAAGGTGCATCCCGTGACACCAAAAATGAAAAGGATGATGAGGACGTCTATCAAAATGTGGAACCTGATCAGAAAGACTGTGAAAATGTGAGCAGTGATGATGACTTTGAACAGGACTATATTAATGTGGATTCAGATCATTCAGAACAGGATTATATGAATGCAGACACAGATGATTCTGAGGAGGATTATGTTAATGTTGATATTACAGACAGTGACAGTAAATGTGATGATGACCTTTATGAAAGTGTTACTGATGATGAGTGAACCTGAAATACAGTCGATTTACCTTAGTGACTGTGATATCCATCAAAGACTGATGGTCCAGATGATGATGATGTGGTTTGGTGTATCAAGTCAAACACATGAACTGTGTCCCATCACTCGATGTTATGGGGTCTCTTGATATCTGTCTGGTTAATAAATAAAATAAATAAAATAATTAATAAATTGTGAAAATGGTCAGTTGTCTTGTTTTAGACTGAGGAAGAACTACAGTGCAAACTGATACATGTTGGAAACTTTTTTTAAAGGTTAATATTGTAGCATGTTCTGATTTTTAAGTGCAGCATTCATTACCAATGCCAACATCCAACCAAAATCTTGAGAACATATTTAATTGTCTTAAAGTGAAAGTTTATCAAAAAATGAAAATTCTGTCATCATTTACTCTCATGTTGTTTAAAAGAATTTGGAATATGAAATGGAGATCCGCAGATGCCCTACTGTTCTATTTATCTCTACACATTCTGTTGTCTCTCCTGGAAAAAACATTCAGTTCAGATCCCCAACATCTAATCCAACATGTCAGGAAAATGCAGAACTGGATTATATCTGACTCCAGCACACCACAGGGTGTGATTTTAGAGACTGCTGTGTCTTTGTTTTTATGAAAATGTGGCTCAGCAACAGAGTTCCAGATGCTGCCATTCAGTTGGATGGGCTCGCCATGTTTCATGCCGATAGAAATGCAGCTCTGTGCAGTAAGGATTTCGTGTCTACATCAACACGAAGTTGTGTGTGAACTCAATGCTAGTTTCTAGATAAATGATGTGACAGTGAGGAGAACCACCCCTCCTTCCTTTGACCAGGTATTGTGTGTGCAGCTAATGTGAGGGAAACACTACTAAAAGTTAACTGGCAAGAGGCTGCTGGACCAGACAATAGCAGTTCTGTGTTGGTCCTGGAGGAACATTGTTTTGTTTCACTCTGTACTGTACTAGCCATGGTTGGTTGAAGATGATCAAAGTTGGCTTGCTTGACTAATGAAGGTTAAGGCATTTAAAGTTGAACTAGTTATTTTAATATTAGGGTTTATTAGAATAGTCTTACTACTGTTGTTTTAATGAAAGCTTTTAAGACAACTTATAAAGTATAAATGTCTAAATGTAACTTGAACAAAATAAAACAGAGATTTTCAGTAGGGTTTAAAACAAGACTCTGTTTTTGTTTTCCTAAGTTGTTTTCTAGTTTTTCTCTGCTTTTTAGTTACCTTGGCTACTAATTGGTTAAACTCTTGGGATTGGGAGATGCTGAGAGGCAAGGAACCACATGTTGTCAAATGAGATTCTGATAAACATTTGCATTCATCCTACAGTAGCTTAAAGGCCCCGTTTTGCTGCAGAAACCATCCCTAAAACCACTTTATCCTCCACCTTATACTGACTTCATGCATGTTGGCTTGTGTTTTTCACTCTGAAACCTAACTTAATGTTAATAATGTAACATAATGTAAATAAATGAAACTATATTTCATCACAAGTGAACTTTAGAGTGAATTTTCTGCACAACATGCTCCTCAGTAAAGGTAAAGTAAAGTTTAAGGTTTATCGTTCACTGCAGAGTAGGCTGTGGCTGAATCCGAAATCGCATACTTACTGAGTAGGTACTGAATTTCACTGAGTACTTAACGAGCGCTAAGACAGTACATACGTTTGCGCTAGTATGGGCAGCATCCGCCATGTTGACGTTATCATGTGACCTATAACGTAGTAGACTTGTTCGAGTTCATGCGGAACCACAAGAACCGACAGGAGGACGACATCACAATACCGCGAGAGCGACTCGAAATCTGACTTCTCTATATGATTTCGGGAATTGCTCTCATGGTACTTTGATGTCATCCACCTGTCGGTTCTTGCAGCGGTGCATGAACTCGAACAAACCTAACAGGCATGAAAGCGTATGCTTGTGTATAAGGGACAGGTGCACTAACACCTGATTGCATCAGTAACTTGACAACTCTACTACGGTCTCTGTCAGTGTTACAGATATTATATTATACATTATTTTTTAGTGTACAAAAATAAGTAAAACAAGCAGACTGTAATTTAATGTACAAGTGACAAGTGATTATAGTTTAGTAAAGCAATGATGCTCTTTTATTTATTTAAAACAACAGGAAACAAGAATAAAAAAATGAATGAATAAAACCATCACAATAAATGAAAACGTTTAGAAGTGAATACCATATGAAACCAAACAAATTATCACATATTTACACCGCTGTGACAAGTACAGCTTTATTTTCATTAATCAGCTGAGCACTTTGTGTTATATCCTGGTCGGTCTGTGCATGAAGTCAGGGTGCTGAGGAACAGCCCCTTGTAATGTATTGAAATCACTCGATTGGCTGGTCTCCGGTCGATTGCTTTGCTTTCCCGTGGGATCATGGGAAATCTGGGATAGAAGTGTCCATCCGATGCTTGCTTCCAAATCTGGGCGAACTCAGTAGGGCATCCGGGGATTTCTCGCCTACTGATTTTATGAATACTGAGAATTCGGACATACTACTCTGTTCACGTACTGTTTCCCCTACTACATTTTCAGTAAGTAGGTGGTTTTGGACGATACTTAAGTACACATGCCTCTGAATCTCCCGAGAAATATTCCAAAATCGCAGTAATTCTCGACTACCCTTTTACGTATACTGAGGTTTCGAACATACTATTGTTTTTTGAAGTGATCTTTATAGGCTACTGTTGGACTGGACTGCCGCCTTGAACTTGAAAACATGAAGCGCATCGTACCCACCGAATGCGCGCATGCACAGCTAGAGCTTAAATTAGTTTATGTTCATGTTGTTTTGGCTTAAATGGACAAATGCTCATATGTCAAAATAGCTGTGTTACTGTGTATCATAGTGAGCAAGTTACTGTATGTCTTAATCTAATAAAATTTTGATTGCATTCTGTCCTATAATAAGTCTCTGTTATTAAAGTTAATTAAATAACAACAGAAGAAGAGAAAATCACCCACTGCTTCTGCCTGCGTACTTCTGTAACTTTATAAAAAAGATTTGGTAACACTTTACAATAAGGGTGCACTAATAAGCATGAGTTCATCCTGACAAATGTCACTTTTTCAAATCCTCTGTCAAGTATCTGGGACATGTTGTGGATTTTGATGAAGTTCACACTGATCCGGAGAAGATTTCCAAGATTTTGAGAGATTGGCCTTGAGAGATTGGCCTCGTCCTTCAATTAGGCGAGAACTAAAATGTTTTCTAGGCCAGTGGTTCTCAACTCCAGTCCTCGGGACCCACTGCTCTGCACATTTTAGATGTCTCTCATATCTGACACACTCAGTTCAGTTCATGGAATCTATCCTAACGAGCTGATGATCTAAATCAGGTGTGTTAAATAAGGGAGACATGCACAATATGCAGAGCAGTGGGTCCCGAGGACTGGAGTTGAGAACCACTGTTCTAGGCTTTGCTGAGTACTACCGGCAGTTTGTCGAGGAATACTCGAAAATAGCAAAGCCACAAAATTGTTTGACTGCCGGGTATAGTTCTTCAAGGAAAAGAGGAAAAGTTTACGAGAGAGAGAGAGATCCGACACTCCTGTTAATCCCAATGCTTTCATTGGTGATCATTGGACAGCTGAGTGTGAAAATACATTTAAGGGTGCGTTCACACGACACAATTTCGGGAGTGACAACGGTATTTACTTACAGGTGTGAGTCTGGAAGTGTCCTGTTCACACAGCAAATTAAAGACACAAATAGAACATTGCCTGTATGAACGAGCAACCAACCTCAAACCCGTATGCTAGTTACACGCGGCGCCTGTAACCATAGTGACGGACGTAAAAAAAAGTTTTATTTATGCAATGGGCAAAACTTTATGTAATTAACAAAAACAGCTGGCTGGTATAACGCTTACCATTGTGCAGAGAAAAATAAACAAGGGTGGTTTCTTATTAGTTTTAATTTGTCAGCAACTGCACGTTTTACCAAAGCAGATATATCCAATACAAAAGTAATCATAATGACTTGTGAAGCAAATCGATCCGTTTTTGCAAGAAATTGAACTTTATTTAAAGCATTATCGCAGCCAAATAGGAAGTGCGCTTACGCTCCCGCTCTGTAGGTGGCGCAGAGAGTATGGTTTACCAACCGCAGGCAAAACCAGCCTCTTAGCGCCACCTAGAGAGCGGGAGTGTAAAATGCGCACTTTATATGTTGCCACAGTTCTGTATGGACGCTAATAATGTTGTAAATAACGTTCAATATCCTGCAAAAACCGACCGATTTGCTTCACAAGCAGCAAAAATGTCACCAGGAGTCATGGAGATTACTTTTGTATTATACAACGGGTCTGTTGAATGCTGCATTCTGATTGGCTGAGGAATGTTCTATGGGTGTTGATTATTTTTCTGTAAACCGCACACCTAACTTTTTAAATGTCTTAAAAATAGGCACCAGAGCAATGTTTGTGGTAACCGTGGTATAAGCAGAATAATTGACTCCGGTCCTTTGAATTATTTGAAAATAATGCACACCTGCGGTGTAACGGCACGCCCCTTCGCGTCGTGCCACATTCAGGGCCGGTTCTAGATGTTTGGAGGCCCTAGGCAAAATTTATGTTGGAGGCCCCTCACACCCCTCCAATTTTCAGAATAATGTGAGAACGTGTTTTTCTACTGCGTAAGAAATCATATACACACTACAGTTATCAAACATGTTTTTCCCCATTACTTTTCCTTTTTATTAAGTTTTTATCAAGAAATTGATTAACTTTATGCTAAAATTTAATTAGAAATTATGTAAAACCACATGTGTTAAACATTTTAAGGCAGTCAAATTTATTAAAAACACCACCTTTTTGGGATAACACAGGATAACAGTTTTGCTTTCTCCAAAGAGTAAAATTAAAAAAGGCAACAGTACATTGCAAAAACCCTAACCGTAAAAAACTACAGGTGAACACCTCCTAGAAACCTTTTTTTTTTCCATTTTAACTGGGTATAAAGAAGAATTTCCCTCTTACTGAGCCAATATATAGTATAAAGTTATCTATCAGACTATGTATATATTCATTGATTGCAATACCTTACCTTAAATATCCATACAAATCAGCTGCCACTGGAGGTTAAACAGACAAACTACTTTCATGATTTAAAAACTAAAATAAAGTGTAGAGGACTTACAAGATATACAGACAGTTTACTTTAGGTAACGCCAGTTTTGTTTGCTGTTCGACTTTAAATACAAACTTGACTTGAAACTTGAAATACTTAACTTGACCATTTTGATAGTCAGCTATTGTGCACACGCATTCAAAGTGTCTAAACAGAGTCAGCAGTGCTCAAGTTTGACCTGTCCTGAAATTACATTGATACACAGAACAAAATACCTGCATCATGTGCTGCACGTCTTTGCATGACGCTTTTGCGAAGCAAGAAACAAAAGACATTTAAAGAGTCATCCGCCTGCAGTTCTTGCAGTGGTGGCGCCGCATAAAGTTGAACTCACCTCAAAACTTTATTTAATGCTGTCATTAGTGATTGTCGGACCAGCGCACATGGACTTAGCAGTTATGGAGGCCCCCCTTCCAAGCTTGAGGCCCTAGGCATTTGCCTACTCTGCCTATAGGTAGCGCCGGCCCTGGCCACATTACCACCTTAGTGTGCATTATTTTCTTATAATTCAATGGCCCGTCGTCAATTATTCCTTACTTAGATATATCTGCTTTTTGAGCTCTCAAAGTGACGCATCTTTTGCCTTGCATTATATGAATCACAGATGAAGTTTTTTTGCAAAATATCTTCTTTATTGCTTCACTGAAGATAAACGGTGAGTAAATAAACAGCTAATTTTTTATATCCCTTTTATTATACACTTAACATTATATTAATCGTTCACTTTTAAGATTTAAACTTTATATATCTAACTTAGTGGGCTGCACGCAATTTTATGCGTAATGTAATACCCACGTAGAAGGTGATGTTCTCGCGACCTTTCGCAACGTTCCCTAAAAGTTCTCTAAAGAGGATGAAAAGACCTGAACCTTTAGAGAACATTAGGTACATTCCTAAAACGTCCTTTGTTAGTTATAAAAGTCTTGCAGTTCAAGGTTCCTCGTGTGACTTTAGGGGGACGCCTTAGACATTTACAGAACATTCCCACATGGTACTATTTTGGTCAGATAAAAACGTTCCCTGATATGACTGTAGGAAGACGTTCCATATTGGTTATCCTGTGGTCACATAAGAACGTTACAGAGAGGACATTTGGAACATTAACAGAACATTCCCACATGGTACTATTTTGGTTATATCATAACGTTCCTGATATGACTGTAGGAAGACGTTCCATATTGGTTATCCTGTGGTCACATAAGAACGTTACAGATAGGACATCTGAGACATTAACAGAACATTCCCACATGGTACTATTTTGGTTATATCATAACGTTCCTGATATGACTGTAGGAAGACGTTCCATATTGGTTATCCTGTGGTCACATAAGAACGTTACAGATAGGACATCTGAGACATTAACAGAACATTCCCACATGGTACTATTTTGGTTATATCATAACGTTCCTGATATGACTGTAGGAAGACGTTCCATATTGGTTATCCTGTGGTCACATAAGAACGTTACAGATAGGACACCTGAGACATTAACAGAACATTCCCACATGGTACTATTTTGGTTATATCATAACGTTCCTGATATGACTGTAGGATGACGTTTCATATTGGTTATCCTGTGGTCACATAAGAACGTTACAGAGAGGACACCTGAGACATTAACAGAACATTCCCACATTGTATTATTTTGGTCATATCATAACGTTCCTGATATGACTGTAGGATGACATTCCATATTGGTTATCCTGTGGTCACATAAGAACGTTACAGAAAGGACTTTTGGAACATTTACAGAACCATCCTACATGGTCCTCTGTTGGTCATATAATAATGTTCCTGATATGACTTTAGGGGGACGTCCCATATTGGTTATTATGTGATCACATGGCAACGTTACAAAGAGGACATTTGGAACATTAATAGAATGTTCTCACATGGTCCTCTGTTGGTCATTTAATAATGTTCCTGATATCACTAGGATGACAAAATATGAAATTACAGTTAGAGCATTTTATTTTTATAGGCAGTTAATACAAAGGATGTGTCAATGTGCAGTGGACCATACAAACAAAGTAATAAATAAATGATTTCAGAATGAAGAAATATAAATGAGTGATTCAGTCTGCACTATCGTACATCAGACAAAGACAAATAGTAATTAAATAACACTTTACATTAAATTGTGTTAACAAGCACAAAAATACTAGTAAATAATACTATACTTATATGTATTATGTTGTACTCTCTGAATATGATTATGTAGATTGCAATGCACCTTGGAAACAGTAGTCAGTTAACAGCAACAGCGTTCAATCCGCTTTATGAAAAGTACTACCTTTCCCATAATGCTACAGCTTACAAGAGGACCCGGAAGTCGCATGAAATTCAAACTGCCATACTTGACGACGCATGATCTTTGTTTTGTCTTTATATAATACTGTAAGGTAAGTTAAGATACTTTTCTTTTTAAATAGATTTCACTCGTTGTTCTACAGCGAGTTACATTAATGTTTTGTCTGTTTATTTGCTATTCTTTTCTGTGATGTTTTTAATTTCTATATTAGGCTATATATTCTTATTTGCCATTTAAAGTATAACAATAAACATGCAGGCTTACAGTGAGCTAAACAATTTTCATAAAGAGGATGTTAAAAAAAATCTTTAAGATGTTCGATCTTTAAAAAATAAATGAATGCTCAGCCCACAAAGAAGCCAACAGAAGATCAAATGATTTGTGTACAAAACAAAAAATCAACACTTTTTGGAAATACTTCCGTAAAGGAATTTAATACCTACACTCTAAAAATGGCTGGGTTATTTTTGACCCATAATGGGTAAATATTGGACAGAACACGTGCTGGTTTAAAAATGTACCCATGCTGGGTTAAAAATGACCCAATGTTGGGTTGTTGTTATGCAACCATGGGGTATAATAACCCAGCAGTTGGGTTAAAATAACCCAGCATTGGGTCATTTTTTAACCCAGCATGTGTTCTGTCCAATATTTACCCAGCATGGGTCAAAAATAACCCAGCCATTTTTAGAGTGTAAGAATCATAAATTAGCATTTGTCTTACTCTTTTATTTTACTTTTTTTTTACAGCTGCTTTTGAATCGCTCTTGCCGTACTTTGATATCATCCGCCTTTCGTTTTTTCGGAACCACGTGAAGTCTAAAGTCGTGGATTTTTCATCCCATTGACTTCCATTCACATGCAGGCAAATGCGTCAGACCGGAAACCAGTGACACATGAGGTTAAACATACATGTGGTTTCTATGACAGCAAAGGCCAAAACTGTGAAACCCATTTACTGTGTGACATTATTTTTATTTTTTACAGTCTATTTTAAAGCCTCACTTTTTTCTGCCATTGCCGGACACTTCCTCAAATGTGCATCATCAGTGTCAACTTTTCTCAGAACAGAGCTGCATGTCAAATGTGTTTTGCATGTTGTAAATGAAACTTCACTGTATTATCATTGTGAATGACATACAGAATTGGTTTGTTAGTTGTATTTACTGCAAAATTCTACATACAACTAAACAGCATTGCAGGGTACCCTTATTCCTGCAGGGCAAATCATGGTTTCAGTTCCTCTGAGTGACTTTATTACACTTCAACAGTTTGTTTCATGTTGATTTCCACATGTATGAATAATACAGCATTAATTTGTTACTCTACAGGACGTATCTTTATTTCTTTGCTGAATAAAGAGCACTTCTCAGAAGTTTACTTAATTGTGGTCTTTGTTGTCTCTGCATATACTGTAAACCCTTATCTAGGACCATTAAAGTCCACTAAAAGAGTACATCAGCTCAACATAATCAACAGCAATTAATTGTTTGAAAGGTGAAATGAAACGGTTGAAATGGAAGACGACTTTTTCAACAAATTAAATAGTTTCTAAGTGTTTCATGCTATGACAAGGGAAAGGAAGTGGGCATGGTGAACGACAGAAACTTTTATCACATTGCAATTTTTCTACATGCATAAACGGAAGCCAGCTTTACTGAAAGGATTACAAATATATGATAGGCATGATATGCATATCTTTGGAGCACTCAAGAAACAACACAAGAATAACAATGCGAAGCTCTCTTCTTACTTTGATTTTAGGTAAATACAGTCTTTAATCTGTACAACTAAATCATCTTCTAGTAAAAACAGCATAAATATTCAAAGCTTAATCTGCAAAAATGTAAAGTGTTGTTATAATCCAGTATACCTATCATAGCAATATTTCATCATTTGAAAATGCAAAAGTAGTTTTTTATATATATTTGTTTATATAAATTAGTTTATTTATAGCTTTCGGGTCTTTTAAAAACAAACTGAAAAAACTTTAAAGTAAATTGTTAGATGCTGGACTGTGACATTTTCAGGTCAGGAAAACATTTTAGATAATTTAAGCTATTTTATTATAAATACTTTTTTCTACAAATAAATAATCCGAATATATATTACCAGGGCTGTTTCTAAGCACAAAAACTCTGAATGTCGCGTGTTTAATACTGAATGGACAGCAAATATTTCACCAGGCAGAAGGTGGTACACACCATTCTCTGAAGCTGGTCCAACAAGTGCACAACCTGCCTCTCTAAAATATGATCCACCATTAGGTTGGAGAACTGTCAATCTGATGTCTATATGCCTGATCATTAATTATGTAAAGTTTGCATTTTCAGCGCTCACCCCCACCATTAGATCAAAGCGTGCAAAGGCCGTGAAAGGAACTATCCAACAATCAAACTGCTTTGCTGAATTAAATGCATTTAAGATTTGAGTGTTACATGATCACATCATTTTTTTTTTACATAATTTGTGTTTTTATATGTAATGTTGCATGTAATATTTTATGATCTTGTTTAGGGGGGTTTCAATAATGGTTTCGCCTAGGGTGTCAAAATGACTAGAAACGGCCCTGTACAGTATATTACTGTTGAAAAGTAATTCATTTATAATTCCCATTTTAGAATAATAGTAAATTTGTTAATGGAAAAACACATTTTATTTGCCTATGGAAATCATGTTTTGGCTAAAATATTGTTTAAACTTATATGTTGTTTTTAATTACTTTAAAGTAGTCACTCTTTGACTAACCCTCACTCACTGCTCCTAAACAGTACTAAAGAAGTTTTCTGGGCTCTTTTATATGTTTTTTCTTCTATTTAAAAATATGTTATGTGTCTAGCTTTGAAATAAACATTTACATTAAACTAACTCTTTAAAAGTTTTTATTTTATTTCAACAGCCTGTGCTCTGAGTTCTCCATCTGGTAGGTAGACTATTTTCCTCTTTAACTGTCTTTCTATCATCTACTTTAATACTCAGATTTTGGTTTATTCTATTCATTAAAGCTGCAATACAGTACATAACTTTTTAATGTAAAAACAAACTAAAATCAGACTACATAATTACATAATATTACATAATCAGAATACAAATAAATGGTATTATAAAATGGCTCGTTCTGGTTCTTCATTCTGACTGGTTGAAACGCAGGGCCGCTGGAAGTCATTTTGAACAGGGGGTGCTGTGATTTTTTTTTTTTACAAAAAACCTATGAGCCTATAGGCCCATTTAAAATACATTTTAAAAATAAATACATTGAGTTTCACACTACTTTATTGTCATATACACTTTAGTGCACACAGCAGAGTCTGAAACTGACAGACATCAGATTAATATATGCGCTATTAATCAGAAGCAGAAATACTTATAACAATTCCAGGGAAAATTACTTTCGTTACAACTTCAGACATACATATTAATATGCCATGTACACTGCAAAAAATGATTTTCAAGAAAAAAAATGTCTTTGTATTTTTGCCTTGTTTTCAGTAAAAATATCTAAAAATTCTTAAATTAAGATGCTTTTTCTTGAGGAGCGGAACGACACAGGAAAGTGGGTCTAGTTTTTGGACCAAAAGATGTCAAATTTGGGTGATTTTGTGCATAAAACAAGGAAAAAATCTTGAATTTAGTTTTTTAGAAAAATATTCAAGATTTTTTGCTTACCCCATTGGCAGATTTTTTTGTTTTGTGCACAAAATCACTTAAATTTGATTTTTTTTGTCTACAAACTAGACTTATTTTCTTTGGTCGTTTTGCTCATCAAGAAAAAGCATATCTTCATTTAAGAATTTTTAGATATGAAAACAAGACAAAAATACAAGATTTTTACATGTATGTGCTAGAAATGGGTAAACCACTATCAATAAGTTGGCCCGTGGGTCGGGTGCACCGCCGGGCCAGGGAGTGTCCCACATTGTCCCTCAGAAACACACCTCTTGTCCCCCCTTGGGCTTATTAGCAGGTGGTCACCCTAGCTGCTACCATTGGCTCATAAAAATGTCTGTCACCGTAGCAAGATCAGCGATTGGTTGAAAGTTTCTTCTTCTAGAACACTCGCTTTCTCTCTCTTAATTCTTTTACAACAGCAAATGCATCAATGTTTATGTGCGGTCTGAAAAATGTGCGCGGTCTGACAAATCTATTGCGCGGCCACTTTGACTGGCCTGCGCGGTTGCGCGTGCGCGCAATTTAGAGGGAACATTGCTGGTGATCCTGGATTATTGTTGTTCAAATTTATTACTCTTCAAAACATCACACTCTTACTTGGTCTGGACAAACTCAGCATCACAAGACAGGTTAAAGACTCCAGCTTCAACATTTGACCACTGTTTGTTGACATTCATTTCTTAATTTATGCCAGGAGTGCAAAATAATTAATCTGTAACGTTCGTTATTTTGAATAGAAATCATCACTCATAAAACATTTATTCTCATCTTTTCCGGTTTATTTGTATTCAAATACATAAAATATACAGAATCCGCCAGGGCTATTAGTACAATGGTGCGCATATTTGGAGAAATAATTATTAATTATCACATGTTAGTAAAATATTTAGTCTTACAGAATAAGATTTCTTTTCATTTTCCACTGAATTGTGCGATCTGAAGAGCTCAAAGAGCGAACGGAGTGAGATTTGTGTCTCCTCTTCCTGATTCGTGTCAGATTTGACCTCAGAGCTCTATCATTTGCTGTCCAGCTGTCAATCATCTCACGTGGTTCAATGTGCACTGTGGCAGTAGTAATGCAAAATTAAAAAATGTACTCTTGTACTCTTGATACTAAAGTACTTTTAAAAACAAGTACTTTTTACTTTTACTTGAGTAGACATCTGACTGCTGTACTTTTACTTGTACTTGAGTAAAATTTAGCAAGGGGTAACTGTACTCTTACTCAAGTAATGAAGCTGTGTACTCTGTCCGCCTCTGCTGTTGAGTTATCATCGCAATAAAGTGTTAGTAGATATTAAGCAGACAGTTTACTAATTCTCTAAAGATTAGTTGATAAGTAGTTGGAAAGTTACTTATAATTAGTAAAATGTCTAAAGTGAACTATCAAAATAAAGTGTTACCATAGGGGAAAAAATAATAACTTGAAAACATCTCTCTTTCAGCCTCTTTGCTTCCTGTCATTGGTGCTGTTGTGTCAGCTGTACTTCTCATCTTCTCTGCTCTTGTTATCGTCTTCATAGTAAAGAGAAGACAAAAGCAGAACAATGAGGAGATTCGTAAAAAGTGCTTCTTTAAGAAAGGTGATATTGTGTTGCATTTTGTTAATGAAGCCATATGATTTCTTTTAAATGTGTAATGTGTAAGATTTAGAAGGCTCTATTGACAAAAAATGAATATTGTATACATATCTGTTTTCACTGGTGTGTAAGTGTCACGGCTAGGGGCTGGCTGTTAAATACTAAAGCCACGCCCCTTCTCAACTTCCACCTCGAGGAGGTCCCCAAAGCCAACCCAATGACCAGACAACACGAGAGCAGGTAAATATTAAAACAAACTTTATTTAAATATTTAAAATAACTTGGGGAATAGGGAAGGGACAATTAAAACTAAACGTCCTGTCTGCCTTCCAGGCAGACCACAACACAGGAAGGTGGCAAGGAGGGGAAGAGGGCAACGGGGGTTCCAGGGGCTGGTGACTAAAGATATAGGGGGGGGGAAACGGGAGACACAGGCTCCTGCCAACTCCGCTATCCGTGGCGCCCTCCTCTTCTTTCCTGGAGGCAAAAGACAAAATAGTGTGATTTAGGGGTTAACTCTCTCTTTGCCCGTCGTACCTGGATCACGCTAGTCAGATGCCGCACTGCTCACTCTCCTTTCTACCTCTTCCCACAGGCAGCGACTGGGAACACAAAGACCCGTTTATTCTGGACTTTGGTCGTCCTCACCCTGATGGTTACCGTTCTCGGTAAGTGTAGTTTTTCCACAGTTCACTCTCCTGACGTTCACTCCTGTTCTCTCTTTCTCCACAGGCAGCTTGGACACAACAACACGGTTAGTTCAACTTGGATGCTTCTCACCTCTCTGCTGTTTACAGCTCTGGGTATGTATGTCTGTCCGCAGTTTGTTCTCCTAACGTCACTCTCGTTTTCTCTTTCTCCACAGGCAGCTTGGACACAACAACACAATTAGTTCAACTCGGATGCTTCTCACCTCTCTGCTGTTTACAGCTCTGGGTATGTATGTCTGTCCGCAGTTTGTTCTCCTGACGTTCACTCTCGTTCTCTCTTTCTCCACAGGCAGCTTGGACACAACAACACGGTTAGTTCAACTTGGATACTTCTCACCTCTCTGCTGTTCACAACTCTGGGTAAGTGCAGCTTTTCCTCAGCTCGCTATACGGTGCTCTATTGACAATGCGCGGGGGCGGCTTACGACAGCTGGCTGGCACAGAAGGGCAACGGCGATGATTTCCCCAGGGGGCGCCGGGGGCCAAAAACCCTCTCGGCGAATTCGCTGGTCAGCAGGGGGGCGAACTGTCACACCGTCTCACCGGGCCGAGCGCTGCCCTATCCTCAATGCCCGTAGGGCGATCGAATGCCGGACGGGGGCGCCCCTTTGTAGAGACCACGGGGCGGCGGAACTCCTTCGCCTCTCACTCTGCCACAAGGAAAAACACACCAGTAAAGTAGCAATAGACAGGCCCGTAGTTGTACTCACACACGCACTGCCAGCTTCCAAATCTTCACCGCCACACTCTGAAACTGTCGACACACAGACGGGGGCGGTTTCCAAAGGCCCACACCGTTGCTTCACACTCAAATCGCACACAGCATATAGTGAATGATACTACTCACGACCGTCAGCCTCTTCGTCTCTTCCTCAGTAAAGGGGGTGATGCGGGGTACGTCTGACAAGACACACAGCACTTGCACAGCAACCCACAGCAAACACACAGCACCACTTCAACGTGAAAGGTTTTCAATTTACATGGACTCACCCACCACTCTACAGGTGTACACAAGAGACGCCCGACGTCCTCCACTTCGCTGAGGTCGGATGAGGGCGATGACAACACGGACGGAGTGTTTAGCTCTGCTGCTATGGCTGCTGAGTCCAACTATTCCTGCGGCTCGCCTACCGCACTAGATCAGGGGTAGGGCCGCCCTCCTCTTCCTGGAGGCGTTCGATAATACACAGGTTAGTGGTTACACTTCATTTAAGTCCAGAGCTAATACTCACAGCGGTCCCCTTGGTAATTGTTTTGCAAAAACTGTTTCGTTTCCTTCTTCCTTGGTTTCTCTAAATGTGTCACATATACCGATGTTTCTTCTACCCACAGGGTTTTCTCTTACTCCGACATCCACTGCGAACTACGAGAGAGAGAGAGAGAGAGAGAAAGTACAACCAGCTTCCGATGTGTAACGGACGAGCACAGCTCCGCACCTCAACTCACACACTAAGCCCCCAAACTGTGATTTACACTGCTCTTAAATACTCCTCTGTGTGCTGTAGTCCTCCAATCAACCGGCGTTCCTCTTAACCGCGCACAGCTGCGCTTGATTTGGCTGATTACAGCCCTCGCGATGCTACCGGATGTCCGGTGTTTTCTCTTCCCGGTCTGGGCGGAAACATCCGGGCGGAACCAAAGTTTCCCGACTTTTGGTTCCGCCCAAAAAGACCGTCACCTTGTGACATAAGCACCTTGCATAAAAACAGATAGGTTTCTATTACCTTAGAATGAACCATTTGTAATGACACGGGTCCCCTTACATTTAAGTCTCCATCATGTTTCTACAGTAGCAGTAAGCGGACAAACTGCTCTACCAATCGCGTTTTTGCATATGTTGTTTTTGGATGCTTTCATTGTCCATTGAAAACGCACTGTTGAAAAATAGCTATAAACAATGTTTTAATTTATCTTTTAAAAGAAACCTCATTGTTTGACTGGCTACTCTTTGTCTCAGACGACAACATTATTGTCCTGTTTCAGCCACCGTAGACTATCAATGCGATTCCAAGGGGCAGGGTTAGCGATGGGCTGAGTCGTTGGTTGCCATTCACAACTTTACCGCTAGATGCAGCTAAATCTTATACATTACACCTTTAACTTACCAATACCAGTATGTTTCTTAAAAATACATTTTGAAAGGAATTTTCAGAACTATGCAATGTCCGTAGGTGAGGGTAATACATATGAAGGTACATCCCGTGACACCAAAAATGAAGAGGATGATGAGGACGTCTATCAAAATGTGGAACTTGATAAGAAAGACAATGTGAGCAGTGATGACTCTGAACAGGACTATATTAATGTGGATCCAGATATTTTAAAACAGGATTGTATGAATGTAGACACAGATGATTCTGAAGAGGATTATGTTAATGTTGATATAACAGAAAACAGAGCTATGGTAGACAGTGATGATGACCTCTATGAAAGTGTTATGGATAATGAGTGAACCTGAAATACAGTAGATTTTTCTTAGAGACAGCAATATGCATCAAAGGCTGATTGATACAAATGATGATGATGTAGTTTGGTGTATCCTGTCAAACACATGAACTGTGTCCCATCTCTGAAATTATTGTAAAGCTGCCAACTCTCAAGCTGTCGCCGTGTGACAAACGGTTTTCACACACACTCACGCCACACATCCAATTACTCACACAAAAAATCTGATCTTGGGCAGAGACTCATACTGTACTAGATGCCGCTGATGGCGTCTGCAGCTGTCTGCACCCCGAGGTTAGAGAAAGAAGGAGAGATACCCTGCGAAAGACAACGAGACATAGATATATACAGTGGGGCAAAAAAGTATTTAGTCAACCACCAATTGTGCAAGTTCTCCCACTTAAAAAGATGAGAGAGGCCTGTAATTTTCATCATAGGTACACTTCAACTATGAGAGACAAAATGAGGAAAAAAATCCAGAAAATCACATTGTCTGATTTTTTAAGAATTTATTTGCAATTTATGGTGGAAAATAAGTATTTGGTCAATAACAAAAAAGCAAGATTTCTTTCTCTCACAGACCTGTAACTTTTTCTTTAAGAGGATCCTCTGTCCTCCACTTGTTACCTGTATTAATGGCACCTGTTTGAACTTGTTAGCAGTATAAAAGACACCTGTCCACAACCTAAAACAGTCAGAATGCAAACTCAACTATGGCCAAGACCAAAGAGCTGTCAAAGGACACCAGAAACAAAATTGTAGACCTGCACCAGGCTGGGAAGACTGAATCTGCAATAGGTAAGCAGCTTGGTGTGAAGAAATCAACTGTGAGAGCAATTATTAGAAAATGAAAGACATACAAGAACACTGATAATCTCCCTCGATCTGGGGCTCCACGCAAGATCTCATCCCGTAGGGTAAAAATTATCACCAGAATGGTGAGCAAAAATCCCAGAACCACATGGGGGAACCTAGTGAATGACCTGCAGAGAGCTGGGACCAAAGTAACAAAGGCTACCATCAGTAACACACTATGCAGCCAGGGACTCAATTCCTGCAGTGCCAGATGTGTCCACCTGCTTAAGCCAGTACATGTTCGGACCCGTCTGAAGTTTGCTAGAGAGCATTTGGATGATCCAGAAGAAGAGTGGGAGAATGTCATATGGTCAGATGAAACCAAAACATAACTTTTAGGTAGAAACTCAACTTCTTGTGTTTGGAGGAGAAAGATGCTGAGTTGCATTCAAAGAACACCATACCTACTGTGAAGCATGGGGGTGGAAACCTCATGCTTTGGGTCTGTTTTTTTGCAAAGGGACCAGGACAACTGATCCGAGTTAAGGAAAGAATGAATGGGGCCATGTATCGTGAGATTTTGACTCAAAACCTCCTTTCGTCAGCAAGGGCATTGAAGATGAAACGTGGCTGGATCTTTCAGTATGGCAGTGATCCCAAACATACCGCCCGGGCAAAGAAGGAGTGGTTTCGTAAGAATAATTTCAAGGTCCTGGAGTGGCCTAGCCAGTCTCCAGATCTCAACCCCATAGAAAATCTTTGGAGGGAGTTGAAATTCCGTGTTGCCCAGCGACAGCCCCAAAACATCACTGCTCTAGAGGAGATCTGCATGGAGGAATGGGCCAAACTACCAGCAACAATATGTAAAAACCTTGTGGAGACTTACAGAAAACGTTTGATCTCTGTCATTGCCAACAAAGGGTATATAACAAAGTATTGACATAAACTTTTGTTGTTGACCAAATGCTTATTTTTCACCATAATTTACAAATAAATTCTTAAAAAATCAGACAATGAGATTTTCTGGATTTTTTTTCTCATTTTGTCTCTCATAGTTGACGTGTACCTTTGACAAAAATTACAGGCCTCTCTCATCTTTTTAAGTGTGAGAACTTGAACAATTGGTAGCTGACTAAATACTTTTTTGCCCCACTGTACACTAGATGTTGCCTTGGGGTTCTAAGCATGCGTCAAAACCGCCACCATCTTGAAACAGGGGTCTTGCCATAGGAAGTAGCTAGGTAAAGCTACTATCTCCGCCTGTACTTCGAATTCATGGACGATGCCGGACTTTTGTGCTGCGTATGGAGTTAGGCCTACTAGCACTATGCATTATATTTAGAAAAAGTAGATTTTCATGATATCAAAACTTAAAAATTTGTTTTGGACTCAATGCTAATTACTTGTCTGACTGTTGAAACGAACCAAAAGAAAACCAAGAAAATCGCATTCATGATGATTTATGGTGATTTTATTTCCGTTACACAATTGCCTACAATGACGCTGATGCAGGGTTCCCCTGTATCAAGATGGGGGCTCTATTTGACGCATTCGGTCCGATGAACTGCCGTAGCCAAGGCAACATCTAGTGTATATATCTATGACAACAAAAGAAGTCTGTTGATGAGAATCTGAGCTGAGACTAGGGGCCAGATGTACTTACAACTTGTGCCAGCACAAACCTTCATTTTGGTGTTAAATAACGACTATCAGGATTTACTAAAGATGAGCAGTGGATAAATTAGCGCTGAAAAGGTGTGGTCTAGTTGTTTTTGCGACTGACCTTATTACATAGGCATTTCTAGGAGTTTTCCTTTCAGACGCAAAATGTATGGGAGGATATTATTTAAACGATTTACGCAATGTGATTTACTATTTGCTTGTGTGATATTAATGGTATTTGTGCCATAATTTAATGCTGAAAACGCATGTCATTTGAGCTTGAAATGTCTGCAATTGTTGCTGATAAGAGAGACATCAGAGACCGCGTGGTACAAGATTTTTTAACATGTAACAGTGGACATTGAAATGTCTGAGAATTATTCCAAAATATTGTTTGCCAAGCCATGTTATTTTTTATTTTCTGGAGGAAATAAAAGAGAAGTCACTAGGAGAAGTCACATAATAGCAGGTGTTTCAAAACTTCTTGTAACCCTTAATTTTTTGTCTTCCGGTTCTTTTCAGTGTACTATGAAAAGAAGCTGAGATTTTTTAGCTGAGATTTCACCTCGAATTTTGAGCTAAGATGTCAGTGGTGCTGAACTCGAGCTCATCAGGCGTTAGATCACTCGCAGGAGCATCAGCTCTGCTTATTTGTGACCCTGAACTAATTTGTGCTGCTCTTAGTAGATTGCGTTGGTCATTATGAAAATCAGTGGTTGCGCCTGTGTTATTTAATTTGCGTTTTTTTAGTAAATAACCCGCAGATATTACGACTCCCATTGGCGCTTTTTTGGAATTGCGCTCTCGTGCTAATTTGCCCCATTTAGTAAATCTGGCCCTAAGTATGTAACAATGAAATGTCATCCAATTTAGTACTCTTAATTTTAAAGGCAGTGATTTAAGCACAACAATAGTTTTCTGGTTGAATCTTCAGCTCAAGTCTAAAAGGCCCAACAAGTCATGATGCCAAACATGAATCAGAATAAATTCAGGTATTACACATCTTTAGCAGACCACCCAAACATCCACTAGAATGCAGGAAATCACATCTACTTAATTCAAAATTTCCTTGGGGTGGACCTTCACAGAATGTAACCAATATTGTCCATCTCCAGTAGGCTTCCCCATCCTCCCAACAATCCACCAGAACGCAGGGTACAACATCAAATTAATTCCAATTCTCTGATATCTGAGCCACCAACTTGGCTGTGTGTGCGGCATAATGATGATCACTCCTGACAAAATCTCAAAGTTGGCAGGTATATTATTGGGTCTCTTGATGTCACTGTCTTTGGTTAAAATGTAAAAGCTTTGTTTCTTGTTTCTTTTTTTATTGTGTTTAGAATTATATATAAAAACAATATTGCTAATAAGATAAAGATTTAAAATTGTTTAAATGTTACTGAAATGATAAATTATGTTTTGCCATCAGAATTATTTTAATATTCTGTTCTGATGTTTTTGTTTATTAATAAAGTGTGAAGAGTGGTTGTCAGTTGTTTTGTTTTAGGCTGAGGAAGAAATAAAGTACAATCTGATACATCTTGGCAACTTTTTAAAAAGAGGTTCATGCAGGCTCTGATTTTTAATTGCAGCATTCAGTATTCATCCAAAATGTTCAGAAAATGTCATCAATCTGTAGAGTTGTTAACGGGATAATTACCCAAACATGAAAGTTCTGTCACCATTTACTCACCCTTATGTTAACTGGGCGTAAAGTGGGAGGGTAGAGTTTGGAGAAAAGGTGTCCCCGCAGCTTTCAAAGTATACTCAACCGCGGCTACTTCCTAACAGAAAAGCATAGTATCTATAGTAGTTAAAAGTAAACATTATATACAAACGGCAATATGTGTGGTTTTAGTAATGTTCTAGCCAGTCTAAAACATTGAATTTGAGAGAGAGAGAGAGAGAGAGAGAGAGAGACTTTTGACTTTTAACACACTTTATTCAACCATCTGCAGAACATTATATTAAAAACCCAAATAACCACATTGCAAAATGATCAAGTGAAGTAAAAAAAAATAAAAATATATATTTAAAATATTATTGAGAATAGAGAAATTAAATAAAAAACAGAACATAAAAATCCAATGCATCACCAGTTAAACAATATATATCCATCTTCACAAAGTGACAATAAAGCTCCATTCACATACCATTTAAATTCAAATTCAAGCAAGTTCCCTAAAAAACTGTGCTCCACTCTTATTCGAGATTCAACCAAAGCAGTAAATAGCTGAAAAGCATCTACATCTTGCTCAGCAGCCAATCTACATGATATCCAAATGGCCAGCTTGGCTTGTCTAATTACAAAGTTTGCCACCGTCCACTGATGACTGTGTGCTCTTGAATATTTACACTCATAAACAAAAAGCATCTTATCAAAAACAAAACAAATCCCCTTTTTCCTAAAAAAAGAAAACAATGGGACCAATTTGAAACACTTAGTGAAAACATAAAAGAAATATTCTGGTGCAGAACAGAAAAAGCAAGCAGGTGAAACATTCATGTTAAACTTGTAAATGATAAATGTGAATGTTGGTGGGCAATGCACAATGCAGTAACCTCCCCTGTAGGTCCCCAGATCGTGTCTGAAGATAAAAAAGATTATATAGGCAAAATAACTATGGCAAAATAGTTTTATTTGAACTTTGCCAATGTTCCACCACTGACTCAGGGACTTATACTATGTATTTCTCTCTCACCAGATCTCTCAGAAGTTAAGGTCTTGCAATAACTTGCTATTAAATTTCCAATAGGCTTAAACGTACTCTCTACAGTAGTAACATTAACAGATAGAAAGTGATGATCAGATAAAGCAGTGGGAAAGATACAGCTATTGTGAAATTCGTCTCTTTTGCTTTTCTATACACTGTAAAAAAATTTGCCTCCCTAACTCAAAATTTTCTACTGACTGGTAACATTGACAATTTTCACTTGGGCCAATAGATTTTCTGTGAATTGATTTTTATCAATTGTGGCAACGATCTTTAAACATTAGCTCAATGGGAAACCAATGGGAAACTGAAAATAAGAAACCATGTTTTTGCCCAATTAACTTTTTTTAATTTTGGTAGCATTCTTATTTTAATTTACCCAAACTGAAAATGTATATTGGTAAAATTATATTGGTAAGGAACCATGCTGAATTGTTTATTCCCCGTTGTCCTAATAGAAAAAGAAACACTCAAACTATTTTGTAACATTTTATTCATTTTTATTTATCAGTAATACCTTAAAATTGTAAACATACAGAAATGGTCTCCATACAATTGCACAGTAGACATTAGAAAATAATTATTTTTAATAAAAAGTTTTATACAATAACAGTCACAAATATTTTGTGAAAATTTAAATAAAATGTAAGTAACTGAAGGGCTTTTCACACCTGAAATTGTTAACCCTGGGTTATTCTAAAACCAGGGTTAACGGAATCCTGGGTTATTTTTTTCATGTTTCACACTGTTCAAACTTAACCAGGGGTTAAGAGATAAACCTGGGTATTCATAATTTGACGTTTCACACTGTGCATTCCTAAACCCTGGGTCAGGAGTCTCCAACCCAGTTTCAACACACCTGTCTGTAATTATCAAGCCTTGATTAGCTACTTCAGCTGTGTTTAATTAGGGTCATAACATTCTAACCCTGCTTCGTTTCACACTGCATGCGTTTGGCACCACAATGCGGGGTTAACACCACAAATGCGGTGCTAACCCTGCTCCAGAGCAGGGTTTCATAACCCTGGGTAAAAAGCGGTGCTAACACCACTTTCAAATTACAGGTGTGAAACGCTCCTTAACCCAGGGTTAAAAGCGGGGTTTAGAATGAAGATAACCCAGGGTTAAGCGCAGTGTGAAAACCCCTCGAGTGTACCTTCCCAAGGGACGATTTCCTGGACAGGGCTTATCCTAGTTCCAGACTAAAAAACATGTTTAAGCTGTCTTAACCAATATCAATGCCCTTGTTCTGTCTCAAGATGCACACCAGTAATGTTTTTTATAAGGTTCATTTGTAAAAACTACCTAAATGTCCTAATATAACTAAGGCCTAGTCCTCTAGATTGATCTAGACCCTGTACGGGAAAACACCCAATTGTTCAGTAAAGCTTCACATAGATTTTAGTACTCAAAGCTCATGGAACCGCCACCTAACAATTCAAACGTTAAACATGTAAAACATTTTACAAATAGGCCAAAAACATCTATATAAACGTGGGGAGGGTTCCTCACCCAACGTTAATCACAATTTCACTTGAATTTAACATTCGCACACCAAGTAAGAGCTTATGAAACTACTTTAAACACTTTAAACAATGCCTCATAACAGTTTAAACATTAAACACCTTAAACATTCAACAAATTAAAGGCATAAAGTCTCACAAAATTTCCAGCACAACCTGCTCACTGGAAATGAATCTTGACATGGATCAGCAACATCTCAGAGTTTCACGAATTCCCATTTTCATGTCACGTGTGTAAATCTCCAAAGCCTTGGTACTCTGTAAGAAGTAAAAAATTATCACTGAGCGTTCATGTACCAAATGAAGCCAAATGTAATAAATAAAACCAGATCAATACAGAATATCCTTGAAGTTTACACTTCTGGACATAAAAAAACGGCTGCTCTTAGCTATATTGCTGTTCAACATTATGAAAAATAAAACAATTTTAATATAGAAGTACAGTTATTTTGGTATTGGACATTTTTCATTACTTTATTATAGTTTGACTGAAAATATCCTTTAGTGAGACTATGGTAAATGTGTGGTTATGTGGTTATCCAACACAAACAATAGTAAAACTACACTGTAAAAAGTCATTCTGCAGGCTTGTAGATTTGATGAAATTGAATATGTAAACTTTATTTAATAAAATTAATTTCATGTAGTTTGGTATTTTTTTGTGTTAAAATTCTTTAAAAATGACTGGAATAAAAACAACTTTTTGTTTTTGTGAAGGATTTAGCTATTCTTATTGTGTATCTGCGCATGTAGCGAATACTGAATAAATCCAACGTAATATTAATCAGCTGTTTTAAATTAAAAACCATTCCGGGTTGATATGCAGGTCGTGAGCGCTGAGCAGAAGGATATAGGAAATATTTTTGTTATTGTGTCAAAATTCAAAGTTTTGAAAGCATTTCAGTCGAGAATGTATGTTTTTTAAACAAGAATCTGCAGTAGGTTCATAAAGATATCACCTATTTAAACATTTCCTTCTAGTTTTTTGCGATGGGAGCTCCAGATAATTACCGGGCGCTCCACGTATATATATATATACGGGACAACGACGCCTCACCTCGGCCAGTCTCACTGAAAATCTCCGCTGGCTGTGACGTCAATGTAGTGTTTAAACTGTGGATAAAATTCATTTCGGGTAAATTTAACGGGCAATCTTTGGTCTTATAAGTCTATAAGCAGTGTTTCTTTGTATAATTTGTTTGTAATTTGTAAATATTAATTAAAATAAGGATTAATATGAACTGGGTTTGGACGTAACTTCAGCATTAGGACCCAGGAGGTTGCATATCTAGGATGCATTCGTCGATTCGCATGCTGCGATTGGTGGTCCAGATGCAACTCATTTTGAGTGACAGAAAAACTGACCAATCATACTGTTCCTCTGAATGGGTGGGTTCTCTTATCACTTACTCTCATAGATGTAATATGTATCTATTATGACAAATTCTGCTCGCTCGCTCGCTTGGTTCGTGTTTTAAAGATAAATGTGACTTTACTGCGGTTGTCAGGACTCTGCCTTGAAGTCTTGTTAAATTTGTATTTTGTCATGGTGGCAGTCCCTGGCCTTGTGTGGAGGTTCATGCCTTGTTTTTGTGTTTGGCATGTCCCTCCGGTGTCTTGTCTCTTGTCCCCGCCCCCTCGTTCTCCTGCTTATTGGTAATCATTAGTTTATTCCCATCACCTGTTCCCCGCTCGTTATCTTGTTTGGTTCATTCTATTTAATGTCAGTGTTTCTTTAGTTCTGTGCAGGATCATTGTGTTGTGTCGTGTTACTCGTGTTCGTGTAGTTATACGAGTCAGAGTCAGAGTCAGAGTCAGAGTCCGAGTCAGAGTCAGAGTCAGAGTCAGAGTCAGAGTCAGAGTCAGAGTCAGAGTCAGAGTCAAGTTTAGTGTTATCTGTCAGTGTTTCATGTTTTGTACCCCATTGTGGGTTTTTGTTTTGTCAAATAAAGTGTTTTCTGTTTTCCCCGACATCGTCTGCATTTGGGTTCATCTGTTCCTGCTAATCCTCACAGCGGTCTTTTTCAGTTTATTTAGTTTTGTGTTAATTATATCCACAAAGTATTCAAATAAATTGGTAATGTAAAACTATTCTCCGCTGTAAATTAATTGTGTGCTCAACTGCGACGCCCAGTGTTGAATTTTCCCGCGGAAAACATGAACCATTGGTGTCTTACTGGAGTACAGTATCATTACTGAGGGGAAATATAACATTATTCATTTAATTCCACAAAAGGTGAGTAAGATATTAAATGTATAAGTTGTCTTTTTAAAATGTTTAAGCTTTCTACATAATGTAAATTGAACATTCACTATTATTATTATTAATTTCGCGACCTATTATCTAAATTGTGTGTTCATGAAGGCCTGTAACGTACTGCAGCTTCCTGCAGGCAACGTGAAACATTGCTGAGGGAGAACTTTATTCACAACAAAAGATGAGGAATATTATTAAATAAATATATTGTACATATTAAATTGTGTATATAGTGTATGTGTGTGCATATACACATGTGAGTAACTTGGTTAACAAATAAATATATGACTTTATCCTATCGTGTGACAGAAAAAATGTAGGGAAAAGATTTGCCCTAATTATAAATATAGATTATATATCTTTTCAAAAAAAAATTATATTATTTGTAATTCCAATGAGAATTTATTATCAGTTTTCGATATTACTGCACATTTCAAACACAATAAGCCACAAACTCAGATGAACTCCATTGCACATATCTTCCAGTTTTCTTTAAAACATTTTAATATACAAGTTTAATGTGTGGATTATTTCAATATTCAAGCTGTATACATTTATAAAGGTTTTAAGACATATTTGCTGTTTAATGTTGCAGGATAAAGATGAAGAGGAGGGACTTGAGCAGCTTGTGATGGCTGTAATTGTAAAGAATGGATCTTCTAGGAGTGGAAGCCCAAAGGATGCTGGGATTGTTATCGAGGCCTTAAAGGTGTTCCCAGGGCAGTCTTTATCCTCATTGGATCGATGCATTGAATCTCCAGTATCCCAGGCATCTTTTCAGGTGTTTCAGAAACTTTTCTTGGAGCTGGATTCTTCAAAGTTTATAAACTGATTACAGTACAGTAAGTCTAAACTGCTGTCTGATGTTCTGGGTGTGAATCAATGTAACACAACACAAACATGGAACCTTTCGTCGGGAAATGTGGACAGTTTTCTTTAAAGACTGTAAAATACTTTTTGAAGTGTACACTGTTACAAATACACCATTAAAAATGAGATGCTTTCCTGTTCTTTTGACTGCAATAAAATAAGAATTGATTCATCTTTGTCTGTCATTCTGAAATCAGATATAATACTCATTACTAATAAAAATATTAATGGATGATGTTAAATTAAAATAGTATAATTGAATAGTATTTATTGTATAGTGCTAGGTCTTTGTCCTGTATACCCAATATTTTGTTTAAATTTAAATTAATTTCTAATTGCAAATTGCAGATTACCTTTTTGAATGGGTTACTATTAAGGAGTTTATGGAGTGATTCTAACTCAATTTTTATTTGTTGAATTTAATTAATGATATTGCTTGTAATCTGTTGCCACACTTTTATTGAGTAGATATGGCATAATATTTTTCATTGTATAGTGCTAGATCTTTGTCTAGTATACACAATATTTTTGTTTAGATTTTAATAAAATTTTTAATTGCAAATTGCAGTTTGGCTTTTTGAATATGTTAATATTAAGGAGTTTATAGAGTAAATCTAAATCAATTTTGATTTGTCGAATGTAATTAATGATATTGCTTGTAATCTGTTGCCACAATTTTATTGAGTAGATGGGGCATATTATTTTTTACAGTGTATGGTTAATTTTCTAAGAGATGAATTGTTCAAGCAAACCTATAGGTACTAATGTTAAGCTACTTCGTGTTGGTTTTATATTCGATTACTTACAGTACAGTTAACGCGCTGATTATTTAAACATCTCATCCGTTTTGGGCGGTGTCCTTGCACTTATTTGAGACTCGCGCCGTTGAGTATCACCTGCAGCTTTACAACACCAGCTGATAGAGAGCGTCCTTTTAATATCTACACCTCGTGGGTTTCCTGATGCAAGATGACGACGGCAGCATGCGCGGCGCAGATCGATTGACACATGAGATCAATGTATCGCGAGAGTAATAAGCTTTTGAATGGCTCTCGCGGAACTTTGATGTCATGGGTTGATTTGTCTGCGCAGTGCTGCATACAGTCGAATACTTGTAAACAATGCGTCCTTTTCGTTACGATCAGGCCAAATACAAATGCCCCTACACTCGTAATATATTAATTAATTAAAAAACACCGCAATTTCTCTCTAGAAATGTGCAGGTTGCAAGCAGCCTTTCATGTCTATGTGTGCACGTGTGCGGGCGCGGCGCAGCGACTCTTAATAAAAATAACGCACATAAATCTCGAAAAAGCTAACAGTTTTCACACAATTATGTTATATAAGAAATATAAATATAATATACTCACTGTGAAAGTTGTAGTGGCCTTGCCATTTCATCGCTGAATGAAGCGTTAGCTCGGTGCGTTACACTGAGGAGAAACATATCAGTTTTATAACAAACATCGTATAACTACTAACCTAGTCTCTCAATCAATCAGTACATTCACAATAAAGTTAAACACTCGTTTTAAAACGTTAAAACAATCGGAAAATCTGTCTTGCTTTCAGTTCCTCTGGCTCGGCAATATGCTTTTTGTTTGTATGCTGTAATTATTCAGATTTTCACTCAGTTTAACTTGAAAATGACTTTAAAAATACTTAAAAATGACTTAAATTTAAATATGTAAGTACTTACATAACTTTATTGTAGAAAATGTTGACCATCAACTCCCGCGTATCCACACTGAAGCCAATTATTTTCAGGTGCATGCCCATACGCTTTTCTGTCTCAAACTACATTCAGTCAACTCAGATTTTTCATTTGACACGATGAATTGGCTGAGCAGAGTTTAATATGTTCTGTGAATATATATTTTTGTTTTACCCAAATACCATGGGTTTTAATTACCACAATGCATATTTTTGTTTGGGGAGAATTATTAGTCAATACTTAACTTTCAGTTTCCACAATTTTTTAAAATATAAATTTTTTACAGTGTACATATATCCTGTCCAGTCTAGCCCCAGAAACCCTGTTAGAATTTATTTTCAACCACATGTATTGTTTAACCTGTGGAAAAGCCTCTCTCCAAACATCAACCAGGTCATGATAAATAATCAATGACCGAAGCAAATCAGCTGACTGGCTATGGGCTTCATTATGATTTGTGATCTAATGTGCAGTTGAAATCCCCAGCCAGAGCCACAGTCCTATTGTGAGAAACATCACTTAAAGCAGTGTATTGCTTCTTTGCGTCATGTGAACCATGTGCATCACGCGTTTTGTCAAAATAAGTGCCTGCTGCACACACGTCAAAACCATTTATGATAAAAGAGACGTTCACAAAATACACGCAAGACACTCCCTTAACACTAAACTCTGATAAAGCATGAGACTATGAGAGTATCTTGCAAACACAAGCATCTCTTTTATCATAAACCCTTTAGACGCATCTGCAGCAAGCACTTATTTTGACAAGACACATGATGCACATAGGTTCACTCGACGCGCTGAAAACATATTTTGAAATTCCCACTCATAATGTTGTTACAATGTGTGGGTCACAGTTATGTAAAATTGTAACCATACTGTGCACTCACAGTTTGCTCATATATTAAGGTCACCATATGAGGTCACTGCACACTCACTGTAAGCTCATACTACCCATAAAGCACATGGTATGAAAAGTACCAGCTGTCGCTCAGAGAGCTAATATGTGCTAAATGGAAACATGTCGCAGAGACGTCAGCATTTAATTGCAAATGATATACGGACAATAAAAAAGTTAGAGACACGTGATCGTCTCTGCGTTTAACCCCTCCACTGAGTAGTGAAGCCAGCCATTGCAAGTCATGAACACACACGACAACTTTCACTTCAACACCTCAACAATCAATCACTTCCTACCAGCTGTGGGAATCGAACCACCAATCTCTGGGTTACACACAGGTCTGACCCTCTAACCACTAGGCCACAATGCTTGGACAAAACAAATCTGTGAATCCTGGTCACTTTTACCTCCAATCGGTGTGAGCTTTCTATAACCTTTATTTAGGCTTCTTGATGCCATAACCTTGTTGTTTAGATTTTATATTGTATATACATTATACACCAAGTATATGGCTGTATAGAATGCTGTGTAGAAGGTGTCCTAAATTTAATCCTATGATCATTCCTAAAATATATCTGAGAAATTATAGGTAAGACGGGTGACGTTCTACTCTTGGGCCAACATTTTCCAGACATGTGTGCTGTCCTGCTATAACAGAATAAGTGTGGCATACCCCTAAAATTATGACCATAGTATAAGCACACAGTGAGTGTACCATGACCTCACATCGTCACCATAGTATGAGTGCATTATGAGTGTGGTATGACTTCACGTTATGACTATGGTATGAGCTCACTTTGGTCAAATTGTGATTATCACGGTATGAGAATGCTGTGACGTCACTGTGATCCTCCAGTATCCACCTTTTCCTAGTGAGATATAGGAAGTAGAATGCCCCCTTGTGACATAGAAAAAGCCTGAGTGTGCACCTGTCCTGGCCCCGTATCTGCCCGCGGGACAGTGAGGTTGTGACTCGGGCCGGCCGCCTCCTTAGCAGGCTCCACCGGGCCATCGTTAGAGGTAACCAGCACCGATCTCCCCTCGGGCAAATCACCCGGTACTGAAATCGCTCCGGCCTGCTGGGGTTGTAACTTGACAGAGGCAATACAGGTACAAAAATATCAACCAATTAAACAAATTTTGATAAAGTCCTCCACCATTTGACTTTCACTAAGAAAAAATATAATGGCCTTATTCATACGTGAGGCAGATCTTATATTTGGGCCACCGACCACCGCACTCACTGCTATCAAACAATCCTCCATGGACACTGCGGCATCATACATTTACAACCATGCCTTATACTAGTCCCGAAATCACAAAACTGTCTGGTAAAATTCCTTACAAGCCTATTTTCAGTTTGTGTTTGAATGCCACTGCAAATCAGCAACATGCACAAAAACATGCGTCGCAGGGAAAAGAAAACAAATCTTTTGTGTTGTAGCAATACACAAACCATGACTCTAAACAACAACACGTGATGACACAAGTGATACTTTGCAAGCATACACTCTTAAAAATGAAGGTGCTTTATGCTTCCATAGAATAACCCTTTAGGCCTAAATGGCCCTGTGTAGTAAATGCCGCTCCATCTGAAAGCAAGTGATGGCGATTTACTACTAATCAAGGAACCGCAATTACTGACGAGATTTGCATAACTATCTCATGCAATTTATCGTGCAGCCCTAGACAGTGTATGCCAGGAGTGGCGAACGTCGGTCCTGGAGAGCCACAGTCCTGCAGAGTTTAGCCCCAGCTCTAATCAACGGCGTCATTCGCCAACCCTGGTGTATTTAGGGTGGCCATTCAGGCCAGTTTGCCTTTATCATTTTCCGCATTTTACGTCATTGATGTTCTCACATTTCAGTTAAAATACATAAGATTTATTTCTTTTAAGACATACAATCATTGTAGTTTCATTCTTACATTCAGATGTAATGCTTGCCTTTCTGAAATAGAACCCAAAATATTAAACCTTGATGACGTATGCTGTTGTGATCCAGTCCCCTCGTGTATTTGTCTGTGACGACAGGCGTGTTTTTGTCTTTGATGATAACTTCAATTCATACGCAAGCAAATGCATCAGACCGAAAACCAGTGCCATATAAGGTTAAACATACCTATGGTTTCTATGACAGTAAAGTCCAAAACTGTGGATAACCCACAAATTACATCATTTTAATTTTTTACATTCTATTTTAAAGCCTCACTTCTTATATTTTTGCTTGCCATTGCCTGACACTTCCTCAAATGTGCTTCAAGTGTCAACTTTTCTCAGAACAGAGCTGCGCTTCAAATGTGTTTTGCATGTTGTAAATAAAACTTCACTGTATTAACATAGTGAATGACATACAGAATTAGTTTGTTAGTTAGTATTTACTGCAAAATGCTACATAACAACTAAACAGCATTAAAGAACAAATAATTGTTTCTGTTCCTCTTCGTTACACTTCAACAATTTGTTTCATATTGACTTTCCACATGTATAGTATATGAATAATACAGCATTAATGTTGTCACTTTACAGAGCATGACTTTATTTCTTTGCTGAATAAAGAGCAATGGAGTGGTCTTTTTGTCTCTGCATATAAAGCTATCTTAGACCCTTAAAGTCCACTAAAAAAGCTCAACATAATCAATAACAAAAAATATTCATCTGCTGAATCAAAGTTGAAATGAAACTGTTGAAATATAAGACAACTTTTTAAACAAATGAAATACTTTCTGTAGGGTTTCATGCTACTGCAGGGAAAGGAAGTGGGCTTGGTGAGCGACAGACACTTGTTACATTACGTTTACTTTGCAGTTTTTCTACATGCATTAACGGAAGACAGCTTCACTTACTGTAAGGGATTACAAATATAGGATATGCATGATATGCTTTGGCGCACTCAGAAACAACACAAGAATAACAATGCGAAGATCTGTTCTTACTTTAATTTTAGGTAAATACAGTCTTCAATCTGTACTAAATAATTTTAAATACAGCATTCAAAGCTTAATCTGCTAAAATGTAAATTTTACACAATTTTTTAAGGTAAGTGGTTGCAATCAATTTATTTAATTTATTTTTTGTTTTGTTTTTCTCATTGTTTTGTTTAAACGTAGCTTAAATTAATTGATTGCGACCACTTACCTTAAAAAGATTTAGTAAATTGGATGAATCAACATTTTTTTTCAGTGTGTTGAGTAATTTGTTAGTGTATGTAACTGTTTGGAAATACATTTAAATTAGAAATTAGTGTATTGTTTTCAAACAACTAAATGTGTATTAACAGTAATTAATGTTGAATATATAGATTTAGACTAGATTTAAACAGTGTTGAAAACATTTGTAAAAAATAATATATAACACTATGCTATTTTAATATACTTTATATTTTAAAGGGGACATATTATGAAAATCTGACTTTTTCCTGTTTAAGTGCTGTATTTGGGTCCCTAGTGCTTATCAACCTAGAAAATGTGAAAAAGATCAACCTAGTAACTTAGTTTTGGTAAACCATTCTCTGCACGCATGTAAAAAAAATCGATAATTGAAATTTGGCTCCCCTTGTGATGTCAGAAGGGGATAATACCGCCCCTTAATCTGCACTATCCAACCACGGCATTATCATTTAGTGCAGAGGTCAGCTCATTTACATTTAAAAGGACAAGATGTGTTAGAGCAACACAAAGTGTGTTGTTCCAAAAATTACACATTAGATGTGTTGTCCTTAACTAGACACAAGATTCGTTTTAAGAGTGCATACTCTGGGGGCACCAAAGATTTATTTGAAACCTGTAAGTAATCCACTGTGAGGCGAGCGTTTTAGAAAGTGCAGTTTTATAAAAAAAACCCATAAACATAACCAAACACTAAACTTGACATGAACAAAAACAAATGCATGAAACTCACCAAACAGATGGACATACAGTTAAACAAAGCTTTACACGCAGAACACGTATTTTGAATTAGCGCCCCTCACACTGTAAAAAAAAATTCCGGATAAATTGCAGCTGGGTTGCCGGTAAATTACCGTAGATTTAAATTTATGTTATTTACTGGCAACATTTTGTTCAAAGTTAAAGGCTGTTATTGTATAGTTTTATTCTGTAAAGATAAAGACTTGTTAATATTTAAATTTTATTTAACTTTGAACAAACTTTTGCCAGTAAATAACATAAATTTAAATCTACAGTAATTTACCGGCAACCCAGCTGCAATACCATTGTAATTTCTACGGAATATTTTTACAGTGCAGATGAGCAGTCACGAGCCGCCACTGGCATGTTGTAAATGACACTTCACATATTGTCATTGCAAACAACATACAGAAATTATTTTGTTAGTTGTATTTACTGAAAAAGTCTACATAACAACTAAACAGCATTGCAGGGTACCCTTATTCCTACAAGGCAAATCATGGTTTCTGTTCCTCTGAGTGACTTCACCACACTTCAACAGTTTAATTCATGTTTACCATATGTGTAGTATCTTAATAATACAGCATTCATTTGTTACTCTACAGGACATTACTTTATTTCTTTGCTGAATAAAGAGCACTTTTCAGAAGTTTATTAATTGTGGTCTCGGCATAACTTTAAACCCCTATCTAAGACCCTTAGTCCACTAAAAAAGTACATCCGCTCAACGTTATCAACAACAATAATCATCTGTAAAAGGTGAAATGAAACTGTTGACATCTAAGACAACTTTTTAAACAAATTAAATACTTACTGTAGAGTAAGGGTTTTATGCTATGACAAGGGAAAGGAAGTGGGGAGGGCAAGTGACAGAGGTTTGTTACATTTTTATCAAGTTGCAGTTTTTTACATGCATAAAGGAAAGAGAGCTTTACTGAAATGATTAAAAATATAGCATATACATGATACTGTATTCATATTATCTTTGGAGCACTCAGAAACAGCACAAGAAATACAATGCAAAGATCTCTTCTTACTTTTGTTTTTTTTTTCTTGATTTTAGGTAAATTCAGTCTTTAATGTGTACAACCAAATCATCATATGCAGTAAAAGCAGCAGAGATATTAAAAAGCATAATCATGCTAAAATGCAAAGTGTTGTCATAATCCAGTATATACCCATAGCATTTTCATCCTTTCAAAATGCTAAGGTAGTTTATTTATATTAAGCATAAACTTAGAACTTTATGGGGCAGTTACCTGGACAGGGATTAGCTTAAACCAGGACTAGGACTTAGTTTAGTTATTAATATAACTAGTTTTAACAAACAATGCGAGCATAGAGAACATTGTTTGTGCACACAGACTTTACTAAAAAGAAAGGTTTTGAACAACTGACTTCTGCTGTTTTGTGTCCGCCCGTCATCTTTGCCAGACATAAAGAATCAATCTCTGAATGCGAATGAATGAATCTCATATGAGGCTCCTTTATCAACTAGAAGGTCAATATCTTTTCACGTCGCTTTCGGAGACCGATGTATCTTGACTGGCAAGATGGCGGCGAGCAGACATCAAAACAGCCAAAGTCAGTTGTTCAAAACCTTTCATTTTAGTAAACTCTGTGTACACAAACAATGTTCTCAATGCTCGAGTTCATGTATAGAGACCCAGGTAATACTTTGAGGAACGTATCATGTTGTGTTGTGCCTTCTTTAGTGTTGTAAAAATAGCGATTTTGATGCTTACAACATATTGTAGGCATAGCTTTGAGATGTGAGTGACATCAGTTGATATTCATGAATACGTATCACTTATTTTTATGGGCACTTCCCCCGGAAAACAAAGTCTACCCGTCAATCAGCGGGAGACGCTAGAACTTACAAACATCACTTCATGCGTTAGCTTTGTTTAATATCAAGACTCAACAATATCACAAATTAAGAAGTGTTTTTGGATGTAAGGAGAAGAAAGCCAGCATTATGGAATCAATGGATATAGTTTGTTTATCCAAGGTAGCAGCGGAGTTTTGCGTGTTTGTTTTTTGCACTGGATTTCATTTAAAAGTCTCAACCGCGTCATGAGTTGCATGCGGTAAGCAGTGTTGGTCAAGTTACTTGGAAATAGTAATTAGTTACTGATTACTTCACTAAGAAAGTAATCCCGTTACTTTACTGATTACTTATTTTAAAAAAGTAATTAGTTACTTTACTAGTTACTTTACTAATTAATTTTCAAAAACATGATGCCCGACCTGAATATGCTACAGTATAAAGCAACAGGGCCCAGTTGCATAAAGCACCTTAAGTGTAATGTTCCCTTAAATTCACCCTTATGTTTCATTTAAACTTAAGGGTGTTGCAAAAAAAAACTTAAGCTTTTTCTGTTGCATCTCCATGGCAACAATAGTATTTTATAAACCTGGGTCGCTGTCGTGAAACATTTAACGATTACCCTTACCTAAGAGAAGCATTTAAGGGATTATACTGTACTGTATGCAACACCCTTAAATTATTCTCTTACTGTAGGTAAGGGGAATTTACCCCTTAAGTGTCAAACTTAAGGGAAAAACTGAAGGCGCTTTATGCAACCGGGCCAAGACCTTTCAGACTAATTCTATTCTTTTTTCATATTCCTTCATCTAAAATTGAATCAAATGAAACATTCTCTGTTTTAACCTCTCGACGCGCACTTATTTGTGGGCGTGATAGCGTCGTATTTTTTTTAAGCCTGCTAACAATATCTATATAGGGGGCGGGCCAAGATGGCTACCTGAGCAGACGTGTTTGTTTGAGCTCTTGCACCAACTGTGTTAGATGTGTTGTGTTAGCTTCTAGTTATTTGTGCGCTCTGTTTATACTTTATTACAGTTCTGTCTTTAAGTTTTCCACAGTTTTGTGTTAAAATGGGGCGTAAACGTAGCCATTCGAACCCCTCTTCTGCTGCTACTAAATCAGCTGATGATAGCACGTGCTCTTTAGCCAGCGGTGGACATGATTACGTGGTCACTTGCCCGTCTGAGGAAGATCTGCTTGACTCACCCCATGTAAATCGCCGCTTCTAAAGAAAAGAGCAAGTGATGACGGTCGAGCTGATGTCCTGTCACAACTGTTAGCCATAACGCAGTTGATCAACAGCCGCTCTGATGGCATTGAAAGAAAGATCGCTGACATGTCCGCTGAGTTGAAAGCTGTTGTTGATAAGGTTACACATCTTGAGCGACGCGTGGATGATGTCGAACTGCCCGTAGCACAGATGCAACGAAGGATCAATGACATGGAAACGTATATGAGAAGGCGTAATTTGAAGATTGGCGGCATTCCATAATCGGTGCGCGAAGACATCCGCCTTGAAGTGGTCAAAATCTGCCAAAAAGTTCTTCCTAGTGTAAAGGACAAGCTTGCTGAAGTTATTGACGTGGTTCCTCGTCTCGGGAAGATCCAACAAGGTGCGAATGAGAGACCCAGGGTGACCATTATGCAGTTTTCTGTCCGCTCGTACAGAGATGCTGTCTAGAAAGCCGCGAAGAATTCGTCATTTCTGAAAGAGAATGGTCTGCGTTTCATGGAGGATTTTTCGGCTGGAGGTCGTGAAAGAAGGAGGAAGCTGTGGCCAGAGGTCCAGAAGGCTCGGGCAGAGGGGAAGACGGCATACTTGGTCGGTGGCAGAGCTTTCATTCAAGGGCAGGGCGAAATTACTCTTCCGACCTGAGACGGTTTCATCTTAATACCTGATGCTGCTAATATTGTTATCAATGTCATCATGTTAGGCATACTTATTCAGTGACACGGGTTTTGACAGGTACTTTTGCGAGGCTGGCTCATGGTTCGTTTGTAAGCCTTTTTTGCACATTTTTTAGGTATAATATGGTGCTAAAGTTATCTGACCTTTTTTCAACGTCTTTCGATTTTGCGACCTATTTTCAATAATTGTTGGTTTTCCAAGTTCTGTCTTTAAACAGGTTAATAGTGTTTTTTTTTTTTTTCTTTAAATGTCTTTTTCTGTTTTGACTTTAAACGCCAGGGGTTTAAGAGAAGCTGTTAAGCGCAAGGCCTCATTTTGTTTACCAGACAGTTTGGTTCTGACTTTGTATTTTTTCAAGAGTCACATTCTAAAGATACTGATATAGCTTTTTGGAGATCTCAGTGGGGTAGTGAGATATGGTTCTCACACGGTTCGGAGCATTCAGCAGGAGTTTCTTGTTTAAAAATAATTTTGCAGGGGATGTTTTACACACGTACTGTGATGAACATGGGCACTTTATTTTGTTAGTTTTAAAGTGTTATAATGTGAATCTTATTATTGTTAATTATTATGGGTATAATTCTAGACATGAGAATGATCAGTTATTATTTGTTATGTAAGATAAGCTTGCTTATTGGCAGTCAAAATTTCCAAACGCCTACTTACTGATTGGTGGTGACTTTAATGTTGTTTTAAATGAGTCCCTTGATAGGTGGCCTCCTGGTCGACCAACAAATGCAAACTCTGCTTTGATAGCATTTATGAATAGGTTTGATCTTATAGATATATGGAGGGTCAAGAACATAAATGATAGAGTGTACAAATGTAGTAATAAAAACTCATCTAGACTTTCCCAAATTGATTTTTGGTTGATATCAAAGGACAATATTTGTGTGGATATCTCGGCGACTCCACTAACAGATCATAAGGCTGTTTGTTTTAAAATGTTGCTTTCTTCTGAAGCTAGTTCTTATAGGGGTTCTTCTTATTGGAAGATGAATAGCTCATTACTTAGCCATAACGAGGTTAAGACAGAACTGGAAAGAATCATTGGGTATTATTGGAGTAAAGCTAAAAAAGAAAATTCATTTGGTACCAATTGGGAACTGCTAAAGTTTGAAATTGGAAAGTATTTAAGAAAATATAGTTCTAATTTGGCTAAAACAAAACGGATTAAAGAATTGGAAGTTGTCAGTGAAATTTCGTCTATTACCCGGATTTTACCTGAACATTTTTCAGAAAGTCAAAGAGCATATTTAGTTGACTTGCAAATTAAGCTAGATGATTTGTATAGATCAAGAGCAGAAGGTGCTTTCATTAGGTCAAGGCAGAGGTGGCTAGAATTTGGTGAACAGATGTCATCTTATTTTTTCAAACTTGAGAAAACCAGGGCTAAATACAATTATATTTATCAATTAAATATTGAAGTGTCTGTCTCAGAAAATCCTAAAGAAATTTCCCATTATTGTCACAAATTTTACTCAAAACTCTATAGTTCTAAATGTAATGTAGCTGATTTAGATATTTTTTGTAAGCACCATGGTTCTGTTAATTCCATCAATCAGGATGAAAAAGTTTTTTTGTGATTCGCCAATTACTGTTGTTGAGGTTAAGAAAGCAATTTCTCAACTAAAATGCAACAAGTCACCTGGTAATGACGGTATAACGGCTGAATATTACAAGTCTTATTCTGAGATAATTTCCCCGTTCCTCCTTGAGGTGTATGTAGAGAGCCTAAACTGATCTGAGCTTACAGCAAGTATGAAACAGGGTGTCATTTCCTAATACCTAAGCCTAAAAAGGACACACTTTTTTTAGACAACTGGAGACCCATCAGCCTTCTTAATAATGATTATAAAGTGTTTGCCCTTGTTTTCTCAAGTTGTTTCAAGTTGATTTTAAACTCTGTTATTGACGAAAATCAATCAGGTTTTATGAAAGGCCGCCATTTTTTCAATAATATTAGGCTTGTCTTTGACCTGATTGATTACTCTGATCTTATATGATAGTTTAATTCTTTTTCTGGACTTTTTCAAGGCCTTTGACACAATTGAGCATCCTTTCATTTTTTTCTGTTTAGAGCGTTTTGGTTTCAGGCCCTATTTTTGTAATGCCATGGAAACTTTGTATGCTGGAGGAAAAGCTCCGTAAAGTTAGCGCATGGCACAACCCAGAGATTTCTTCTAGAAAGGGGAATCCGACAGGGCTGTCCAGTCTCTGTATATCTTTTTCTTATTGTAGCACAGGCCTTCTGTCATTTCATTAAGGATGCTAAACTAGAAGGGATTCATATTGCCCGTAGAAATATTTTGATTAGTCAGCTTGCGGACGACACAAACTTATTTTTAAAAAACTCCAGCCAGATTCATCAAGCTATTAAAAGTATTCAGCTCTTTTCAAATGCTTCAGGTCTGTGCCTCAATATTAAAAAGTGTGAAATATTAGCCTTGAAAAGCTCCTCCCTTGTACCTATAGATGGTATCCCTATTAAAGAAACTGTTAATTATTTGGGAGTTGTTGTCTCGAAAAATGAACAAGATAGAGTTTCTCTTAATTTCAATCCTGTTCTTGAAAGGATAAAAAGTAAATTTAATCTCTGGTTATTAAGGGACTTGTCCCTTAGAAGTAGAGTCCTTCTGTCAAAAGCTCAGGGAATCTCTAGGCTGACCTATGTTGCTTCATCTATACATTTAGACAATAAAACTATCAAAACTATTGATCAGATTTTATTTAATTTTTTATGGAAGAATCGTGTACACTATATTCGTAAATCTGTTGTTTTAAATTCGCTTGACAGTGGTGGCCTAGACTTTCTAGATTACTTTAAATAATACTTTCAAAATTAATTGGCTAAAATTTTGTCTGAAATAACCTACTATGTGGAATTTTATTCCTAATTTTGTTTTTGACCGACTTGGGGGCCTTTCTTTTTTACTAATGTGTGATTATAAAATTGAAAAATTGCCAGTAAAACTTTCTACCTTTCATGCTCAAGCTTTATTAGCTTGGAAACTAATTTACAAGCACAACTTCTCTCCACAGCGTTGTTTTATTTGGAATAACCGTTGTATATTGTATAAACACAAAAGTATTTTTATAAAAAGCTGGTTTGAAAAGAATATTGTTTTAGTTTGTCATTTGTTTAACGCTCAAGGATTCCTTATGACGTATGAGTTCCTTTTGCACTTTAATTTTCCGGTGAATCCTAAGGAGTTTGCTCTTGTATTTTCTGCAATGAATTCAGGAATAATCTCCTTATGTAGAGGTGTCATCAGTTGGTATACCCATTAACCCAATGGACACAGTATGTGGTAAAATTTGTTTTTTTCAGTCCAAAAACAATAACAAATCTATTCGAGCACTATTTTTAAAGGACATTGTTACCAAATCATTAAGTGATAATGACCTTGATTGGAAAAGTGTTTGGTTATTACCTCATAAATTCTTTGTTACAAACAAGGTCAAAGAAATCTCTTTCAAGTTAATTCACAAATTTTACCCTGTCAAGCATTTTCTTAGTAAGTTAAGGAAGGACATTGATGTAAGGTGTTCTTTTTGCACTTTACACTTGGAAACGGTACCTCATATTTTTTGGCACTGTAGTCACGTGAAGAAGTTATGGCATGAGATGTCGTTGTTTATGAAGGAAAAGGTACTTGTTAATTTTGTTTTGCTTTTTGAAAATGTAGTTTTTGGTTATTCAAAATATGAAAACTGTGTGATAAAGGAGGCTTTTGTAATCAATCTATTAATATTATTGGTCAAATTTCATATTCATAGGTGTAAGTTTTCTAACAAAAAGCCACTTTTTTCTGTATTCCTCAAAGAATTTAAAAATTATTTTTCCACAATTCAATCTAGTACTAATAGAAAAGCTATAAAAACTGTTCAATTATGTACTGTCTTTAAAATCTTTGACTGATGTAATGGTCTTGTATTTTTTTTTCAATTCTTTTTTTATTTTGATTATTCAGGTCCGTACAATGTTGTCAGTGAAAATACCTGTCAAACTTCTCATAAAGCCATCTGCCAATATATAACATTATTACACGGCTCTCTGGAATGCTTGATTCTGATTGGTCAGTTGAGACATTTGCAGGTTCGTTCTTTTCAAATAATAACCGCTCCAAAGTAATAACGCATAGCCGGACTACTTAGATCAATATAGATCAATAAAGATTACTGTTTGGCGCCATCTTGTGACAAACACTGGACAACCACGACAAGACACAGACAGCTTACTGAGACTGAACTTGACAAAATAGAGCATGACAGCTACGAAGCCAACACACACAAAAATACAGAATGGGCATTAAAACTTCTCAAAGACTGGCTAAAAGAGAAAAAAATGGAGACAGACAACTATGAAGCAGAGGATCTTAATAAGGTATTACGATCATTTTATGCATCTGTGCAAAGTTTCGCGGAAGGATAAAAATGTTAATTTAAAACAAATATGCCAATAAAATGTTTCAAATTCATATTCATGTCCAGTTTTTTTTCTTATCTGTCAAGTAGCCATGTAATAAGCGGGTTAATGTAGAGGCAGCCGGTAGTTATTGGGAAATAAGCCCCTTCAGTGTGATACAAGACCCTCCGCTTCGCGTCGGTTCCTGATCACACTGTCGGGGCTTATTTCCCAATAACTACCGGCTGCCTCTACATTATCCCTTACTTAACCCCCACACAAAAAATAAATAAAGAAAGAAATAAAAACGACAACAAGAAAAGAATCACAATCTCGGTACCCCGAATCGAAGTAGGCAGGGACCCTTAAGGTCTTCCTTCTACATTACATTCATATAAGCATTTTTTAACATAGTAAGTTCCAACTGAGAACTAAAACAAACATGATGGGGTAAACCTCAATGACTCATGAATCTCTCAACCAAGAGGTGAATAGGGAGAATATTACTAATGCGCTCTTTAAATAACAAAAAAAACATATTGCGCCATTGACTTTAGACTTTAGACCAGGTTTTTGTTGCGCTGCATTGCGCCGGGTGTAAGATAGAGCCCATTATCACAAATCAACATTTATAGTTTCAAACATTGTAGATGTTCAGTCTTGCCAGTTATAATCTACGCGTTTTAATATAGTCTAAATGAGTAAGAAAGGCAGATACTGGGCCAGAGGACCAGAATCACATACATTTACAAATCATAATGAATAGAATGTGATGTTCACGTGCATAAAGCCGCGCTCTGCGAAATTTACAGCCAGAAGAAGCCTTAATGTGAAACAGCAAAACTGTAAAGTAAATAAATTACAATTATTTGCTTTTCAATTGTAAAATACTATTAAATAAGTAGAATAACTTTGTATTTTGATGATCTTTTCACCAGTTTGAAAACAAAAAAAAGAGAAAATCACATTTTTCGTTTTATATTTATTGGTTAAAAAAAGACAAATGAATGGACGCAAAAGTACACGGACCCATGGTCCATGTTAGGTTTTCCTGGTTTTAACCACCTCCTAGTAATAGCTTTTCTACTAGCAGCACTTAGGATCTGAAATAAGTATTTGACATGAGAGGGAACATTTTCTGTTGTTAAGGCTCCCAAATATAAAGACTCAAATTTCAATTGAATATCCATCTGAAAAATACTTTGCAAAACTTTATGAACTTCCTGCCAAAATGAAATCAATACTGTACAGGACCAGAAAATGTGGAAGTGATTTGCTTCGTGGCATCCACATTGTCTCCAACATGCAGCAGAATTGGTGTAATGTTTCTTTTGCGCTGGAGTAATGAAAAATCTTATAAGGTTCTTCCAACAAAACTCCTGCCAAAAAGATGAACTGGAAGTTTCCCACTGTATCTCACATAAGTTCGCCCAATCTTCTTCCTTCAGAACAAGATTTCCTTCCTGTTCCCACTTTTGCTTTATATATAGTAAACTACCTTTTGTTTGTTGTAGCCCCTTGTATATTCTTGAGATGAGCTTCCGGTTAGAGCCAGCCTGATAAGCCTCTATAAACACTTTTAATAATATGTTATCCCGGTCTATTATTGTACATCTCTTCAGCATTTGCTCTAATGTAGTGCCGGACCTGGAGGAATCTATAAAAGTCATCCTTATCTAAACCAAAATGCTCCTTTAGATTTTGAAAATTATTCATAGTCCCCTTATGTAAGAATGTACAGTATGCTGTTAAACCTTGCGAAGTCCATCTCTTAAATCTTGCGTCCCATCTATTAGGCAAAAAATCAGTATCAAATGCACACCATCTCAGGACCTTTACCCCCTCTTTCAGGTTACCTTGGGCTATTACCTTGCTCTATATCTTAAGTGACAAACATATCCATGGGTTTCCTAATTCTTTTAAGTTGTACAACAAGTCCTTATTTTTTAATTACAGCCTGAATTGGAAATTCAACTGACATATCTCTCTCAATCTCCTTCCATCTAGCATGGTAATCTGGATTGCACCAGCATACTAATGGCCTCACTTGAGCAGCGGTAAAGTAGTCTTTTAGATTTGGGAGAGCGATCCCGCCCTTGATTTTTGTCAATGGTAGACTCTGGTATCTAATTCTTGGCCTTCGTCCCTGCCAAATGAACCTTGAAATATGTTTGTCCCATTCCTGAAATTGTTGGTCTGGTATATCTAGTGGGAGAGATTAAAAGAGATACTGTAATTTCGGCAAGATAACCATTTTGACAGATTCCACACGTGAACCAAAGTTAAGAAAAGGTAAAAGATCCCATCTCCTTATATCTTCCTTAATCTTTTTGTTCAAGGGGAGATAGTTATGTAAGAATAAATTTGTCAAGTCTGCTGGAATGTTTATCCCCAAATATCTAATTGAAGTCGAGTCCCATTTCAAATTATACATATTTTTCATATTTACCGAAGGGTTATAATTGAAACAAAGAATTTGTGTTTTTGGAACATTTAGCTTATTACCGGAGAAGGATCCATATTGTTCCAGTATTTCCAATAGCCGTGGCAAAGATTTTTCGGGGTCAGTCAAATACACCAGTACATCATCAGCGAACAACAAAATAATTTGTTCTCTCCCATACATGGTGATTCCTTTAATATTTTTGTCCTGAACGATCCATTGGCTCAGGGGCTTAATAAAGATTGCAAACAGAAGGGGGCTAATTGGACAGCCTTGTCTTGTTCCTCTTTCTAGTAAAAAGGAGCTGGAAACGGCTCCATTTATTTTAATTCTTGCCCTTGGGCTATCCTAGAGAGCTTGTATTGTTTTAATAAAAATGCTATGAAATCCAAATTTGTCTAAAACTTTATACAAAAAAGACCAATTTACACAGTCAAAAGCTTTTTCTGCATCTAGCCCCACTAGTACTGCATATAAATTATGTTTTGTGATATGGTTAATTACGTGTAGGGTCCTTCTGATACTATCTTGCGTTTGTCTTCCGCGAATAAAACCCGTCTGGTCAAGGCTAATAATTAATGGTAGCAGTTCCTCTAACCGCTTGGTTAGCATATGGGTAAATATTTTATAATCCTGGTTTAACACACTTACTGGTCTAAAATTGCCACATTCTGACTTGTCCTTCCCCTCCTTCGGAATTAGGGATATTACCGCCTCCCTCCAAGAGGGAGGTATACTGTTCTCATTAAGAACCCAGTTAAAGGTGGACTGCAGCATAGGTGTCAGAGAGCTCCCCATAGTTTTGTACCATTCAGAAGGAAACCCGTCCGGACCCGGAGCCTTATTTGGTTTAAGATGTGATATGGCTGAGCGAATTTCCTCCTCTGTTATTTCTGCTACGAGATTTCCACTTTGTTCACTGTTCAATTTAGGTAGATTAATTTTCTGAAAGAAATCTTCCATTTTCTCTACATCTATTTGAGGTTGGGAGTAAAGTTTTTTATAATAAATTTCAAAACATTCTTGTATTTCTTTTAATTTATAATGCACAGAATTAGTAATAGAATTTTTTATTTTATGAATTGAATTCTCTGCTTGTTGTTTTTTCAGCCTATAAGCTAATAATTTGCTGGCTTTCCCACCCCCTTCATAATATTTCTGTTTTGTAAAAATTAACTTTTTTGTATATCTTTTGTATAAATCACATTTATTTCGTTCTTTTTCTTCCTAATTAACTCTCCATTTTTTTTAATCATTTGTGTCTTTGTGGTGTTGTTCCAATTGTTTCAAGTCTGCTTCCTTTTATATCTTAATCTCTTTAGGTGAGCACTGTAACCAATTATCTTGCCTCGAAGCACAGCTTTGCATGCATCCCATAATATTGGGGGGGACTTCCCCATTGTCATTCTGTTCTAAGTATTCAGCAATATCCTTCTTAATTTGTTCCTTCATCTGAATCAGTACTGATGTATTTAACCTCCATAAAGTGTCTTTCCGGTACTGTTCAAGATTTAGTTTTAAATAAATGGGGCCATGCTCCCCACGCTGCAGTCAGCTACCCTGTTTAGATCTTGAGCAAAAGTGAAAAAATAATCAATCCTTGAGTACGCCCTATGTGGATTTGAGAAAAAAGTGTAGTCTCTCTTTGAAGGGTTTAATTCTCTCCAAATATCAATTATTCCAATTTCTTTCATAGCCTGATTAATCTTTTTACTTATCAAATTGGGCTGGACTGTGTATGTATTTGAGGTGTCCAATTTAGGATTTAGTCTAACGTTGAGATCTCCCCCGCAGATTAGGACCCCTTGGGACTCTGCTGTTAGTAAATCGAATATCTGTTTGAAAAACTTCCAGTCAGAGTTAGGTGGAGCGTAGATGTTAAATAGGGTGACTAATGAGCCACCTAATTTACCCCTCACTAGAATAAATCTTCCCTCTGTGTCCTTTTTTTCCAGAAATGAGTTCAAAACTAGTCTTGTTAGATATCAATATTGCCACCCCCCTCCTGTGCCCCGCCTTATATGATGATGAGTATTGATGTTTAAAGCCCAATCGTTTTTATTTAGCGTGTTCTGTATCCGAAAGGTGCGTTTCCTGTAAAAACGCCACCTCAACTCTTTCTCTTTTTAATTTAGTTAATATTTTACTTCTCTTGATGGGGTTGACAAGGCCATTCACATTATAAGTTGCTATTTTAACTGGTTGCATTTAGAGTATACTAAGGGGAAACATGAGTAATGAAACACGAAAAAATACAATAAAGGTAATAAAAAAGTAATAAAACAAAAAAAATCAATCTCCCTTTAAATGACCATGAGTAACAGAAAGAATCACAGGATATACCCCATAAACTACATAGAACAGCAGCAAGAACTGCTGCAACCCACTGAACACAATAAGAACAATAAAGATAGAAATAGAAAGACTTCCAATTGTGGGGTCTTAATATCGACCCTGATGAAGCCCTTACAGAAAAAGGGCTCTGAGGTAAAGCCTCCCCCCTACTCGGTGGGAGAGGGCCATCATACATGATATCTTCTCTGTCTTGGCAACATATAAAAGAAAATCTCACCGACCTTTACATTACACTCTTAATTATGCAGCCCGTTCATTGCTTCCTTAATAAGCAGGACGTATTAAAGTACTTAAGTCCTCTCTGTACAGGGAGTCCCGAGCGACAAAAGAGGAAGCGACTTAGTGGACTCACCCGATATATTTTCAGCAAACTCGTGTGTCGCAATTTTCAATTTACTGACAGTCAACCAGAATCCTGATGTCTAAAAGCCTGTAGTTTTTCCTTATAAACCAAAGCTCTTCCAGCTCTTTGCCGGTTCCCTGGTCTCCTGACAGTATGCCATGTGAACCGCTGGATCCGTTCCAAAAGCGAGTCCGGTTGTTTGATTACCGACACCGGAAGCCCCCTCTTCGCCATATCCCAGTGGCCTCCTCGGCCGAACCGTACAACACAACTCCCTCATGGTAGAAAACTCTGAGCCTGGCTGGAAACGGCGTTTGAAATCGGATTTTCTTCTCCTTCAATACCGCTTTTGCTTCGGCATACTCCCTTCGCTTTTTTAGGACATCCGGCGCTTAATCGTGATCGAGATTGACTCTTTTCCCAAGATGTTGAAATCCTCGCTTTTGCCAGGCCATTCTCAGCAGCTCTTCTTTCATCCTGTAGCTTGACATCTTGACATCGATCAACCTTGGCGGGGCTTCCCCAGGCGGTCTCGGCATCAAGGCGCGATGAGCTCTTTCCGCTCGGAGTTCAAATGTATCTGGAAGCTCCAATCCCTCCCACAGCAATCGCTCCACAAACATCACCATCGATGGGGAATTTTCTTCCGCTCCCTCTTTAACGCTGTGAATTCTTATATTTTCTCGTCTGGAGCGGCCCTCTAAATCAGTTAGCTTAGCATCTAAGTGTATCTGAAGGTGTAGCAGCTCCTGCACGGTGTCTTCCGCCACCTGTAACCGTGTTTCAGTCGCGTCAATCCTCCTCTCCGCCTCTTCGATCCTAGTATTAGATTTATTAATTTCTTCCCGAATCACATTAAGCTGCTGGCTGTTGTCTTTCCTGAACTCTCTCAGTTCTTTAAGTATGAGTCCAAAGTCCCCGGCCTCACTTTGACCCACTCTGAGTTGCATTTGCGTTTCATCTTCGTCCTCCATTACGCTGCTAGGTGATGAGGTTTGGCTAGCACTTTCGACGTCTAGTAAGTCCGTCTGCTTTGACTTTTTATTTTTCCCTTTGGGCATTCTCGAGACCCACTGTCTTAAAACACACTGTAAACTAAGTTTGTTTTTAAATATTCGAGTTGTAGTGGGTAATTATGTCCGAAATTATCGGGAGCACGTTCTCTAAGCTGCCATCCCCTAGTTCGTCAAACCGGAAGTCCAATTGTCTTGTATTTTATTTTTATTTTATTTTTTTTGTGTGTGTGCATGTTTTATTTGCTCCCCTGGCTCTTAAGTTGTATACTGTATCATTCTGTTGTGTAAAGCAATAAAAAAAATATCTATATAGCATACTGTCTACAAACATTAATAATATTAATATCAACATTACTATACATAGTTTAAAAGGTCTACGGGTTTAGCATCAGTGTATGGTGAGGGTCTCTGTTTTGAGATACATATGCTCTAGCATCATAAATGTAGTATTTTGTTACAGAAGTCCAGATGACAACATGCAAAATATAAACGGGACTTCTTACCTTATAACGGTCGCTAGTCGAATCCGGTCTGTTTCAGTTGTGTTAATAACCCATGAAATCAGTCTAATAAAATTCATCAAATGACAATTTTTGTCCACAAATGCGTATAATCCATGAAATATAGTAGTCTGTTGTTTACATCAGATTTTGCGTGAACGTGTATGAGATGGAGCCGCAGCGGTCATGTCAGCTGGGGGTTCAGGGATTTTTTCAGTAAGTTTCACATTGCTGTGCCGGCTTGCTAGGTGTTTGCTTAGATTTGAGGTGGAATTTTTCGCTGTGGATAAAAGTTTTATTCCCACGCAGAGTGTAAAGCGGACGCTGATGTTTTTGTCACCTTTAACTGGGTTAAACTCAAAGTAATGTCGGTACTTCCAAGCATTAAACGCTGCATAGACTTGTTCTCTTCCGCGCTCCATGTTGTCTTCTCACGTTCAACAATAATACACTGACTGACGGCGCGGCGCTCATACGTCATTGTCACTCGACTCGCGTCACGACACGAGAGAGTCTCACGAAACAAAATCAAGATTAAAAAATAACGCAGTAACGCAGCCTGCTAACGGGGAAATAACAGTAATCTAATTACTGGTTTTGCAATTGTAATCCCTTACTTTACTCGTTACTTGAAAAAAGTAATCGGATTACATTAACGCTTAGACCTTAACCATTAAACACATTAAAAGTATACCATATAAAACATTTAAACTAATCTTAAGATAAAACACTTAAAATTTGTCTACCATAGTATGTTTATATATTTTCAGAATAAAATTTTCCTGGAAGGCATTTTGTGAAATGTTTGTGAAAATCACAAAAAATGCTAGCGGGCAACTTTTTAAAAAATGGCTAGCGGGAATGAGTTAAACACGTCACTTGTATTTACGGGATCTTTACGGCATCTGTGTGAAAACATGCACAGATTCGGGAAAATCATTGGAAATATGAATGAACCCAAAATTAAACAATCCCAGACAAATAGTGTGATGCATTTTTCTGTGTACTGTCCGTAATGTCTGTGTAAAGGGCTTTACAGTAACTATCCTTTGCTGAAATTATGCAGGCAGTGCTCTGTGACACTTTCTGTGTGGCTGGTATCTTAAGAGAAGAGGTGTTGGGTTTTGTGTGTGTGGTTTATAACAAGTCTTCAGAGAAGCAGTGGGAGGTGGGGATTGAGGACAGAAAAGAAAATGTTATGAAGAGTTCTTATAAGCTTCTTTTATACTCCATTTATGCTGCTTTTTTATCTCCATTTACATGTGTTGTATGCAGGAAACATGACTTTTTTAAGAAACTGATTTTTAAGAGTAGTTATATGGGACCACCTTTCGTCAAACTTTTATGGCCCCCTCCCCCACCCCTTGACAGGTCGTGTTTTATGGCCCCCTTTGACAGGGGGCGGGACAATCAATCAAAAGCTGTACAATCTGTCAACTTTAGACAGTGAATGTTTAATCGTTTCATGACATGTCATTTAGTGGTTTGTTTTCCTGCGTGTGTGTTTTATGTCAAGCCTATGCTGTCATGTTTATTGCTGTCAAAAAATAAAGTTTATAGTTTTAGACTGTGTAGTTTCTGGCAGGTTTTATGACCGGAGTTTCTCCGTCCTGTGTGCTCTCCTCTCCCGGGCGCGCTTCTCGACCCCCACTGCGTGTCTCACAGCGGGGTCGGTGTTCAGCGGACCTGTGTGGTTCTTTAGACGAAAACCTGTTTATTATAAACTAAATAAAAATTTAACCGCATCACGAGGTCCGTGAGTCTTTTCATCACCCGCTCTCTATGTTCACGCGCATTAAAAATCGCTCACCGATGCACGCGACGGGTGTATGGTCATATCTGCAGTTTTAAAATAAACTTAATAAATATAATGCTGGCCACTCTGACAAAAAGTAAAGGTTTATATTAGATTTAGGGATTTCTTTAATCAAGTCTGTGATTAAAACATGTGAATGCGCGCACCGACGGCGACCTTACGCTGACTCGCACTTATATCTGACCTTAATAAACTTTTAAATGTTTTAAGACGTTTTCATCCCATCTTCAGGGTTTTTTATTTTTGACTTCTTAAAACCATGTATGTATATTATTATACAACGAATCTTGTCATGTATGCTCTGACAAAAGCATGATTTTAGATTTTAGGTGGAGCGGATGTCACAAGCCAGGGGCTGGCTGCTAGTGGTTAAGCCACGCCCCTTCTCAATTTCCACCTCGAGGAGGTCCCCCAAAACCAACCCAATGACCAAACAACAACGAGGAACAGGTAAGTATAAAAAAATAGTCTTTATTTATTTAAATATCTAAAATGTCCTGGGAATTGGGGAAAGGGGAAATTAAAACTAATGTCCGGCTCTGCCCTCCAGGGGGCCACGAGCAAGTGAGTGACTGGGGGTGGGGATAACGTCGGGGAACGGGCTCCCGCCTCTGATTCCCTCTGCCCGTGGCGCGCTCCTCTTCCTTCCTGGAGGCAGAAATAAATCAAAGTCAGTGTTGGTGTAGACTTGTTTGTATCCGTGTACCTGTGGCTAGCTCGAGGCGGTTCGCCGCCTGTCTCACACAGCTCCTCGCTGGTCGACTCACTTTCCTTCCCTGTTCTCTCTTTCTCCACAGATGACTGCTGGGACACAAAAGCACAATGAATCGGTCTCCAATGGTTCTCTCACCTCTGCGCTGACTACAGCGTTCGGTAGGTAAGGCTCTCTTCACAGTTCGGTATCTCAGTGCTCACGCTGGTTCTCTCTCTCTCTCCACAGACAACTGCGGGGACACAAAAGCACAATGAATCGGTCTCCAATGGTTCTCTCACCTCTGCGCTGACTACAGCGTTCGGTAGGTAAGGCTCTCTTCACAGTTCGGTATCTCAGTGCTCACGCTGGTTCTCTCTCTCTCTCCACAGATGACTGCTGGGACACAAAAGCACAATGAATCGGTCTCCAATGGTTCTCTCACCTCTGCGCTGACTACAGCGTTCGGTAGGTAAGGCTCTCTTCACAGTTCGGTATCTCAGTGCTCACGCTGGTTCTCTCTCTCTCTCCACAGATGACTGCTGGGACACAAAGGCACAATGAATCGGTCTCCAATGGTTCTCTCACCTCTGCGCTGACTACAGCGTTCGGTAGGTAATGCTCTCTTCACAGCTCGGTATCTCAGTGCTCACGCTGGTTCTCTCTCTCTCTCCACAGATGACTGCTGGCTACCACTTCGAGGTAGGTACGGCTCTCTGCACAGCTCTCACGGCACACTCCTCTTCCCTGTTGAGTTGGCAGGTTTTAACAGGTTATGCTTCATGTAACAGGGTGGCGGACTTACGATGGCTGGCTACGCGATGCGTCAACTGGACAGTGGTCTTTCCTAGGTGGCGCCGGGGGCCGAAACCCTCTCGGCGAGCTCGTTGGTCCACAGAGGGGCGAGAACGTCACGCCGGCACACCGGGTCGAGCGCTGCCCTTTCCTCGAGACCCGTTGGTCGATCGAAAACTGGACCGGGGCGCCCTCTCGTTGAGACCTCAGGGCGGCGGATCTCCTTCGCCTCAAGCTCTGCGATGATGAAAAGAAGACACAGGTAAGGTAGCAATAATACAGATAATACTCACGCACCGTCAATAGCACAGTTCTTCACCGCCACTCATAAACTCAAGTCCGCCGAGCGCCTAGCTGGGAAAATACTTCGAGATGCCACTTCGTGATTTGTAAGACTGAAACACACTCACAGCATAATCATGTACAGGTCTTACTCTAGGACCATAGTTCCTCTTTACCGTCTCTGAAGCGAGTGACTGGAGGCGGGGGCTACGTCGGACAAGACAACAGCAATCCCACTGCAAGACACAGCATTACACAGCACCACTTCAAGTGAATATTTCTACATCCAAGACTCACCCACCACTCAGTGCACACAATAGACGCCCGTCTTCCTTTCCTTCGCTCTGGACGGAAATATGGAGATGTTAACTTGGCCTAGTGTTTGTTCTTCGTCGCTGGAGCTGTTTCACACAAAGGCCCTTCGGCTCACCCACCGCGCTGGCTCAGGGGTAGGGCCGTCCGCTCTCTTTTGGAAACACTCAGAGATATACAGGTCAAATACATACACAATACTTCTGTAAGAAGATTCCGTTACTCACAACTGTTGTATTTTCTTTGTCCTAGATTGACTTCACGCTGTAATAGTTCCAAATGCACAGACAGGGCGTTTTCCAGCCGCCAACACTACTCTTCCATAAACGTATACTCACAACGGTGCGTCTTTTCTCCCTTCGTTGCTTTCCTCCAAGGTCAGTATTCGTTTACTTCGTTTACTTCGTTTACCTTTAAGGTCTTCGGTATGTTCCTTCACGTAAATCTATAATCCAGAACGAGAGAGAGAGAGCAATACAGCAGTCCAAAATAGTGTACCAGGTGAGCCCAACTCAGCGCTACGGTCCACACCAACAACAGGAATAATCGACCTCAAACTGTGTTTCAAACTGATCTAAAATACTCTCCCGAGTGTTGTTCTCGCCCAATCACCCGGCGCTCCTCTTGATAACTCTCAGCTGCATGTAACTCGGCTGATTACAGCGTTCGCGGCGCTACCGGATGTCCGGTGTTTTCTTTTACCGGTCCGGGCGGAAACATCCGGGCGGAACCAAACTTGCCCAATTTTTGGTTCCGCCTAAAAGATCGTCACTCCTGTGACATCCTCCCCCGCCAATGCATTCTAGTCCCTGGAATGCCTCGGCGTTGTCCACTCACCGTACCGGGCAGGGGGGCGTCCTCGGCTCTCCCGTTGGGAGCGTCTCACGGGTGAATCGGGTTCGACTGGTTCGGGTACTACCTCTGGTTGCATCTGAGCCGCCGGGGGTTCAACCGGCTCCGGTACCAACTCAGGCGGTATCTGGGCCACTGGGGGTTCAGCTGGCTCGGGTGCTATTTCTGGCTGCCTCTGGGCGGCCGGGGGTAGCGCCGCCACTGGTCGACCTGGTACCACAGCCCATCCTTCCATCCAGGGGGCCACCGGTACTGGCTCTGTGGGCCCTTCTCTCACAGCCTCAGGGTAATTCGGACAAGGGCGGAGCATGTTCCGATGTACTACACGTTCGGGGCCAGGTTTTCCCTCCGGCCGGATGGTGTACACCGGCTGTCCCGGTCTCTGCTGCTTGCAGACCACATACGGGATAGCCTCCCAGCGGTCACTTAACTTTCCCTTTCCTTGCCGCCGGTTATCTCTCGCCAGGACCCTCTCACCTGGTAACAGGGGGGCATCTCTAGCAGTCCGATCATACAGACGTTTGTTCCTTTCTCCTGCCGTCTGTATCTTTCTAGACACTTGCTCGTACGCAAAGTGTAGGCGCTGGTGATGGCGCCCCACCCACTCCGTCACACTCACTTCTTCCCGGTCTGCTGCTACTCCCAGGACCAGGTCAGTGGGCATCCGTACGTGCCTGCCGAACATCAGGTAAGTAGGGGCATACCCCGTCGTGCTATGAACACTGTTGTTATATGCTTGCAAGAGGTTTGGTAACGCACTCACCCAATCGCTCTGCTGTCGTTGATCTAAGGTCCCCAGTAGTCCTAGTAGGGTCTGATTGAACCTCTCACAGCTTCCATTCCCCTGGGGGTGGTACGACGTGGTGTGGGTTTTGGTACATCCATACAACTGGCATAACTCACGGATTACCTTGGATTCAAAGTTTGCTCCCTGGTCGGAGTGCAGAAACTCGGGACATCCAAATGTCTGGAACACATTTCGCCATAGAGCTGTGGCGGTGGTGTTGGCAGTCTGGTCGAGCGTCGGGACTGCCCAGGCGTATTTAGTAAATAGGTCAGTAATTACCAGAATGTTTTGATAACGGTCCTGAGGGCGGCCTAGCGTCAGGAAGTCCATTGCCATTATGTGGAGGGGGGCTTTCGCGTGGATGGGTACCATCGGTGCTCGGGCCTCTCGTCGAGATTTAAACAGCGTGCATCGGGGGCACGCTTGAATTAAGTCGTGCACAGACGCCTCCAATCCCGGCCAGTAGAAGAATCTACGCAGTAGGGATACGGTTCTCTCCTGTCCCTGGTGTCCCAACTGGTCATGATAGGCCGAGACCAATGCGTTTACCTGGTTGGCCGGCACCACGATCTGACACACTTCCTCGCCCACTTTCGGATCGCAGGTCTTCCTGCAGAGCACTCCCTCCTGTAGCTCCAGCTTCTCCCACTGTCCCAACAACTTCTTCTCCGTCTCTGTCTGGGCTAGCCTTTCCGCTGGCGCGGGCCGTCGGCCCCGTTCTACCCACGTCTTCACCTGACACACGTCCCGGTCCTGGGCCTGTCTCTCTATCCAACGGCGGGGGTCCCACCCCCAGTTCCCTGGTGCAGCTTCCTGCTGGCCTCCTGGCGCCTCCACGGCCCCTATCATGTAGCCCTCCTCACGGCTATCCTCCCTTCGATACCCCTGGTGTCTGGGGCTCTTTCCCTCTGGCAGTCTTGAGAGGACGTCCGCGTTCGTATGTTCTCGTCCAGGCCGATACTGAAGCTTGTAATCGAAGTTGGCCAGCTGAGCCACCCATCGCTGTTCCACGGCCCCCAGCTGAGCCGTCTGTAAATGTACTAGAGGGTTGTTATCTGTAATGACTGTTACCTTAGCTCCCCATAGGTAGTCTTTGAACTTTTCGCTCAAGGCCCACTTCAGGGCCAGCAGTTCCAGCTTGAAAGAGCTGTAGTTCGCGTCGTTCCTCTCTGCCGGATGGAGACTCCGGCTCGCATAAGCGATCACCCGCTCTGTACCTTCTTGCCGTTGGGCCAATACTGCCCCCAGTCCCAGGTTGCTCGCGTCTGTATATAAGACAAAAGGTTCAGAAAAATCAGCATACGCCAAGATGGGGGCCTGTAACAACTCCTGCTTCAACCTCTGAAAAGCCATCTCACAATCATTGTCCCAATTGATCGGGGGCGACCCACGGCCCCGGTTTCGTCCCGTGCCAACCAGCAACTGGTTAAGGGGCTTGGCAATCTTCGAGAAGTCTTTAATGAATCTCCTATAATATCCCACGAACCCCAGAAAGGATCGTACTTGCCTCACAGTCTTAGGCGCGTCCCAATCTTTCACTGCCGAGACTTTCTCGGGGTCCACGGCCACCCCCGCTGCGCTAACCACATGGCCCAGGAACTTCACTTCTCGCCGCAGCAGGTGGCACTTGTCCGGCTGCAGCTTCAGCCCGTACCTTTCCATGGCTCGGAAGACTTCCTCTAGGTGCCGGAGGTGGGAATCGAAATCTGGGGAATACACAATCACATCATCCAAATATACCAATACTGACTCCATCAACTGACCTCCAAGGCAGCGTTGCATCAAGCGTTGAAAGGTGGCCGGAGCGTTGCAGAGCCCGAAAGGCATCCGGTCCCATTCAAACAGTCCAAACGGGGTCGTGAAGGCGGTCTTCTCCCGGTCCGCCTCGGCTACTTGCACCTGCCAGTATCCACTGGCCAGATCTAAGGTGGAATACCAGGCCGACTGCGTGAGGCTAGCAAGGGAGTCTTCAATTCGTGGTAAGGGGAAGGCGTCTTTCTTAGTTACCAGGTTCAGCTTGCGATAGTCCACACAGAACCTCCAGGCTCCCGTCTTCTTTTGTACGAGCACGATGGGGGCCGCCCAGGGACTACTACTCTCTCGGACAATGCCCCGGCCCAACATGCCCTGCAGGAGTGTACGTACTTCCGCATACAAGGTAGGTGGGATCGGTCGATATCTCTCCCGGCTTGGCCCTGCGTCCCCAGTGGGGATGTGATGTTCCATCACCCTGGTGCACCCGTAGTCCTCATCGTGCCTCGCAAACACATGTTGCCACTTCCGAAGGAGTGCCTGCAGTTTCTGTGTCTGTACCTGTCCCAGGTCGTCTCCTTGCAGTGACTCACCCGCTAGGTGTCTTGGCACACCTCTCCCCTGGTTACTCGCCGGGGCATCCATTTGGGTCAGGGCCACCTCGATCACAGTGGGGCACACCTGACGGAAACTGACGTCCCTCTCTTCCCTCACCTGGTGGGGTGTGACCATCGTCAGCCGGGCCAGTCGTTGATGCCGGTGTAACTGTACTGCATAGGGGTGCTCGTTTCGTACCCTCACTGGGACTCTCCCCCGGCGGACCGCCGCTAGTCCCCGTGCTACCTCCACTTGCGGGCAATCTGTATGTGGTTCTACCAACACCCACTCCTCTGGGCTCGCTTCCCGAAGGGGCACTCTCGCCCAGACGATAGCCCGGACACACATTTATGCCAAATACTGTTTAATATAAACGTTTGTTTTGTCAAAAGTTTCTTTAAAGTCAATAAGGAATCAAACATTTTAGATGTATCTGGTTAAACTTAAATCTGACATTTTCTATCGATCTATTTCTTTAGTTTTCTGATCAGTCAACGTTCACAAGATGCTCTCATGACCGTGAGATAATTCACAGCAGGGGCGGATTGTAAAGTAGTTAGAGTCTTTTAAAACCATGGTGGTAATAATGTAATACTGTCCACTCTGACAAAAAGTAAAAGGTTTATTTTAGATTTTATAGCAAACACTGTAGGATCTAAAAGTTTGTAACATCACAAATTTATTTAATGAAATATTCAGTACATGTATAGCAATGAATTGTACCAAAACCACGAGAGGCCGACAATTCTTTAGACCAAAGTCTATTTATTTTAAACTAAATAAAAGTTTAATCGCATCACGAGATCCGTGTATCTGTTCATGTACAGCATACTGTTCATGCATTAAAGATCGAGTCCCCGGTGGGTACAACAGAGAACACCCGTGGATGCGCGTTCATATCTACCGTTTTAAAATAAACTTAATAAATATAATTCTGTCCGCTCTGACAAAATAAGGTTTTATTTTAGATTTAGGGGTTTCTTTAAACAAGTCTCTGATTAAAACATGTGAATGCGCGCACCGACGGCGACCTTACGCTGACTCGCACTTATATCTGACCTTAATAAACTTTTAAATGTTTTAAGACGTTTTCATCCCATCTTCAGGGTTTTTTTATTATTGACTTCTTAAAACCATGTATGTATATTATTATACAACGAATCTTATCATGTATGCTCTGACAAAAGTATGATTTTAGATTTTAGGTGGAGCGGACACACATTTATGCCAAATACTGTTGAATATAAACGTTTGTTTTGTCAAAAGTTTCTTTAAAGTCAATAAGTAATCAAACATTTTAGATGTATCTGGTTAAACTTAAATCTGATATTTTCTATCGATCTATTTCTTTAGTTTTCTGATCAGTCAACGTTCACAAGCTGCTCTCCGTGTGTGTGTGTGTGTGTGTGTGTGTGTGTGTGTGTGTATGTGTGTGTCCGTGAGAGAATTCACAGCAGGGGTGGATTGTAAAGTAGTTAGAGTCTTTTAAAACCATGGTGGTAATAATGTAATACTGTCCACTCTGACAAAAAGTAAAAAGGTTTATTTTAGATTTTATAGCAAACACTGCAGGATCTAAAAGTTTGTAACATCACAAATTTATTTAATGAAATATTCAGTACATGTAAGCAATGAATTGTACCAAAACCACCAGAGGCCGACAATTCTTTAGACCAAAGTCTATTTATTTTAAACTAAATAAAAGTTTAATTGCTTCACGAGATCCGTCTATCTGTTCATGTACAGCATACTGTTCATGCATTAAAGATCGAGTCCCCGGAGGGTACAACAGAGAACACCCGTGGATGCGCGTTCATATCTACCGTTTTAAAATAAACTTAATAAATATAATTCTGTCCGCTCTGACAAAATAAGGTTTTATTTTAGATTTAGGGGTTTCTTTAAACAAGTCTCTGATTAAAACATGCGAATACGTACAACAACGTAGCCAGAGGACGTACGCTGATGCGCTCTTATATCTATCGCTAACAACCTTTTAAAAGTTTAAGACATTTCAGCCCCTCTTGTGGTTTAAATTCATTAATGTCACCTAATATCCGAGTGTGTACATGTGTATTTACGATAAATGTAACACGATACGCATTGTCAAAATAAAAGGTTTCCTGAACATGGTATTCCAGTGCGTGTTTTTTGTCTCGCGAGTGCTCGTCATATTTATTGATGTGAAAAAAGTTTGATGTCTTAGACGTTCAGTTTCTGGACGGATGGTTTTTACCATCGATCTCTCATTCTCACCACCCGTTATCACCCACCCAGTAGCCCCCCAGTGTGTCTGAACACCGGTGGTGTTCAGCGGCCCGTATTGTTCCTAAAACTCCGTGTTGGTAAAATAAGTGTAATAAGCGCATTGACAAAAAGTAAAAGGTTTATTTTAGATTTAAGGTGGTCCACCAGCGTCTTTATGGCAAACACTTCAGGTTCTAAAAGTTTGTAACACCAAGAATTTGTTTAATGAAATATACAGTACATGTATAAGCAATGCCCCCGAGTCCATAATCTCCGGACGGGTCGTCAATACTCTTTTCTTTAGACTAAAGGGTATTTATTTTAACCTAAATAAAATTTTATTTGCATCACGAACGCCGTGAAACTGTTCATGCACCGCAATCTATTGTTCACGCGCATTAAAGGTCAATCACCGGTGATGACCAGAGAACGAACCGGGTGTGTGTTCATATAAACTTAATAAATGTAATTCTGTCCGCTCTGGCAAAATAAAAGTTTATTTTAGATTTAGCCATTTCTTTAACCAAGTCTCTGATTAAAACAAGTTACTTTTGCTTAGGGCAATAGGCACATGCACACACATATCTGTGGTATTAAAAATAAGGTTTTTAAAGTTTAAGAAATTTAAACATTTGAAAAAAATCTAACATTTTAGAGGTGTCTGAGTAAACTTATATCTAATGTCATATGAGCCGTACCGTGTCGCGTTGGTGTCTGTGTGCGTGTCCGTATCAGTTTATGTATGTGTGTGTTATGCGATCGTAGAGTAGGGCGGGGGATGTGAGAGACTGTGAGGGTGTGTGTATGTGTGTGTGTGTGTGTGTGTGTGTGTGTGTGTGTGTGTGTGTGTGTGTGTGTGTGTGTGTGTGTGTGGTTATCACGTGGTGGGGGTCCCAAATGATCAATGGCAGGATTTTTATGTGTCGGACAGGCCCTAGGTCAGCCTGTGGGGTTAGATACAACTTAGGTTAACATCTATCAACGCATAATAAGCAAACATGAAATTATATTATACCTATGCATTGTTACTGATGTTCCTAGTTTTGTGTATTTTTCTTAAACTTTTGCTTTTCAAACTTAGGCAGTCTTCAGACTTTTGTCTCTTCATACATTTGTTCATAGTTTTTCTTCGCTAGTGTCAACCCGTGTCTGAGATTTTGTAAACTCATGTACATACTTGTGTATTTTTCTTAAACTTTTGCTTTTCAAACTTAGTCAGTCTTCAGACTTTTGTCTCTTCACACATCTGTTCAAAGTTTTTCTTCGCTAGTGTCAACCCGTGTCTGAGATTTTGTAAACTCATGTACACGCTTGTGTATTTTTCTTAAACTTTTGCTTTTCAAACTTAGTCAGTCTTCAGACTTTTGTCTCTTCATACATTTGTTCAAAGTTTTTCTTCGCTGGGGCCAAATCCTGTTTGAGATTTTTTTTTTGTAAACTCATGTACACACTTGCGTATTTTTCTTAAACTTTTGCTTTTCAAACTTAGTCAGTCTTCAGACTTTTGTCTCTTCACACATTTGTTCAAAGTTTTTCTTCGCTAGTGTCAAATCCTGTTTGAGATTTTGTAAACTCATGTAGCCTACACGCTTGTGTATTTTTCTTAAACTTTTGCTTTTCAAACTTAGTCAGTCTTCAGACTTTTGTCACTTCATACATTTGTTCAAAGTTTTTTCTTCGCTAGTGTCAAATCCTGTTTGAGATTTTTTTTTGTAAACTCATGTACATACGTGTGTATTTTTCTTAAACAAACTTTTGCTTTTCAAACTTAGTCAGTCTTCAGACTTTTGTCTCTTCACACATCTGTTCAAAGTTTTTCATCGCTAGTGTCAACCCGTGTCTGAGATTTTGTAAACTCATGTACACGCTTGTGTATTTTTCTTAAACTTTTGCTTTTCAAACTTAGTCAGTCTTCATACTTTTGCATACATTTGTTCAAAGTTTTTCTTCGCTAGTGTCAAATCCTGTTTGAGATTTTTCTTAAACTTTTGCTTTTCAAACTTAGTCAGTATTCATACTTTTGTCTCTTCACACATCTGTTCAAAGTTTTTTCTTCGCTAGGGCCAAATCCTGTTTGAGATTTTTTTGTAAACTCATGTACACACTTGCGTATTTTTCTTAAACAAACTTTTGCTTTTCAAACTTAGTCAGTCTTCATCAGACTTTTGTCTCTTCATACACTTGTTCAAAGTTTGCCCTAAGCAAAAGTAACTTGTTTTAATCAGAGACTTGGTTAAAGAAATGGCTAAATCTAAAATAAACTTTTATTTTGCCAGAGCGGACAGAATTACATTTATTAAGTTTATATGAACACACACCCGGTTCGTTCTCTGGTCATCACCGGTGATCGACCTTTAATGCGCATGAACAATAGATTGCGGTGCATGAACAGTTTCACGGCGTTCGTGACGCGAATAAACTTTAATTTAGGTTAAAATAAATACCCTTTAGTCTAAAGAAAAGAGTATTGACGACCCCTCCGGAGATTATGGACTCGGGAGCATTGCTTACACGTACTGTATATTTCATTAAACAAATTCTTGGTGTTACAAACTTTTAGAACCTGAAGTGTTTGCCATAAAGACGCTGGTGGACCACCTTAAATCTAAAATAAACCTTTTACTTTTTGTCAATGCGCTTATTACACTTATTTTACCAACACGGAGTTTTAGGAACAATACGGGCCGCTGAACACCACCGGTGTTCAGACACACTGGGGGGCTACTGGGTGGGTGATAACGGGTGGTGAGAATGAGAGATCGATGGTAAAAACCATCCGTCCAGAAACTGAACGTCTAAGACATCAAACTTTTTTCACATCAATAAATATGACGAGCACTCGCGAGACAAAAAACACGCACTGGAATACCATGTTCAGGAAACCTTTTATTTTGACAATGCGTATCGTGTTACATTTATCGTAAATACACATGTACACACTCGGATATTAGGTGACATTAATGAATTTAAACCACAAGAGGGGCTGAAATGTCTTAAACTTTTAAAAGGTTGTTAGCGATAGATATAAGAGCGCATCAGCGTACGTCCTCTGGCTACGTTGTTGTACGTATTCGCATGTTTTAATCAGAGACTTGTTTAAAGAAACCCCTAAATCTAAAATAAAACCTTATTTTGTCAGAGCGGACAGAATTATATTTATTAAGTTTATTTTAAAACGGTAGATATGAACGCGCATCCACGGGTGTTCTCTGTTGTACCCTCCGGGGACTCGATCTTTAATGCATGAACAGTATGCTGTACATGAACAGATAGACGGATCTCGTGAAGCAATTAAACTTTTATTTAGTTTAAAATAAATAGACTTTGGTCTAAAGAATTGTCGGCCTCTGGTGGTTTTGGTACAATTCATTGCTTACATGTACTGAATATTTCATTAAATAAATTTGTGATGTTACAAACTTTTAGATCCTGCAGTGTTTGCTATAAAATCTAAAATAAACCTTTTTACTTTTTGTCAGAGTGGACAGTATTACATTATTACCACCATGGTTTTAAAAGACTCTAACTACTTTACAATCCACCCCTGCTGTGAATTCTCTCACGGACACACACATACACACACACACACACACACACACACACACACACACGGAGAGCAGCTTGTGAACGTTGACTGATCAGAAAACTAAAGAAATAGATCGATAGAAAATATCAGATTTAAGTTTAACCAGATACATCTAAAATGTTTGATTACTTATTGACTTTAAAGAAACTTTTGACAAAACAAACGTTTATATTCAACAGTATTTGGCATAAATGTGTGTCCGCTCCACCTAAAATCTAAAATCATACTTTTGTCAGAGCATACATGATAAGATTCGTTGTATAATAATATACATACATGGTTTTAAGAAGTCAATAATAAAAAAACCCTGAAGATGGGATGAAAACGTCTTAAAACATTTAAAAGTTTATTAAGGTCAGATATAAGTGCGAGTCAGCGTAAGGTCGCCGTCGGTGCGCGCATTCACGTTTTAATCAGAGACTTGTTTAAAGAAACCCCTAAATCTAAAATAAAACCTTATTTTGTCAGAGCGGACAGAATTATATTTATTAAGTTTATTTTAAAACGGTAGATATGAACGCGCATCCACGGGTGTTCTCTGTTGTACCCACCGGGGACTCGATCTTTAATGCATGAACAGTATGCTGTACATGAACAGATACACGGATCTCGTGATGCGATTAAACTTTTATTTAGTTTAAAATAAATAGACTTTGGTCTAAAGAATTGTCGGCCTCTCGTGGTTTTGGTACAATTCATTGCTATACATGTACTGAATATTTAATTAAATAAATTTGTGATGTTACAAACTTTTAGATCCTACAGTGTTTGCTATAAAATCTAAAATAAACCTTTTACTTTTTGTCAGAGTGGACAGTATTACATTATTACCACCATGGTTTTAAAAGACTCTAACTACTTTACAATCCGCCCCTGCTGTGAATTATCTCACGGTCATGAGAGCATCTTGTGAACGTTGACTGATCAGAAAACTAAAGAAATAGATCGATAGAAAATGTCAGATTTAAGTTTAACCAGATACATCTAAAATGTTTGATTCCTTATTGACTTTAAAGAAACTTTTGACAAAACAAACGTTTATATTAAACAGTATTTGGCATAAATGTGTGTCCGCTCCACCTAAAATCTAAAATCATGCTTTTGTCAGAGCATACATGACAAGATTCGTTGTATAATAATATACATACATGGTTTTAAGAAGTCAAAAATAAAAAACCCTGAAGATGGGATGAAAACGTCTTAAAACATTTAAAAGTTTATTAAGGTCAGATATAAGTGCGAGTCAGCGTAAGGTCGCCGTCGGTGCGCGCATTCACATGTTTTAATCACAGACTTGATTAAAGAAATCCCTAAATCTAATATAAACCTTTACTTTTTGTCAGAGTGGCCAGCATTATATTTATTAAGTTTATTTTAAAACTGCAGATATGACCATACACCCGTCGCGTGCATCGGTGAGCGATTTTTAATGCGCGTGAACATAGAGAGCGGGTGATGAAAAGACTCACGGACCTCGTGATGCGGTTAAATTTTTATTTAGTTTATAATAAACAGGTTTTCTTCTAAAGAACCACACAGGTCCGCTGAACACCGACCCCGCTGTGAGACACGCAGTGGGGGTCGAGAAGCGCGCCCGGGAGAGGAGAGCACACAGGACGGAGAAACTCCGGTCATAAAACCTGCCAGAAACTACACAGTCTAAAACTATAAACTTTATTTTTTGACAGCAATAAACATGACAGCATAGGCTTGACATAAAACACACACGCAGGAAAACAAACCACTAAATGACATGTCATGAAACGATTAAACATTCACTGTCTAAAGTTGACAGATTGTACAGCTTTTGATTGATTGTCCCGCCCCCTGTCAAAGGGGGCCATAAAACACGACCTGTCAAGGGGTGGGGGAGGGGGCCATAAAAGTTTGACGAAAGGTGGTCCCATATAACTACTCTTAAGACTTTATTACATTTCTGTAGATTATTTGTGAGCTTTAACTTGATGTGCTTAATTTAAGGGACATTGTGTTGAATTTAATTTTTTATTCACCTTTTTTCTTGTCTAAATAGGCAAAAAGCAACTCAGGATCCGAGTTCCCAAATCCCAATAAAATAATGTAGTTATCAAAAAATACACTGTATGCTTCTTTACACTTCTTGTAAGGCAGTCCGAATTTAAAGGCACAATATATAATTTTCCATAAACATACTGTAGGCTATATTTCATTTTTATATAAACACGCCGATTGCAGACAGGACTCACAAATCATCTTAGTGGAGAGCAGCATTAATTCTATCTTGAAAATGCTGCTCTCGCGAGACATTGATATCATAGGCCAATTGGTCTGTGCAGTGCCACATAAGGTTAAACATATGTTTTTTTTTTACTGCAAAAAGTCTACATGAAAACAAAACAGTATTGGTACTATTCCTACAGGGCAAATCATGGTTTCTGTTCCTCTGAGTGACTTCATTACACTTCAACAGTTTGTTTCATGTTGACTTTTCCATATGTATATACAGCATTGATTTGTTACCTTACATGACATACTTTGTTTATTTGCTGAATAAAGAGCATTTCTCAAAAGTTTATTTAATTGTGTTCTGTGATGTCTCTGCACTGTAAAAAATATTTTGCTGCCTTAAAATCTTTTGTTGAATCAACTCGGATTTACAAGTCATTTCAACTTTCTATTATTTATCTTGAATAGAGACGAGTTGTTATAACTACAGGTGAGTTGTTATAACTTATAAAATGTATTTGACTTTTCTCAACTATATTTTATAATTTGTGACAACTCATCTCTGTTGACATGACTTGTAAATTTTAGTTGATTTAACAAAAAAATTTAAGGCAGCAAAGTATTTTTTACAGTGTGCATAAGACTCTTAGGGGTGGTTTCCCGGACAGGGATTAGACTAGTCCTAGACTAAAATAAATGTAAGAGCTCTCCAAACTGAAAACAACTTGCCCTGACATATCTTAAAATACATCAGTGCTCTTTGTTTTGCCTTAGAATGCACACAAGTAATGTTTTTAGTAAGGTATGTTTGTTAAAACTAATTATATTTCCTAATAAAACTAGGCCTAGTCCTGGTTTAAGATAATATGTAAGACCCTTAGTCCACAAAAAAGTACATCAGCTCAATGTAATCAACAACAACAAATATGTGTCTGTTAGTAAAAGTTGTAAAGAAACAGTTGAAATGTAAGATAACTTTTTAAACAGATGAAATACTTTCTGTAGAGTTTTATGCTATGTCAAGGGAAAGGAAATGGGCAGGGCAAGTGACAGAAGTTTGTTACATTTTTATCAAGTTGCACTTTTTGTGCATGCATAAAGGAAAGACATATTTACTGAAAGGATTAAAAAATACCATACACATGATATGCATATTTTTTTTGGAGCACTGAGAAACAACACAAGAAAAACAATGCGAAGATCTCTTCTTACTCTGTTTTTAGGTAAATTCAGTCTTTATTAATCTCTATAACCAAATAATCTTATACAGTAGAAACAACATAGATATTCAAGTCTTAATAGAACAACAAAGTGTTGTCGTAATCCAGTATAGCTATATTTCATCCTTTCAAAATGCAAAGTTTATGTAGTTTATTTATATTTAGTATAAACTAAGAGCTCTATGTTGTATAATTGAAAAAAAGCTAAATGAACTTTAAAGTTAAGTGTTAATTGTTTTTAGACTGTGACATTATTGGTTCAGAAAAACATTTAAGATCATTTATGCTATCCTTTAGGAAAAAATAAGTTTATTCAAGACTGCTATGAGTATACTTCTTTTAAACTAAAAAATAAGAAAGTATACTTTCACTTTACTTTTTATGTACTTCTCTAAAATGTATTTTAGGTACTTCTCAGAAATAGACTTATAATTGCACTGAAGTAAACTTGATTTATACCCGCAGAAATGTCTAAGTATAATTGGCCTATACTTGTTTACTGTCATATACTTAAAAGTATAAAGTAAAAATACAACAATGAAAGCTACATCACAAGATGTGAAGAGTCAAAAGCTGCAAAAAAAGCCATATGCATAGGTGCCATTTACACTGGAGACGCTGGGGACATGTCCCCACCACTCTTTGAAATGGCTGATTTTGTCTTATTTTCTTACGTCATTTTGCTCATCAAGAAAATACATCTTGATTTAAGAATTTTTAGATAATTCTACTGAAAACAAGAAAAAAATAGTAAGAAACAAAGTCAGATTTTCAATAAAAAAAAATCTTAGTATTTTTGTCTTGTTTTCAGTAAAAATATCTAAAAATTCTTAAATTAAGATGCTTTTTCTTGATGAGCAAAAATCTAGTTTTTAGACCAAAAATACCAAATTTAAGTGATTTTGTGCATAAAACAAGCAAAATCTGCCAATGGGGTAAGCAATTTTTTCTTGAATTTTTCTTGAATTTAGTGTTTAAGAAAAATGTTCAATATTTTTTTGCTTGTTTTATGCACAAAATCACTTACATTTGGTATTTTTGGTCTACAAACTAGACTTTTTTTCTTTTTGAAAATTTTGCATTTTGCTCATCAACAAAAAGCATCTTAATTTAAGAATTTTTAGATGTTTTTACTGAAAACAAGAAGAAAATACAAAGAACATTTTTTCTTGAAAATCAATTTTTTGTAGTGTACAACTGGTTTTGTGGTCCAGGGTCACATATGTTGCGTTGTGTGCTTATGGTGTGTTTTCTTTTACACTTTTACACACAGTAGTGAATTCCATTGTAATCATTGACTTAACGTGCTGCTGCTTTACACAGTATGGTGCTTTGGCACTGTTCGGTTGAGCTGGTGTTGCAGGGACTGTTACATGTGCAGTCGACATTGTTAAGGGTTTTATGCTGAGTATTTTTGTGTTGCTGACCGGCCTACACTATGCCCATTTTTGATGTGCCGTTATTCAATATTTTTCCCGTCCATCTGTAATGATTTTTCATCTGATTTTTTGTCCCCACCACTTTTCAACACAAACTGACGCCCCTGGCCATATGAATAGCCCTGGAGAAAAATAAATATACTTTATTGTATTTCAAGTATTTAAAGGCGGAGTCCATGATGTTTGAAAGCCAATGTTGATATTTGAAATCACCTAAACAAACACGCCCCTACCCCAATAGAATCTGGACCTTCTGTTGATAGACCCGCCCCACACATACGCAACCCGGCATTTGATTTGATTTGATTGGCTATAAGTGTGTTTTGCTAGTCGGCCCGTCTTCTTTTCCAAAGCGTTTTTCAAACATCGTGGACTCCGCCTTTAATTTTGCAATAGTACATTACAAATATACAAATAGTACATTACAAAGAAATTTACCATCTTTAAATATATTGAAGGTATGCTTACAACATATTTGCAAAATAATTATAATTTAGTATTTTTTCTAAAAGTATACTAATTTGAACTTATATTAAAATATATTTTAAGTATACTATATCTGTTTGCTTAAAGTTTTCATTATAAAAATGCACTGACAGGATATTTCTAAAATACATTATTTAGTATCCTTTAGAAACAGTATATTTAAGTAAATTTTGAAAGTATATGTGGTGTACAAATGTATATTATCTTTATTGAGAAATAATACAGACTTACCATTACGAGAGAGCAGTTTGTTTTTTATTATAGATGTATAAATTTGTAAGGTGCTTTTAACACAAATCAAACACACTCTAAATTCACTTATCAAGCCTGCATTTATCACAAACACAGTCATTTGCTTAAAGTGTGTTAAGTACACTTGAAGCTGTTTCACTTTAGGACACAAAAGTACACTTAAAGTTGTACTTTATTACAATTAAATTACAACTAAAATATAGTTGTTCCAAAATAGCACTTTTTAAGTTAACTAATCAATACTTTAAGTTTACTGGCCATTAGTGTGACCACAGGTATACTGAAGTATATCAAAATTAAATATATTTAGTATACTATTTTTTCACCAAGGAGAACATTGTCATTGTCATATATATACAAAATTATTGGATTTTTGTTTCCTCCAGGAAATGATTACTTGCGTGACCCTTAAACATTGTGTTTTCAGTTTTTAGACCTGGGGTGTAAATTAGACTTTATCTGTTTTATTGATCTTTATCTGTTTTACCTGGTTCATGAGTTTGTTTGCTGCCCTGACCCTTTCGCTTGTTTCATTACAACGAAATTTGCCTGCCCTACATTGCTGAGTTTGCTGTTGTTTGACCTTGTTGGAATACGAGTGTGTTTAATAAAAGCCTGCGAATGGATCCTTAGTCTCAAAGTGCTTCGTTACACAAGCAGCACACAATTAGTAACCTAGTAGTTTACTAAGAGTACACTTACAGAACACTTGCATGTACACTTTCAGTATGACTAGTAAACAGAGGTGGAAAGTAACGAATTACATTTACTCACGTTACTGTAATTGAGTAGTTTTTTTGTGTATTTTTACTTTTTTGAGTAGTTTTTAAAATATGTACTTTTACTTTTACTTAAGTATGTTTTATTTAAAGTATTGTACTTCGCTACATTTTAAATCATATCCGTTACTGAGTAAAAAAATATTTTAAAAAGCAAGGTGAAAGACGCGCAACGGATGTAAATGGGCGGGGCCCGCGGGGGAACGCGCATAAAGAACCATGGAGACGGATGAGACAGGCGCGCGCTAATGCAGACCCGCCTCAGTTCAAATCTTATGAAAGAAACCCCTGGTCTTATTTAAGCGACCACTTTCCACTGACGAAGCGAGTGTTTCATTTCTATGAAAGGTAGGATTCTTGCTCTTAAGTACGAAATTGCACGACGCGTTTTTAATACCATGCGCATTATCTTCCGAGGTCTAGCAGCTTCGCGTCAAGTCAAACACAACTTCAGAACGTCCTCGAATGCGCAGGTCATTAGACATTGCTTGCAGAGAGAGAGAGAGAGAGATATATATATATATATATATATATATATATAGAGAGAGAGAGAGAGAGAGAGAGAGAGAGAGAGAGAGAGAGAAGAATAAAGGTCATCAGGTCCCCAGGTCAGGGAAGTAAAAAGAAAATAAACGTGTCAAATGGCACTCATCTCATTATATGCTCAATTAAACTATATATAGTTTAATAAAATAATGTATGTCACCAGCAATACATCAATTACAACCTTACTATAGTGACTGCTGACCACCTTCAAAAGTGCATAACTCACATGTAAAATCATTAAATAATTCCATAAATGTTTCTTACTTTAAAAAAGCTTTTTATTTTATTAACTTTTTGTTATTGCACTTTAATTGTAAATATGTTCCTACAATTAAAAACAACTAGTTTGAGATGTATATTCCCTTGTCGTTTTTGAACTATACTAGAATCCTCCACCTCTTCCCGCTGTAAAAAAAGTAACTTTTACTCTGAGTAAAGTTAAAATGATTTACTTTTTACTTTTACTTGAGTAGATTTTTAGACAAGTAACTTTACTTTTACTTAAGTAAAATATTATTAAAGTAACTTTACTTTTACTTGAGTACAATATTTTAGTACTTTTTCCACCTCTGCTAGTAAACTACTAGTTAACTAAAAGTATAGTAAAAGAATCAAGGTAGCACACAATAAGTAACCTACTAGTTTAAGGGTACACTAACAGAACACTTGCACGTACACTTTCCGTGTGACTAATAAACTACTAGTTAACTAAATGGATAGTAAAAGAATACTTGCAAGTATACCTGCAGCACACAATTAATAACATACTAGTTTACTAGGGTACAGTAACAGAACACTTGCATGTTCACTTGAAATACATGTCTAGCTAACAAATAGTTGACTATGAGAACAATTGCAGTATAAAACTAGTAAAATAGTAGTTTAGTAAAAGTAAACATCAATGTACTTTTAAAAACTAATCATTTACTACAAGTATAACAGTAGTAAACCATTAGTATACATATGAGTTCACTTGCAGAACAAATGAAAAACGTAATTGTGGAATAGTTATGCACTAAAAGTTGAATGCTCTTACACTAGTACACTTAGAAGTACACTTTTATATACTAAAAAGTGGGCAATTTAGTCCCAAATGTTATTCAAGTAGTACACATACAAGTTATCTACTACAACATAGATGTTAGCACACTTAATACAATCTAAGAAAGGATGTGTTCATCTTTTTGTGTTATGCTTTTAACACATTATGTGTCATTTTGTGCTGATTTTGTGTTAAAATAAAACACAAGTTGTTAAAAGTAACACAAAATGTGTTGTTTCAATAATAACACAGAGATGGGTGGATTCTGGACAACACATTTAGTGTGTTGTCCAAGAATCAACACTAATGTGTGGTTTTTACACATCCGTTCCAAAAGTCTACATAAAATATACTCCAACATTACTTAAGTACACATAATAAAATTAATTTGAAGTATACTTTTTCGTAAGGGATGCTACAGTTAATACTTCTTTCTAGAAAATAAATATTTTGGATATATATTACTGTTCAAAAGTTTATGGTGGTTAGTAAATGCATTAATGGAATAACACAAATCATTTGAGTTACTTTAAAGTAGCCATTCTTTTCCTAAACTTTGTAAAAATGTACCCTTAGATATTTATTAAATGTTTTCTTGGAGGTTCGCTCTCACTCACTGCTTCTTAAACATTTCAGAAAAAAATCTATTCTGGTGTATTTTTGATTGCTTTTCATTATGATTTGGTTTAATTTGTTTATTTCAAAAACATTATGTTATGTGTCTAGCTTTGAAATAAACATTTACATCAAAATAACTCTTAAAACTTGTGAATTTTATTCCAACAGTCTGTGCTCTGAGTTCTCCATCTGGTAAGTAGACTATTTTCCTCTATAACTGTCTTTCTATCATCTATACCTTAAAACTCAGATTTTCCTTTATTTAATTTTTTAAAGCTGCAATAGGTAACTTTTCAATTAAAAATAAACAAAAATCAACTACTGAGTAAGTACATAAAAATATCTGTATTCAATACTTACATGGTTCACTATCCTGATTCACAACGGTAAGGTTATATTACTGATTTATTATTTGAGTTGTCAGGCCAATTTTTTCTGTGAAAAATCATTAATCTTTGCATGTTTATATATATATATATATATATATATATATATATATATATATATATATATATATATATATATATATATATATATATATATATATATATATATATATATAACTTTCTATGTTGGCTCCATAAACTGTACAAGGATTCGTGATCGCTTCAGTCCCGTTAAAATTATGGAAGTGATGTTTCTTCATCTGAGATGTTAGCCAAACAGGCTATAAGGTGCTGCTATGGTGGAATCGTCTGGATGAAATGTGAAGAAGATTTGGTTGTCATCAGCATAGCATTGGTAGGAGAAGCCATATGCCTGTATAATAGGTCCTAAGGATGTTGTGTTGATGGAGAAAAGGAGTGGACCAGACACTGATCCCTGAGGAACCCCAGTGTTAGGAAATATATCCTAACGATGATTTTACAGTGTAAATTACCACATTATTTTCTGTGAAATTGCTAACAAACATCACTGGTGCTGGCTTCATAAGAAAGTTGAAGGTTCTCATCACTGCTTAAATATATTTGGCTAATATAGCAGCATAAAACAGTGAAATCACAATGGACTAGGATCTCATAACTGTGGCCACGATGAAAATGCTGGTGTTATATGTTTAGGTATAAGAATATTCATCCATTTAATCTTAAACTTTGCTTAGCTTAGTGACAAAATTTTTTTCTCGTGGATGGCCCAATGAAACAAACTGTCTTTTCTTTAAAAAGTCTTAAATTACTTAAGGAAAATTGCAAATCATAATTTCAGTAAGACCCAATAAAAAAGGTGTAAAGAAAACAGGGCAAATCGTTATTTGTTGCATTTTGTTTATTTTAAACCCTAAAATTGTCTTTTAATAATTCTGCCTGCATTGTTGTGTAATTAAGTTGCTAATGCTAATCATGACTAGGCATGTCTCTCTTTACCTGTCGCCACTTGTGTTTGTCCTCTTGAAAATACATCGGTAAGCTTGGCACATTTGTCAGCATCCTCCTCCAGTGTCTTTCTTTTCTTCAACCTGGCTTTTACAGCCATTCCTGGCCTCTTCCTCCCACCCATTCTCCCAAAAACGTGCACCGTTACGGTAGGGCCGGCCCAGCCTACCTGAGAAAAGTTTTGGAAAAGACGTGCTATGGACGGAACCAGCTCTATGGGAGCAGACCCCCTCATGTGACAGCACTTCTTTCGAGTCGCACGTTGTTACTATCATCCACCCTACTAAAATCCATTTTGTAGTTATCTATCACCCCCCAGGTCAACTTGGACACTTCCTGGAGGAGTTGGATGTACTTCTGTCTTCATTCCCAGAGGATGGTACTCCTTTAGTAGTACTCAGTGACTTCAACATCCACCTGGAGAAACCACAGGCAGCTGACTTCAACACCCTGACTGCGTCGTTTAACCTCAAGCGAGTCCCTACCAACACACAGGTCTGGTAACCTTTTAGATCTTATCTACACACGCTGCTGTTCCACTTACCACACCCAGGTCACCCCACTACACACATCTGATCACTTCCTCATTACTCTCGAGCTCAACCTAACTCCCCCTGTCACTCCATACGGTCCCCCACTGGCCAATTCCGGCGCAACCTGCACACGCTCTCTCCCTCCCGCTTTTCCTCTGCGATCGCTCCCACGCTCCCCACTCCCAGCCAACTCTCTCTGTCAGATACTGACAACGCCACTGACACACTTTGTTCCATTCTTACATCCTGCTTAGACACATTATGCCCTCTGACATCTGGACCGGCCCGGGTCACACCACCTGCTCCTTGGCTAACTGAGGTTCTCTGTGAGCATCGCTCCACACTCAGGGCTGCAGAGAGGAAGTGGCGCAGATCGAATGACCCGTCTGACCTCTCTCTCTATCAGTCTCTTCTTGCCTCCTTCTCCAAGGATGTCTCCTCTGCTAAGACCCTATACTACCATTCAAAGATTAAAAACTCACCTGACTCTCACACTCTCTTCAAAACCTTCTCTACCCTTCTTTGTCCCCCTGCCCCTCCACCTTCATCCGATCTAACGGCTGATGATTTTGCTTCCTTCTTTGTGAAGAAAACGAACACTATTAGCAGTCAGTTCTCCGAGCCACTGCTTCTTGCGCATGCTCAAACCCCTGAGACATGCTCCCTCCCCTCCTTCTCTCTCCTATCCGAAGCAGATGTTTCCAAGGTCTTCACCTCTAGCAGAGCATGTGAGCGGTGCGGAGCGGAGTGACGCTCCGCTAAATATTCCGCTCTACTGTTCAAGCGCTCCACTCAGTCGCTCACCGCCCAAGCAAGCGCTCCGTTAACTTTCCGCTCACGCTCGCAAATAAACCAATTCCCGCTCAGATCCCGCTCCGACATAAAAAAAATATTTAGTAAGCCTAATTGTTTTCTGTACTGACGTTCTTGGATAATTGCATTTAATTAAAGTATAAGCTGATAAATAGCAGTTATGTACAGTTGTGTGTTGGCTATAAGACCTAGTTTAACTGATACGGATATAATTCAAATTAACAATTTGTTTCCACGACATCCACATGTTTTACTAATTCACAATTTTAAGTTATAATAAATGTAATAAGTAATTACGAAATATTATAACAATTCGTTCCCCTTACGAGAAAAAGATTAACAAACTATAATATTACATAAATATATTATTTGAAAAAAACTAAAATAAATTGAAGAACAATTTCTTAACAAGAAGGTTTTTAAGTGCGAATTTACATTGCATCGGTAAAAACAGAACACAGTGTCTTAAAGAAATTAAAATTAGACAGTATTGTAATGAACCTTCTATTTTAAATATTACAGAGGTTCACTAGAAGTAATGGAGAACAAGAAGGTACACACTGCACACAACAGAACTTTTGCAAAATATATATATATCCCTTTATTAACAATCCCAAAATAGATAAATAGAAAACTCATTTAAATATATGCATTAAGTTAAAGATCACATTTATATGGCTTTCCTGGGTTAAATGACACCTAATCAAACACTTCACCACACAACACTGCACTCTAGTGGTTACTCAAGACCTCGCACTGCAAAACTCCACCGCAATACTAAAATTGTGACACACAATTTTTACAGTGATAGATCTGGCATTTCCCCCAAGATCGCACATACATTAATGCTATTCACTTTACATATAACTTTTAAAATGCCACATAACAATATACACTCATACATGCATTCATACAAACAATTGAAACAAATGTTTAAAAGACACTTCCCTGTCTCCAGGCAACAAGACCCCGCCCCGGGGTCTCAGGGAAGCACAGTCAAGCCGGTCGTCAAATGGACAGATGGACTCTTCCTGGTAAGGATTTGGTTTAATCCGAGAGGCTCCGTTATTCAGGAACAGTTAATCGTCAGTTCTCAAGTTCACAGAATAAATGTTCACGCTTCAGGTGGGAGTTAGCTGATCGATGTTTTAATAACCCCATAACAGGGCACAGTACCGAATGTCTTTTGCTCTGCGCGTTATCGAAAAATAATGTCCATGCGCGTCTGAGCTCTCATGCACATGAATAAGTGGCCAGCGCTCCTAAATTCCCCCCAGCATATCTAACTACACAATAAGCACACTCGCTAACTATCTTCGTTGCCGGACAGACCCTATTGGTCTCGAGCAACCCAAAGCGTCCCCACTCTTTCTGAGCGCAAAACGGCCATTCACATTTAGTCCTCTCCCACGCGCTTACCTTGCATCAGGTCTCTTAAATCTCCTCTCCTCCAGGTGACACCAATCATCCTCATTTAGTCTGAGGGAGGAGACAGAAGCCGTTTCTCAATATGCGTTCTTGTCTGTACTTGCGTTCTTGTGGACTTGTGAAACGTCATCAGTCGCGGCCCAAGTACTGTTCCAATTCAAAGTTCGCATCAAGCCCAAGTTCACACAAAATCCCCGGATGTGTTCTTGATCCGCCCATTTTATCGAGGATGCATCAGAGGAGACTTGTGTGGACTTATGACAGCGAAGTTTCCCAGAATGCATTTCGCGTCAGAAGTTCGTTCTTCCGAGTCTGAACTTGCAAGTCCGAACTAGGAAGGACACAAGTCCGAATCTGGCGTACTTGGTATTGAGAAACGGCTAGAGACTGTCAAACTCGCAGGTCTAGATCAATGTCAGCAACACACTTCTCAGCCAACACAAAGAAAACCTTATAGTTCATTACAGTATTTATGAACCTGTAAATGTACAAAACGAATGCAATACAGAATATTTATTTATGGCATTTTCAATAGTATTTTAGTAGATAAATTAACATGTATCTATGAAAACGAATAAATCATTATTTTGGCTAAATTAATCTGGATAGATCATTTTAGTCAGACTAAACATTTCATCATTTCAGTACAAGAACAAGCTTAAATGCTATCTATAACAACTTACATTTTATCCCAAAATGTTACATGGTCGAAAATATGTAGAAATATAGCCTAAACGAGAACAAATTACAGAACAAAAATGTTTAGGTCACGCGGACCGAACGAAAAGCCGTTAATTAAGCGGACTCTCTGTAAAATAGAGGACGTGCTGAATCAGTCGAGTCGGCAGATTATCATCAATGTTTATAATGTTCCACGCAGATACTGTTGATGAAAACATTTAATATCTAAATGTCCAGGTAAGTCAAGTGTTCAGTCAGTTAATACTAATGCACCGGTGTTTTTGGCTACAGCTTCCTCATCCACGGAGTGGCCGCTGTACATACACAAAGAACTATAAATGTTTTTATTTTAAGTGGTTTTAATGCTGGTAAGCAATCAGTTATATTATGTAGGCCTACAAATATATTTGTATTTGTGTTGAAACAGTTAGATTAAAGTTATTTTAATCTTTAAAACTGCATCTAGATGCAGACGACGCTACAGTTATTCTGTCATCTTAGTTTCATTTCTTTCATTTATATATAAGGCTGGCGACTTCATTAAAACAATATTTGAACTCCATAACTTCTTGCTAGCCATTTTTACAGATTCTCGAACTAGCAAATTACCAAAGGGCATTCTGGGATGAGCGTGCGGTGCTGAGCGTATTGAGCGAGCGGAGCGTAATTTTCGGGAATGCGCTCTGCGCTCTGATGGAAATATCACCGCACCGCTCAACGCTCCGCTCCCGCTCCGCACCGCTCACATGCTCTGACCTCTAGCCATCCAACTACCTGCCTGCTAGATTTCATTCTCACCCATCTCCTTCAGGCCATCTTTCCGTCAGTTATCCCTGCTCTCACTCACATTATCAATTCATCCCTCTCCACTGGCACCTTCCCCGTAGCATTTAAAGAGGCTCGGATAACCCCGCTGCTGAAGAAACCCACACTTAATCCTGCTATGCTAGAGAACTACAGACCTGTTTCTCTTCTTCCCTTCATTGCCAAGACTCTCGCGTTGTGTTCAACCAGCTCTCCTCTTTCTTCACACAAAATAACCTCCTGGATAGCAATCAGTCTAGTTTCAAAAGCGGTCACTCCACCGAGACTGCACTGCTCTCAGTCATTGAAGCCCTAAGGCAGGCAAGGGCAGCCTCCAAATCATCTGTGCTGATCTTACTGGATCTATCTGCAGCTTTTGACACGGTCCATAACCACATCCTCCTGGCTACCCTGATGTCTATGGGTGTCTCTGACACAGCGCTTCTATGGTTCAAGTCATACCTCTCAGGTAGGTCATTTCAGGTATCCTTGATACCGGGGTGCCTCAAGGCTCTGTGCTTGGACCGCTGCTCTTTTCGATATACATGACATCCCTGGGTTCTGTCATTCGAAAACATGGCTTTTCCTACCACTGCTATGTTGTGGACGACACTCAACTCCACTGATGATTCCACGGTTTCTGCCCGCATCTCTACATGCCTGAGAGAGATCTCACTCTGGATGAAGGATCACCATCTCCAGCTTAACCTTGCAAAGACAGAACTGTTTGTCATATCATCTGAACCCAAGATTCAACACAACCTTTCCATTCAGCTAGGTTCCTCGACCATCACGCCTTCCAGGACGGCCAAAAACCTGGGAGTGGTCATTGATGATCGACTTAGCTTCACGGAGCATGTTTCCAGCACCGCTCGGTCTTGTAGATTCATCCTCTACAATATTAGGAAAATTAGACCTTTCCTAGATGAGCATGCCACACAGGTCCTGGTCCAAGCTCTTGTCCTATCCAGGCTGGACTACTGCAATGCCCTACTGGCAGGACTTCCAGCCTGCACGACCAAACCCCTACAGATGATTCAGAACGCAGCGGCAAGAGTGGTCTTCAGTGAGCCACAGAGGGCGCACGTCACTCCTCTCTTTGTCATGTTACACTGGCTTCCTATAGCAGCTCGCATCAAATTTAAGGATCTGCTCCTGGCCTTTAAAACGACCAGTGGGTCAGCATCCCCTTACCTTCAATTACTTATACAGCCTTATGTACCCTCTTGATCCCTGCACTCTGCCACCGAGTGATGGCTTGTGGTGCCATCTCAAATAGGGAAAAAAACACTAGCATGTACCTTCTCAGGAGCTGTTTCACAACTGTGGAATGATTTGCCGGTCGTGACACGATCTGCTGACACTGTAACTGTCTTTAAGACTCGGCTAAAAACCCATCTCTTCCGACATTACCTCACTTCCTAACAACGGACTTACTATCTTTCTTTAGTTACCTCTCTCTTTATCTCTCCTCTATTTACCATTCTCTTTATCTCTACTTATCCTAAAAAAAAAAACTAACATCCTCTTGGCAATGTATATTGTGTTGGACTTGATGAGACCAGTGCACTTATGTATTGCTGTTCTTGTGTTGCTACAATTGCTTTTATTGTTTACCTCACTTGTAAGTGGCTTTGGACAAAAGCGTCTGCTAAATGACAAAATGTAAATGTAAATGTATGGGAGGGGGGAAATCACCCACATGGTACAACCCATGCAGAGGCTGTATGCTGCGATGTCAGAATGCGGATCGTTGCAGTTCTTGGTTGGTGCAAACTATTTTTAGATATTTATTCTTGATATCTGCAACGCAACAAGTCTTTGCCGTCTACGTTTGTCAGATTTTACAGCTTAGACGTCCCTGCCCTACGAGCGCAGGTTCTCTCAGCTTAACCATGCACGCGCATTCATGCGCTTTATGTGTACATCGGGGTGCGCTCAGCGAGCTCACCAACGTGACTCTGGACTTGCTTATTCTCGCACACCAGCGGCGCGCTCTGTGATCTCGCCGTCTTGTGCTATGTAATGTGCTTCCCGGTACTTTTAATACCCTACCGTATGCACATTAACATTTTATATGGTGCTTACACTTTTGCTTTAAAGCTGTGAATATGCTGGATATAGGGCCACATACAGTGTCTCTCCGGTAAGGCACTTCAGTCCGTTGTGTATGCACGGCATGATGGGATTAAGTTCCCCCATAGCGTCAGCAACTGACGCAATGCGAAGTGAACTGTATTGAAAGGGAACGCTTAGGGAACGCTTAGGTTACTCACGTAACCCCTTTTCCCTGAAATAACGGGAACGAAGCATTGCGTCTCTTGCCGTGCTATAAACGTCTACGCAGGGAGTGTTATTCGGCTGCGCGCTTCAGTCGAATAATAATAAGCTCTTGATGCTTGATCCCGTGCTTATATAAGGACGTGTGCCATCCCACGCGCGGGCTGAAACGTCATTGGTCTGTATTTTTTACAGACGTTTATCAATAGGCTTCAATCGCGGAGTAAACAGGAGTTCCCCCCCCCCATATTCGCTCAGTTGATTGTTCCGATGGGTCTACGCAGCCAGGGTAAAGTCAACACATCTCACTTAGAACCATGAGGAGACGCACTGGCTCGGATTAAAAATTAAACATTGCAGAGATGAGAGACAAAGAGAGCGGGAGAACTTTTAGGCTTAACACCAACAACATTATAGATGAGAATAAAGGTCTCAGACATCAGTGCCCAGTTTAGGAAAAAAGATAAAAGATGAGAAACGTGTAAATAATACAAGTAAGTAGATTGCCCTGCCTCTCATTTAATTACAGTATACTATCTGTATATAACTTATTGTATATGTATTTATCTTATGCCTATAATTAGTGAAGGGGGTTGTATGATAACTTCCTATTCTAAAAGTTTCATCAATTGTGCATAATGACATGCAGCAACTGCATAGAGTTAAGTAAGTCTATTTAAGTATTTTTCAGTAATGCAGTTATTTTGGGAAAATGTAATAATGTAATAATTGCATTGCAGGCTGATTTAAGCTGTGCCCTAATTTTCTGCTGGCACTCCTAAAATTTTCAGTCAGGGGCTACAGTGCTCCTAATAACAAAAAAGTTAGTCTGGATTCCTGAATGACTAGAGTTCAATATAATATAATATATATATGGGAGGGGGCACTTGAAATTTGGTCACCCTGGGGCACTTCACTGTGTTAAACTGGGCCTGCTTCAAGTTTTCATATTTTTTGGTGCATGCCATTTTTGGCTTTTGTGGGTACGTAGACTTTTAGTAAGGATCCTATGCACAGTTTTATAAATGACCCTGAAAACTACCCAGACGACAAGACCTCCATCTGATGTCCGGCCAGATGTTACAGATAATTGAGGCAAATACCTGTTGGAAAAGGGAGAGTTTCTTGTCATTCGAGTGAGCTTGCAACATTTTGGTTAACATCTGTTCATTAACATTCTAACACATGCCCAGTGATCATTTTCAACTAGTCTGTCATGATGATAGCACAATGTAAAAGTTTGACATGGATTGAATTTTAATAAAGTTGTCTTGTTTTTCAGGAGGTGATGTTAGACTGGTCAATGGTAATAATCGCTGCTCTGGTAGAGTTGAGGTCTTTCAAAATGGCCGTTGGGGAACTGTGTGTGATGACTCTTGGGATATTAATGATGCTACTGTGGTGTGCAGACAGGTGGGATGTGGAAAAGCTCTTAATGCAAACAGTGAGGCTTCTTTTGGTCAGGGGAGTGACCCAATCTGGCTGGATGATGTTGAATGTTCTGGAAGTGAGAGCAGCATAAAACAGTGCAAACACAATGGACTAGGATCACATGACTGTAGCCACAGTGAAGATGCTGGTGTTATATGTTCAGGTATGAGAATATTTATCCATTTATTCCCATAATTTTCTATTTTACACCCTGGATAGCCCAATAAAACAAACTTAAAAAAAGTTTTAAATCTGTAGGGGTAACATTTTAAATATGATTCTCAGTAATGATGATACATTTCCACAATTCTAGAAAATTGATTATATTAATGAGCAGATAACCAATTATATAATTTTAAGCATCACACACATCATGTCAGTTTTCTTCTATGTCATACATCAGACTTGTTAAGATTGGTCAGTGGCTCTGATTCCTGCTCTGGAAGAGTGGAGCTACTTCACAATGGCCAGTGGGGAACTGTGTGTGATGACAACTGGGACTTAACAGATGCTGATGTTGTGTGCAAACAATTAAACTGTGGCAGAGCCATCAGCGCCCCTCACAGCGCAGCATTTGGTCAAGGAAGTGGAACGATCTGGCTGGATGATGTTGGATGCTCTGGAAATGAGAATACCCTTACACAGTGCTCACACAGAGGTCTGGGACAAACTAACTGTAATCATGGTGAAGATGCTGGTGTTGTATGTGCAGGTAAGACAAATCATTTAGGAAAATGGGAGAGACTGCAGATAGATTTGCTCCTGATCTGCGTTTCATGCTAAATATAAACTCATTTTTTGCAGGTGATCTGCAGATACCCGTTCTTTCCATAATCTCTCCACATTCAGTTGTGTCTCCTGGAGAAAACATTCAGTTCAGATGCACAACACCTAATCCAAGATGGCGGGGAAATGCTGAATTCCACCTGTTCAGAAGATCATCCACAATATCCTCTGAAACAAGTGTATCTAGTGTGACTTTCAGTCTGACTGTAGACGTCTCACATCAGGATCAGTACAGCTGTGGTTACTCTTACAGGAATGACATCATCAAGTCTTCCAGGAGTAACACTATTGCAATCACTGTAGGTGAGTGTGTTTACAATTAATGGGGACTGCTTTTTCTGCACTCAGTTACATTTCCAATACATTTATGCATTTAGTAAATGCTTTTATCTAAAGCTAATCACAATGCAGTCAAGCTCTACATTTTATACGAACGCAATGGTCTACTATACAGGAACAGTCTTGCACTTGTCACAGTTATTTGTAAATCATAGATTAGTTGTGTTCCCCTTTTTTTCTAGTGAACCTGCAGAAGCCACAAATTTCTCTCAGTCCTCTGGGTTCAGTGGTCGCCAGAGGTCACAGCTTCACTATTACTTGTTCATCTGTATCTCAGTATTCTGGAGGCTTCTTCTCTCTGTTCAGTGGATCAAACATCATCAGTAGGAAACCAGTTGTCAATCACTCAGCCGTCTTCATCTTTCCTGAGGCAGATAATTCACATGAGGGAAACTACAGTTGTGTTTATGAAGTGATTGTCTCCTCACGTAACTTTCGTTCAGTTTCCTCTAACCAGCTGCCCATCGCTATCAGAGGTGAGTAAATGACACATAACTGTTACAGTGCACAGTTACTATGTCCTACATGTACTGTAACTTAATTAGTAATATTTAATTGCATTTGTCATAGCATCAGAGAGTGAAGATGTATGTACAGATTTGAGTTAATCTGTTTAATCCAAAAATTTTATGTGACCCTTGTAGTTTACTTCCTGGATAGCCCAATGAAACAAACTGTCTTACATCAGCCATATAAAATAGATGAATTGCTCAGTAAGGCCCAATAAGAAATTGCAATATAGTCAGATATTCATTTTGTAACTAAGAGGCAGGTGCTAGGGAAAACATATGATTAATTAAACTTGCAGTAAATGTACACATTTAAAGTCACCATTACATCTGAAATCAACACATATGAATAATGAGTAACTTTCATGCACAGTTCACTGTTTAAACATACACAGAATAGCACATCTAATTTTCATATAATCGCAACGTTTATTTCACACAGATTTAATATATTGTATGATGACAAATTTGCAAACTCATCGAAGTTGAAATGCATTCAGTAACAAAAAAATATAGAAACAGCATCCTCATAAGCAATAAGATATGTTTTTAACCATCAGACCCCAAGTAAGTTTTTTTTATGTCATATCAGGAGGGTTAAGATTGGTTAATGGCTCTGATTCCTGCTGTGGAAGAGTGGAGATCCTTCACAACAGCCAGTGGGGAACTGTGTGTGATGACGACTGGGACTTAACAGATGCTGATGTTGTGTGCAAACAATTAAACTGTAGCAGAGCCATCAGTGCCCCTCACAGTGCAGCATTTGGTCAAGGAAGTGGAGCGATCTGGCTGGATGATGTTGGATGCTCTGGAAATGAGCGCTTCCTCATACAGTGCTCACACAGAGGTCTGGGACAAAATAACTGTAATCATGGTAAAGACACTGGTGTTGTGTGTACAGGTAAGACAAATCACTTGTGGAAATAAGAGAGACTGCAATTAAATGTCAAACTTTTCATAGTGAATATTTACCAGGTTACAGTACAATTGACAGAAATAGGTTGTGGAAACAAGAAAGTTGCTGAACTTTAATCCACTGCTATTTCTCACACTAAAACATTATTTCTTAAAGTAGCCTATGCTTTATCGCTTTATCAGTCTGGAAAAAAACAAGATAGAATTCCTGATTTTCCTGATACACTTTTCATGTTTTCTATTATATTATGTCTTAATGTATAAATAAATATGTACATATATTTTGCAGGTGACCTGCAGCAGCCCACGCTTACCATAATCTCTCCACATTCAGTTGTGTCTCCTGGAGAAAACATTCAGTTCAGATGCACAACACCTAATCCAAGATGTCATGTAAATGCTGAATTCCACCTGTTCAGAAACAGATCATCCCAAATATCCTCTCAAACAAGTGTATCTAGTGTGACTTTCAGTCTGACTGTAGACGTCTCACATCAGGATCAGTACAGTTGTGGTTACTCTTACAGGAATGACATCATTAAGTCTTCCAGGAGTAACACTATTGAAATCACTGTAGGTGAGTGTGTTCACAATGAATTAGTGCTTTTTCTGCACTCTTGCACTTGTCACAGCCGTTTGTAAATCATATATTTGTTAAAGACCATCTAAATGTGTTCCTCTTGTTTTCTAGTGAACCTGCAGAAGCCCAATATTTCTCTCAGTGGATTGTTTGACTTTGGTCCTCATCAGGGTTCAGTGATCACCAGAGGTCACAGCTTCATTATTACTTGTTCATCTGAATCTCAGTATTCTGGAGGCTTCTTCTCTCTGTTCAGTGGATCAAACATCACCAGGAATGAACCAGCTGTCAATCACTCAGCCGTCTTCATCTTTCCTGAGGCAGATTATTCACATGAGGGAAACTACAGTTGTGTTTATGAAGTGAATGTGTCCTCACGTAATTTCCATTCAGATTTGTCTGACATGCTGCTCATAACTATATGAGGCGAGTTATGGATGTTTAATCATTGAGTACTAACTAGGCATGAAGCTCTTGTAAACATTAGTAAAACGTGACTCAACAAATGAGACGTATAACAAAAAAATATGTTGACTAATGATTACCTTAGTTTCTGTGCAATCTCATTGGTCCAAAATCCTGCAGTGTGTTCTGATTGGCTGTGTTATTGTTTCTCTGAGCGACATATTTTCATGTGGACAGGCAGATTTCGTTCTTTTGGAAAATTAAATTTTCCTGCCATATTTCAAGCACAAGATTAACTGCTGGTAAAGAAAGAATAACTTGAAAATGTCTCTCTTTCAGCCTCTGCTTCATCTGTGCTGTTGTGTCAGCTGTACTTCTCATCTTCTCTGCTTTGTAATCTTCTTCAAAGTGAAGAGAAGACAAAAGCAGAAGAATGAGGAGATTCGTAAAAAGTGTTTCTTTAAGAAAGGTGATATTATGTTGCATCTTGTAAATGCACCCACGTTTTTTTCTTTTATAGGTTTAATGTGTAAGATTTAGAAGGCTCTATTGACAAAAAATGAATATAATGTACAAGGGGCAGGGTTAGGGATGGGCTGAGCTGTTGGTTGCCATTCGCAACTTTACCGCTAGATGCAGCTAAATCTTACACATTACACCTTTATCTTACCATTACCGGTGTGTTTCTTAAAAATACATTTTGAAAGGAATTTTCATAACCATGCAATGTCTGTAGGTGAGGGTAATACATATGAAGGTGCATCCCGTGACACCAAAAATGAAGAGGATGATGAGGACGTCTATCAAAATGTGGAACTTGAAAAGAAAGACTGTGACAATGTGAGCAGTGATGACTCTGAACAGGACTATATTAATGTGGATCCAGATCATTTAAAACAGGATTGTATGAATGCAGACACAGATGATTCTGAAGATGATTATGTTAATGTTGATATTACAGAAAACAGAAGTAAAGTAGACAGTAAATGTGATGATGACCTTTATGAAAGTGTTATGGATAATGAATGCACCTGAAATACAGTCGATTTTTATTAGAGACAGCAATATCATCAAAGACTGATTGATACAAATGATGATGATGTAGTTTGGTGTATCCTGTCAAACACATGAACTGTGTCCCATCTCTGATGTGATTGCAGAGCTGCCAACTTTCAAGCTGTCGCCGTGTGACACACGGTTTTCACACACACTCACCCCACATATCCAATTACTCACACAAAAAAATCTGATCTTGTGCAGAGACTTGTTCATTCCTTTTCAAACTCTCCGACGGTACTAGATGGCGCTGATGGCGTCTGCAGCTGGCTGCACCCTGAGGTTAGAGAAAGAATAAGAGATACCCCGCGAAAGACTAGGACTGCGTCCGAAACCGCATACTGTACAGTTGGTACTGAATGAGATGAAGTACCTACTTACTGACCGTTAAAACTGTAGGTACTGTATAGTATGAATCCTGGTAGTATGAATGAGATTCGGACGTACTACATCCGCCATGTTGATACATCACGTGACATACGTCGTCGTCATGTCATACCAGCGCGAAAACAGCCACATCACCGCTTTCACCTCTTCTTCTTCTTTCCACAACAATTTGCACTTTTTTAGTAAATAACCCACAGATACTGTATTACCACTCCCATCTGCACTTTTTTGGAATTGCGCTCTTGTGCTAATTTGCCCCATTTAGTAAATCTGGCCCTAAGTATGTAACAATGAAATGTCGTCCAATTTAATACTCTTAATTTAAATCTTGAATACATTTGTTTGTGCGTTTAGTGCAGTGAATGTAAACTCAGCTGACATATAGCTCTTACCAATCAAAAAATATCAATCAACCTACCTAGGTCAAATCTTAAACACTGGTCTATAAATAAGGCTTTATTGTGGTGCATAGGCAGACATTTAGGCACAACAATAGTTTTTCTGGTTAAATGTTCAGATCAAGGCTAGAAGGCCCAAGAAGTCATGATGCCAAACATGAATAAGAATATAAGTTCAGGTATTACACATCTTTAGCAGACCACCCAAAAATCCACTAGAATGCAGGAAATCACATCTAATTAAATACAAAATTTCCTTTGTGTGGACCTTCAGCTATATCTGCTTCACAGAATGTAACCAATATTGTCCACCTCCAGTAGGCTGCCCCATCCTCCCCACAACCCACCAGAACGCAGGGTACAACATCAAATTAATTCCAATTCTCTGATATCTGAGCAACCAACTTATGTGGGTGTGTGCGCAGCATAATGTTGATCACTCCTGACAAAATCTCACTCCAGGTTTTTTTTTTAAGTTGGCAGGTATATTATTGGGTCTTTTGATGTCACTGTCTTTGGTTACACTGTAAAAGCTTTGTTTCTTTTTTCTGTTTTTTTATCGTTTTTAGAATTATACTGTATATAAACACAATATTGCTAATAGGATAAAGATTTAAAATTGTTTAATTGTTACTGAAATGATACATTATGTTTTGCCATCAGAATTATTTTAATATTTTGTTCTGATGTTTTTGTTTATTAATAAAGTGTGAAGAGTGGTGGTCAGTTGTTTTGTTTTAGGCTAAGGAAGAACTACAATACAATCTGATATATGTTGGCAACTTTTTAAAAAGGTTCATATTTTATCAGGCTCTGGTTTTTATTTGCAGCATTTAGCATTCAACCAAAATGTTGAGAAAATGTCATCAATTTGTAGAGTTGTTAACGGGATAGTTACCCAAACATGAAAAATCTGTCACAATTTACTCACCCTTATGTTAACTGGGCGTAAAGTGGGAGGGTAGAGTTTGGAGAAAAGGTGTCCCCGCAGCTTTCAAAGTACACTCAACCGCGGCTACTTCCTAGCAGAAAAGCATATAGTTAAGAGAAAACATTATATACAAAACGCAATATGTGTAGTTGTAGTAATGTTCTAGCCAGCTTAAAGCATTAAAGCTTTTGACTTTTAACACACTTTATTTAACCATCTGAAGAACATTGTATTAAACACCCAAATAACCACATTGCAAAATGATCAAGTGAAGTAAAAAGAAATACAAATAAATAAAAATAATTAAACCAATTTTGATAAAGTCATCCACCATTTGACTTTCACTTTCACTTTCACTAAGAAAAAATACATTGCCTTATTCATACTTGAGGCAGATCTTATATTTGGGCTACCGACCACCACACTCACTGCTATCAAACAAACCTCCACGGACACCATGGCATCAGACATTTACAACCATGCCTTTAACTAGTCCCAAAATCACAAAACTGTCCAAGTTATTGTTTGTATAAACTGTCATTGTTGTTCAGTTTGTGAGTGTTTATTCATACTTTAATTCATTTATTTAGTGATTTATTTTGTTTCATCTTGAGAGTTTTTGTCTCTTTCCCTGTTGTTAGGGTAATGCGGATCAGGAATGTTTAAAATGATGGCTTTTATTTGTAGTGGGTTGGTATGATGGGTGACGTCATTATAGACCTTTCTGTGTAAGTTCCGCCTGCATATGATAAAAGGCGCATTAGATGACGTAGCAATTGTGTGCACCTGGCTGCTTGGCGTGCTGCTACAAACAGCCGCTTCTTACAACTGTTCTTCGGTTGAGTGACTAATATCGTGTATGCCACCGATTTGTCCTGGATATCGGGCATTGTGTGTGTCTGGGTATGTTTTTATCTCTTATGTACATCACAGGGTTTTGTGTAATGCAATGTAATGTAATGCGCGTTTGTTTACGTGCAGATATAGACTCTGTAAAGCAGCAGTGCGTTGGTGATACGGTGCTGTTGGGCTATAAGCGCTGTATTGTGCATTTTCTTCTAATCTATTGCATGCGAGGCTTGGACGATGTTGTAGGTAGGTGGCATGCATGATGTAAAGTGTGTTTGGGTGAGCTGGCGAGTGACCCAATAAGAGCCTGTAAGAATTTACTCCGCTATTCAGTACATGTGTGTAATATGATACTTTTGTTAATAGCGAGAGCGGAGGAAATAACGAAGGTGACCAAGACGCTGTAAGCTTCGGCAAATTACTGTTACGCCGCTACCTTTCCAATGTAATGGATGGGAACTAAGGTAATTTAATGCTGCCATGTTTTTTTATAATTATTTTTGTATGGAAGTATTTATATAATAAAAAGATATTTTAAATGCAATGTATTAATAACGTGAAAGCGTGTTTGACCAAGTAACTTGTTCATCAGTATTAATCATGTGAAATTGTCTGTTAAAGTAAATTGTTCATTAGTATTAATCATGTGAAATTGTGTGACAAAGTAAATTGTGTATCAATATTAATCATGTGAAATTGTGTTTGACAGAGCTAACTCACTTGCCAGCTTGTATCGAAATGACCACTGTTTTTCCCAGTAGTAAAGTGTTTAGACTGATTGTATTTCTTTTCTTTTACTTTGTATTTTGATGTGATTGTAGTTTTGTTTGTTTGTTTGTTTGTTTCTTTGGTTTTTCCTTGTCTGCCTGGTTAACGGGCCAGCGTATTATCACTCCGGCCTCTAGAGGGTGGTGTGTGTGTGTAGTGATAAATACCAGCGTGGATTTACTTATGAACACTGAGAGTGGGTTGTATTTCTGATAGATGTGATTTATAGTAACACTGCTGAGAGTGACTAAATTATATTCAGAGACTTGCCATCAATGACTAGGCCCGTTATTCTGGTTGCAGCTGTTTTGAGTGTTTTTGTGTAATGTTTGTTTAATTCTTTGTTTTGTGGATTTATTGTCAAACACTTCTACTGTGAACAGTATACTTGCTGTTTTATTCTTTTCTAATAAAAGAAACCGTGTATTCTTATACTGTGTAATTGTTCATTAAATTGAACCCCTGGCGCGGGCATAGTGCCCTCTTGAATATCTAGACCAAAAGTCTGTTTGGTAACATATTATAAAAGGCGATACCATTATCTGTAAGGTGGGGGGAGGACAGTTTATAAATTAGTTATATTTGTCCTAAGGTCTTCTTAGAAATGTTTATATAATGGACAAATGTTTATTGGTCGTTTTATTTTAGTGTTGTGCACCATAGTTATATGTAAGGGAGAAATATTCTGTGTATTGCTGGTTTAGCTATCCGTTTTGTGGTGGACTTGTCCAATTGGGTTTGGCGCAAATTAAGCTTATAAAAGCCTTTTGATAGTGCTCTGTGTGGCCAGTGTTATGGTTAAGTGATCTGCTGAGAGACACATTAGGCCTGAATAGCTTGTTGCCAGCTACAATGTAGCCGGTCAGGTTTTGCTGCTAACAGTAGTTTTTTTTTCTTTCTTCTTTTTTTATTTCTTTTTGATAACTTTGTTGTCTTGAACTTAACACTGAAGATATTTTTTGCTTCAATAAATTACCCTGGGTCACCCTTATTCCACGACCAAGTTGTACTGAGTCTTCCTGCTCTTCCCTTATCCCTCAGCGTTCTCTAGCTGACACCATGACTCTAAACAACAACAAGTGATGACACAAGTGATATTTGCAAGCAGGCCAGCTGACAGTCTTGCCTGGGCCCGGGACAAGATAATCTTAGAGGGCCCCCCACCCCTTACTTTTTACTGGTAACAAGACATTTGGCATTATCAGATTCAGGACCCACGAATATTGCATATTATACATTGTATAAAACATTTAGTTAAAGGTGCAGTGTGTAATTTTTAGATGGATCTCTTGACAGAAATGCAAAATAATATACAAAACTATATTATCAGGGGTGTATAAAGACCTTTTTATAATGAACCGTTATGTTTTTATTACATTAGAATGAGAAGTTTTTATCTACATACACAGAGGGTCCCCTTACGTGGAAGTCGCCATTTTGTGTCGCCATGTTTCTACAGAAACCTTTAACGGACAAACTTTTTTTACTAAGTTGTCTCTGACGATGACATGTTTTACCGGTGGTGGCTACTGTAGCTTCTCTATGCGTTTCAAAAGCGAGGGGTGAGTGGATTGAGCCGTTGGTTGCAATTTGCAACCTCACCACTAGATGCTTCTAAAATTTACACACTGCACCTTTAAATGTAGTACACTGAAAAAAAAATATTCATTGAATTTAATCAATTCCCTAAGATAAGCGGTTGCAATCAACTCATTTAAGCTACATTTAAACAAAAAAGATTAGTAAAGTAAAATAAAATATAAAACTTTTGTTTGAATGTAGCTTAAATAGATTGATTGCGGCCACTTGCCTTAAAGGGCTGATTAAATTCAATGGATATTTTTTTTCAGTGTACTGACACTGTATACTGACACAAAATATCATAATCACGTATGAATTATGAACAGACTATTGGAAATATCAGTAAAACAACTTCAGCTAATATTATGCCGTGTTGGACTAAAAATTGAATAAATATTACTCCTCTCTTTAGAAATTTGAAGTAAACATATAAACTCAATCAAAATGTCTCCAAACATGCATGCCTTTGAACCAAAAGCCCAGAGGGATATTATTTTGTAAAGAGCTTTCATGATGAGCATGCATTGCATTTTTCTCAATGAATGCGACTGAGGGAGCCCTGCATTTCAGCCCAAGCCCGACCCGACCTTTTAACACCCCTCAGGTCGGGTTTCGGCCAATTTTAACCTCACAGCTGATACGCGGGCGGACCGCGAGCTTATTTAGGCTTCTCCGTCTTTTTATAATCTTCACTTTAATTTAAATAACATTTTGACAGACGATGATTGCAAAACAAACGTAGTAAGACTTTTAACCTATCGCACGAGTCCGCTATAAGCACAGCCAGCCACACATTTACAATGCAGCTGTTGCGTATTAACTGCAGAGCATTTCTAGATTGCTCCAAGGCCAATTTCATTTAGATTTTCATAACAATATTTCATACATGTTTGGTGGAGTTTATAAAAAAGTATAATTTAAGCTCTCTATAACAACTTTTTTCATTATGACAGTAACTAATGTTCACCTCTTAATAAACTTCCAAGTGTCTGCTTTCAAATGAGACCAAACTTATGCTTTTAGTGCAAAGACTTCATAAACTGTATCTATTTTAGTTTGGCTATGACCAGGCCCGGATTGGCCATAGGGAGAACCGGGAGGATTCCCGGTGGGCCGGTCTGTTTTTTTTTGGCCACGAGGGCCGGTGTTGTCATGCCACCGCGTATTTGCGGGTGAGAGATGTCCCCGCCGCTTTATGCAGAAGTTGATTGTGTCCCAAATCCCGACCACTTATTGGAAGAATTCTTGCATTAGGGTTCATTGACATCTAAAACGCATGGGAAACGCAGGACGTGCCGCTGTCTTATGGTTTTTAAAGCGCTTACTTGAACACGAGTTTTGTTTCAGACGCGTCTATATTGAGTGCGCTTGCCGGCCGCGCGTCTATATTTAAAATAAACTTGAGCGCGTCTTTTGAGTGCGCTTGCCGGCCGCGCGTCTATTATATTTTAAATAAACTTGAGCGCGTCTTTTGAGTGCGCTTCCCGGCCGTGCGTCTATTATATTTTAAATAAACTTGAGCGCGTCTTAATACAAACGGGCTGGCCTCTAAAAGGAAAATAATTTACAAAACGTATTTTTTATCCAAGTCATAGATGAATTCTCTATTAATAGTCATTATTCATTGTTTATTGCAAGAGGAACAAAAATCTATTTGATGCAAAACTCATTAGTTTATTTGAAAAAAGTAGTTTAAAAAGTATATCCATGATGTTTTCTTTTTTTTAAACACAATGTAGGCTTACCTTAGCCTACGTTATTTAGCAATAGACATGATCTAAGTACTAAAAAAATAAGATACAGATTTTTTCCATTTCTTTCCAATGCATACTTGATAAATCTTGCTTGTGTATTGTATATCAGGGGTTTCCAAACGTTCTCAACCCAACAGTTAATCTCAAGACTCACCATTTTTTAGAAATAGAAATATAGAGGAAAACACAAACACATTTGTTTCCTTTAGTTTTTGAATAAGTTTACTTTAGTAATATTATGGTCTTATGGTAGGGCTGCATGATTATGGCAAAAATTATAATTGTTTACTGCATTTGCATGGAATATGAAATTATATATTTGAAAAATACAGTGAATTGCAAGGCTGCAGAGAACAGTGCACTACTGCAGACTTATACTAAAGATATTATTTTAATATTCAGTCGTAAACTAAAGTGGGCCGGCCTAAGGCATGAAACTCCAGGGCTGAAAATGAGTCCCACTCCGGCCCTGGCTATGACAGTTTTTGTGGGGGGGTTTGGAAAATGGAAAGAGGGCTAACAGGTTAACAGCACCGCAGCGCACCGGGAAAAAATATTAATGGAGGACTAAAACCTTAGATACTGCGCCTAATCTATGCAAACAGCATCCAATACATAATCTATATATGCATAGCGAAGTTGTAAGCAGGTTGCATGTTTATTCGGTTTCATGTTTATTTCGTTTCGTTTTGTAGCTATATAGCCCTTTTCATTTTTATATTTCTGCCCCCGTTGCAGCTGCGAGCAGCAGAGCAACCTGCCTCCGCTTTTAAAAAATAGTGTGTGTAGATAATAAACGTTTAAACTAACACTGTGATATGCTGAAAATATATATTTTATGTAGTTGTTATTATAGACAAGTGAAGTGTTGATTTGAGAGTTCAATTCATCAAACATGTCGTCAACTTGCTGTCGGCTGCTAACCGCTTGTTGGAACAAACAAAAATACTCTAAAATGTAAATAAAAAAAAGAAATATAACTATTTTGCCATTTAAAACAAATCTGAACTGCTTTAATTGCTGCAAGAGTAGTACAACTGTATAAGGAATCTGTGCAAGGAGTTATTTTTTGCTATTTCTGCGGATTTAATTTGCAAAATCTATGCGGAATTTTGCAGAATAATTAAACATGTTTTAAGCACATTAAGCACATTCATTTGAGAGAATGTGCGCTGTGAATATTACAAAACAATAAAATATTTTATAATTACATTTTATTAAAGGATTACCCTGAATTAAACTGGACCAACATGAACCAACAGATAATGAACAATGTGCTGTCACGACCATAGAGTTTTATATAAAATACATATATTACTGTCTACAGTGTAACAGTAAAAAGAAAAGGCTTCTCATTATGAATGTAGCCTGTATCAAGATAATTTCATCTGTTTAACAATTTATATTTATCTTGTAAACGGATTTGAAATAATAAATAATTGTCGCGTCATTTAGCAATAGAGATCTCATCTCATTATCTTCTCCGCGGTAAGTTTTATTTCAAATTCAAGTTTTACACATTAAATATTAAATAGTTTGTGCTTTCTCTCATAAAAACCTCACAGCAAACAGCACATACTTCTAAACACACGCGATGCAGTGACTATATCTGCGGTCACAGATTCCTAATGGGGAGAATTAGGAATTCTATTTTCCTCTATTTTCCTCTATAAGGCCTTTTCTTCTTTTCTTTTATTTTCTGAGCACCGGACTTGTGCTGAGTCTGACCGGACATTTTGAGCGTACTGAACTTCAAATCAAATGAATAAAATATTTTCTTTATTTTTAACAATTATTCCATAGGTTCCAGTTTTGGGCCCCCCTCTGGGCCCACCCCCACCCTGGGCCCGGGACAACAGACCCGTTTGTCCCCCCCTGTCGGCGGGCGTGTTTGCAAGCATACACTCTTAAAAATAAAGGTGCTTTACGCTTCCATAGAATAACCCTTTAGGCCTAAATGGCTCTGTGTAGTTTACATCTGAAGCAGGTGATGGCGATTTACTAATAAAAGAACTGGCTTTACTGACAAGATTTGCATGACTACTGCATGCAATTTATCCTGCAGCCCTAGACAGTGTATGCCAGGAGTGGCGAACGTCAGGTCCTGGAGAGCCACAGTCCTGCAGAGTTTAGCTCCAGCTTTAATCAACTGCGACGTTCGCCACCCCTGGTGTATGTAGGAAGGCCATTCGTGCCAGTTTCGCCAGACACGTCCCACCCAGGATTTTGGGTGCATTTTCTGCATTTTACATCATCAAGGTTCTCACATTTCAGTTAAAATACATAAGAAAATTAAGATTTATTTCTTTTAAGACATAATCATTGTAGTTTCATTCTTACTTTGAGATGTAATGCTTGCCTTTCTGAAATATAATTCAAATTATTAAACCTTGATGACGTATGCTGTCGTGATTCTGTCCCCTCGTGTATTTGTCTTTGATGACAGGCGTGTTTTTGTCTTTGATGATAACTTAATACAGTTACTGAAATGTGGAAGATACTAGAAGATGAGTAAATACATTTTTTAGTGCCTTGGTTATATTGCAAAACACTGTTGTCTGTTGAACATTTTTTGTAAAGTGGCTTTGCAACAATGCACATTTAGAAAATTTAAATAAAACCAATTGACTCCTCTGGTGATAGAGAAGAAAATGTTATGAAAAGTTCTCATGAGCTCTTTTTACCCTGCTTTTTTGCCGCCATTAACTGTTGTCGATACAGGAAACATGAACCTCTACAGTTTGCCACCCATCCCAATAGATTCACAGAGGCTGCCGTCTCACATATCCTGCACACCACTCTTACACACACCGACAGCAACCCAGGAAATTATTTAAGGCTGCTGTTTAAAGATTATAGCCCAGCCTTTAACACCAAAGACCCACAGACCGACCTCCAAGCTCAAGACCTCGGTCTTAATGCCCCCCTCTGCAGCTGGGTTCTAAACTTTCTTTCAGGCAGACCACAGTCTTTACACATATGACTGTGTGTCCTCTCTTGACGAGGTGGAGAAACTTTCGTCATGGTGTGAGTTAAACTGTCTCTTCCTAAATGTCAGCAAAACCAAGGCACTGGTGGTTGACTTCAGGAAGAGGCAGCCACTTAACTACACTGCACTCGACATTGGCGGGACATCAGTAGAGAGGGTAGCAGCTTCAGGTACCTTGGAGTACACATTTTTGGAGTACACATTTCAAATCCTAATAAAATAATGTTATCCCATATATCCCATACAAAAAACACTTTAAGCTTTCTTTACACATTTACACAGGCTAGAAGCCACAACAGAGCATTTTGTGTCCTTTTGCATGTAAACTACTATTTCTGTATGCAGCACTGCAAAGATTAATCAGTGAGATTAGGTGTGTTTGACTTAACGCGGTGTCCCTAAAATCGACAAGCGAATGACATAGTACTGCAAGAACGATTCGAGAAATCAAGCAAAGAAGTCTGCTTTTGAATCACTCTTGCAGTACTTTGATGTCATCTGCCTGTCGGTTCTTTTAACATGGCAAAAGGTCTAAAATCATGATCACATTAGACTTGTTGAGCCTATTGACTTCAATTCATACGCAAGCAAATGCATCAGACCGAAAACCAGTGCCATATAAGGTTAAACATACCAATGGTTTCTATTACAGTAAAGTCCAAAACTGTGGATAACCCACAAATGACATTATTTTTATTTTTTATAGTCTATTTTAAAGCTTCACTTCTTACATTTTGCCTGCCATTGCCTGACACTTCCTCAAATGTGCTTCATCAGTGTCAACTTTTCTCAGAACAGAGCTGTGCTTCAAATGTGTTTTATCAGTATAAATTTTTATTAGAACAGAGCTGCGCTTCAAATATATTTTGCATGTTGTAAATAAAACTTCACTGTATTAACATTGTGAACAACATACAGTAGAGAGGTAGTTTATTAGTTAGTATTTACTGCAAAATGCTACATAACAACTAAACAACATTAGGCTACAGGACCAATCATGGTTTCTGTTCCTCTGGGTGACTTCATTACAATTCAACAGTTTGTTTCATGTTGACTTTCCACATGTACATTTTATAAATAATACAGCATTAACCTCCTAAGACCCTGCTTTGGTTTGTCTTTATTTCAGATTTCTACCCAACTATTTTGCGGTTACTGTAGGAAGAACCAATAAATATAATAACCAAATATTTTTCTAAGAACATGAAGCAATGTAATTGTCCATTTTTGTGCACAACAGGTTCCAGTTACACAGAATTAAGTATTATGGTGCAAACATCAAAAAAATTCCAGGTCTTATGAGGACAATTTTGTCACTTTACAGGACATGACTTTATTTCTTTGCTGAATAAAGAGCCCTTCTCAGAAAAAAGACTTTTTAAACAAATGAAATACTTTCTGTAGGGTTTCATGCTACTGTAGGGAAAGGAAGTGGGCTTGGTGAGCGACAGTAACTTGTTACATTACGTTTACGTTGCAGTTTTTCTACATGCATAGACGGAAGACAGCTTCACTTAAGGGATCACAAATATAGGATATGCATGATATGCATATTCTCCTTTGGGCACTCAGAAACAACACAAGAATAACAATGCGAAGATCTCTTCTTTCTTTGATTTTAGGTAAATACAGTCTTTAATCTGTACTAAATAATTTTAAATACAGCATTCAAAGCTTTATCTGCTAAAATGTAAAGTGTTGTTATAATCCAGTATACCTACCATAGCAATAATGCAAAAGTAGTTTTGTATGATTTGTGATTTATGATTTGTATGAATTCAAAAAGCTATCGGGTCTTTGAAAAACAAACTTAAAGAACTTAAGTTAATTTTTAGATGTTGGACTTTCTGACTTTTATTGACATTTTCACGTCAAGAAAACATTTTAGATAATTTATACTACTTTATGGTAAATACTTTTCCTAGGAAATAAATAATCAGAATTTATACCATGGTCTGTTTAAATACTCGATTCTGTTGGCTGGAAGGTGTGCATTAAAACCGTTTAATGCACAGGTAGTTCCAGTCAGTTTGATTACAGTTAGAAATTAATCCGCTACTATAAACATTGGTAACCATAGTAACACAGTTACACTTGCAGAGAGAGCGAGAAAGAGAGTGAGCGAGCGAGAGAGACGTGAGTGTGTCTCTTTAAAGTGCGTCTCTCCCTCTCTCTCTCTCTCTCTCAGTTCTCTATCTCTTTTAAAACATCGCTTTGAAATTTCCAACTGTTTGTTTTTGGTTTCATTTAATGTAATGCATTTCAATAAACGTAATGTGTCCTTATATAGTAATCGTGGTTAGAGACGCCGGTTTTATTTCACACTTTACATATATAAATAGATGACATGATTAATTCAAATAAAGACTCGCGCACATTAGATGTGTTGTCCTTAACTAGACACAAGCTTTGTTATTTTAAAGGAATAGTCTACCCTTTTGCCATATTAAACTATGTTATTACCTCAACTAAGATGAATTAATACATATCTATCTTTTTTCAATGTTTGCACTGTACAGCGCGTTGTGAATGTGTTAGCATTTAGCCTAGACCCATTCATTCCTATGGTACCAAACAGGGAAGCCACCAAACACTTCCGTGTTTTCCCTATTTAAAGACTGTTACATGAGGAGTTAAACCAGTAAGTATGGTGCCACAAAATTAAACTTTTTTTGGTACCATAGGAATGAATGGGGCTAGGCTAAATGCTAACACATACACAACGCGCTGTACAGTGCACGCATTGAAAAAAGATGAACAAAAGCATGACGGGGCATGAAACTCACCAAACAGATGGACATACAGGCTGTTTCTCAATTCCAAGAACGCAAAGAACGACTTGGGTCCTCGTGGAGACTTTGGAAGAACAAACTCAGAAGGTTGCGAAAACACAGAACGCACTTATGAGAATTGAGATGTGTGCGATCTTCCTGTGGTCACCTGACCTCCGCCATTGTTTTGCCGCAATGACTTCTGGGGCGTAAAGCGATTTCAGAGCGCAAGTCTGCATTCGATGCATCCTCGATATCAAGAACACATCCGGGTATTTTTATGCATCCTCTGTACTTGTGTTCTTGAGAATTGGAATGAACTTCGACTGTTAATGATGACGTAGAGCGAGGACACGAGAACGCAAGATCGCTGAAGAACGCGTATTGAGAAACAGCCACAGTTTAACAAAGCTTGGCAAAAACAATAGGAGCATGAGGGCAATATATAGGGACAGGGGACCAATCAGAACCTGACCCATAATGGAACAGAGAAACAAAAGACAACATGGCAGTGACGACTTCAAAATGAAAAACCTGAACATGACACAAGAACTTCAAATTAAAAGACATGAACATGACAAGACCAAATCCCTACAACATCTTAACAAAGTCTTGTGAAATGTCTTCTTTAATACAAAAATCTTAAATTCTGATATGTGTTTTTAGACACTGAAAAAAATGATTCATTGAATTTAATCAATTTTTTAAGGTAAGTTGTTGCAGTCAATTTATTTAGGCTACATTTAAACAAAAAAGATTAGTAGAGTAAAATAAAATATAAAACTTTTGTTTGAATGTAGCTTAAATGGATTGATTGCAACCACTTACCTTGAAAATTGATTAAATTCAATGAATCATTTTTTCAGTGTATTTTAAAGCATCACTTCTTGCATTGTTGCCTGCCATTCAAAAGGACACTTCCTCAAATGTGCTTCATAAGTTTTGTGCATGTTGTAAATGACACTTCACTGTATTGTCATTGCGAACAACATACAGAATTATTTTGTTGGTTGTATTTATTGAAAAAGTCTACATAACAGCTGAACAGCATTGCATGGTACCCTTATTACTACAGGGTAAATTATGGTTTCTGTGACTTTACCACACTTCAAAAGTTTGTTTCATGTTTACATGTGTAATATCTGAATAATACAGCATTGATTTGTTACTTTGCTACAGGACATTACTTTATTTCTTTGCTGAATAAAGAGCACTTCTTAGAAGTTTAATTAATTGTGGCCTCAGCATATAAGACCCTTAGAGTCTATCTGAGACCCTTAAGTCCACTAAAAAGTACATCCGCTCAACGTAATCAACAACAAATAATCATCTGTTAAAGGTGAAATAAAACGTTTGAAATCTAAGACAACTTTTTAAACAGATGAAATACTTGATAACGGTTTCATGACAAGGGAAAGGAAGTGGGGAGGGCAAGTGACAGAAGTTTGTTATTATCAAGTTGCAGTTTTTGTGCATGCATAAAGAAAAGACATCTTTACTGAAAGGATAAAAATATAGTATATGCATGTTGATACTGTATTCATATCATTTTTGGAGCAACAACACAAGAAAAACAATGCGACGATCTCTTCTTACCTTGATTTTAGGTAAATTCAGTCTTTAATCTGTATAAACAAATCATCTTATTCAGTAAAAACAGCAAAGATATTTATAGCTTAATTATGCTAAAATGCAAAGTGTTGTTATAATCCAGTATAACGATATTTTATCCTTTCAAAATGCAGAGGTAGTTTAATATTAAGTATAACTTAAAGCTTTATGTTGTGTCTTTGAAAACAAACTGAAGATGAAAAAATGACCTTTTAGGGGGTTCACTCTCACTCACTGCTTCACGGTTTAGAAAAAATATATATTCTGGGCTCTTTTTGACAGTTTTTTGGGTCTTATTCCTCTATTTTAAAATAATTATGTTATGTGTCCAGCTTTCAAACAACAAAATAACTCCTAAAACTTGTGTATTTTATCTCAACAGCCTGTGCTATGAGTTCTTCATCTGGTAAGTAGACTCTTTTGGAAACAACTTGACTTTGCAAGTAAATTCAACATACTATTTTATGGTTATAATCCGTCCTATTCAAATTATAAATAAAACGTAATATGTGGTAACCTCCTGCTGTCATGCTGGAACAATTAAATTAAAAGCCTGTCTCTTATAGACGCCTGTCTCTTTAAGACGCCTGGTGTGACGATAGGTTTGGGAAAATAAAAGCCCGGCTATTATTTGAAGTTTTATGGTATGTGTTCTATCAATTTATCAGATTTCAGATTGCCAACATTTCTCATTATTGCTAGCTCTCTTTAGTAAGAATAATTTAAGAGTTTGGTTCCAAAACGCGATAAACGCTAATACATATATATATATATATGTATGTATGTATGTATGTATGTATGTATGTATGTATGTATGTATGTATGTATGTATATATATATATATATATATATATATATATATATATATATATATATATATATATATATATATATATATGTGTATGTATGTATTAGCGTTTATCGCGTTTTGGAACCAAACTCTTCAATTATTCTTACTAAAGAATACTAACGGCTGTGATTAGGCCACGGGCACAACAACGGAGTTATTTTAAAAGCCTCTTTGTTTGAGAACTACTTCTTCCGCCACGGATTTGAGGGCGGCCAGAATGACAGGTAACACTTTCGGCTGCTTTGAATCTCATAATAACTCAATGGACGGATAGGCGTTTCTTTATATTAACGTTTCATGGTCACAAAGTGTAGTTTTAAGATTAGTTCAGTCGAGAATATATTTGTATTATATTTAAATCTACAGTCGATTAGTAAAGATAGCGCCTGTTTGAACATTTGCTTAGTGAGATTTGGTACGTATGAGAACCAAATCATGAGCGGACGTCAGTGTTCACTCGCCCCACTGACCACCGCCCTCTCTGGGCTACATCTCTGACAGAGATACCCTGGCTCTCATGTTGGCCTTGTTTGTTTTTGATGGTCAAAATGAGATCAAATCAGCAGTATTTGGTGTCATGATCAAACTATTACTTGTTTTTTATTCATATTTAGTGTCTTTTGTGTTGTTATTGTTTTGGCGCGAGGTAAAAGTTAATAAAACTATACTTCTATAATGTTACTATTGCTTTACCACTTCATCTTAACGCGAAACGAGCACTCGGTTATTATTAGACTTCGTTCTTGTCAGTACTGTATAAAACTGTTTTTTATAAGTGTCAGAGAGATGTTTTTGCATGCTGCTTATAAATATACCAGTGGCGATATTCTCATAACATGTTTTAATAGTCACGTCACGATAAAGTAAATGATCAATGTCCACATTTAAAAGCTGCGGTGATTACCTGCAGTTCCTCTGTGTTTTCGCGTTCTGATAAGAGATATAGCTCCAGAAAAAAATGAGTGTTTACATTCCTCTTTCCAAGTGTTAATCGTCCACACGATGTGACAAGACATTACTCCCATTAACTTTAACGTAACATCCAAGAGCGCTGATCTTTGACGGAATAATAACTTGGGATTCACAGACTGATTTACGCGCTAGTGAACTAATGAGACACACGGAGAGTGATTCAAAACAGCGTGTTTGTGTGTGTCCGTGTGGGTGCAGTTTTTCCATTCAGAGATGAGCCTGTTTAGATTCACTAGGTGGCGTAATGATGCGAAAGGTGAAGCGGTTACTGTGCCGTTATCAGTAGAATATTGCACGCCTCTTAGCCAATCAGATTCGAGAACCAGAAAGAACTTTTGTATGAATATATATATATATAAATATATATATAGTTACCACCAAAATCAGTATTGTATCTGGTCAGTATTAAAAAGTAAAACTGATATCTCCCATGTTATTCTGCCATCTTTTCTTCTTTTTTTCCAAACCGCAACAAACGCCAGTCCTTGTACTTCGTGGTCAACAAACAAACAAAAACTAAATAATACTTTTGATGGCATTGATAAGCCTGTTGTGATTTTCTGTTGCGGGTAAGAAATGTAAGCCACTCGGGCGACGGAAAAATGTCAGCTGTTGCTTGTTCTTACATGATAGCATCAAGCTCTTGTCATGCTAACACATTGACCCCAGCAGATCTTATGAAAAACTCCATTATTTTACTCAAAGTTAACGAAAATCGAGCAGGACCAAAACATTTGACAGCTGAGTAGCAGTGCTTCGCCTTCTGAGAATATAGTTCCCAGTATGTATACTGTTAAAAGATGCTGTGTCTCATATGACCTTGTTATTTGTACACGGTGTGACTATACAAATCACAACACATAAATAGGAAAATGTTTGTGTTATTTTGTCACTTTTTGGGAGCAGTTTGCTAGCTGGAACCATTCACTTCCAGTCTTTGTGCTAAACTAAGCTCAGACAGAGTTACAGCACGCACAGAGATGTGAAAGGTGTATGTATGGACTTGTCTACCCTTTGAGGGATACGGTGAATAAGCTAAATTCCCAAAATGTGGAATTTTTAGTACGTTTGGGCTTCCACGGCTTGCCCCAATGTGGATCCACCCATGAAGCCCTCATCTGAGCCCCACATGTCATTGCTGGCTGGGATGCAGTTAATAATTGAACAAGTAAAATTTTAATTTTAATTTATAACCTCATACATGTCTGCATTTTATAAGAAATATTGGATATGCCTTAACTTTAAAAGGTGCTACAGAAAGTTCTTTACAGCAATTCAATAAAATAACATTTTGGTTCCCATAAGAGCATTATACATTATATCAATAATTGAGATACCTGTTGGAAAAGGGAGAGTTTTTTTATTTGAGTGAGCTTGCAACATTTTGTTTTACATCTATTCATTAACATTCTAACACATGCCCAGTGATCATTTTCAACTAGTCTGTCATGATAGCACAATGTAAGAGTTTGGCATGGATTGAATTATAATGAAGTTGTCTTGTTTTTCAGGAGGTGATGTTAGACTGGTGAATAGTAGTATTGCCTGCTCTGGTAGAGTTGAGGTCTTTCATGATAGCAGTTGGGGAACTGTGTGTGATGACTCTTGGGACAGTAGTGATGCTGCTGTGGTGTGCAGACAGGTGGGATGTGGAAAAGCTCTTAGTGCAAACAGTATGGCTTATTTTGGTCAGGGGAGTGACCCAATCTGGCTGGATTATGTTGCATGTTTGGGAAGTGAGAGCAGCATTAAACAGTGCAAACACAATGGACTAGGATCACATAACTGTGGACACAGTGAAGATGCTGGTGTTATGTGTTCAGGTATGAGAATATTCATCCATTTATTCCAATCATTTTGAATTTTACTCCCTGTATAGCCCAATAAAACAAACTGTCTTAAATCGGTAGGGTAATATTGTAGTATATACTGTATGATTCTCAGTATAATTCTAGAATATTGATTATATTTAATGAGCAAACAAATACAGCTAGCCAATGATATACATTTTAAGTGTATCGCACATTATGTAAATTTACTTTTATGTCATATCAGGGGGGTTAAGATTGGTCAATGGCTCTGATTCCTGCTGTGGAAGAGTGGAGATCCTTCACAATGGCCAGTGGGGAACTGTGTGTGATGACAACTGGGACTTAACAGATGCTGATGTTGTGTGCAAACAATTAAACTGTGGCAGAGCCATCAGTGCCCCTAAAAGAGAAGCCTTTGGTCAGGGAAGTGGAGTGATCTGGCTGGATGATGTTGGATGCTCTGGAAATGAGAATACCCTTACACAGTGCTCACACAGAGGTCTGGGACAACATGACTGTAATCATAGTAAAGACACTGGTGTTGTGTGTACAGGTAAGACAAATAATTTGGGAAATGGGAGAGACTGCAGATAGATGTCACCATTTTGTTCTCCAGCAAATATTTATCAGAGTTAAGTACTGTTTCACCTCAAACATAGGCCTTAAAAGAAAGCTTTTGAATATTTAACCACAATTATTGTTCACATTTTGCTTAGAAATATTTTTTTCTCATAGTTACTGAAACTTTGTTGCCTTTGTCAACATTGCCCTTCCCCTAGTATACTTTATCAGTGTGGAAATAAACATTACAAGTTAATTTATTACCTTCTTCATGCTAAACATAAACTTATATTTTGCAGGTGATCTGCAGACGCCCACCCTCTCCATAATCTCTCCACATTCAGTTGTGTCTCCTGGAGAAAACATTCAGTTCAGATGCACAACACCTAATCCAAGATGTCATGAAAATGCTGAATTCCACCTGTTCAGAAACAGATCATCCACAATATCCTCTGAAACAAGTGTATCTAGTGTGACTTTCAGTCTGACTGTAGACGTCTCACATCAGGATCAGTACAGCTGTGATTACTCTTACAGGAATGACATCATCAAGTCTTCCAGGAGTAACACTATTGAAATCACTGTAGGTGAGTGTGTTCACAATGAATTACTTTTCTGTGTTTAATTACATTTTCATTATATTTATTCGTTTCGTACTTAGTAGATGCTTTTATCACAAAATTCCTCACTGTGCAGTTAAATTCTAATTTTTATCAGTCTTTATTTTTCCTGGGGAGCAAACCCATGACATTTGTACTACTAACGCAATGTTCTACAACTGAGCTATACAGGAACACTCTTGCTCTTGTCACAGCCATTTGTAAATCATATATTAGTTCAAGATAGTCAAAATGTGTTCCTCTTGTTTTCTAGTGAACCTGCAGAAGCCCAATATTTCTCTCAGTGGATTGTTTGACTTTGGTCCTCAGGGTTCAGTGATCACCAGAGGTCACAGCTTCACTATTACTTGTTCATCTGAATCTCAGTATTCTGGAGGCTTCTTCTCTCTGTTCAGTGGATCAAACATCATCAGTAGTGAATCAGCTGTCAATCACTCAGCCGTCTTCATCTTTCCTGAGGCAGATTATTCACATGAGGGAAACTACAGTTGTGTTTATGAAGTGATTGTGTCCTCACGTAACTTTCATTCAGATGCGTCTGACCTGCTGCTCATTACTATCAGAGGTGAGTTATTAATGTTTGAAGAGTGTGAAGCTTAAGCTTTCCTATAAACACATAACATGTGACAAAATGTAATTAATTACTTCATAATTTCTGCTGCACTGTGCTAGTAGCCCCCCCCCCCCCCCCCACACACACACACACACAGTGCAATCTCATTGGTCAAATCCTGCAGTGTGTTTTGATTGGCTAAGATATTGTTTCTCTGAGACACATTTCATTGTATTGGAAACTTGTTGCATTTTGCCTGATAAAATTAAGCACAAGATTAACTGCTGGTAAAGAAAGAATAACTTGAAAATGTCTCTCTTTCAGCCTCTGCTTCCTGTCATTGGTGCTGTTGTGTCAGCTGTACTTCTCATCTTCTCTGCTTTGTTATCTTCTTCATAGTGAAGAGAAGACAAAAACAGAACAATAAGGAGATTCATAAAAAGTGTTTCTTTAAGAAAGGTGATATTGTGTTGCATTTTATAAATGAAGCCATATGATTTCTTACCAACTTACCAATGCCAGCGTATTTCTTGAAAATAAATTTTAAAAGTAATTTTTACAATTATGTCTGTAGGTGAGGGTAATACATATGAAGGTGCATCCTGTAACACCAAAAATGAAGAGGATGATGAGGACGTCTATCAAAATATGGAACCTGATAAGAAAGACTGTGAAAATGTGAGCAGTGATGACTCTGAACAGGACTATATTAATGTGGATCCAGATAATTTAAAACAAGATTGTATGAATGCAGACACAGATGATTCTGAGGAGGATTATGTTAATGCTGATATTACAGAAAACAGAAGTAAAGTAGACAGTAAATGTGATGATGACCTCTATGAAAGTTTTATGGATAATGAGTGAACCTGAAATAGATTTACATTAGAGCAGAGGTGCACAGACTAGGGCCCGCGAGCCAAAGCTGGCCTGTAATGACCTTTAATTTGGCTCATCATGCCACATGCGATAAGGAAAAAGGATAAACATCATTGACGCAAATGTTCATTTCTAATTAAACATTTTCTAACATGTAACATTTTTTGTTTTATTTGTACATTACAAAAAATGTTAATTGAAATTAAATGCAAGTAATTAAAGTGAATAATTTTTTTATGTACATGCAACTGTATATAAATGTGAGTTAAATATGAGTGTCACAACAAAGGGTCTGAATACTTATGACCATTTGATATTTCAGTTTTTCTTTTTTAATAAATTTGCTAAAATTTTGACATGTCTGTTTTTTTCTGTCAAGATGGGGCGCTGAGTGTACATTAATGAGAAATAAAATTAACTTTTTTGATTTTAGCAAATGACTGCAATGAAACAAAGAGTGAAAAAAATGTAAGGGGTCTGAATACTTTCCGTACCCACTGTACTTTCGGCCCACAACACTTAGTCAGGTTTAACTTTTGGTCCTTAGGAAAAAGTTTGGGCACCCTGCTTTAGAGACGGCAATATTCATAAAAGACTTATGGGCTAAATGATGATTATGTGGTTTGGTGTATCCTGTCAAACACATGAAGTGTGTCTCATCACTGATGTTATGGGGTCTCTTGATGTCAGTGTCTCTGGTTACACTTTAAAAGCTTTGCCTCATTTTCTTTCTGTTTTCATATAGCTTTCAGAATTACAAAACAATATTGCTAATAAGATAAAGATTTAAACTGGTTTAACTGTTAATAAAAATGCTAAGTTATGTTTTGCCATCAGATTTACTTTTATTTTCTGTCCTGGTGTTTTTGTGTATTAATAAAGTGTGAAGATGGGTGGTCAGTTTTCTTGTTTTAGGCTGAGGAAGAACTACAATCTGATACATGTTAAAAACTTTCATTAAAGGTTCATATTTTAACAGGCTCTGATTTTTAACTGCAGCATTCATTACCAATGCAAACAGCCAACCAAAATGTTGAGCAAATAAAATCAATTTGTAGAGAGGTCTTACAGCATCTGTCTGTTATCTCACTAGAAACACTGTGTCTTAAGTTGTACTACCCGTATAAGATGAAGAGCCATCAGAGTTGTAAAACCACCCACAGGCCAGGGACAGGGAAGTGGGTTTAGTAAGTGGTTGTGGCAGGATCATGGACAAATGCATTTTTACCATCTTCAGCAGCATTTCTTTTTAAGGCAACAAAGATAAACTTCATGTTCTGTTCAGTCTGAAAGAGAACAAACGGATCATGCTGAGATCTCTTCTTATATTGATATTGGGTAAATTACATTTTCAAACTGCCTTTACAAATTCAAATTCTTTGTAGTCTGTTAGAAAATGTATACAAATATCAACATTTTTAACTTAAACATGACTGAGGGAGCAGCTGGTTAACACATCTGAGAAACTTGTGCTTGTGATAGAAGTTGAGTGAGTATGGAAATAATACTCACACATAGTAGAAATAATTAAAGGAGAAGTGTTTTTCTCCAGATTACTATATCAGAAATGTTTGTTTTGATCTCATATTCAAAACCTATTACTATTTGAAGAGTTTCGTTGCAAAACGAGATAACTCCGGGTTTTTTTATTTTTCAGAAATCTCGTTTTTTGGTTGTGCATTCCAATTAATATCAATTCAACTGCAGTTGGTTTGTTTTGATTTAAACCTTCATAATTTAAAAAATACAGCTAAGTAGCACCATAAAACAAAATAATAACATGATAACATAATAATAAACATGTTTTGACAAAAATGTTAAAAATGGATTTATCTCGTTTTGCAACAAAACTCTTCATTTATAACCTTATTTCCTCTTTTCATTATCAATGTTATATTTCATCCTAACAGCTGCTTTAAGAGTCGATTTAAAATCTGGTGAGTAAAAATGTTGAATGTTAAATACATTTAATTAAATATGGGTTAGAAAATTACAAACTGTTGTAAATCGTTTTAGTCAGTTGTTACAGAACTGTGTTGATGATTAAGACAAAAAAACTTAATCTATTCTTTATCCAATTTGAATTTATTTATATTACAGTTGTGGAATATTTGTATTGTGTTTTACCATTTTAATCTTTAAACTGAATTTATTTCATACATCAGATGGGTTAAGATTGGTCAGTGGCTCTGATTCCTGCTGTGGAAGAGTGGAGCTCCTTTACAACGGCCGGTGGGGAACTGTGTGTGATCTTGGATGGGACATAACAGATGCTGATGTTGTGTGCAAACAATTAAACTGTAGCAGAGCCATCAGCGCCCCTCACAGTGCAGCATTTGGTCAAGGAAGTGAAGCGATCTGGCTGGATGGTGTTGGATGCATTGGAAATGAAAATAACCTCAAACAGTGTTCACATAAAATTAAACATAATTGTGGTCATAATCAAGCTGCTGGTGCTGTTTGTACAGGTGATCTGCAGATGCCCACCCTTTCCATAATCTCTCCACATTCAGTTGTGTCTCCTGGAGAAAACATTCAGTTCAGATGCACAACACCTAATCCAAGATGTCATGTAAATGCTGAATTCCACCTGTTCAGAAACAGATCATCCACAATATCCTCTGAAACAAGTGTATCTAGTGTGACTTTCAGTCTGACTGTAGACGTCTCACATCAGGATCAGTACAGCTGTGGTTACTCTTACAGGAATGACATTATCAAGTCTTCCAGGAGTAACACTATTAAAATCACTGTAGGTGAGTGTGTTTAGTTTGTCATTTTGTATTACTACATTCAACGTGTTAATAATTAGTTAAAGACAATCAAAATGTGTTCCTCTTGTTTTCTAGTGAACCTGCAGAAGCCCAACATTTCTCTCGGTGGATTATTTGACTTTGGTCATCAGGGTTCAGTGATCACCAGAGGTCACAGCTTCACTATTACTTGTTCATCTGAGTCTCAGTATTCTGGAGGCTTCTTCTCTCTGTTCAGTGGATCAAACATCATCAGTAGTGAATCAGCTGTCAATCACTCAGCCGTCTTCATCTTTCCTGAGGCAGATTATTCACATGAGGGAAACTACAGTTGTGTTTATAAAGTGAATGTCTCCTCACGTAACTTTCGTTCAGTTTCCTCTAACCAGCTGCTCATCACTATTAGAGGTGAGTTATAGATTTGTAAGAGCTCAAGCTCAAAATAATTACTGATAAAGATAGATTAACCTAAAACATTTCTCTCTCTCAGCCTCCATGGGTCCTGTCGTTGCTGCTTTGGTGTCAGCTGTACTTCTCATATTCACTGCTCTCATAATGATTTTACTGATGAAAAGAAGACAGAACCACAAGAAAAAAACTCACAAGGTGCGCTTCATACAAGGTAAGACAAACTAGTTTTCAGACTTTTGGGCTCCACTGTATATTACTGCACTGTAAAATATCTAACTTCAAAATGTTCTTTCAAGAAAGATAATTAAGTAACTTTTTATTAAGTAATTAAGTAAAAAAAATGTTTGTTGAGGGGGTCAATTCATTATTTTGTGTACACTGAATGAAATAAGCATAATCATCAAACACCTGTCAGTATAATGTATATGTAATGTATAACGTATAATGATATAATTAATAATGTATAACTATAATGATCTTCTCATTTATGTACCCCAAAATGCAGTTAATATGCACTCACACGCAGTAAATGAAGACAGATATGAAGAGGATGATGAAGATGACTACGTGAATGCTAAATGTTTTGATGAGGCAGATTATGTAAATATAAACGTTGTTGAACCCGATGCGTCCTCGGATGAATCTGAGAAAGATTATGTTAATATCAGTACACAAAGAAATGCTGTTGACGATACAAAAAACAGATACTAAAGAAACTAAACATTAACACTGTGCAAAAATGTATGTAATATCTGGTCAAATATCTGGCTGAGATACAACCATTAGAATCTGAAGGTGCAAAAAATCTAAATATTCAGAAAATCGCCTTTAAAGTTGTCCAAATTAAATTCTTAGCAACACACATTACTAAAAGTTAATACAATTTACAAAATGTCTTAACATATATGATAATTTTGACCCATACAGTGTATTGTTAGCTATTGCTACAAAATACCCGCGGGACTTTGGTTTTGTGGTCCTGGGTCACATAGGCCTGTGTGAGCGACAATGATTTTCACAGAACTGAAACGTTCTTTTGTAGAAATTCAGTGTTTAGTTTGAGCACTGTGGTCCAACTCTTTATCTCACAACTTCTTCATTACTTTGCAGTGCATCATTACTGTAAATGTTTTGTAGTCTGTATTAAATCATTTTTTTATTATTGTTTCAATTGTGTTTAATGCATCGTGTCTTGTACATATCTTTATGCACAGTGGACTAAAGTGATACTCATATGTTCTCACTAGTTCTGCTTTACATGCCACAAACGTTGTACTGAGAAATCCTAACTAAATAAAAACGTAAAAAGGAACCAATGCACAGCAACTTCCTATTCACTTTTGGTGATTCTATGCTTTCAATCTAAAATCATTATAAAAACAACACACATACCATAAACCAAAACTATTTGAATCATATTAAGAGCTAAATATGAACTTCAATGAAATTAAGTAAATATGAACTTTGAGGTTTCGTTTCAAATGTCAAGGTTCTGTAAAGTACTCAAACACAATTCAATTCAATTCAAAATTAATAAGACAGCTTTACTTTAACATGTTTTGTAAGAAACAGAAAAGGTATGCATGATTTTAGTATATTTATTACAGACAGATGTCAGATATATGCCCATGACATGAGCAGACAGTATGAAGAGCATACTAGAATATGCTTTAGAATCAAATGATCCGAACAGTTCCACCTAAATCCAAACTACTGCTTTCCTATGGAATAAATACATGTACTAAAAAACATACAAATAAAGAATAGCACTTGAAAAACAAGCAGTTGGTGATTTAATGAAATTCTTAAAAGTTCCACTTTCTGAAAAATGCAAGAATCTTAGCAAATGAGGAGACGCTGAATGTTTAACAGGGAATGCTGTTCACTCTAGACATTAGGTAGTTTCAAAATCTCCCATCGAAGAAAAGCTTTCAGATATAATCCTTAATACACTAAATACAAGAGCTATTTAATTATCAAAATATATCTAATTTGCATGATTCAGTTTTCTGGTTTTGGAATGAAGAATATGTTTTTTTAGGTCTCTCACCATTTTCTTTAAATTGGAGTTAAATCCATTTCATGATTGCCTCTGCTGCTTTTAAACCCTTAAAGCATCGATTTAAACTACACAGTACCATTTAAACTATTCAAATGCATTGCTACTTCAAGCCAAAACCTTTTTTAGACATAAATAGCATCGCATTCACAAAGTGCTATATGTGCCCTAATACGTTAAAAATTAAAGAGAGTTTAAAATAAAGAAACAGAATAATGACTTTTCCACTAGAGCAATTGTGTCATCTTGTGTCCGTGTTAAGACAAGAGTTTCTCTATTTGGTCTTGGCTTATAATTAAGACCACATGAGTCCACACAAAGCCAAATCTACTGCTCTTAAACATTTTTACCTTGATACAGAGATGACTCGTTTAAATATTATATATAAATATTCAAATCGCTTTTCACACTTGCATAACTAACAGAATGATTTCTGATAAAGTAGTACACTATTCTTTCAAGTCGTCGTTTCATTTAAAGCATAACATTTTTGATTGTTTTGGAATCTTACTTACTTATACACTGTATTATTGTTCATTCCTTAGCTACCCATGATCATCTTTATAATAACATTAATGCCCACTAATGAAAACTTTAACAAGCACGATTATTATGGTGATGAGCTGGTTCACTAATGATTATCCATTACACATTGGTGCAGACAGATTCACACACATCATCTTCACAACCCAGACAGAACAAGAGTCTTTATCAAGTAATAGGCTGCTGATTGCACAGAAGAAGAGAAACAGAAGTGAAAAATTATAGAAACAGAGCAATCGTCTCAGTAGCGCTTGGTGTACCAGTCGTTGTCGCTCATCTGCACCAGTTCATTTACCACGTCCAGCAGGTTGCAGTTGTGTTTCTGAAGCAGATGCTGATTCAGTGCTCGGTCACCGAAGCCCATCTCTACCAACACGGCCATCATGGCATCATGAGATGCTGCATCTTCTGGAAGCTGAAAGAAGAGTGGATCTGTTTATATGCATCTTTTAGATACAGGTTAAACTAAATGAAATACTAGAGTTATGTCTAGTTTACCTTCTCAGAACCGGTCTGTCCAGTAAACAGTGCTTTATAGGCAGATGCTGCTACAGACAGAGCTCCCTTCACCAGTCCACCAGTGATGCTATTAGCTCTGAAAAAAACATAAATGACAGTGAGAATGAGAAAACATAACGCAACCAATGGCACAGAGACACCTGCATTGTAGGTAAAGGATTTTTAAGGCAGATATATGACTGAAAGACTGGCTTTAGTGATAGCGTGCTGTGTGACTTACCGGAGCTCTTCTGTCTCAGACTTTGCAGCTATAGTCACAGATGCGTTCTCAGGGTCGGATTTATTAACTTCAGCATCTATTAAACAAAAACATTGAATAACTCTAAAGCATGGCTTCATTATGTGCTTTAATGTAATTTAATTAATTAAAATATTTATAATAAAATATTAATAAAACTTCAAAATGATATTACATATTGGCCACTTTATCCACACCCATACCCATCACCCTAATAATGCACCCTTATGCTATATTATCTTATTATAGATTATATCATATCATATAAAATGTAAGTCACCCACCTTTCTCATTGAGGTCTTCTGGTGCGCCAGGACCTTTTCCTTCGTCTGCTCCGTTCTCCACCTCTGTGCTGGATGAACAAGTTTTAATTTGCCGTATTAGTTTATTACATTATATCATCGGATATTGTACAAGTGTGTGTCCACTGTATAAACTCACCAGGTTTTGACTGTGGGTCTGGGTGCCACTACAATCACAGGAGTGAGTGGCACAGTGTCCAGAGTTTGTGAAGCACAGAGCATATCATTAGCATCTGCATTAACCACATCAGTGGGGCTCTCGAGCTCTGAGGTCTCCACCGATTCCAGTTTCTCTCCCACCACAGCCTCTTCTTCAGGCTGGGACAGGGCTGAGCTGTACATGGACTCTATCAGCGGACGGCTGGTGTCAAAGCAATCGGGAAGGATGATGATGTAGTCTTCCGAAGAGGCGGATGAAGTTCTGCTGCGAATTTCCTTAGCCGCGTCCTTCACTTCCAGTTTCGTATTGACATCCTCCTCTTCTTCCTCCACCTGCTCCCCAATTGCAGGTTCTACCAGGATTTGTTCAATGTCTGATTCGTGACCCTCATCTGAATGTAATGAAAATTACTTTAAATTCTTCCCAATAATAGTATATTGTCAATACAAAAAGTATAAACCTTTATCATTCATACTACAATGTCTGACTCATCTGAGGCAATGAGCACGGATGAAACGGCTAAAAGGGGAGCAGGTATCTCAGCGGTCTCTGTGTGGGGCTGAGCAGGGGCGGAGACTCGTGCTGTCTCTACTTTGAGCGGAGCTGATATTACCTCAGGATCGGAAACTTTCTCTGCTTTTCTCTCACAAAGTGACACTGAACCTTGAGGTGCTGGACGAACCACTAAAAGACGGCAAAAATACATAAGAAGAAAACTTTGTTAAACTTCAAGAGACTAAGAATGCAATACTGTATTATTTATAATGAATAACAGTTAAAGGTGCAATGTGTAAGTTTAAGAAGGATATCTTGGCAAAAATGCAATTTAATATACAATTAATATATAAGTACATTATTAGTGGTGTATTAAGACCTTACATACTGAACTGTATTGTTTTTTTTACTTAGAATTAGATGTTTTTATCTAGATGTGTTTCATTCCTACAGTGTCTCAGACAACAACATGTTCTCACTGCATTTTAAAATTGAGGTTGGTTGCAATTCGCAATCTCACCACTAGATGTCGCTAAAAAAACCTACGTCACCTTTAAAGGATTACTACACTGATAAAATTGCTGATAATTTACATAAGAACCTTATGCCTTGGTTGGGATTGTTTAGAGCCATTATAAGCTGCACTAAAACTGCAATTTTAAACTTTATTCAAACTGTAACTGTTGGGCTCCAATAAAGTTTATTAAATTGAGAAAATCCTGGAATGTCTTCCTCAAAAAGCTTAATTTCTTCTCGACTGAACAAAGTTAAACATTAACATTTTGGATGACATGGGGGTGAATACATTTTCTGTATTTTTTTATGAAAATTGAGTATTCCTTTAATTGTTATAGGGGATGCCAAGACAAAATTGATGCGTGTTTGAATTACTAATGTCTGGATTTAACACCCAGCCATTTCAATTTATGTTTGAATATTTTAGCTTCAAATATTTTCAATTTCTGAATGTTTTTATACACTTGACACTTAATAGCTAAACAAATTCTTAAACAGAGTTAAACTGAGAAAAACTAAAAGGCTATACACCATTGTTTCATTTAAATTTGCATATATTTGTTATAATTTTCATTTTAAATACACAGTGCTTTATTAATAAGCAGACTATTTCTGCTTTTACGACACTGTCTGACATCAATAACCTTCACTAGCAGTGTTAATAAGAAGTAAAGTTTTGGCGTCAAGACAACAGTATTGCTTACATGCAGAAAAAACCCACAAACCTTTAGCTGGGCATCGCTCACAAAGTGTACCATGTTCTGTAGCTTCACAGAGAGTAAGTGAGCGGATCACAGATGGACTCACAAACTGAGGCCCCATGATGCTCTCCTCACCTTTCTCTTGGGCTGGAACCCCCTCTGGTTCTGTCCCCTGGGCCACATCTGTGAGTAACATTAAAGAATTATAACATCTGCAGAAATTAACTCATTAAAGCTTAATGGCAAACCTTAATGGAATAATTATATTTAATATAACAATTTTACATTTACCTAAGATGGTGCTGACACCTTGGGCTTCTGTTTCTTCTTGGATCAGCCCCAGTGTTGGTTTCTCCTGAAGAGGTCCATCATGAGGCAGGGGTGATATGCATGGAGTAATGTCTTTACACATATTACAAAGAGAATGACAAAAATAAGATGAAAGGAGAAAGAGAGACCAGGAACCACCTCACAGACATCAGATCAGAGATTAAGGCTAATATTAAATTATTTCTATTTATCATTTCCTGTTCAATATTAAAATGCACAAAAGTGCATAGGTCAGAATCAGAACAATCTTCATCAAAAATGGTCAATAACAATAAAAATTCATCTTGGTGACAGAAAATTCCAGCATTATGATTATATAAGGAAGACATCACATGATTCAGAAGCACACCTGCAGGAGTGTTGTTTGGCACGCTCTCCAGCTCCTGCACAATGTTGATATCCAGCAGTTCAAAAGACAGCAGATCCTAAGATGAACACGAAAGAGTAAACTGAAATGGCAACATACAAATGCAAAGATTGTTCGCATAACAAGATGAAAAAATGATAAACACAATATGTCTGAGATTTTTTAAATGCAATTTGTTGACACTTCGCCATACCTGAGCTGTTAGTAAGTCCACAGACGGAATGTAAAATTCCTGATCACAATCTTGGTTCACAGATAAAAGCAGCTGGTCTCTTGGGGCAGCCCGGCATTTCTCCTCCCTCTCCAATGTGCGGGAAGATTTCTCCTGAAAGCCACAAGAACATGAAGTTTATTCCACAGGTAACAGGTAATCAAAATGCTTCTACATTGTGCATTTTATACCTATAGGGCTGCACATTTCAATGTAAATAAAAATAGTTGTGTGGACAAAAGAGATTTCAGAGGTGGTCTAAGGAGTCGGCGTACCTGCGGGGTGACACAGGGAGACACCAGTAGTCCGTCAGCACAAATAGCTGTCGGAGCATTTGGATCCACAACAATGCTGCACCACACACGCGGTCCAAACTGTTCTCCTCTATGTGCCAGGCGCCAGTGGGAAGTGTATGTGCCCTCTAGTGTTGGAGCGCAGAGAGCCACGCTGACCACACCCACCTGACCCGGCTGCAATGTGGGTACTGCAACCTCTCGCCATCTTTCACCCGAACCCACTGCCAGATTCCCCCACATGAACTTTAGCTGTGGAGGAGACAAACCGAAAATAAGACACACTCAGATCTGTATGTCTTTTTATATACGCTCACCTAAAGGATTATTACTAATACTGTGTTTGACCCCCTTTCGCCTTCAGAACTGCCTTAATTCTACATGGCATTGATTCAACAAGGTGCTGAAAGCATTCCTCAGAAATGTTGGCCCATATTGATAGGATAACATCTTGCAGTTGATGAAGATTTGTGGGATGCACATCCAGGGCACGAAGCTCTCGTTCCACCACATCCCAAAAGATGCTCTATTGGGTTGAGATCTGGTGACTGTGGGGGCCATTTTAGTACAGTGAACTCATTGTCATGTTCAAGAAACCAATTTGAAATGATTCGAGCTTTGAGACATGGGGCATTATCCTGCTGGAAGTAGCCATCAGAGGATGGGTACATGGTGGTCATAAAGGGATGGACATGGTCAGAAACAATGCTCAGGTAGGCCGTGGCATTCAAACAATGCCCAATTGGCACTAAGGGGCCTAAAGTGTGCCAAGAAAACATCCCCCACACCATTACACCACCACCACTCTGCACAGTGGTAACAAGGCATGATGGATCCATGTTCTCATTCTGTTTACGCCAAATTCTGACTCTGTGTATATCTTAACAGAAATCAAGAGTCATCAGGCCAGGCAACATTTTTCCAGTCTTCAACTGTCCAATGTTGGTGAGCTTGTGCAAATTTTAGCCTCTTTTTCCTATTTGTAGTGGAGATGAGTGGTACCCGGTGGGGTCTTCTGTTGTTGTAGCCCATCCACCTCTAGGTTGTGCGTGTTGTGGCTTTACAAATGCTTTGCTGCATACCTCGGTTGTAACAAATGGTTATTTCAGTCAAAGTTGCTCTTCTATCAGCTTGAATCAGTCGGCCCATTCTCCTCTGACCTCTAGCATCAACAAGGCATTTTCGCCCACATGACTGCCGCATACTGGATGTTTTTCCCTTTTCACACCATTCTTTGTAAACCCTAGAAATGGTTATGCGTGAAAATCCCAGTAACTGAGCAGATTGTGAAATACTCAGACTGGTCTGTCTGGCACCAACAACCACGCCACGCTCATAATTGCTTTAATCACCTTTTTCCCATTCTAATATTCAGTTTGGAGTTCAGGAGATTGTCTTGACCAGGACAACACCGCTAAACACATTGAAGTAACTGCCATGTGATTGGTTGATTAGATAATTGCATTCATGACAAATTGAACAGGTGTTCCTAATAATCCTTTAGGTGAGTGTATGAGAGTAGTGCGTGTACCTTGGTCTCGGAGTCCCAGCACACTCTGCCACTGTTCTTCATTTTCCAGTATTTGATGAACTTGGTCCCAGGACGAAGACGTGAACCATCAGGTACGTTTTCATCTAGAAGTAGAGCTGTCATCGCTGGCACGGCCAGAGGACACGGACGCTTAGGACGACTGCAATCACAGACAGAACTCAACTATGGTACCCAACTTTTAATCTATTTCAAGAAATATTTGACCTGATAGTCATTCTTTGTGATTTACTGTTTTCTAAATAAAACCATTTTAACTTATGTATTTTGAGAAAATATGACCTCATCTGTAATAAGAGTGAGTAAGGTCATGCCAAAAATTGAAATTAAGTGAAATGAGAAATCAAACTTTAATGCTTCTAATCTCATTTAGATTATGAGACTTTAGCCTGGATTTCACAGACAGGGTTACACTTTAGTTTGGATCTAACTGGTTGGGTCTAACTGGTTTGCCTATTTAAAAAAAAAAGTAATACGTTTTATTTAAAAGTTTTAAAATGTGTTTTATTCCTCTTCTGTCCAAAAATTCCACAGAATCTAGGCTGCAAAAACAGACCACAGAGGAAAAAATGAGTTGACATGAACCTGTCAATAAATATGCAGTTAAAAAATGTAGGTCAGGATCATCACATAATCGTGCTCTTTTATATCAAAAGACCAGTAAAACTTACTCTGGGCTGTTTGCCTGTGTGGCCCGCGGCTGCAGCAGGACGGGCGAAGAGCTTCCCTCACCAGCAGCACTCCACTGCAACCCTCTCCTCTCCATCCTCAGTTGCTTCCTGATCTCCTTCACTTCTGCTTTAAGCTGTCTCTTCTCTGCTTTAAGACGTTGCTTCTCTGCCTTACGAAAGCTCCGGTCACCCCTTCTGTAGAACCTTCAGAGGGAGGAAAACGCATTTATTCACATCTTTGACACGTGAAGACACAATATGTAATCTGTTGCCGCTAAACAACAACAACAGTGTAGAGTGATGATGTGAATGTGGAATAATAGGAGTTGTAGTCTTAACCTTTTTAAGAATTGATCTGACAAGACTCACAAATTATGTTCATGGATGATGTAATGAAATAAAGTTTTATAAGCATTACATTATAATGTAAGCCTACAGTGTGGCTTGATAGAAGCAACAACAAAGTGGCATGCTAGATGTCTCAAGCACTACTTCCACATAAAGCGCTGCAGAGATTGATCGCTGTATGACATCATAGTATCACGAGAGCGATGCAATTGAATCACTCTTGGAATACTTTGATGTCACATGCCGATAAGTCTGCGCAGTGCCAGATGAAGTCAAAGTCAAAGACAGCAAAAGCAGAAACCAAGGATAACCGAAACATAACGTCACGTGACTCTATTAACAGGGGTTAAAACTGTGGATTCTCTAAATTCCAACATTGTTCAAACCATTTGGGATAATGTAAGTGCACAAGTGAACATAACACTTTGCTAGTGATTTTTGGTGATAGAGGACACATGCCCACCTGCTGTGGTCTGGTGCCGGGGAACCATGCTCAGGAATGGACAGGGGGGTTCTGGCTCTCACAAGGTTGTGGCTTGGATCGTGTGAGAAGCTGCAAGGCTCACACAAAGTGCACGATGTACACACACTGTATTAAAAGGTAAAAACGAAAATCACCCATGAACTTGTGTCACAATCCCCTCTTCTTTGATAACTTTCTGTAATATGTATAGGCAAAGGATCTAAACGCAGACATTCATCCATCTCAGATCTCTCTAACCTGCATTGGTATCCGCCACCCGCCGTCTGGCCCCGGCAGCTGCTGCAAGCTGGAGCTGAACTTGGGGCTCCAGGAAGAGTGGATGAGGTGACCTCGGGAATCTGTGCCTCTGCTCCCACTGGCTTATGGATGCAGCATTGTCCAGAAAACTCCCTACAAATTTTCTCTACGGCCTCTCTAACTACCTGGTCCTTAAACTGTACCAGTCAGCAGATTTTTTTAAAAGAAAACAAAATGGAGGGGTTTGTCTTGATATGATATCATAATGAATTTTAATAGCTTGGCATTTTTTATTTTTCCTCTTTACTGTACCTTTTCCATATATGAAGTGAACCAAGCTGGAGGCGTCTTATCCTCCACCTTTCCACCTTTGGCTTCATTTATAAGTACCTTTTAAAGACAAGAAGTACTGCATTTTAAAACAATAAATGTGACATTTATTCAATTACCACAATCAGAGGTTATGAATTATGAAACAGACTTTTTTAAATATGATAAACATGAAATATTTAAAATAATATATAAATATAAAAAATATTTTAAAATAATAAAATATGAAATCTCCTGTTCATGTTCTAGTACCAAACCAAGACGTGTATATACAAGTTCTAGTTATTTTATAGATGAACTTATAGGCAACTACTTGGTTTATCACTAAAAACTATATTATATATATATATATATATATATATATATATATATATATATATATATATATATATATATATATATATATATATATATAAATAAATAAATAAATAAATAAATAAATAAATAAATAAATAAATAAATAAATAAATAAATATATATATATATATATATAAATATATATATATAAATAAATATAAATATAAATATAAATATAAATATAAATATAAATATAAATATATATATATAATATATATATATATATATATATATATATATATATATATATATATATATATATATATATATATATATATAAAACATTACAAAATGCAATATTTCAAATAAATTGCCATGTAAAATTTGAGGCAACAATAGTAATCTTTAACAGTGGCTACATCGGTGTTTGTGCAAAGCCATTGTGTCATAAAATCTTACCAATCCTTCCTCTGGGACTGCAGCCTGAACTTTGCGACTCACCAGCTGTGCCAAAGTATGGCAGTGCTGAGGAGGCCTAAATCCTTTCTTGGGTTCTCCAACACTGCCAGGTTTCACCTGCCCCAAACCCACCCCTGACCCTGGTGGTGGACCCGGTCCGGGCACCCTGGCTGTACCGCCCCTTGTTTCATACACATTCATTTGAAGTCTGTTTCCCTGTCGTGCAGCACTCTTCAGGTCGAAACAAAAAGGCGATGAGATCTCACATTCTTTCATGGCTATTCATTAAAATATAGAGCAGTGTTACATAAGCATAGAGGAGCACGTTGATTCTTTAAAAATGGGATTTTCTACATTCTAACTCTAAACAGGTTGTAACCAAACTCCAAAAATACCCAAATTGTTAAAATTCTTCTGGTTTATTCGTAGTTACGAGCTGCAAGTTGTTTTTACGACATCAGGTGCATTCAAGTCACTTTAGTCGATGCAAGATGACTTTTTCCTTCTTTTAATGAATTTTCAAGAAAATACAGCAAGATTTTTTATCATTACTTTAAAAAAAAAATCTTAACAAAAAATAAAGAATGTGCATTCAGACCTGTATTGCTTTTTTATGCGTTTAATTTATGGAGCCACTGTAAACTGTAACATTATATGTTATATTGTTATATTACAATGCTATCATATTTGGACTGCTTAATTTTCTGTAAATAAAAAGCCTTACAACTGTCAACCACAGGTTTGCTTCTATTGGTTTTGCCATGTTTTTGAACGCCCCAACTTAAATAACTGGACACAAAATATTGATGCGAAATGACTTGCAGTACCCGGATGAATCAAGAAGCTTTTAGCAGTGTGTTATCAGTATTATGGAAATCTCTAAAGGATGTGTGGCTGGATTTTGCTATCGCGGACAAATTTCCAAGGTCTGTGAATTGCAAAACCCCTGAATCGCGACCACATCCATGTTCGATGTGGTGGCGAAGCTTGTTAAGTATGAGCTGGTCAGCAACCATCTCGAGCCATCACAGACGCTACAATATTTTCAAACCAGTTTGATATTAAATGCAGATTGTATAAACGGTAAGCTGCTAATCGCTGTAACTTCTCACGAGAATTTATGTGAGAAAACATATTTTTGCTGATGGTCAGGAACATCCCTTTATATAACGTTTTAGTGTCTGCACCTCGTCAGCATTATGTTGTGTAGTATGAGCGCAGCTATGACAAGATGGTGATGGATGACAAGAAATCTTGTTGCGTAGTGAGAGCAACCCAGTGATTTGGGTAGGTTTCCAATCTTGTAATGTGAGCCCGGCTTAAGCGGTTCTTTTCAGACCTTGGAATGTCACAACTGACCAATCAGAATGAAGTATTCCAGAAAGCCATGTAATAGTAAGTTATTACAAAGATATTAAATATTAACAATGCGTCAAGGGTATTGATATAAATGGGGGAGGTCACACCAGTCAGAAAGGCCACTCCAAGCCACTCCAGTAAAAATAGCAATCGTCAATCAAAATCCTCTGAGAGAGGGACTTTGCACATGCGCAGAATCAAAGGGTATTGTTTGTCTTGTTCTGACAAGACCTGGAGGCGTTGCAAATATGGCTGCGAAGTGATACGACTTTCTTAAACGACTTTGGTTATAATTATGTAATATATCCTCTATAGAATCAGCTATGTCTGGCCCTCTCAAGGGGGTTTTTCCACCTCCTAGGACTTTTCCTCCTGACTAAAAAAAGCCGGGAGTCAGTTGACATTGGCTTAACTTGGCACCCTCTTTTATATGTTACATTATTACTACGTTTGCTAGTACGGTTTCATCTTAGCCGCTGTATTTAGCTGCTTATGTTGTCCATAGATTTTTCTGTGTTTTCTCCTGCATCTATTAATGTAAAGCTGCTTTGAAACAATTAAACAATTGTGAAAAGCGCTATATAATTAAATCGAATTAAACTGAATAACTAGTAGCAATAATTTTCTTACCTTCAGGGCCTCTTCATATTCCACTGAAAACAAGAAAATATAACTTTAATAAATGTATACATACTACAAAATACCTCTCTGATCATTTATATGATTTTTGATGACTGTTTAATAAAAACTATTGTTTGTATTAAATACACACAAACGTTAAAAACAAATAAACATTTTACTTACATTGACTGTTAATTGATACCTGAAACACACAGTTACAAATAAAATTATAAAAGAAACAATTATTTGAAGAGCATTTTATAATAATATAATAATAATTTAATATGGCTCAAATTGTTATTTATCTCTTTGTTAAGCTATGACATTGCCATTTGCTTATTCATCCTCACCTCTTCATTTTCCTCATCGAAATACGTCAGCTGTAAATGACACAGACCGAAAGCTTTCTTTACCTAAAGAAGAAAAAGCTAAAGTTAAAACAGGGCTCATTTTGTAAAGCATATGATACTTACTAAGACACTGGCGTTTTCACGTTGACAATGAAAACAATTAAACACAGTAGTGTCTCAGACTTGACAGCTGGTTAGTGTGCTAAAACGGCTTTGTAATTATTACAGTACATTGAAGGCCTGTGTACCTCAAATGCGAAGGCTGAACGTAATGTATTTGATCACGAATGAGTATATCAACATGGCTTCTTTATAATTCGTCCGCTTTCGGCATGCCTAGTCGTTTACATAAAATCAACAAAGAGAAATAAATTTCAAAATAGTACAGCGTAATAACACTTCAATCGGATCGGATGAGTTGGGACTTGCGGCATCAAGGTGAGTAATCAGACTGACATCACCTCATCCTCCTCAGCTTACCATGGCCTCCATTGACTCCCAACTCTTCGTCTCTGAGCCAGACAGCAAAAAACTCTTCGCATTGCCTCGGAAATTCACCTTCAGGCTGATATAGAAATCCATGGCGCGAATGTTATTTAAAGCGTTGCATATGTGATATCATAAAAGCTCGAACGTATAACCATTCCCTGGCCTCAAGATTTCTCCGATCAAAATGGTCCTTTATGTTTACATCAGCGACGTGAACACACCCACAGCGTCAGCTGACAGGAAAATAACTGACGTCAATAGGTGTGTTCGACAGCATGCGGCGCTGCGCACTGCGCAGACCGACCGGCGTATGACATCAGAGCACAGCTCTTCGAATCACTCTCGCGGATGTTTAATGACATACGCCATCAGTTTGCACAGCGCCATATGTAGTCGAACACACCTAATAAGCGGGTCATCTGATTTGAAAACGTGGTGTGTGGTGGTGATGAGCTATTTTTGTAACCTTTGCAGCCAAGCCCCAATGCAATGCAAAAGCACATCATAGTTTACAAGAGCTTATGGTTTGTATTGCTCTTTCTTGTCTATAAAATGATGCAGGACTATGTGACCCATCCGGTTTTTCTACTCATCAGCGTAAGACCTTTTTTTAACTTTGTTGTTTACTTATCGATGGATTTATTATGAACATATTAGATTAATTTATCTGAGTCAAATTTAATTCAGAACATGTCTATGTGTTTCAATGTTTATGTTAATTTTTCTATGTTAAATCGCAAATAATGCTACTAAATGATACAAAAGTTCAATAGTACATTTTATAAACTGCAGGGGGCACTATTGTCATTGCCTTTTACTATTTGCAAGTGTTTAGCAAGAGCAGTTTTTACTAAAATGTTCAGTAGACAAACAACAAAGCGCATAAATTAAAATATACATATATACGGTATAGATCTATATAATATGCAACTAGAGTTTTAGATTTACTAAAACACACATGTTGACCAATCTGAGACACAAGAACCACTGAAGTTTAAAGTCTTTAAGGTCACTTGGTTGTTAGCAGAAAAAATCATCAGCAGTTCAAAACTAGCACAGACTTGGGAGGTCTTGTGATTTTGTTGTCAAAGTTGGTTGTCCTGGAGCATTAGAGTATAAAGTAATGTAATCCATTAATTTTTCTGTACCACTTAACCTATTGGGGTCATGGAGAGTGCTGGAGCCTGTTCAATACTATCTCAGCAAAGAACCACCCTGGGAAGTATTTTAATCTGTAAACAAAAGCAGATTTATAGAGAACAACCTTTTGCTGCTGTCAACTAACAAGACATGTTAAGGTCAGTCTTGCCACTGTTCACTTACTCTAACTAAATTCCAAATATAGGCTACCTGAAAATAATGAAAAACAACTTTAATTTTAACAGTCCCAACTTTGACTATGTACACTGTCAGAAAGAAAGCTTCACGTCCATTTGCTTTTATCCAAAGCAACTTACAAATAAGAGTGCATTTAACAGTTTGTGGCAGAGCTAATATAAAGTGCAGTTTACAAGGCCAATTTAGAAGTAGGAATATGGGCTGGAGCATTGAAAGGGTGAACAACATAGAAGTTTTTATTTTTAACTTGGACAGTTTCTAAATGAGAATTACTTTGAATCAGATTATAATTGAATAGCTTTCATGTTTTCTGTCAATTTTAGAGGTTTTATTTTTTCATATTTTCATTGCAAAATAACTTTCAGTTAATGGGTGAAGAATGTAAAACTTTGTAATGTAACACCCTATTTTCTTCTACACCCAGAAGTTTCCTGCTTTCTATGTTTGTAATGAGCAGCTAGGAATTCTGTGAATGTATTATCGCACTGGGCCCCTTTAAAAAAAAAATAGCAGTTAAGCAAGTAATTGTGACCAGCCAAGCGCCCCCAACTGGCAACAGCTCTGGTAATGACCAAATAGAGGCCATATCAAAGAATTTCATGTAGGCATATTGCACAAGCATTACCAAGACATCTTTGAATAAAGCACAATGCAGAATGTCCAAACAAACTTAAAAAACTGTTTATTTTTATGCGTCTCAATAAGTACTTAAGTGTTCGGTTATAATTGGTTGCTGTACATACCGTCCTTTTGAACAATTTATACGCAATCATGTCAGCCAAAAACGATAAAATGTGTTGCTAAAATATGAATGACCCTAACCCTAACTAAATTACGCAAAAAAGTGCCGTTCATGATGATAGCACGCGCCACCCGTGCATTAAATAGAAACATCATTTGAAACGAATAAACACATCTGGAGCATTGGGACGTGCGTGGATTAAGGGAGTGCAGCCCAGGTGGGTGTGGCTATATAATAGTAGTATATGTTTTCTCCCACCCATTGCACACTTTCACTCTCTAAACTCGACCACAGCTGCCCTCAATAGTAGAGGCGTGGCCCCTAAAATAATGAATTCTCTATTAAAATACTTGTTGATACTTCTGGGACTTATCTCACTTATCATCAATATCGTGCTGATATGCCTAAACTCAAACAGGCTCCCAAAATGCATGTCCCAGCCGCAAGAATCCTTAAAAGTAAAGCATTCAGATAAAAGTCAGATTTTTTCGGACCTAACAGCAGAGGAGTACAAGTCAGTTCGCGACTACATGTGGGCGGAAAAAAGCCTCAAGATTTCTCACGCAGCCACCGCAAAACCCTCCGAGAATTTCATCTTTTTGATTGACCTTTTGCTCCCGAAGAAAGCTGATGCGCTGCGGTACTTGGATGACAATGGACAGAAGCCGCGACGGGAGGCTTCAGTTGTGGTGTTTTTTGGTGAGCACGGACACCTGAAGGAGTACGTGGTGGGACCTTTACCTGGACCACTGAAGCATCGTGATGTCACCATGGAGAAGTACAATACGGCAAGTTTACCCTTCACGGCCCGTCCGGTAACAATTGGAGAGTATGGGGAATTGTTCAAATTCGTTGATAAAGTTTTCAGAAGCATAGAAAAACCACTCAGAGAAAGTTTTGGTTATATCCCCGGAAAGAAGGAATTGTTGCCGTTTGAGGCTATGCCAAGAGGTGTGAAGGCTGGTGACCGTAAAACCTGGATATCTTTTTTACGCGATTACAGTGGCATGTACCTCCATCCCGTGGGCTTTGAAATTCTGATCTACCATGAGAGCAGTAACTCGTCTAATTGGACACTGGAGCGGTTGCAATACAATGGACAATACTTTAATAACACTGACGATTTTAAACGAAAATATGAAACTTCAGATTTAAAAAAAATAGTCCACAAGGAAATCACGAATTACGCATCACTTGAGCCCAAAATTAAACCATCTGGTTTAGGACCACAACAGTATTATCTTAAAGGTAAACGTTATAGCGTTAGAAACAACGAGGTGGTTTTTCTTGACTGGAGTTTTGCGTTTGGCTTGAGCTCCCTTACTGGGATGAGAGTTTTTGATATTCGCTTTAAAGGAGAGAGGATCGCTTACGAGCTGAGCGTGCAGGAGGCAATGTCTGTCTACGGCTCTCTTACACCTGGCCTGATGCTCACAAAGTTTCTGGACTCGAGTATTGGCATCGGTCGCTTTGCCCACGAGCTGGTGCGAGGGATTGACTGTCCGTACGGTGCCACCTACGTAGACACATACCGTTATATTGATACAAACGTCACGCTGCGCTCCAGAAACTCCATCTGCGTTTTTGAGCATGACATCGGCCGACCACTGAGACGACATTTTGCAGATTTCTTTCATAATGGTTTTGGTGGAATGGCAAACAGTGCATTAGTTTTCCGCACTATTACTGCTATAGGTAATTACGATTACGTATGGGACTTTATTTTTTATCAAAGCGGCTCCGTGGAGGCGAGAGTTCACGCCACTGGTTACATAACGTCCTCATTTAAGATAGATGGAAATCAGAAGTACGGCCACCAGGTTGCGGAAAATGTCATTGGAAATATCCATACACATTTTATCAACTTCAAAGTCGATCTGGATGTCTTGGGTAAGTTCAGTTTTAAAAAGATGAAAAACACATTCACATTAATTATTGTTTGTCATGTTTGGTGAAAAATAAACTAAATGAAAATTAAGAAGTAATATTTTGTAAACATACGTGGTGCTTTCCAATTTGACTTATAAATTCTTAAGTTGCTCTTCTTAACTTTGGGCATCCAGCCAATTGAGAGCTAAATGTGAATGATGCTTGCCTTTAGTCCTTTAAGTCCTGATGACATATCCACACTCCAGGTTCTCATACAAAAGTGTCAATTTAAGTTTAAAAAAATGTGGGGCTTAAAGTGCTAATTGTTCATGTTTTTATTAATCATTGTATACATATTGGGAGTTTTTAAATATTGGGAAATTAAGTGGTAGTTTTGATTATAATGGAGTTAACCTACTCCACACCACAAACCACGCCCCTGGGTCATACTGTCACAATGATGCAAGGAGTGTCAGTCCCAGCTATTTATAGTCCAGGTAACACCTTTCAGGTATGGCATTGATCAAGTGATGCGTGGCATGATGGGAAATGAAGTACAGAGTTAGTATTTGGGTTGGATGAGAGTTCTAGTTACCAGGAGAGAGATTGAGGGCAACCGTGAAACATGCACCTATTTATTCACATTGTGCTGGATCCTTTTTTCGTCATGCTTTTAAAGCAAAAATATATTTTTTAAAAACAGGCACATGATACGCCCAATGATACATAAGAATGTCTTCTAAAAGAAAAAAATATAGAACACACATGCCAGGTTCTTCTTCCAGGATCTTAGAAATATGATCTTTGCATTAATTTTGGCTTCAAGGTTTTTAACTGTGAAACTGTGTGTGACAAAGAGGTCTATGATTGCATTGATTTTACATTAATTGCACTGGAATTGAAAGAATGTTCCTTTGAATGAAATGTATTGTTTACATGGATTACTATCATCTTTTGAAGCCATGATATATTTTAGATTTTACAAAAATTTGTAACAAATTCATACAGATTTTTTTTTTTACATGAAGGTCTAGAATGTCCAATTTGCTATTCCAATAATATCCATGAAGCCTCATTTTCATTTAAATTCTCAATGAATATATTGCTTAAGACAGCAGAGAATACCACAGGAAAATGCTCTGTTGACAACGTCTAAAAAAAAAACGGTTACATTTCATTTTGATTGAAGGTGTGAAGAACATGTTCCAGACTAAAGACATGGAGTTTGCGGAGGTACCATTGCCGTGGATGCCCTCACATAAAGCAAAGATACCACGGCTGGTGGAGAACCAAATCAAGACAGAGAAAGAGGCAGCACTGAAGTTTAACACCAAAATGCCCCGTTATCTTCATATAGCCAGCAACCGCACCAACCGCTGGGGCCAACAACGCTCTTACAGGCTTCAGGTGTTCAGTTTTGCTGGGGATCCCCTTCCTGAATCTGAGCCTGAGGAGAGGTCCATGTCCTGGGCTCGGTAAGGATGATACCAAAACCCAATATGTAGTCGTGTTTTGTATAAATTTTTTTGTGTTGGTAATATACTGTATGATGGAATAATAGATGCTTACTCTATTGTTTTCCTTCTCTCTTATAGGTATAAAGTTGCTATAACCAAGCATAAAGATAATGAGCAAACTAGCAGCAGCCTTTATAGTCAGAATTACATGTTGTCTCCATTTGTTGACTTCAGCAAATATATCGAAGATAACGAGAGCATCGACAATGAGGTATTATTACATTTGTCGAAATCCGACAGGTTTACTTTGAAGTAACATTATTGGGTTATTTAGTTATAGCATGCAACATATCTCTATTGTGGAGTTTGCTATATTGGCCAATGACTTTGAATTACATTAAACATTTGCAAATCATGCATAACAATAACAATTTGTACTAATCATTGATGTCTTCTTTAGGACCTGGTTGCCTGGGTGACCGCTGGATTTCTACACATTCCTCATGCAGAGGACATCCCCAACACGGTTACCGTAGGCAATGGTGGAGGCGTCCTCATTAGGCCGCACAACTACTTTGATAATGATCCATCAGTCAACTCGCCTGATGCAATATATTTTTCACCAGGCTCTGAGAGTGACTGTGAGTACAACACTATGGCCTGCCTGGATAAGAATACGTGCAGTTCAACACTGGAGCCATTTACTTACCATGGATTTGAGGGAGTTATGAAGTTTGATTAGGGATCCTTCCTTTACATTGTGATATGCTGCATGTATGATGTTGCTAAATTCTCAAGTATCATGCAGCAAAATTATATTGTGAATCTTCACTTACTTTTTGTTTGTTACTTATTTAGACAAGTTATCAGAGTTTAAAAATGCTTTAGTTTTTTTTTTTTTAAATTGATTGTGTGATGTGACAAATATTATCACAATTTTTCTTGGATAAGTGCTTTCTTACACTTTTAGGGGTGGTTTCTAGGACATTAAAGTAGTTTTTACAAAAATACTGGTATGCATATTAAGACAAAACAATAGTACTGATATATGTTAAGATATATCAGTGCATGAAGTTTTAAAAATTGGCAGTTCACACATGCATTTTAGTCTGGGACTAGGATAAGCCCTGTCTGGGAAACCACCCCTTTAAGTTTAGGAAATTTGCATATATTTAGGTTAAATGCATCCTTAAGGCAATGTATATTTTTTGTGTGTGTCATTTTTATTAGTGCTGCATCACGATTGGTCGCGACTTTAGAGTTTGCAGAGTGGAAGTTTTTGTTTACATAATATATGTGTGTGTACTGTGTGTGTACTAATAAGTATGTACACACACATACATGTATAATTTAAGAAAAAAAATGTATATAATAAATATTTATATTTATATATAATATAAATTATATATAAATATAAACATGTATATGCATGCAAATGTTTCTTAATTATATACGCGCACGCATAATTATTATACACAGTACACACACATATATTATGTAAACAAGAACTTTTGTTCTGCAGAGGATTAGTCGCGACTTGTCGTGAGGCAGCACTAATTTTTATTATACTTTTGTACAATAAAATCTTTCTAAAGATTTAGAGAGATTAAATTAGACTGTGAAAACCACTCTTATACTTTTATTTATAAAAAATGTTCATCCATCCAATAAAATGTCAAGGGTGACTATTCTGGTTGTACGTTTCTTTTATGTGCATGCACCGTTCAATTCTGGATGGCATACATAATACACAGCTTTAAAGAAATATTTAATTAATTCTTTCATTATTCTTTACGACATGTAGTATTTATGTATTTATGGCCAGAACTGGTTAATCTATACACAACTTGGGGGAGGAGCAATTTGGTCTCCAATTCACCCAACATGCAAACTCCACACAGAAATGCCACCATACCTAGCCGGGGCTAAAATCTCATAAATTAAATGCACCAGAGTCAAACATACTTTGTATCATAACCTGATTTGAATTAAATTGTACAACATATATTTTGACTTACTATAACTAACACTCATTCTCAAAACATATCCTAAAGCTGAAGGCACACCAACAATACCGATACACATTTTTATGTCTCCTATTTATAAAACACTAATTTCTGGTCTTGGCGTACCCAATGAGTTGAATTAGGGGTGTTTGATAAGAATAACTTAAAATATTGTGGCAAAGGAATGCCTCGAGGAACAGTGTTGAAGAACACATTTTTCCTAACAATCTCACTGCAGGTCAAGCATGCCTCTCAAATTTCAAATATGATGCTATGCCGCTGGTTTAACATCATGATGTTTGGCTCAAATCATGCAAAAACAATTGTTTGCTGTTACTGGCATCCAGGCTCTATCACAGGCTTAAAATGCTTCTCTCTAGCTACAGCAGTCAGATACACACAGTCATACTTTGAAATTAGAGTAAGCATTTATCCATACTTTACATCATATGTCAAACAATACATTTACACATATTCATTCTGTAGACACTTTTATCAGGTTACAGAATGGACTTTTTATCACGTGTGCTCTCTGACCTTGGCATTGCGAGTAACATGCTAAAGCAATTTAGTTTCTCCCTCGATTACAGGCTATTTCCTACCTACATGCACACTTTCTCTGTGCTTGTAGGAGGCAGTTCAGATCTATTAAGTTAAACGCTGAGATTTGCTGAATCACAGCTGAACAGATAAGGAATCCAAACCTGTTAAGAGCATGACCCAGGGGGACATAAATTTGTGAACTGAAGCTGTAAACAAAACTTCTGCTAGGATTGATGATTGTTTTTCTCAACACTCAAAGCATGTACATGCAATGGAAGACTGATGATGTAAATGTATTAAACAAATTCCAGCTCTCTGTTTCTCTTTTTCTATGTCCCAAACAGAACCCCCACACAAGCATACACACATACTGTATATAGCTGTTCTGTCAAGATCTCTGCAGTTAATGACTTCCAGATGGTTTATTCCAGAGCAGGAACGCAGTAATGTCCGTGTTATCTCAAACAGTTGACACATACTTTAACCCTCAAAAGCCCCATACTTTAACCCTCAAAAGCTAAACATCATGTAAAGAGTGACGCCCTACATACTTCCTGCGGGATATCTGGATCTTTAGAGATATGCCTTAAATATAAGGAATAGGAGGAAGCCATTTCCCACTCACATTTTAGACTATACTTCATATGCAATACCTTACTTTAAACCACACCTGTTAAATTATTTATTCTGATTTGTTGAAGAATGTTCCATGGGTGTTGATTATTTTTCTATAAACCATACACCTAACCTGGCAAATGTCTTAAAATAACCAACATAGCAATGTCTGTGGTAACCATGGTATAAGCTGAATAATTGACTTCAGTCCTTTGAATTATTTGAAAATAATGCACATTATTGTCATATTTTCGAATAATTCCACAGCCTGTCACCAATTCTTCCTTGCATAAATTGTATATAATAAATACTACATTATAAATTTTGAAACAAACATGTCTCACCATAGAAACATGCTGTGGGGGAATTACTGTTAAGACCCGTTGATCAGTGATGATAAATAAAGACCAGAAGTCAGTGACTAAATTAATAGAAAAGTTTTTTTTATGAAGAATTCTTTGCAGTTCACTCAGCATCTGCAACACTCAGCAAGGAGTTACAAAGCCGATCTGCTCACACATTGCAATACAGAGGTCTTTGTACTCTAACAGAAATAATAAAACTAAATAATAAATCAAAATGTAATGCCCAAAATGTTAATTTGTAACATTTCTCATGAGGCTGTTACAGCCCTCGGTTATTTTTATACATAAAGTCCATGCATGCTATATACAGACTTGTAGAATTTTACTAATGCAAGAATATAAACAAACAGGTAAAACTGTATGCTTTTCTGGTTCTTCATTAGTTTGCAATCAGTCAATTTGTTGTAAGATTTTTTAAATTAGAATCAAAACCTTGACTGACAATTCTTTTAAAGGGGTCATAGCATGAAAATGTTAGCATTGCCACTTCGTAGGTTTGAGCAACAATGTGTCGTTTTGGGTGTGTTTTTTAAAATGCAAATGAGCGGATGAAGTGCTAATAAGATAATAAGATATCCTTATGACATCATAATGAAAGCCAAATTTCAATGACCTATTTTTGCTCACACCTACAAAGTGGCAATGCTAACATTTTCATGCCATGGCCCCTTTAATAAGCTCTGCAATTTTCTTTGATGTGAGAGCCTCAGAGCAGAGCTGTTTACAGCATTTGCTCTCATTAGATTCATTATTTGTATTTTGCTTGTCAGCCATATCTTAGTCGAAACCCACAAGACACAGCAGCAGTTTGGATGAAATGGCAAACTTTAAACAACAAGGCTTGACTTCTGCTTTGTGAAACTGCAGAGAATACTTCCAAATGTATATCCACTTTACAAGTCCAGTTATGAGATACAGAAAGATTTGTCAATGTATTTAGATTCTTCAAATATTTTTTTACAGCTGTTACATATGATTTTGATCAATTTCAGAGTCAAAAATGCATTTGCTTTCAGAATCGAAACTCCTCGTCACTCCTTTCTTTGTCAAGTTCGCTGGCTTCCTATAGAAGCTCGCATCAAATTTAAACCTCTGCTCCTGGCCTTTAAAACCACCACTGGGTCAGCACCCCCTTACCTTCACTTGCTTATACAGCCTTATGTACCCTCTCAATCCCTGCGCTTTGTCACCGAGCGACGGCTTGTGGTGCCATCTCAAAAAGGGAAAAAACATTATCGCGGACCTTCTCAGGAGCTGTTCCACAACTGTGAAATGATCTGCCGGTCGCGATACGATCTGCTGACTCTGTAACTGTCTTTAAGAATCGGCTAAAAACCCATCTCATCCACCATAACCTCACTTCCTAATATAGGACTTACTATCTCTCTCTATTTTTTCCTTTTTCTTTTTAAAAAAAATTGCTAACTAACCCTTGGCTATGTAAACTTGATGAGACTCTTTCAAGTGCAATTATGTATTGCTATTTTTGTGTTGCTGTAATTGCTTCTATTGTTTACCTCTTTTGTAAGTTGCTTTGGACAAAAGCGTCTGCTAAATGACTTAATGTAAATGTAATCGTTCCTGATGCATCCCTGATTAACCAACACACATTACTTTTTCAGGTTAATTTCTATTTAATTATGGTTCTAATATACTTCCTGCCTGCCTGATTTGCTAAATTCGGGGTACCCCCATTTGAATGAAAGAGTCTGAGAGGTTATGTGACACACCAGTGCGCAACCTTTTCCTCCCCTTACAGAAAAGAGAATACAGCATCCAGTGTCTTTCCTTCCCTAATGAAAGGAGAATACCCCTACACTTTTTGCCAATTATGACATCTAGTGTATTTCCTAGTGGAGAGGAGAATACTCCTAGGTCTGTATTGTCTTTAAACTCAACACACTTTATGAAATTTTCTTCCACTTACGGCATCCATTGTCTTCCATCCTGAATGGAATGAAGCATAGCCACATATACACTTGTTTTTACAAGAATTTATACTTACACCTGACTTACCCTGGACTTACGGTGTCTTCCTATTTACGTCTAAGTGGAGTAAACCAGTCACCCCCTATAAACTCAAAAGCTCTTTCACCAGACAGCCCTAAACACCATCTTACTTCAATTAAATCTTCCTACCTTATTTTCTAGTTAATCAGGAATGTCATCAAAAAATGATTGCCTGCATCCTCCACCATTAACTGTAGTGGAATTATGTCACAAGGTGACAATCTTTTAGGGGCGGAACCAAAAGTTAGGAATTTTGGTTCCGCCCGGAAGTGTTTCACCCGGACCGGAAACGAAGAACACCGGAACTTCCGGTAGCGCCGCGAGGAGGAAAATCGGCGAATTGAATGCAGCTGGGCCTAGTTAATCAGCAGCGGTCGATGATTGGAGGATATGCTATACAAGATGGTATTTAAGATTAGCTTAAATCACAGTTTGGTGTGCTTGTTGTGTGCTACGTGTACTTGTGGTACGAATTGACTGGTGTGCTGTGTGTTTACTTGACGCGCTACTGGTGGCGGCCCAAACTCTCTTCCTCAGGCTGAGATCGTCCGTTTGGCGGAACATTGGAGACCTTAAAGGTTGAGGAACAAACGGAAGTTACTGATTTAACGACACATCAAGAGGAAAGGAAATGGAGTATTGTGAGTTGAAGTTGCCTGCTGTGTGGACCAAAGGAACAGGGCAGTAAGAGACACAACCCTCAGGCTTTGTGAGTAACAGTATTGTTGCATACACGCTGTGTATATTAACTTGCCTTTTTAGTGGACCCCTCTGTGAGAAGGAGAGTGGCCCTACCCCTAAATACAACGTGGTGGGTGAGCCGGAGAGAGTTTTGCGTTGAAGCCAGCCACAGTGACGAAACCACCACGAGACCGCAATATCCATCGCTCATCGGACCTGGGCAAAGTGAACGAAGACGGGCGTCCTTTGTGTGCACTTCAGTGTGGTGGGTGAGTCTTTGTGCTGTGAGAACTTTCACTTTATCGTGGTGTTGTGCATTTTGCTGTGCATTTTGCTGTGTATTGCTGTGTGTGTCTCGTCAGATAAACCCCCGCCTTCGTACATCTTGTCCGGGAGGACGAAGAGGCAGTCGGTCTTAGTGGACCTTAATATACTGTATGTTGTGAGTGTGCTTCTGGTTCAAAGTGACGGAGTAGTGTCCAGACTCGAGCCTCTGTGCAGACATTCGGGGTTTGTGGAAGAGCGGCGGTGAAGAGCTGGAGACTAGCGGATGTGTGAGTACTACTAGGAACTGTTTATTGTGGATACTTTGACCTGTGTATTACCTACCGTTGCAGAGAGTGTGGTGTAGGAATCCCGCCCGTCCCGAGGTCCCTACAAAAGGGCGCCCCTGTCCGGTGTGAGATCGCCTGATGGTAACATGAGAGGGCAGCGCTCTGCCTTGGTGCGACGTTACGCCCCTCTGTGACCAACGCCCCTGTCGTGAGGGTTCGCCCCCGACGCTACGTGGAAACCGCACACCCCGCCAGACTCATCTGCCATTTCCAGCTGCTGCCTGTGGAGAGAGAGAGGGAGAGAGTGAACACCAGAGAAAACGAGCTGTGTGGAACCTTATACTTACCGTAGGCTGTGTTCAGCGAAGAGGTGAGAGTAAACCAAGGAAATTAACTGTGTCTTGTGTCCCAAGCTGCTGCCTGTGGAGAGAGAGAGAAAGCGAGTGAACGCCAGAGGAAACGAGCTGTGTGGAATCTTATACTTACCGTAGGCTGTGTACAGCGAAGAGGTGAGAGTAAACCAAGGAAATTAACTGTGTCTTGTGCCCCAGCTGCTGCCTGTGGAGAGAGAGAGAAAGCGAGTGAACACCAGAGGAAACGAGCTGTGTGGAACCTTATACTTACCGTAGGCTGTGTACAGCGAAGAGGTGAGAGTAAACCAAGGAAATTAACTGTGTCTTGTGCCCCAGCTGCTGCCTGTGGAGAGAGAGAGAAAGAGAGGAACGTTACGACAAGGAAACGTGAGAGCACGTGGGGCGAGGACCCCCTGCGACGGATCCAAAGGTACACAGACAGAGAATCACCCCTTCGACAAGTCATACTGTTTTGCATTTCTGCCTCCAGGAAGGAAGAAGGAGGGCGCCACGGATAGCAGGGACCAGGCCGGAGTCTGACGTTCCTTTCCCCCCGGCTTATAGTGGTCTGCATCCCCCTTGCCCCTGCCTGCCCGTAGCAGTAGTACCCCTGAAGGAAGAAGCCAGAGATCCTTAGTTTTAATTGCCCTTTCCCCATTTCCCTATTCTTTTAAATATTTATACAAATAAAGATTGTTTTAAACTTTACTTGCTCTGGTGTTGTCTGGTCATTGGGTTGGCTTTGGGGACCTCCTCGAGGTGGAAGTTGAGAAGGGGCGTGGCTTTAGCCTAGTAACAGCCAGCCCCTGGGTGTGACAATTACAGTTAAGACACATTAATCAGTGATGCTAAATGAAGATCAGAAGTCTCAGATTAAGTTTATAGAAGTAATTTTACTGAAAAATTATTTGCAGTTTACTCAGCAGAAGTCAGCCGCAACACTCAGCAAGGAGTTCCTAAGCCAATCTGCTTACACATTACAATATAGAGGTATTTGTACTTTAACAGAGATAATAAAACTATGTCGTTATGTGAAATTTGGTTAAGCTATATATAAACTTAGAGAACTTTCACACATGGACATCCAGTTCAGAGCACATCTAGATTGGGTAACGGTATGACAACAAGAAGTGCGAGTTTAGGCACAGAATGAACGGTGAAGGCCACAGGTCATACCATCTTTTGTCCAACCTTCCTTAGAGCACTGTTTGTTTGGCAAGTGTAATAAAAACATTATGATTAGAAGTGTTTTCTCACAGAAGGCAGTTATATTTAGGGACTATGGCAAGAAGTAATTGTTTTACTTGTGATTTTAACACTAAAAATCAGTATCTTATTAATAAATATCCAAAATCATTTAAAAGGCTATAAGTAAAAGGAGGCAGATATCAGGAATCCACTGCTTCAATGCTTATGCACAAACGGGTTAAACAGACAAGCTGGTGTCCTGTATAAATACAGCATTTCAGATGTGAATCCACTGTATTTGTTTGAATTCAAAGTAGTAACAGAGATGAACAAGACACTGGTGAGAGAGAACAGACATGTTTGTTATCATCTTGTGAAACCTGTAGTCTTTAACCTTTTAGTTTTAAGTGGTCTAGGATTCTAGTTTCAGACTGAAGCAAAAATCTTGGAACATTTACATCATGTAAATTAGGACCATTCATTCTTCTAATTAAAGAAAGATGACTGGTTCCTTCTGGGAGAAAGCAGCCCCAGCATAATGTTATCATCTGTACTGCTTCCACTGGAGCTATGGTTCTAGATTTTTAGACTTTAAACATTCATATTGTTTTTGCCTAAATTCTAATTATCTCCCAAATCACAGCAAAAATAGATTTCTGGGTCAATATTGTCATGTTTTTTTGCAAACCCTGAATGTGTTTTGATTTGAATAATAGGTTATTTATACAATCCTTCCCTAAATATGGATTGGGGCCAGATTTACTAACAGCTTGCACCAGCGCAAACTATCATTTTGTCGTTAAATAATGACTGTTAGGATTTACAAAAGACGCGCAGTGGATCATTAGCGGTGAAAAGGTGTGGTCTAGTTATTTTTGCGAGTGATCTTATTGCATATGCAATTCTAGGAGTTTCCTAGCCTGGTCCAACCAGACTCTCGTACATTCATTTCATTTGTACAGAGAGTCTGGCCACGCTCCATTGCAAAGCGTTACTTCCGTTAAGGAGGTTCCTCTTTTTAAGTTTAAAACTATTGGATCTGCCCAGAGTCACTCAGGATCTTCCATAGCCATTCGCTTCGTGTTGTCCTGATGTATATCATGCCCGAAACCGGATGGAAACAACAAGTAAGAATAATCAGACAAACAAACTTAGCAAACCTGGTTCTTGCTCCGGCTTTAACTTCTGTATATTCAGCAGTTTTGTAACAACGGACCGAATAGATTTTCTCACGTCTTTCACCGCTGCCATTACTGAACTACAACTCAATCTGACGCACGACCTCAACGTCATCGTTCTTAGCCACCCCCATCTGTTCACTGATTGGTCCTGCAGATTTTTGCAGGAGAAAACGAAACTCTACAGAGCAGTCCCAGACATAGTACTGAAGCAAAATGAAAATTAAGCGGAAGCACGTAGGAGGGCGGAGCCAGGCTAGGAGTTTCCCTTAAAGACGCACATTTTTTGGGGAGGACAATATTTAAATGATTCATGCAACCCAATTTACTCATGTTTGCGCGTGTGTTATGACTGGTATATAGTAGAAAATTCTAAGTTAAGCTTATGTCAGCTGATTATATTAGTTAAAGCGTAACTAAACCCCTGGTCAGAGCCTGACTCCACCCACTGGCAATATTTGAAAAATGCAAGAAAAGTGGGCAGATCCCAACGGAGATAGAGGGGACGAACTAAGCTCATACCAAGCATGTGGTGAGATCGTAACAAGGGCGTGGTGAGCTTGAACCTGCTTACGTCACGAGTTACTTTTTGGACCCAACATCCATTAGGAAAATTCAACTGCAGTAGCCACCGTTCAACCTGAAGAGGGCAGCACTCAGACGTTTTTACACCATATATTGTAGTATTGAAACACTTTATATCCAAATGTCAAAAAACTTACTAAAATCAATGAACAGCACTAATAAAGCATCATTCTTACAGATCATTAACTAAAAAAAGTTGGTTAAGGGTTTAGTTACTCTTTAATTATTGGAATATTTTTATATATTATCCAGAATACTATTTAAAATATTCTGTCGGCATTAATGAATTTCTGCAACAAAAATTCAACAGTGCACAGAGTTTGTTTATGAAGTCCTGCTGCAATTCCCAGGCCACGAATCCAGATGGACAGCGGTTGGGGGAGGGGGTTGATACGTTACTGTGTATTATGTACAGCAGAGTTTCTAAGAAATCTCTGAAAGACTTATGTCTTCTGTCTTGCTCATAATATCTCATAAGTTACAAGGATTGCACAAGTTATATATCTAGCTGTATCTTAACTTTCTCAGCACTCCCACAGGGAAGCCAGATTGCCAAATGGGCTCCACAATTAGACAAATCCTTTGAGCAGCAAATCAAAGGCAGATTTCAGAGCTTGAGTGTTTTGGAAGAATTCTGGGCAGTAACCTATAAAATGTTTAATGCAATACAGTCTTAAAAAATAAGAAATCCTAAATTATCAATGACTTTTTAATTTCGCATTAGTTTGGATTCATGGATAATGATAATGATGATAATGAGGGTTGTGCAAAATTACGAAATGTCTGCAAACAAACTAAATTTAGCAAACTTATAACCACCTAGAATATTAGAGAGTTTGAGGTACATTTACATTGAGTTTTACAATCTTGGTGTTTTTACATCTTTAGTAACACGTGTAGGCCAATGTTCATGGTTGTGAAGGATTTTTGTGGTGGAGGTGGTGTTTTTAGTCGGATTGCATGCAATATTTATTTGTAAATCTAACAGATTCTGCCCACAGGAACTGGCCATTGTTTTCAAGACTACCCGCTGTTAAAGAGGAAACCGAATTCTGAGATGTGTGATTGGACTTGACCTGAGGCCATGAGACTGCAATGCCCTTTGAAGCAAACTGTACTTCCTGTGTGTTTTCCTGTGTATATATGTGGCTCATGAGAACAAAACTGTAAACTACATTTAAAAAACATACAATTCTCAGTACAGTGCATTGTGTCAGTACTCAGAATGATTTACCGCTAAAATGCAATCCCTCTAAAAAAGGCACATGCTGTGCTTTAAATGCTGTAACCCAAAGCATGTTCATTTGTCTTGGCCTCTGCAGAAAGAAAATAAGGCTGTTTCAAAAGTGCAATGGGCGTAGAAAGAAAAACAAGGATGCCTAAATTTCAAGGTTTTGCTTAAAAAACTGTTTATTTCTCTATTTGTGAGTAGTTTAACACAAGAAATCGTCTTTCAGTCTTTGTAAAAAAAGAAACAAGTACACAAAAGGAATATGCTACACCATTTTGTCACAGTCCCCCTTAACTAACTCCCATTAAATTTTAACTAGTAATAAACAAAAACATGATTTTAAAAATCATACTAGTTACCTTTCAGGTGATCACTACTACGTCACGTGACCGACAAATTGGGAACTGTGGCCTAAGAAGGCGACTGTGAAGCTCCGGAGAGATGACCTTTACATCACGGTACTGGGTAAGTCAGCGGGTTCGTCCAGCAGCTCCCAGCACCCCGATCCGCGACCAGTTGAGCTTCCGATGGAGATGGAAAGCATGTGTTTTACGTTGCCTCCGTCCTCTGTCGGTCCTCCCGGTGTTTCGGTGTCTGATGTAGCATCTTCGGATGCCAACTTGGACCCACTCCTGCTTTCGGGTAGTGTAGGGGCTCCCGTGTTCGACCCAGAGATGGTGGCCATGCTCGCTTGGGCTGTGGAGACAGTCGGTGTGGAGTGGAGAGCTTCTCCCCCATCCGCGCCGTCCCACCTTATTGATTGGTACTTCAGGGCTGCCAGTTTAATGCAGCCCCCTCCACCTGTACCTTTCTTCCCTGAGGTGCAAGAGGAGCTGACTCAGTCACCCCTCAACTCCCTTGATGGCGGGCCACTAAAGGGTATGCCGGTATCCCGACAGTAAAGCGCTCCGTGTCGATGCAGGAGGAGGGCCGGGGGTGGGGAATCTTTGGTTTCCATTTATTTCCGTTCCTCCGACTGTTCAGTTGGCAACCACAAAAAGAGCGAATTCCTCTTCCTTCTCCAGGTCTCCAGAGGCATGTAGGAGTTTGGGATGGGCTAATACCCTACGTCCTCCTCTTCCTCCTTCGCCAGCAGATGTATCGAGCAGCCAGGGACAACATCTAGAAAAGAGCCCCCTCTTATAACAACAGGGTTGTTATAGTCAGCAGGGGTCAGGTGAGTGTTACATTACACAAAACGTCTCACAATGCGGCCAGGGAGCACACGTCATCAAGCTCCCCATCTCCGCTCGCCACAGGTACTCAGATCGTGCCTTTAGTTCCCCTCGCTCGGTATCCGGGGCTTGGGAAGAGCTTCTCAGCCCGGCGTGTTGGCTCTTATGCACGATTCGTTTCGGTCATGCAATTAAATTTGCCCCGCGACCTCCCAAATACTCAGGCATTCGCTTCATTACTGTAAAATGCGCACGTACTGCATGCAGAGATTGCTGTCCTATTGGCGAAGGACGGGATCGAGCCGGTCCGTCCAGCCAAGATGAGGTCGGGGTTTTACAGCCCTTACTGTATTGTACCCAAGAAAACGGCAGGTTGTGACCGATCCTAGATCTGCATGTATTGAATCGAGCGCTTCACAGAATGCCGTTCAAAATGTTGACGCATATTTCAATGCATCCACCCACAGGATTGGTTTGCAGCCATCAACCTGAAGGACGCATACTTTCATGTCTCCATTCACCCCAACACAGGCCGTTTCTCCACTTTGCGTTTGAGGGGAGAGCATTTCAGTACAAAGTCTTACCGTTCTAGCTTTCTCTCTCTCCCCCGTGTCTTCACCAAAGTTGAGGAGGGCGCACTGAAGTCGTGTTCGCATTCTAGCGTATCTCAACGACTGGCTTATAATAACTCAGTCCTGACAGATGCTGTGACACCACTTGGGCTGCTTCATATGAGACCACTTCAGCATTGGCTTCACGACTTAGTCCCGAGGAGAGCATGGCTCAGCGGCTTTCACTGCATTATAATTACACCGAGATGTCGTCTCACTTTCACCCTGTGGTCAGACGGGGGTTTGTTCATCACCCCAGCGACACTAGCACATAAACTGCCTCGAGTTGTGGGCTGTATATATTGCGCTCATCCGTTTCATCAACGAGATTCGAGGCAAAGATGTTTTAGTTCGCACCGACAACATTGCGTCTGTAGCGTATATGAATCGCCAAGGCAGTCTGTGCTCTCGTCACCTGTCACATCTCACCCGTCATCTCCTCCTTTGGAGTCAAAAGAATCTGAGGTCTCTTCGTGCCATTCACATCTCGAGGTCGCTGAACACAGCAGCAGACGCGCTCTCATGAGCAGTGCGCCCCAGCGAGTGGCGACTCCACCCCCAGTTGGTTCAGCTGATTTTGAAACATTTCGGCAGAGCACAGATAGATCTGTTTGCATCTCCAGAGACAATCCATTGTTGCCTGTTTTATTCACTAAAAAAGGGAACACTCTCTGTGAATGCACTGGCACACAGCTGGCCGCAGGGTCAAATACGTGTTTCCCCCAGTAAGCCTTATTGCGCAGACACTGTGCAAAGTCAGGAAGGACGAGGAGCGCATTCTATTAGTTGCGCCATACTGGACATCCAGGAATTAGTTTCCAGAGCTCACTCTCCTCGCGACAGCCCCTCCCTGGCAGATTCCCCTGAGAAAGGACCTTCTTTCTGAAGGAGGGGGCACATTATGGCACCCACGTCCCGATCTTTGGAACCTCCACATGTGGTCTTTGGACGGGATGAGGAGTTTCTAGGTGATTTACCACACTTGGTATCTAACATCATCACTGTAGCACGAGCGCCGTCTACAAGACAGGTGTACACGCTAAAATGGAACCTGTTTGTTGACTGTTGTGCTTCTCCCCAAGAAGACCCCAGAGAATGCTCGATTAGAGTTGTACTTATCTACAGCATCGCTTGGACAAAAGGCTGTCTCCTTCTACCATTAAAGTATATATCGCGGCAATATCCACGCACAACACACTAATAAACGGTAGAACAGTGGGTCAGCACATTTTTAAGAGGCGCACAAAGGCTGCATTCTTCTCGCCCTCCCTCTATTCCTCCTTGTGACCTGTCTGTGGTGCTGAAAGCCTTACAGGACACTTCCTTTGAGCCTCTGCATTCTGTGAGTGTGAGGTTTCTAACTATGAAAAGTTTAACGCTCCTTGCTTTGGCTTCGGTTAAGAGAAAAGGAGATCTTCATGCATTTTTGGTCAACGATTCGTGCCTTACGTTTGGGCCTGCTGAATCCAGTGTAACTCTGTGACCCAAGCCCAGCTACGCCCAGCCCGGAGGAGGCAGACCCAGCCATGGCTTTGTTATGTCCTGTACGTGCACTACGTGTGTATGTGGATAGAACTCAAAGCTTTAGAACCTCAAAACAGCTCTTTGTCTGTTACGGTGGTCAGCAGAAAGAGAAAGCTGTCACCAAGCAGAGGATGTCTCACTGGGTTGTAGACACTATTGCCCTTGCATACGAAAAGCAGGGTATTCCTTGCCCCTTTAATCTGAGAGCACACTCCACGAGAAGCGTGGCATCCTCCTGTGGTTTCTCGCTGACAGAGGGCTGCTGGTTGGGCAACACCTAACACGTTCACTAGGTTTTACAGTGTTCGTGTCGAGCCGGTATCCTCTCGGGTTCTTTCTTCTAATTAGTAAAGGACACCAGGGAGCGGCTCGTGTTGGCTTGCAGCCACCGGAAGGCGTTTTTTACTCCTCCACTGCCTTGATGGCTGATCTTGCGGAACATCTGCTGTCAGCCTCTCACTAGCTGCATCCTTGAGAAACTGTGTTGGGCTAGGCATACGCATTGCGGCCCCTCAAGGGTTCCTATGCGTGTATTTTATCGAAGTCTCTTACTTTCCCTGGCGGAGCTCACTCCGCATTCCCCAAGTATGAGATATTACTAAGAGGGTTTCACGTCCTCAAGATGTCACCAAGTGGAGAGCCCCTCAGAGGGAACTTCCGCAGCGATCTTAGTTCCGCCTGACGAGTTCGCTTCCCAGATCGCTAGTTCACTATCATGGGTTAAGGAACAAGTAGTGACTGGCCTTCTGCAGTAAGCCTTGGATCCGCTCCCTACGTGAAGGGCTTTTTGCAGGCACTGGAAGGGTTCAGCTTCTGTGGCACTTTGGTAGGGTTTCCCACGCGACGTCGTAGTGACCCACTGAAAAGGAACGTTTCGGTTATGTATGTAACCCTCATTTCCTGAAGGACGGGAACGGAGACATCACGTCCCGTCACCACAGTTCTGTTCCATTGCTGAATTAGGCCATGCACTGTGTCAGCTTTCTCAGCCCAAATATCTGATTTGATTTCTGCATCTGCCTCTCGTTAAATACCCGAGCGACGGGGCGGCGCAAATATCTGCATGCCAAGTTCATTGGCGTGTAAGTAGTTTCTCAAAGTCCCGTGGGCGCGTTCCCAATTCGTCGGTCACGGTGTGACGTCTACGTTCCCTTCCTTCAGGGAATGAGGGTTACATACCTAACCAAGACGTTTTGTTAGGACAATATTTTGACTATTTTGAATTATACAAGATTAATGTATAATTCACCCAAAACATTAGAATTTTAGTTTTACAGACTCAGCTTCTCCAAATTTACAAAGTTATAAAATGTGTTCGACTTCATGTAGCGCTGCGCAGTCCAACAGGCAAATAACATCAAAGTATCACAAGAGCAATTTGACACACTGCTCTGTATGATTTTGAAATATTCCCACTGTACTTTAATGTCACCTGCCTGTTAGTCTGTGCAGCGCCACATGAGGTCAAACACACCTATATAATCCAGTTTCTATTTGAGGACCACTCCCTTCTCCCAGAAGAGAAACGATGAGACACGTCATTAAACCAACAGATCCCATTGTTTAACTTTTTGAGGTAGATGTAAAATATATATCAACAGTAGAGTTCGCTTTCCGTTGAACTATGTTTCACAATAAAATTTTAAATAAATATTTGATCTGATAAACTGTAATTATGCATTAGTCTTATTTACACAAAAAAATGCTGGGTTATTTTCAACCCGGTGTTATTGTCAAAAAGGGACAAACCCAACCGCCAGGTTAAATTAACCCAAAAATGTTTATAAATGTTAATATCAGTCAAAACAATTCAACATTTTGGGTTAAGACAACCGGACATTATTACCCAATGAGTTGTGTTTGTGCATTTTTGACTTATCTCTATAATAACCCAGAATTTTTTATGTGTAATTACAAACTGGTATTTTATTTTCATAGCAGAATGAATTGGTGTCCATTCGTGCAAATCTTTTTTTAAATGACTAGCCTGCTCCATCACCCTGGAGATGGCAGCTGTAAACATTGTGAAGCTCTTAACACTCTGCAGGTAGTGTTCTTGTTTACAGTCTGCCCTGGACATGTTCCATCTTTGTTTTTCCACATGGTCAAGTTGCTCTCACCGTAGCTCCCAGAAGTTCTGGAACACAGTGGAAAATTTGCCATCTTGCAAAGTCGTGAGACATCGCACGAACAGCCATTCACCTAATGACCTACAGTAAAGAGCAGGAAGGAGAAATCACAGGAGTGAGTTGCTGGAAATGAACCGTCCTGTCATGTCAAGGTAACCAATATCACATGAATGTCTAGGTCAAACTCTAAAAATACCCTAGTAACACTTCTTTATTAATGCATTTTAAGGATAAAAACAGTATCAGGTGGTGGAAGCTTGAGACAATTACATTTGATATAATTACCTTTACATAAATTTTTGTGGCAGTTTATTTTTTAAAGCAAATCCTTCAATACTTCAAAAAACAGAAATAAAATACACTACAATACAGGGTTGGCATATCTATAAACTCTATTCAAATCAGTCTAAAAAACTGATTTATGTTGCAAATGTGTGACCCTGCCATAGCTGAAAACCCACACTGCAAAATCAAACAAGTCAATTCAACCTACTATTTTAAGTTTTGACGTTTATAAGTTATAAATTGACATAACTTATAAAAACAAGTTGAAATTGTTTAACTTTATTTAAGTTAAAGTACAGTGGCTAAAGTCGTTTTTTTGTGTGAAATATATAATCTTGGTATCTTTGATATTGACTGAGTAAGGCCATATCAAAGATGTAATTCAAACTTGATGCTTGTTTTTATAAGTTATGTCAACTTATCACAGGTCAAAACTTAAAATAGTAGGTTTAATTGACTTACAAAAGTTATTATTATTATTGTCAAATTTGTTTGCAGTAACTAATGGTTAATCAAATGGTTCTGTGATTTTGTGCAGTGACCAAGACATGTCATCACCCCATTCAACTTGTGAGTGTCTTTCTTGTAATCGAGAGCTAAATTTAGTTCCCACAACCTCTTCACGCACATGCTTGATACAGGCCACCTCTTTAATGACCACTGTTTAATGTTTGGTGACCATTTTCCCTTTACACCAGAGAGTCCAAAGCTCAGGTGGTGCCCAGTGACTGGCCATCTGAGTGAACGAATAAAAGGAGCAGATGTAGCTTTGTGCAGCTCATCTTTTGGTTGAGAATGTGGATATAATGTTGCCAAAAACCTGAAAATAAGATGACAAGATTTTTCAGCAACTTGTGCCTGTTAAGATAAACATTTTTTTCCCAAAGACCGACAACTTAAAATAACAATGGATGTCTTGTATGGTTATGAGATAAGCAGTACTTTATACCTGCAGATGAATTATAGTCATGCTCAGGGCTGGTTTGCACTTGTGTCTACCGTAGCAGACCTGCGTACAACTTTTCTATTCTTTTTCCCTATCTGGTTTCACCTGCAAACAGCAGTGGGAGTAAAGCTGGTCTGGGTTGCCGTAGTAGGAGACTGGTTCAATTTGGTCCTCAAGTGGTAAGTGACAATTTATTACAGTATTAAATACGTTGTATTTTTTATTAATTTCTTTTATATTACAATTATGACACTGGATCACAAAACCAGGTATATTCGAACAGGTATATTTGTAGCAATAGCCAGCAATGCACTGTATGGGTCAAAATAATCCATTTTTATGCCAAAAATCATTAGAATATTAAGAAAAGATCAGGTTTTTCAAATTTACAATATTATAATATATTATATATTAATATTATGATATTATGAATATTATGATATTATTTTGTAAATGTTTATATTTACATATTTTGTAAATTTACAAGATATTTTCTACAGTAATTATCAAAACATTTATTTATCATGTTGCTAAGAACTTTATCTGGACAACTTTAAAGACTAGTTTCTCAATATTAAAAAAATTTTTTGCACCCTCAGATTCCAGATTTTCAAATAGTTGTATCTCGGCCAAATATTGTCCTGTAAGATCTATAAATCAATTGAAAACGTTGTTATTTTTTTAGCATTCAGATGGTGTATAAATCTTAATTTAAAAAAATTGACCTTTTGTGGTCCGGGGTCATATATTTAAGATTTTTTATATATTATAAAGGCAAACAATTGTTTGGAATAATTCCAAGTGGACGTTGCAATATCTTGTTTAAATCTAAGAGTAACATAGGGCATTTATCTCCAGCAATTAAGCAGGAGCATTTTCTTAATCAGACTTATTTATTGAATTACTAAACAGGCTCATGTTTGGGGAGCGTCCTTATTGGTGGGTTAAAGAAACTGTTTATTATGGCAACTTAACTGTACCACAAATCAAACAGTTCCCAATGACCTGTGAGACAGGCCCTGGTGAGTCATGTTTCTCATTATAGTTATATACAGTAGACTTACACACTGAATCAAAAGCAGATTTCACCGCAGGTTCTGTCTGTTTTTGTAGGAAGTCCATCTGGTCATGCAATGGGAGCTGCAGGAGTTCATTATGCCATGGTTACCTCACTGCTGCCATTTTTGCAGGGAGATGACCCCTTGAAAAGATGGTGAGGGGTTCTGTTCTGCAGCTTTCTAATCCACACTTACTAGTACTTATATGGATTACTTCCTAAGAGGTCTAGTATAAAATGAATGCATAAAACCTTCTTCAATCTCACATAAAGTCTTCCAAATTTAACTGAGAGTTCAAGAGGAAGGAAGGAAATTTGTGGACTTGATCTGGGAGTAGTAAAAAAATGCTAAAAGATAATGTGACACACTCCAATCAACGGAAATACCTCATTAGTTACGAAGTAGTCAACTTATTTATCTTAGCAGCTCTGCTTTATCTCCATAAACAAGCTGTGGTTTGTAAACACACAGTGTATTGTGGGTAGATGTGTTACTGATGAGAATATTACTGACACAATTATTATTAGACCCTCAATAAAACATCTCACTGTGATTTGGGATCGAATAGATGAGTTTAAAAAACACAAATTAGTCCATAAAAAACAAGTTAAGAACATTTACAAATGAATGAATTATCAAATAGCAGTTTGTGTCCAAAGACACAAGTTATGCAACAATAAAACTAAAACCTTTTAAGAATGAAAGTATAGATTATCACATTTATTGTTTTCTCCCTTTGCATTAGGTGCTTGCAGGGCCTTCTTTGGACTCTGTTCTGGTGTGTGCAGGTGTGTGTCAGTCTCTCTCGAGTCTTTATTGCTGCTCACTTTCCACATCAGGTTATTGCTGGTGTTGTTACAGGTTAGTTGGCAAACATGTTTCTTATTTCACATATTTCTCATAAGTGCATCTTAAGCTTCTATTCACTTTAAATAGCCACTGGAAATAATTTGCAGATGATACCTCATTTGTAATATTAATGGCCCCTGATCTGGATGCATCATTAGTAATGGCTCACTTTTATCTTTACCCAAACAGGAATTGCTGTGGCCAAAGCTTTTAACAGAGTTTCCTGGATCTACTCAGCAAGTTTGAAGGATTATATGCAAACCATCCTCTGTCTGTTATTTGTTGCCCTGGGGCTTTATGTCCTGTTGGACGCTGTCTCAATAAACCCATACTGGAGCCTAATAAAGGCACAGAAGTGGTGCATTCAGTCTGAATGGGTCCATCTCGATACTACACCGTTTGCTGGCCTCCTGCGCAACGCTGGTGCTCTGTTTGGCCTAGGGCTGAGTCTTAATTTGCCTAGTCAGGGTGACATGGAAAAACATAAGAGTGGTGAAAACAGCGTCATCTACAGGTTGACTTGTACTGCAGCAACATTGCCAATCTTGAGTCTCATAGACTCGTTTAGATTACCTACAAGCACTCGTGCTGTATTTTACTTACTGTCCTTCTGTAAAAGTGCTACAATACCTCTGACAACAATTACTGTTGTACCTTACTGCATAAGTGCATTAGCGAATGTATACCAGAGAATAAAACTGCATTAAATCTTTGAGATTTCAATAGGTCTGTACTTCAAAATGAATTTGCTTGCATGTTACAAGTTTCAATGGATTTAATATAACTGGGTATTTTTCAGATTAAGGGCCAAATTGGGTTGCTGCAATTTTCAAAATAAAAATTCCAAATTTGACAAATTGGTATACATCAAATTATCAGTCCTCAAGTCAGGAGCAACGGTATGAGCTTGGTTGAGACCATAAGATAAGGGAATTTCTGATTTTTTTGCCAATTTCTTAACTATGTCAAGTAAATGTGTCTTTACCATCACATCATCCAATATATGTAAAAAAGAAAACTTAAATGATAAATCAGTGCTTTTAAAACATTTAGTGGTTTCACATGTAATCTAATTTATCTTGAACTTAATGAGATTTTTACATGCAAGATGAATTATAGTCATTTACGTATCTAAATTTCTGATTCATCAATCTACCCTGGCTTGGAATCTTAGCTTATTTTAAGTGAATGCCATATATCAAAACTTTTTAGTACGTTGTCAGAAATGTATAATTGTAGGATGCTTTTGTTATTTATACATTATTTATTGGCAAAAATATGTATTGCGCTGGTAATGACTGTGCTGGTAACTATATTTTTGTCAAAAAAACTAGCCCTACTAGCTAAGATGATGACTAAGCAAGTGTAGCTAGCTTTCTACATGTAATGTACACCATTTTTACTATTAAAGTGATAAAAATATTTTTAAAATGTTTAAAAATACAGAAATACAACATATATGGTAATGAAGCTATAATAAGTATACATGCCCAACACAAAGAATAAAGAGACATCAAGGCATCAGTCTTGCAGCTTGAAAACCAGGTGATCCACTATGTCATTAGATTATCATGGCTATCAAATAAACTTTTGATGAAAAAACAGTGGGAAAGTCCCTTTATGCAGAGCATGTTGGTAATGACAGCTAAACCATGGGCAAAATAAAGTACAAAATGCATATATATGCTTAATCTGTGCATGTAGTTTATAAGTTCAAGTAACATTTAATTCATATGCATATATTTTTTATTAATTTGTTATAAATAATGTTTGAAATATGGAACGACATGTGAAAACTCTGGTGAACGACAACACCAAAACATCAATATTGTACCACAAAACACCAATAAAATGTGATAAAATTATTAGTAAGAGCGGCCATAAAAAGTCTATTTATTAGCATCTATTTATTTATTATTAAATTTATTAGATTTGATTCGTTTTTAATAGAATTGCACCCTGGGGACATAAGTAGGCCCGAATTCTGGGAAATACCCAACTACTTTGTTTTGCAAAGTTGATTAATTTATGTTTTTCAGTTAAACAAATGCAAATACAATATAATTAAATGGACTGACCACCTTTACATGATGTTTCTCTTTTTCTCTTTTTTTTTTTTTTGCTTTGGCCTGAGAATAAACCTAAAGAAGAACAGCAGACATTAACACGAAAATTCATGTAATGACATCGAAAGCAATGTTATGATTTAGTGTGTTACACGTGCGTTTAACGGAACAAAAGTTTAAGAATGTAAGTGTTAATTTGGGGACAAACGCTGACGCAAAGCTTAAATATACAAAGGCGGTGATTTTCTTGTAAAAAACAACACTGTAGGGGCGCCATCTAGTGACCGGACTATTGCAGTTGCAGCAACACTGCATGTTGGTAAAAAGGTTTTTATAGGATTAACTTTTGTATACAATATAAAACAAGAATGCTAAAAAAATAAATAATATTTTTTTGTTTAAAATAATCGTTATTTCTTCATGTTTGTAATTTTTATTAAAAGACCTTTAGATTAAAATGTTCCACCGGAAGTGCTGAAGAGTGTAAACAGAAGCGCGCAGTCATGACCTGTGACAGTCTGCGATGAGGCACTAGTCTTTCACTGTACACTTTTCCTGTGATGCATGCCTGTCATATTCAACCTGTGGCCGCGTTATTTTATGTAACTGCATGAGGAAATAAGGCAGATATTAAAATTCCGAATCGACTGCCGGAAGGTTGAATTACTGTGAAAGGCGCGATGCCTCGGCGGAAGGTAGGACTGCATCTTTCAGGCCAGCTGCGCATGTTTATATAGCACCTGTGCTCAGCATCCCGGACTTTCACCTGCTCCCCTCAAACAAAACTCAGGTGTTTGCTTGCTGGATGCCCATTCTAAAGTCTACTCTACACAAATACTTTCTATTACTTTGTTGAAGGTTTTACAGTTTTTGTTGTAATTACCAGAATGTGTATGATGTTTTCGCATGTTGAATCACCCACTAAGAATATAAAAGCATCTAACCCAGTGGATATTTTTTATTTATTGTACACTCATTTTTACATTAAGTGTATATTGAGGCCACCGCTCAATGAATAATATCGTCTACCGTAGTTTTTGTGTGATTCTTTGTCTATCCATTAAGAATTGTATTGGGTCATTGAGCTAGATCTTGGTGTGTTTTTGGACATTTAGAGACATGCTGGCAGTAGCTCAGATGGTACGGAGGATTCAGACTTTTCTGCTGAGCATACAGACAGCTCAGAGAGTGACGCCCATACAGTTAGAAACACGCGCCTCACTCGCTCCTCAACTAGACTCATCTGCCACTTAAAAGGTACGATACTGATACCGTGAATTACATTTACATTATCACGCATATTACACATGTTTGGCCAATGAGCAAATCATTTGACACGAAGTACTGATGTGAAAAGTTTTATTACCTCAGTTGTAAAAAACATGCAGAGGTTTTTTATATTTCTTGACATCGTAAAATACATAAAATGCATTATATAATCTCTAAAGTTCAGTTATACTGTTATAACAGCTTCAGTCTTGTAGAAAGAATGCTTTGCATTTAAACAAATTCCTTAAAAATTTTTACCATAGTTTACCTATTAGCTCAGCTCTCTCCAGGCAGAGATAGAAGGGCTATGGCTGGAGTAATGGGGAATACGAGCCTCCACCGTCACCGTACTAAGGGAAGCAGATATGCGAGCAGAAGAGAGGGCAGTAGGGGCAGAGGACATGGATGAGGGCGGAAGAGAGGACAAGGCAATAGACCTGGCACCTAATAGGGCAGGTGACAAAATAAAAATCAGCAAGGCTTAACAGGACACAACTAGACTGCTATTTGAGACAGGCTTTAACAAGCAGCGCTAGCAACACTGTCTAACACAAGAAGACAAAAACAAGGGCAATATATAGGGAAATAAATGAGGAGGTAATGAGGGCGGACAGCTGAGGGACATGAACTAATAATGAGATAATTAGCAAGGGACGGGAGGGCAGGGTGGACACCACAATGACAGCAGAGAGCATGGGTAGGCAGTCAAAACAAAGGCCATGTGCTCCAGGACAACAAACACAGGACGACTAGGGAAGAAATGACACAGAGTAATGAGTGACATGACAGACTAGTCCAGTACGATTCTGTTCACACGGTTTACACTTTTCCGTAAATGTGGTTGTGAGACCGGCCACAGATTTATCACAATTTGTGGTAAAGCTATGGTAGTACAAACTGTGATCAGTCCGTGGTAGGCTACTTAACATTATAATAACCCATTATGAAAATTATCCATGGCTTTACTACAAATGAATTAAAATGGCAACCTTGAAATGACCTGAAGAAAACAACAGTGACTTCTTTTTCAAAAAGCACATGATGCGAAGCTCGTCACAACATGTATTTAGCTCGTCATGTCAAAATATGTGTTCGGTGCGTCATGTGAAACATGTACATTGTGCGTCTTGTCAAAATAAGTGCCTGCTGCACACGCATCCAAAGGGCTTATGATTAAAGAGACACTCGTGATTGCCAGTTTAGAGTCAAGTAAGTGTCTTGGGAGTATTTTATAAACGTGAGCGTCTCTTTTATTATAAACCATTTCGATGCGTGTGCTGCAGGCACGTATTTTGACAAGACACGTGATGCACATATGTTCATATATTTTGTTTTTGCAACAAACATACCATGCGCCCCTCGAAAGAGCAGTCATCACTGGTTAGAAGTAAGCATACAAATAGCAATCCAAAAAACATGATTACTACACTTTAACTTTAATAACACTATGGTAAATAAATTTTTAAGGGAAACCATGGTTTATTTTTGATTCATCTTAAAATGAACAAACAAACACATTTGAGCTTTGTTTGTAGATTCCAGTCCTGTGAGAAACACTGCCCCTGCGTCAGAGGAGGTGGTGAACTTTTCCACCCGCCGCGTGACTCGTAGTCAACAGCAGGGGGCGACAGTCTCGCCCAAGAAATATCCTCTGCGGCAGAGTCGCTCCTCGGGTTCAGACACTGAGCAACAAGGGGAGATTTCAGAGAGAGGTAGGAGTAAATCATGTGGTCCCTCACTCATGCCTTTTCTTGTTTCAGTATCTTCATGCTCTTTCTTGTTTTTGTCCTTCATTTATGTAGATCATAAGCTGTGTCCCAGTTATGCCATTTTCATAGTACTTTAATAGGACATAAAAAATTCTGTATTATTTATGTTACTCTATGTCTATTTTTTTTCTTTTTGTCATATCCTGTGGCATGCATTTTTATGCACGCCCATTTGTTTTTCATTAAGCAGACAAATTCACCCTAAAATTGTTAACTAATAAACAGTTTTTTCTAAATAGTCACTCAAGCTATTTTAACAAGATCAATAATCAATTAATAATAGTTCATATACTGTATACATAACCTAAAATGTATCATATGAAAACATCTAAAGCTACTGTATACCCTTACTTTAACCTTTTGTTTTACAATGTTTTTATTTTCTCTTCTGCTGTAGTTGCAGTTATCATTTTAATTTTATCCAACTGCTTATAGACTTAATACATTCATTATGTTGATCACGCAGACATCAAACAAAGTGTAGACCACGATGAATCTCCACCCAGAACTCCCACAGGCAACACTGCTTCCTCTGAGTCTGACATTGACATGTCCAGCCCGAATGTGTCTCATGATGAGAGCCTGGCAAAGGAGCTGTCACTCAAAGAATCTGGCCTTGCCCACCGGCCCAAACGAAGGCGCTTTCATGAGAGTTATAACTTTAACATGAAGTGCCCCACACCGGGCTGTAACTCACTTGGTAACTGGAGTCAATATCTTTTCTTTTATACAATAAGTGTTCTTTAATAATGTGTTTAGTAGACTTATATTTTTATCTGCAGACTTAAAACAGAATATCATCAATGCTTGAATATTTTCAATTCAAACTTGTTAATCTTTCAGGGCATTTAACAGGGAAACATGAAAGGCATTTTTCAATATCTGGATGTCCGCTGTACCGTAACCTTTCAGCAGATGAGTGTAAGGTAATGCTAACTAGCCTACTTTAGCCAGATTAGAGATATTATGATATTTTTTAAAGCAACAAGGTTTTAACAAAGAAACCTTTTGCTCAGGTGAAGGTAAGCTCTCGGGACAAACATGTGGAGGAGAGGACGCTATCACAACGCCAGGATGAGAACCGACATTCCGCTCGGCAGCAGGTATAACACCAAACTACATATTTAGCATGTCTTCACTATTAAAATTGGTTGTGGCCCTAATTATGCTACAGGTTTGCTCTTACTTCATGTTAAATTATATGTAATAATGTACTCACATTCTCTGAGTTAACCTTCCTCCAGGCCCAAGCAGAGCGACAGCTACGGTATAAGGAAAAAGTGACAGAGATGAGGAGAAAAAGAAGTTCTGTTCCATTAAAAGAGCAAAAGGAGAAGTACACGGTGAGTATTTTTTCCTACACTATTAATGGATGTATACATCAGTGTATTTATTTATCTAGGGTCCTGTTTACACTTGATGGAAGGTCTCATTGACATTGTACTGAATAGTTTTTCTATCTTTGTTATTCCAGGAACCAAGGCAGACACATGGCAGCAGTTGGGAACCTTTGCTGGAAAACATTACAAGTGACTATGACCTGGAGCTCTTTAGAAAAGCCCAGGCACGTGCCTCGGATGATCTTGTAAGAGAGAAAACTCATCATATTTTCTCCCTGTTTCTTTCTCCTTTCTCAAGAGTCTGTAAAATGGCAGCCAGGGTGACTGCTCTTACCCCTGGATTCTGGGTTGTTTGATGGCTTACGCTGGACTCGTTGTAGTTTCTACCTTTCTACATTTCTCATCCATGGCATATCAGTGTCACACCAAACTAACATACAATATTTGTCCTTTCATACCAACTTTTCTTAAAAGAACAGTTCGTCCGAACATTTTAATTGTGTCCATATTTACTTACACATTTGCTCAATACACATATTTACACAATTGCTACTTAGCTCTTAACTTGAAATGTCAAAGCACCATAAAAACACCACATTTCTGTTTCCCACAAACCTACAGTATTGTTCAAAAGTTTAGGGTCACTTATAGCACAATAGAAAACGTAACAAACTATAAGAATTATGTCAAGACTAAGGCATCTAAAATCAATCAAACGATGTATACTTTAGGGCAGGGGTTGTCAAACTGGGTCCCACAGAAGGTTTCAAGGGTTCCCCAGAAAATGTCAAGAGAAAACAGACAAAGCAAAATTGTGAAAGTCTATGCGTAGCCAATGATTTGTAAACAGTTTTTTGTCTTAATAATATCACCATTACTATTTATCTAACTCAGTTTAAATGTTTCTTTATAAAAATGTATAAATATATATAAAGTACTGTGCAAAAGTCTTAGGCCACCTACACAAGCTTTGTTGTTTTGGCAAAGTTTTAGTGTCCATCCATATTTGTTTTTCACTCTTTTTTAAGACACAAACAATATAATACAGGAAATATGTACACAAAACAATTTTCAGAACTAAATGTGTCTTCTTCAGGCATCAGTCAGTATTTAGTGAGACCTCTCTTGGCACGAAACACATCTTGAGCTTTTTTTAAGGAGACTGAAGTCATTTGATTAGAATTAGAAATTAGGATTTCATTTAGGTTTAAGAGATCCTGCAGCTGCTTGCTATTGCTCAGCTTATACTTTTTTTACAGTTTTTAATACTACATACACATTTCCTGTATTTTCTGGTTGTATTCTATTAAAGAGACTGAGAAATAACTATATATGATCACTATAAAATTGCAAAAACAACATATCTGATGGTAGCATGGTGGCCTAAGACTTTTGCACACACTGTGGGAGAATTCTGTAGAAGTTTGCAGCTGGGTTGCCGGTAAGTTGCCGTGGATTTGAGTTTATGTTGTTTACTGGCAACATTTTGTTCAGGGTTGAATGAACATTAAACGTTTACAGGTCTTTGTCTTTGCAGAGTAGAACTGGGAAAGCAGCATCAAGCGGGACATTCTGCGAAACAAAATCTGAAGCAAAAAGCAGAAAAAGGTTGATGATGATTTCTGGTTTCCGGAGTGCTTTGCATGAGGCTGTTGTTTTATGGTTTTGTTCTGTGGAGATCAGGTCTTGTTTATATTTAAAATGTATTTAACTTTGAACAAACTTTTGCCAGTAAATAACATAAATTTAAATCTACGGTAATTTACCGGCAACCCAGCTGCAATAACACTGTAATTTCTATGGATTTTTTTGCAGTGCAGTAGTTTATATTTTAGGAAAGGGGTCCCTCACTAAAGGTTTATCATATGTGGGGCTCCCTGCCATCAAAAAGTTTAAAAACCCCTGCTTTACGGTCTTTAAAGTAGTCACCCTTTGTCTAGATTTACAAAAACCATACTCTTTGCAAAATTGTACTCTTGCTGTTTTTTTCTTGAGGTTTCACCCTAGGAAGATTTTTAAGCTTTATAAAATTGTTTAAAATTAAGAAATTATTGCAAAATGATCTTTTTGTCTAATATTTAAACATACAAATTTTCAATTGTGTTTGAACTATTCTTTTAAGATAAAAAATCGATATTCTATCCCATTACATACACCTATTTATTTTCTTCAGTGGATTTTATTTTGTTTACTACCTTTAATTTCCACATTCATCACATTAAATCCACAAAGTCTGAAAAAAACCTCTCGATAAATCTTATGCTACTTTATTCACCCATCTTACATTGTATGCTTTAGGGTTTGTAACGTTTATGTACCATTATTTCCTTCAGTCAGACCTGTGTTTCTTTCACCCCCGTTGGTCCTTGCAGGAAAAGCTCCAGGGACAGGTCACAGAGGGTGGGAACATGATAAAGACCATTGTGTTTGGCCGCTATGAGCTGGATACCTGGTACCACTCGCCATACCCTGAGGAGTATGCCCGACTCGGTCGTCTCTACATGTGCGAGTTCTGCCTCAAATACATGAAGAGTCAGACCATACTGCGACGTCACATGGTAACTCGACACATCTTTCATGATCAGTTTTGGGTACATTAACCAGGAACTATTCAAAATTCTGTGATAACGCCTGGGTCGTTATTTTATTACTGTTAATATGAAATGCATGACATTTAACAGTGTAACATTTCAGGAATGTATAAACATGTAAATGCATTACTCTCTCATACCACTTGCAATCAGGCCAAATGTGTTTGGAAACATCCACCAGGTGACGAGATTTACAGAAAAGGGGCTATATCTGTTTTTGAAGTGGACGGCAAGAAGAACAAGGTAGAAGTTTCAGTATTTGATCTTAAATTGGATATCGAAAGGAGGAAACATTGACTTAATTTGCACTCCGCGAGCAATTGAGCTTAAATAAGTTACGTTTGCCATTTGCAGATTTATTGCCAAAACCTTTGCCTCTTAGCCAAGCTCTTCCTGGACCACAAAACGTTGTATTATGATGTGGAGCCTTTCCTCTTTTATGTGATGACTGAAGCTGACAGTACTGGCTGTCACCTTGTAGGATACTTTTCCAAGGTAAGTGATTGAATTTAATCCAGTCATTAACAAGCTTTAATTATCTTGCAAGTGATCATTTTGTGATGTCGAAAGATAATCCGAACCTATCTGGATTTTAGGAAAAGAATTCATTTCTGAACTACAATGTCTCCTGCATCCTGACCATGCCACAATATATGAGACAGGGTTATGGCAAGATGCTTATTGATTTCAGTGAGTGCAGCAGATCTTTGTAAACTTTCTATTAATTTTATATATCATTGATATGTGTGAGCTCAAACAAAGCACTGGTTTTGCAAAGAGGTCAATTAGCTCTTTCCGTCTTGTGATAAATACTACACGCACTTACCTGTTTTAACTCATTGTATGCCTGATACATTTACAGGCTATCTGCTGTCAAAAGTTGAAGAGAAGGTTGGCTCTCCTGAGCGTCCTCTCTCTGACCTAGGCCTCATAAGCTATAGGAGCTACTGGAAAGAAGTGCTGTTACGCTACCTTCACAACTTCCAGGGCAAAGAAATCTCTATTAAGGGTGCGTATTGTTAAGTACAATGCATCTTTCATATGTGTTTATTTTGTGATTGTCCTTATTGTTTTTATTCTATTATAAATGAACTCTTGCAAACAGAAATCAGTCAAGAAACGGCTGTCAATCCTGTAGACATCGTCAGCACTTTACAGTCACTCCAAATGCTAAAGTATTGGAAAGGGAAGCACTTGATTTTAAAAAGACAGGTATGCGTGTAGTGAAACACGATATTTAGGTCACATGAACCAGTAAATGTATTTTCATGTAATTTTATAGTTTTTGTTGCTTTCGCCTAATTTTTAGGATCTGATTGATGATTGGAAAACCAAAGACACAAAACGTGGAAGCAGCAAGACTATTGACCCTACGGCCCTGAAGTGGAGCCCACCTAAAGGAACATAAGAAATCTCATCAGCATGCTCTTTGCTGTAGTTTAGCAGGTGTTGGTCACCATTAGAATAGCAAATCATATGGGAAACTGTCTTCGTTTTTGTTACAGTAGGTAAGGTTACAATCCTAACTGTATTGAATTAAACACTTGTCACATAGTGTGGTTAGACTGTAAGTTACAAGTAGTTGTACTTTAACCCTGCCACTCTTGTTTTTAAACACTGTTAGCATCATAGAAACACAGACCTGCTGCTGCATACAAGAACTTACAACCTATTTTATCCACCAGCTTATCAAATCGTTTGAAGGAGAGTACCATTGTTTGTTTTACTGTTTAATGTCACAGTAAAAAAGCATGCTTTTCAATGCTGCATCACTTAATTTTAAAGAATTGACTTTATGACTGTTGAATATTTATTTGAACAGGCCATTACAATGTTACACAATTGATGGCATAAGAAAATTTAGTATGTGAGCTCAGCACGATATGTACGGAAGGGATTCTGCTCATGTTTGCCTATTTTGATTGGGTCCCTGACTTTTTTTATCCTTTGAACCAGATATGTATTTACATCCATAGTTTTAACCAAAGTCATTGCACTTAAAATATATATTTTAATACAATCATTAGCTCAAGTGAGAGTAAAACTTTAATTTGTATTATTCTAAGAGAGACATTTTAGTGAATTTGATATAGTATCCCATCAGGCCTTCAATGAAATAACCTGTGGCAGCTTCACTAGGTTTATAGCATGCTTTGGCTATGTTGCAGTTCAGGTTGCCAGTTGTGTTATTTGTAAGCAACCAGATTAGCTTGTTTTAGCTAATAGGATTTCTTCTAATGCACTTCGCATAGTGGCTTAACTGTCATATGAAATGCCGAAATGTGTTGCACTTGCTTCTGTATCCATCCAACAAAATAAATTTGGTCACTGGTTAAACCTGTCTTGTTCTCCGAGTTAATTCAGTAACTTATACTACATAGCTTTTTTATTTTTGAATCAAACATATTCAACACTGTTTTACATTAGAGAAAAAATAATTAAATAAAAACACGGAAATACTTGCATACATTAATACATTTAGCAGCTTTCTTGTTTATCAGATTCTAAATAGAATTTAGGTATTGCTTAACTTCTAATAGAAAAATACAGAATAATGGTTTATAATCTCCATATTTACATTTATGTATACTAAACTTTGCCAACAAAAGTAACATATTTATCAAATAATATTCCTTATATAAAGGAGATATCATAAGATATTTTTTTTTCAAAACAAAGTTTAAAGCTGGGCAGAATATGAAGTCTAACAAAAGAGCACAAATCTAACCAAAAATGATTTGAATAAGGAAAACTCCAAAATAAATGAAATAATGTTTCTGTATGTTTACCACAAAAAGTACAAAACATGTCAATGTCACATTTAAATCTATTTACAAGGAAATATTTACTGGGTTAACATTTATGAATGAGTTTATAAGAGATTTATTTAACTTTATTTGTTAATAAATATTTGTGAGGCAATTTCCAAATGTTATGCCATATCAAACCATCAACACGGCTATTCCAAAAACTTATTATAGGAGGTCTAGATTCAACATCCCTTTGAAAAAGAGTGCGAACCTGTCGATTATCATGTTTAACAGAGGAAGAAGGAAAACAAAGTCGACCAATAGCAGTGTCAGCGGGATTCAAATATTGCAAAGAGGTTTGGGGAGATGTATTCTTACAAAGCATTTTAACACAGAGGGGACAGCATCCATGACTATAGCATATTCTTTAGGAGTAGCAAACAAAAACTGTTGAAAAAATTACAATGAAACCATAGAAATGGAGTAAGTAGCAACAAATTAGTCAGTTGTAATTACAAAATACCACTTTCAATTTTATTAAACATTAAGAAACAGAACCCTGCATTTATTGGTCGTGGCCTAATAACAGACTGAATATTTGGCAACCTACGCAGAAAGCGGCTCGCGCTCGTAGTAAAGGAAGTAGTAGGCGTGTTCGAATACATTTCGACGCTGCGCAGATCAAAAGACTTGTGACATCAAAGTACCGCGGGATCGAATCAAAAGCTTAGCTCTCGCGGTACTTCTATGTCACACGTTCTGATTTGCGCAGAGCCTGATACGTCACCAAACAGCGGTTTCACAACACGGGAACTCAGACGTCAGTGGTTACGGTCTTTGGTCCATGTTAGTCTGTCGAAATACACTTAAAACAAAACCAACAACACTCTAATCCATTATGAAGGTACACGTACCATGAGAGAAGTGCTTTGGAGCTTTTGATTAAACGGTTTAAATCTCTCACGGTCACGGACCGTCTGAAGACTCATTTCTAACCCTTTGGATAACAGAGGTCGGTTGTTATTGTTTCATTTTAATGAATGATGTTATATTATTTAGATTTTTGCTGTTATTTAAAAGAAAACATTCGGTCAATTTTAAAATAATGATTTGGGTTTTATGTTGTGATAGCATTTTGTAAGGTAAATGTGTTAATGTTGTTACGTTAGCCCCTGTACTATGGTGGTTGTTTTGGTTTTGCAAGATTGAGACAACTTTAATAAGCTTCATTTTATGTTTTCTCTTAAAGCAGGCTCTATTTAAAAAAAAAAAAACAATCAGAAAATTTCACAAATGGACTTCCTTGTCACAAATGTAGCAGAGCTCCTTACTGCTGCAGTACAGGAAGTGTTGCAGCTCATGGGTCAGGCTGTATCAGAATATCAGAAGGAAACTGCCAGAACACGGCTGGAGAATCACAAGCTGCAGATGAAGCTAAAAGAACTTCAAGTGCAGATGGCACTGGATTCAGGTATGTGCATATTTTTTTTACTGTATGTCAGTATGAACATCATGCGTAATGCCTGTTTATATTTGAAAAAAAGTTTCTGCTCCCATAGATGACACTCATTCAGGGGAGCATCTTGAGGCGGAAGATCTTGTTTATCATGAAGAATCATCAGTGGTAGAGAAAGAGCAGCCTGACAGCTTGAGTGACAGGATGTCATTTATAGAAGAGAATTCATCTCCTGTCCATCTAAAGCTAGTTTTAAATGAGCTTCCTGTAGAGGACCACTGTCATACTCCACACAGAACCTGTGCCGTTTCTTTAAAAAAGCAAAGACTTTCACAGTTACAGAGTAGCACTCTGAGATCCCCAAACCGTTCATCACCTGGCATCAATGGAGTGACCTGCAACCCTGAGAAACCATTAAACATAACTTCAAGCAACATCAAAGTGGAATCAAAACCAGAGCTTCTGGGTTGCTCATATACAGAAGAGACAACAGACAATGTGACAACAGATGCTCCTGCTTTTAGCATTCTTGAAGCTGCTTTATTTAATGAACGCAACCAGCTGCCTGCCTCTACCAGTGTGGTTTCCCATAACCAAACGCATAAATTGATCAATTCAACCTCTGCCCTTTCTGAACACATACTTAGGTCACGAATAGAGAATACAGTGGACGTTCACAATGCTCTTACTATCAGTGGCAAGAGGGAGAGTTCACACAGCTGCCACGTGTGTGGAAAGACGTTCGCAAACTCATCCAGTCTCGGAGCTCACTTTGTGTGCCATTCGAACGAGAGACCTTTTGCTTGCAAGTGCTGTAACTTTAGGTTCAGTCGTTTAGCTGACCTGAAAAAGCATGAGCGCATTCATACAGGTGAAAGACCATACAAATGTTCTCTCTGTGGACGGAAATTCAACCGAACGGAGAATCTCAAGAGACACTTAAGGAAGATTCATTGTGGTGCAGTGATATGACAAAATTGTGAATTAGAGGATAAAAGACATGCAAATCACATTTTTTAAAATAATTTTAAAGGGACACTCCACCTTTTTTGAAAATATGCTCATTTTCCAGCTCCCCTAGAGTGAAACATTTGATTTTAACCGTTTTGGAATCCATTCAGCCGATCTTCAGGTCTGGCGCTACCACTTTTAGCATAGCTTAGCATAATCCATTGAATCTGACCATTAGCATTGCGCTAAAAATAACCAAAGAGTTTCGATATTTTTCCTATTAAAAACTTGACTCTTCTGTAGTTACATTGTGTACTAAGACTGACAGGAAATTAAGAGTTGCGATTTTTTTTTGCAGATATGGCTGGGAACTGTGCTCTCATTTCAGCGTGGTGGTCAGGGACTTTGCTGATGTAACATAGCTGCAGGAGGCGCATTAATATTACGCAATACGCAGCAGCCGAAAATAGTCCCCTTTGTAACTTTCAATGGCAGGGGACTATTTTCGGGCAGTGCATATCACTACACCTGCTGCAGCCATGTTACGGCGGCACGGTCATTGATTGTTGCGCTGAAATGAGAGTGTAGTTCCTAGTCATATCTGCCTAGAAAATTGCAACTTTTAATTATCTGTCAGCCGAAGAGCTGGAAAATGAGTATATTTTCAAAAAAAGTGGAGTTTCCCTTTAAGTGTTGACCCTATGAGTCAAAACAAGAATACAAAATGACTGGTTCACAAGCCTGTTATTCAAAACTTTGCTTTGTTTTTGCAAATCCTTTACAGATATAAAGCTGAACTAAACATCCAAATGAAAATTCCATATTAAAAATCTCATAAGAGTTTGATTCAGCTCCTCTTTTTCTTCCATTCAACACGCCACTCATTCCAGTCCAATAGTGTCCGGTCTGTCTGCCACTTAGCATGATCCAGTTCTGGCACAGAGAATCAGAATAAAGTTAACTTTCCCACAGTGATATTATCTCACCAATTAACTTTAATAGCTTACTGCATACACATCAAGCGTTTTGTTAACTATATAACTTCTTTTTAAAATTACCTTTTAGGAATGTCTGAAAAATCTGATCAATCATCTTATGACTTTGTGATACTAATTCCCACGGGTCTGAATAAACAGAAAGGAAATGTAACTTATTACAGAGGTAATACAGAGTAGCAGTAATAACAGCACTATCTAAAAGTAACTAATGTTATAACTTCAAATGCAGCCACCTTTGATGTTAGAGAGCTGTTTGAGTGCACCATCCAGTGAAGAGTTATTGTGTAACACAGTACTGAGACACAAGGCCTGACATGCTGCCATTATTTCATCATGCACAGACGCATCACTTGCCAGACATACACAAACCGCTTCTGTGAAGAAAAACCTTTATCACTACATCCATCACATAACTGTTTCTTACACAGTCGTTGCTTTTCTGAGTAACACAGAAATTGCTTAGTATCACTTTAGACCATTAACCATCATATGTATTATTTTTCAACATCGGTTTGAATAGTAAAATGTAAAAGGTATAACACAGAACGGTTTTGTACCATTTTTGATTCCAATGAGGTATGGTTTGCGGTTATTCTTCAATGCCAGCTGCAGTTCTCCTTGGCTTAAATCAAATTGTCAGTAGTATTTTCAATGGCAATAATAACTGGTTTTAGTGAATTTAAACTACTGTAGGATCAAAAAAAGAAAAACTTACTCCTTAACAATGTCTCCTAGTCTCACACCCAATTTGATCGGAACTGTTCTTCGAAGAGCTGCAAAATTTAACAGCAATTTGTTAAGTTGAAGTAAAATGCATTAAAGGGACACTCCACTTCCCTCGAAAATATGCCAACTATCCAGCTCCCCTAGAGTTAAACATCTAAGCCCTACCGTTCTGGAACCCACTCTGGTTCTCCGGGTCTGGCGCTAGCACTCCTAGCATAGCTCAGCACAATTCATTGAATCTGATTAGACCATTAGCATCGCCCTAAAAATAACCAAAGAGTTTGGATATTTTTCCTATTTAAAACTTGACTCTTCCGTAGTTACATCATGTACTAAGACACACAGAAAATTGAAAGTTTTGATTTTCATAAGCAGATATGGCTAGAAACTATACTCTCATTCTGGCTATGCTAAGCTATGCTAAAAGTCCCAGCGCCAGATCCGGAGATCAGCTGAATGGATTCCAAAAAGGCAAAAATCAAAGGTTTAACTCTAGGGGAGCTGGAAAATGAGCATATTTTCAAACAAAGTGGAGTGTCCCTTTAAACAAGTAAAATGCATTCAAAACTGCCCTTGTTATCTTTAAGGACATACACAAGAAAACAGGTTCCTTCCGATTGGCCTCAGATGGACTGAGCAGTTGACCATCAAGCAAGTACTGATGTAGGACTATGGACAGTCGAGCTTCATTGAGGGTTTCCATAACAACAGACCGCACAGCTTTGTAATTGGCAAACAGATGAAGAACGGTGAAAAGGAAGAACAAGATGAATGTCAACCTGAGAGTGAAAGCACAGGGCCAAACCTATTCAGTACACTATTTCATTTACAATTCAGAGAATGGCTTTGAAATCCAAGGGGAACTCACGAAGGGTTATCTGTTACGAGTGGGATGAGTGCCAGGCTCACCAGTAGTCCTGCCAGGTTTACCAGAGTTTCCTTTACAGAACAAAGAGCCAAGAAATTATACATTAACATGATACCACTGACTTGAATAATGACTCTTTATTTCCCAGAGTAGGGGGAATTCTGCTGGAAAAGTTTGGGAAAGTGCTCTGAGAAAACATGACTAATAGCAACCTGACTCCCATCTTTGGCAGAGATATCAGCCATGTTGTTTCTGCGAGCTTGATGGACGGTTAAAGCAGCTCTTGTTGCCCCACCAGCAACTCCTACAATAGACTATAATAACAGAAAGAGAGAAATAGGCCTGTTTTTATTAAAGTCATGTTAAAGGACAAGTTCAGTATTTTACACTTAAAGCCCTGTTTTCAGATTGTTTATGATGAAATAGAACGGTTTTGACTGAAATTTGGACACATGATGCTGGCCCGAGAATTTTCGGGTGGTTGTTGTTTTACCCCCCACCTCTACAATGGCTGCATAGGTGCACTGGGACAATCCTTCCTAAAATGCATTCAACTTTGGTTTACAAAGACGTGAAACTCACTGATATCTGAAAACAGGGCTTTAAGTGTAAAATACCGAACTTGTCATTTAAGGAAGACTTACTATACACTATATATTTCAGAAATATTTAATAACTGAGGATGACCATGCTATTTTACCTTAAAGATTCCAGCAATGCAGACGATTAGGGTGAAAAAGGGAGGGAAATGTGGCGCTGCGATCTCTATGAACATAGCGATGTCATTAAGAACATCAGCAAAGAGCCTAAATATGAGACAATAATGATTGACCAAAACTTCATTTCTAATAACAGTAAAAAATTGATTAAAATTGAAATGCTAAATTTTCAGTCCGTCATGTACTGTACCTCCATTTTTTAGCTTCGGAATCCAACTTGTTCCTGAAATACAGTTTTCACAATTAATTACAATTACATTAAAAAAAATCTGACGGCCTAGGAGATAAATGTTACCCTTTGAGCCAAGCAAAAAGTATTCTTCCCAGCATCCCTGTTCCATCTGAACAAAGACAACAACACAACAAGATTATAAAGTATGCAATTGAGAAATGAATAACAGTAAATTGTTTGCATACCTCGAAGTAGCCATGTTATTGTGGCTGCTGCAACTGTTGCTTCTTGACTTCCAACTCCAACACCCCTAAGTGAAGCCTGAGTAGCAAGTGTGCCTGATAGAGTGCTGGAAAACGCCTAGGAAAATAAAAGACACGTTTTGGATATGATATAGTACAGGTGCGTCTTGTGTCAGTAAAACATTGTATCACTGAAAACTTTGATAATTGTTTTATTTTCACAAGATATTTGGCTTGTGGGTTTTTCCACAACAACAATCTTGAAACAGCAGTAGGGTCAGTGGCAGATTTTGTTGTTGGGTCTAGAGCCTGTAATAAAGTTTATATAAATATATAACCCCAACCTGTACAGTGTCCCACAGCTGATACTGTAAATAGTCCTGGCTGACACTCTCAGGATATCCCTGTGGCAGGAAGACACTCTGAGAGAGAAGAGGCGAGATCAGATCATTATGTATCTGTCAAAGGGTTTATTTAAAATACTTTCTACTCTTTATTTTTAGTCACTCACTTTTGAACGCTCCAGACAGTGAATTTCCTGCCAGTTTGCTGTCGTCTTCATCTTTCTTTCTCTTCATCCTCCCATCCTTCAGAAGGTATTTCCAGGACTCTTGTGAGCCATAACGCTCCGTCGCTATCACCCCTTCACAGTCCTCCATCTCTGCTTTATTCGGATCAAAGCATGTACCAACAGAAATCAATAATGAAAGGAGCGGAGTCTTTTATTTTGAAAAAAAAAAACTGTTTTAGGACATTCGCATTGCACCATGTATTGTCATGGCTGTTTACTATATATTGTGTATTTACACAGTTTAATACGCTATGGATGAAAATTGAATGGGTTAAATTAGCAACGGCTTATATTTCCGAAATAATCGACCACATCACCAACCATATTATTCTTCCGTGTATCACAACGTCATCACGTACTTGCCCGTTTATGTAAATCTTACGTAGGGCCAATCACGGCAAGACATAAAGGGGAGGCGGTTAGTAGGCGTGATTGACTGATGCGCTGCGCAGACCGATCTGCGTATGACATCAGAGTATCTCGAGCGCTATTTGTCTACTTCATGTGGCTCTGCAAGAACTGACAAGCAGATGACATCACAGTACCGCGAGAGCAATTCGGCAGCAGACTTCTACGTATGATTCCTCGAATCGCTCTCGCGGTATTTTGATGTCAACAGCCTGTCAGTTCTTGCAGCGCCACATGAAGTCGAACAAGCCTATTGTAATTTTATTCTCATAATTGTTTAATTTCTGCGGTTAAGGCACTTTCACCATTGAATGTGTTTAACCCGTTTTAAACTTAAGTTCGCCATGTAGTTTATGCTGAATATGCAAAAGCATTTCATAGTGTATATTGTAATTCAGATTTGTATCAAAATGCCATGTGTCATTAATGCTTCTCGCCCACACATATATATATTTTTAATTTATTAGATTTGTAACTAATTTATTGTTGTGTAGCAATACATTTCTTACCTTGAAATTTTCTTTTCTTATAATTGAAAAAAAATCTTTAGTTTTGGATTTTTTTCTGACCTGAAATGTTACTGCATGTATGCGTGTCTGTGCATGCATTTTGAGAATTCTGAGGTTTTTAAAGGAAATGTAACATCTGTCAGTCAACTAGTGCCACACAGGGTGTGGTATTGTGTTGCATGCTTTCCAGTGCATGTTTTTTATCTACTGCTAAAACTTTAGTTAAAAGTCATGTAACTTCTTGTCAATTTTAAACAGACTGTAAACATAAAAACTTTTAAGCTGATTCAAACAAAGTGCATATCTGCATATTTAGACACATACCTGCACAGTGCACACTTCATTTTACACATGGAACATCACAGATGCAATAACATTTAACACTCAGGCTCTGTTTGAATTGTTATTTAAAATAAAACTATTTTAAAATATTTCTATAAACTAATTGACCAGCAACAGGAATATCAAATATGATACTTTGTCATAAAATATGATACAGTATAGATAATGCATTTTTCAAAGCAATTAAACAAACACAATCTCTTTGTTTACAGTACAGAGACTAAAGCCAAGGCGAGGTCAGCTATCATGTCAGGAACTTGAATCTTGAAGTTGTGTGACTATAAATAGGAGGAGTGCAAGTTGCACAGGAAATGTATAAAGAAGTTTCAGCTACAAAGTCTGTTTTAGCTTCTCATGGCTACAAGAGAAACAAGGTGTGGTAAACACTGATAAACGTCACTCAAGAATGTACTGAGTTCATAGTGGGAGAGAGTCATAGAAAGAGGGACCGGTGAGAAAATGAGGAGGTGTTTCTTTTCAGTGTGCCAGGTAGTGTTTCTCACCCACACATCTTTCTGCTCACACTTCTCAAAGAACTAAACTGGGACTGAACAGCTATCTTGGATATTTTGCAAATATATTTGATAAGAAGAGGAAGTATAAGATAGGAAGTTTGTTGCCACTTGTGACATCTATGTCACAGAACGTCTGAAGTTCTGTTTTTAATATAAACTGAAAGCAGCAGGAGACTAACAAGTCGAAGATCATCAGGTTTTCTTCGGAGTAAAAACATCCAAGCTTGGTTATTAAACAACTCTGGATTACTGTCTGACCTCGGAAATTCCACACTGTTCATCCGTTAACTCAAGTCTGGGCGAGTCTGTAAGTACTGAGAGAGTTTTAAACAATGACATTCTTCTGATGGCCATACATTGATATGTTGTGAAATACTGGAAAAATGTCACGGCTATTCTTATGATCATACTTAAAAACAAAAAAAGAGTGCTGGAAATCAGTTTTATCAGTTGACCCTGTTCAACATTTTTAATAGTATGTAATATCAGGTTATAAAGCTTGTTATGTGTTGGTAAACAGCCAAAAGCTGCATTGTGATGTTTTTTTTTTTAAACCACTTGCTCTATTGATGCCAGTTTCTCATAATATGACTCTTCTGTAGTCATACCTGTTTTTCAGGCACCAAAACAATATTTTTCATTTCCCCTATAAAGCTTTGAAAGGATTATTTTATCCAAAAGAAAATGTTTTCATATATAAAGGTATTTTCCGTCTTAATCTCGGTAGGCTATGTGTTTTGGATCTGTTTAAAAGAAATATGAAAAGTTCTTTCTATTCATATTAACATTGAAAGAAAAAAATCTGCCTGCAAAAACCTGCCCAGCTTGTTTAAATCACTGCTCTTTCATTCACAAGTGAAAGTATTATACCCGTTCAAAACTGAAGTAAGCCATGAGTAGTTTATGTTAAATATGCAAGAGCATTTAATAAGAATAATATTTGATCAAATATGTATTTGTATCGAAATGTGTCATTAAATCTATGTTTACATGAATTATTTGTTATTCTGAACAGAGATGTGTGATCCAGCTTGTAAAAACCAACTAATGGAGAAGGATAATGATATTTCAGACAAGCATGCTGATGCAACGACTGACCCACACACTGTCGTCTGCTGTGATGAACAACATAACATCTGCAGTGACCCGGACCATCGAAAGTTAGCCATATGCAGCATTATATGTGGACTATCATGCCTTGGCATTATGTCCCTTCTGTACTCTGTAAAGGTAAATGTTTTATCTCATTTTTGAGTGATCAACACACAATAATCATAATTAGTAACCTGTGTAAATTGACATATAGGAAAACGGAATTTAGGAAATTAGGAACATTAACTTTTAAAAAACACAAGTGCCTGGTTTTACAGACAAGGCTTAGCTAAAGTCACAACTAGGCCTTAGTTAAGATAATTAAGCATCTTTTATAAGCATGCCTTAGAAAACAAACATTACTGGTGTGTATCTTGAGACAAATCAATGGCACTGGCATATTTTGAGATCTGTCAGGACAAGTTATTTTTAGTTGAGACAGCTCAAATATTTGTTTCAGTCTAGGACTAGCCTTAAGCTTGTGTGTGAAACTGGGAAAACATAACACAACTTAATATCTTCATGCACAATATGAAAACTAACCTATAAATCAACTGTACCAGGAAATCTAACTCCTACTTTATTTTGTTTTATCCAGTCTCGAGAGACAAGAAAAACACTTCAAAATGAAGATCAGACACAAAGGAAACTGAAGGTCAAAGAATACTCAAAAAAAGCATTAATATGGGGAATAATCTCCATTATAGCATGGGTGGTTTTAATTATTATCCTTCCACTTCTGGTAGGATTAGGGTCCTATTTAGTGACCTTCATAGACTAAGACTCCGAAACCTTTAAACTAGATACTGTTAAAACCCGGAGCAACCAAAGTAAATGCATTATAAAATGTTAGATTTTTTTTAATAGACAGACTACACTATCGACTAATAAGTTGATCAGTATTGTGCAATGTTGACACTGCAATCATGAGAACAAATGCATGTGATAAAATTAAACAAATACATTCGTTTTCTGGAATTGTTACTGGCATTAGATGAAATAATCCTGAAATTTTACTGACAAGCTGTTTTTATTTATGTTCATAATGCAACATCAAAATGAAACATTAGGTCATTTACAGAGAGCTCCACAGTTTTGTACAAACCACTATTACAGATTGGTATATGGAACTAGTTACATTTTAACATTCTGCTTTTGTAAATATTTTGTACTGTTTTAATACCTTGTGCTTTGAATGTTTTGTACATTGCATTGTTTTGTCATAAAAAAGTGTTAACAATCAAAACACAATTGTTCCATTGTGATATTTTTACAAACGACTAACAAACATTACAATACAAAACAGCAAAATGTATTCCATCCAAAAAGAGGACCCAGACATCTATACATGTGAAACTATTTTATACACCAACCTTGTGTTTAAACACCACAAGCAGTATCATTAAAACATCAAAGGAGACCAAATGATGACTAAACGATTGGTCTATATTTACAGTACCTGAGTAAGATCACAGAATGCACTGAAACTTTGAATCCATTATGCTGTTAAATGAACAACACACAAAAAAACTCAGTGGCAAAATATCAATTTCAATGCTGCCACAGCAACTCTGTAAAGGCCTTTGTGCTATGACTTCTTTTATTATGAAAAACATTCAAACACACACACACAAACAACATAAGAGCGTATAATAAGGCATTCATTTCACCAAAGAAGAGTTTCATTTGGAATACACGGAGAGGGGGTGGTTTTTAAATGCATGTTCTGGCAAGAAGTCTTATTTTGAAATCACTTTGATGTGGTGAAATAATAGCGCTATTGCTTATTGTAATAATGTAAACAAGTGCTTATCCTTTGGAAGGTTATAAAACAAAACAGAACACAGCTGACTGTACACTGTTACCAATTCACATAGACAAATACAAATCAGACCACCCTACAAAAACAGAATTTAAACTGCTAATGAATTTCTAGTTTTAATGTTGCTTTAATGAATTTACAGTAAATTACAAAATGTCATGTTACAAAATGCATGAGAATCAAGCACATTGTTCGGTACAGACCAAACAAGATCTCTGCCTCAGCATGCAACCTGTTGGAGTGCCATCCAGGTGTCTAGTTCTTCAAGCTTGGAGCAAAGGAGTGAATCTAACTGCTGCAGAGTAAGCACATCGTCCGCTTTAGAAGACGCCCCTACACCTCTTCTGGTTCTGGAGATCGCGGAGTTCCCTCCTGCTTTTCTTTGGGCTCCACCCCCTGCCAGCCCAACAACCAGAGGCTTCTTGGGCTTTCTGGCAACACCCAGTTCAGGGAATTCAACAAAGCGCTTTACCTTTTTCGGACCTACGACAGCCTGAGAGCCATCTCGCCGGTTAAGAGGAACCTCAAAGATGGTTTCCAAACGTCTGAAAGTTAACAATAGCAGCTTAATTAACCAGATGTTAAAAAAAAATTTTGGTCCTTCATTCTGATTGGTTGAAATGTGTTCTAAACTGTGATAAAATACCCCGGTAACCCCACGCTTACATAGCTTAAGTATCACTGTGCCACTGTTGCTTCATACTGATTTGTGAAAAAACACCACAGTCTTTAATCATATTTTTTTTTAAATTGCACAATAAATTTCAATAAACATCCAGATCTTTCCCCACAATTGACGTGTTATCTAGTAAATTAAAGGAATAGTCTACTCATTTTCAATATTAAAATATGTTATTACCTTAACTAAGAATTGTTGATACATCCCTCTATCATCTGTGTGCGTGCACGTAAGCGCTGGAGCGCGCTGCGACGCTTCGATAGCATTTAGCTTAGCCCCATTCATTCAATGGTACCATTTAGAGATAAAGTTAGAAGTGACCAAACGTAATATCACTTTTGGGAGTACTTCGACTCGCCTGAAAAGTCCGCTCCCCTTCTCCCTCTCATAATGGGAGAGGGAGGGTGTTACTGCGCCGAGTCAAAGTACTCCCAAAAGTGCCATTACGCCATAAAATGTGGCTCCTCTTTTAAATCCGCTTAGAAAAGTGCTACGTTTTATTTTGTACCACCAAACTTGCTCGTATAACTACTCGTCTTAAATAGGAAAAACGTTGATGTGTTTGGTCACTTCTAACTTTATCTCTAAATGGTACCATTGAATGAATGGGGCCAAGCCAAATGCCATCGAAGCGTCGCAGCGCGCTCCAGCGCCCACGCGCACGCACACAGACGACAGAGGGATGCACCAACAATTCCCAGCCAAGGCAACAACACACTTCAATATTGAAAATGAGTAGACTATTCCTTTAAGAGAAAATGCTTCCCTGCCAATGACGAGTTTTTACAGAAATCCATATGTCCACTATTATCCACCTGGTGGCACTCTTACCCCACTTATAAAACACTTGAAGCATTCACTCAACAGTAAATACTCTGTGTATTAGCGATCTGGCCGATTATCGACATCAGTCATTTTAAAAGCAGATTTGACAATAAAGTAACGTAATTTTGAAATGCGCTATTTTGGCTCTGATGCAGCCAAGGATTAAGTGAGAGCCGTCTGAACACGGAACAGGGCACTCTAGTTTGTTGCCTACAGCAATGCCTGTCCACCGCCCATCTGATTTGTTGGGAGTCATAAGTTCAGCCAATCAGTGCAGGAGGCTAAAGACACCACCGAAAGCACTTGCTAACTGAAGCTGCTGTATATACAATGATTTCGCACTGCAAGCAAGTTAGACACTGCAAAACAAATAAGAGTTTAGCACGCATTTTGGGCAGCTGACCGAGCTGGGATTGCACGTCATTGTACAAGCACACACACACAGCCGCCTCTCAAGCTGCTTGCAACAAGTGACAGATCGAGTTATTTTTCACGACTTATTTATTACACATAAATGTTCAGATACACACACAGATGCTTATATCTTGGTGACATATATACTAAAGGAATAGGCTATTGAACCAACTATGTGTGCCTACAATATGGTATTAATGTTATAGTTTCATAAAAACATTTGCGGTCTTTTCAACAACGTACACAATGAAGCTATGAAGGCAATTCAATTATTCACACATATATCAATTCAAATTTAGTTAATCCATTGATGTGCAAGACGATTAACTGAATAGTTCTACATTTGTATGCAACAATTAAATCATCAGAAAATTATTAATTTATTTAATTCATTTTTTATGTTATTATTAACATGATTGTTATAATTAACACTTCTTCGAGTCAGGCACTGGCGGGAAAGAGTTAAGCATGATTCCAAACATATTTGATGCACACTTCAACAGTTAATGTATAAATTACATAAATGACCACAGTCTTTAATTATACTTTCATTGTGTCTTTGCTGCGTCTGTGTTGCTTGGGAACCGCTCTGTTGCCGCCACACTTGTTTCTGAGGAACAACTTTGTAAGGCGGAAGTTATATTTGTACTAAAATAGACATTTAATTGTATGCATCTTATTTGCTATGTTTTATTTTTTTAATAATATGCTATGCATATAAAGTAACAGTTTTATAAAAACAATAAGCCTCGTGAAGCAGTGGTGTTTTATAACAGCTCACAAGTTTTTAACAACGCCCCTTAGCTGTTATAAAAAGGCACTGTAACGCACTGCTTCTCGGGATTATTGCTTTAATCTACGTCAAAATGCAAACTCAAGTTTAAAATATTCCTGTTTCTGCATTTTCCACTGCACAATATGAAGAGTTTCATTGCAAAACGAGATAACCACCGTTTTGTTAATTGTTCAGAAATCGCGTTTTTTGGTTCTGCATTCCAATTCAACCTCAGTTGGTTTGTTTTGATTTAAACCTTCATAACTTAAAAAATACAGCCAAGTAGCACAATAAAACAAAATAATAACATGATAACATAATAATAAACATGTTTTGGCAAAAATTTAAAAAAATGGATTTATCTCGTTTTGCAACGAAACTCTTCATATGTTTGTCTGCTGCTCTCTGTGTTAGTGCTGTTTATAATCTCAAGGCTGTCTAAGATGCATTGTGGTTGATTGTATCACAAGTGGATGATGCTAAATACAGGTGTGAATGGGGTGTAAAAAGCTTGTCTACATTCGACCACATTCAGAGATAGCCGAAAACTGGGTTGCTTTTGTGGTGTTCATGTGGTCGAATGTGTTTGACGAGCCACAAAAGACTGCCTGCTCTTCGCCTTTTGATTTTCTGTGTAATTTACCAAGCAATATATTTTACCTTGACCCTGACTTCTAGCAGAAACCCACAGGGTTCGGCGCCATCTTTAGGCTGTCATTGATAAAACTAAAGCAGCTGCTGTCAGTTTCTTTCACTTTTGTTTCATTTTGTACAAAACATTGTGCAGCATGTTTACTAACAACAAGCAGCGGTACTCTCACATAATATATGTGGGCATCAGTTCAAACACGTCAACGTTATAATAACTCGACCATTGACCCTCCCCTCAAAGTAATCAGGACCGAAGCAGACAAAAGAGAACGATTAAAACACCAGGTGTAAATGAACATGCGTCGTTCTTGTGCACTTGTGATCCGATAGACCAAAGTGCATTCTAATAAAAGGTATAAACAAGGCCATAGGTGTAATTCAGCAGTATGCAGAACATTACTTACCCATCAGGGGGTTTGCTGAAGTTTTTGTTGGTGTAGATTTCCTCCAAGCTGAAATCCTTCTTCTTTATTCTGGCAAAGCACAAAACATGTTTATTTGATGTAATAATTAAATGCAAACACAGCACAAGAGAAATAAGAATGAATGACCAAGCAGTCCATCTATACATTAAGGATACATACCTGATGGCTTTAGGAAGGCCCATAGGTGTTAAATTATTCTGAGGTTTTGGAAGCTTTTTACAGATACGAATAGAAGACACCTTTCCTCGCTGGCCATCCTTGCTGTCTGTCTGTTTAGACAGAGAGATGCAATAAGTATATACAGTACTGTGCAAAGGTCTTAGGCCTCCATGCCAGAATTAGATTTGTTGTTTTTGCAATGTTATAGTGATTTTATATAATTGTTTCTCAGTCTCTTTCAAATACATCCAGAAAATACTGGAAATGTGTATATAGTATTAAAAACGGTATAAAAATGTAAACTGATGTGTCAAGTTTTTAGGGTAAACTCCCCTTCCACTTAAAGGGAAACTTCACCCATTTGCATTAAGCTTTGTATCTTTAGAACCCCAGTCATGTTTTTGAATGGTCGTGCATCATTCCCTCAGTTTCTCCTGAGACAGGAGAAATACTCATTTCAGTGAGGCACTTCCTTCTTTCAATGATGTAAAAATCGTAATTTTGTGTCATTGAAAGAAGGAAGTCCTGTATCTTTGTCGAGGGTGAAAGACTACAGACACTCATTTCTCATTTTTCCAAGGTGGGGGCTATGGGTGGGACCCACACACGCTAAAGACCTATTACAGATCAGTTGGTGGGACTTACGAAAATATATGAACACAGATGGAAAAAAACAATCAGCTGCCATCTTTATGCTAAGCTAAGCTAAACAGACGTTGTGGAGCGAGCCAGACTTCGTGTTACAATAACAATGGAAGTTAATCAATATTATATGGAAGAGGGTGATTTCGCAAGAGTGATGCGCTAATCCGCTGTTCATTGCACCTTTATGAGCCAGGAACAGAAGTCGAGGAGTAGGCCGGAGCCTCGGCCTCTGCTGCGTAGAGAAGCTTGGACAGACTACTAGAGGTCGACCGATATGGCTTTTTCTCTGGCCGATATTAAGAAATCAGGGCAGCCACTGGCCGATATGTTTGGCCGATTTTCTATATGTACATAATAATCAAAATGTTCTCATCTTTTGCAGATATTTTAAATGTAAAAATGTCACTATTTAAGTCAAAAGTTTAAAAAAATTATGACTGGTCTTTCTGAAGAGTTTTACAACCTCTTCTGCACCATGCATTTATCAGACACAGATATTACCTGACACTCTGCTGTCATCATCTTTGATCAGTTTTTTACCATGGCTTTTATTGCTTTGTGGATAAAATCCTTATTTGGTAGACCTGATAAATTATTTATTCATCATAAAGTTAACATAGTTAATGTCTATGTTTTTTGGTTGAGACTGTTATTTAGGGCAAATCTTTCTAAACACATTTACATTCTCATTTCTGAAGCGCTATAAGTGACTGATTGTGCTGACAGTGACGTCTTGTGAGTTTAGTGTTGGGACAGATCTGTTGTTTCAACCGTTCATTCAAACGAATCCGTTCAAAGGAATCAGTTCGCGAATCGGACGTGCTGTGTTCTAATCCAGGCTGAGCAGCGCAAAACTGTAAACAAAGTGTTACTGTAACAACACGTAAAACATTTCCTCGGTGGATATGATTTGGTCTTCCGACCTTTTGCCATCGAGTCCGTTTTGTTTTGAGTAATAAAAGCAGGGAGACAGTTTAAAGACAGAAAGCGTGCGCGCGCGGCTCTTCTCTCTCTGTCAAGCAAACAAAAATCATCATCATCACTCATTAATCACACGAAATGAGCCTAATCTTTGCACGAACAGTGCACCGCGAGACATAAGCCCGTCGCGCTGTTGTACTGTCTGCTTAATTTGCGCGATCCCGCCTTCGTTTACTAAAGCTGTTTGTGAACAAGGCACGGCTGCACACACACGGAACGGGAGCGATCTGCTTGCAACAAGAGGCAGCGTCACGAGTTCTACAACAACGCTTAGGTGCCCGCAGATGCGCCTGCCTATTAATCGGCCTAATTTTGCAGCAAAATCGGCCAAAGCCGATTTTTTTTTAATATGCCAAAAATCGGCCAATTAATCAGCCGGCCGATAAATCGGTCGACCTCTACAGACTACTGCCTGTACTCTCGCTGTCTGCTTGCTTTATAACATTTCTGCATCAGGATATGGAGGTTTGTTTGGTGAATGTTTCCAGGCAAGAGAGCAACTTTGCGCACGTTTGGTCATGTTTATTTCACAGACGTGTTTCGGCTTACGAGCAGACGCGCTGCGGAGTATATGAGCTTGGACGGACTCTCGCTGTGTGCTTTCGGTTTAACATTTCTCCATCAGATAAGGATATAAACGTTTGTTTTGTGACTGTTTCGGGGCACTTTGTGCGTGCTTATTTCAAAGACGTGTTTCGGCTTACGAGCAGACGCGCTGCGGAGTATATGAGCTTGGACGGACTCTCGCTGTGTGCTTTCGGTTTAACATTTCTCCATCAGATAAGGATATAAACGTTTGTTTTGTGACTGTTTCGGGGCACTTTGTGCGTGCTTATTTCAAAGACGTGTTTCGGCTTACGAGCACAAGCTCCAAGAGCTGAGGCAGCGCGTCTGTGGAGATATTGTGCAGGGGACGCGTTTGTGTGGAGGATGCAGGAATAATCGGACGTCTGACTAAAGTGAGTGTTTCTATTTTCTTTGTTATACTATGGCATTTATGTACACAATAGGATATCTGAGCGGTGTTTTATATGTTTATATTGTGAGAGCAGTGAGGCCGATATAACACAGATGTAATTACAGTAAACAAGACAAAAAGAAAATTCGTAAAACTAAATAAACATTTAAAATGCATACCCTTTTTTAAGTACTTGAAAAGACATTTGTACTGCGGATCTGAAACCGCACGTTACTGTTTGAAAAAGACTTTGCTACAAACCAGACCAGAGTGTTATTGTGTGTACCACAATGTATCATCACGTTTAAAAGTAAATCATGATTGGTGTCTGTCAGACACAGGGGTGGTGGCTATTTTCTTTGTTTTACTAACGTGGCATTTATGTACACAATATCATATCTGAGCCGTGTTCCGATTAATGGGAGTGGCTTGCAGAGCTGTGCATTATGGTGCATAGTGGGAGTTGTAGTTTTTCATACAAATGTGCTCTAAAGTCACAAATAGCCACAAAATTCTAAATTTATGTTACATTTTGACTACAAATATGACCCACTTTCCATAAAGAATAATGTTCCTATCGGTGAAATGGCCCTTTAACTCAACACTTAACAGTTTTTTCAACGGAGTATCAAAGGACTATAAACGATCCCAAACGAGGCATAAGAGTCGAAACGATTGTCATTTTTTACAAGAAAAAAAAATGCTCTTTTAAACCACAACTTTACGTCTAGGTCGGTCCAGCGCGACCTAACGTAAATGCGTAGTGACGTAGGGAGGTCACGTGTTATACATATAAAACGCAATTTTTCGGAGCATTTTAAACAATAAACTGACACAAAGATATTAATTAGTATCATTCCACATACAACAACATCGGAACGGTCCTCTTTCAAGACACTTGTAAGCACTGGGGAGGAGTTTCGCGTTCGTCCTCTGTGACCTCTTGACGTCATGGCGTATTGCGTGAGGTCACGCTGACGCTTTCAGGGCCGGATCTAGACAAAAAATTGTGGTTTAAAAGTGTATATTTGTTATTTTTATTGTCAAAAATGACAATCGGTTCGCTAGATAAGACCCTTATGCCTCGTTTGGGATCATTTATAGTCCTTTGAAACTTCGTTGAAGTGTTGAGTTAAGTATTAATTGTTGGTGTCTATTAAAGTCCATTAAAATGAGACAAATCCTGCAATGTTTTCCTCAAAAAACATAATTTCTTCTCGACGGAACAAAGAAAGACATCAACATTTTGGATGACATGGTGGTGAGTAAATTATCTGGATTTTTCTTTTAAGAAAATGGACTATTCCTTTAAGACGATTAACAAACTAGAAGAAAGATTTACTGGAAGTGTAAACAAGTCTAGTACCTTGATTTCAGAGTCTGAAAATGCTTTATCTTCTGAAATGGATGAAGAGAGCTTAAGACCGAAGGCCTTTTCTTCATCCATGGATTCCTGACACTCCATTTGTAGAGTCCCATGCTCTTCATCTGAAGAACTTGAAAATGCACTTGAGGATGAAGAAAGTAGGATTTAATTTACTGATCTGCACTTTTAACCTAGTTTAAAACCTAGTCATTATACAACATGCTTTGGGTAAGATAAGCAAATAAACTTCTTGACGGAGGCTGGAATCAGATAATTTACCTGCAGAGTGATGACACAGAGGCAGAAGGTATCTCAGGACTGGGAGTGACAACAGTGGAAGTTAAAGGACTGGAGAATGTGGGAGTGGATGCAAAGGAAGATCTGCACAAGGATGGTGTTGAGGAAGTGGAGCTAAAAGAGGTGGCATCTAAACGAGCACTTCCATTGGCGATGTCACTATCATGACCTCGCCCTAGGCTTGAGTTTTTAGACAAGAATGCTAAAGGACTGGACAAAAAACATGAGGCATGTGCTGTGAGAGAGTTGGAGGGAGAATAAGAGGCGGCGGGGGATAACGGTGCGGAGGGGCATAACGAGTGGGAAGGGCCACCCCTACTAGCAGGGTAAACCTCCTTACGAAGACATAGGGGGGCAATTTCACGCTCAATCTCCACACTACAGACAGTGTGCCGGCGTAGGCGCTTGGACGGAGAGTGAAGGTGGATGGGAAGTGTTTTTTTGGTGGGTGAGGTGGAACCTCTGTCATGCGTATGGGACAGGGGAACGTGACAGTCACTGAATAACAGGGAGGGGATTTCAGGGCAGGAGTAGCTGCGCAGGAGGCGGTTGGAGCCGCTACCTGACAATGACAATACTGGAATGGCTTCAACGTTTTGTGGGATCTCTGCCTTGTCTTTGCCTCCTTCATTTTTTTCAGCTTGTTTTCTTTTTTGTCTGTTTAAAATCTTTGTCGTTCTGCTTCGTTTTCTTTCTCTGTCAGACTGAAGTGAAACTCTGGAATCGGCTGAAATAATAGATTTATTTTGAAGCGCTGTTTTTCTTGAAGGTCCACTAGGTCCTGCTGGATCAGCTACTGAAATTGCACTATAATCTTTAAATGTACGTCTGGTTGGACGAAGAATCTTCTTCTGCAAAGATGGATCATCCGCATTTTTAAAAACATGCTGTCTTGTCTTTCGTATTTTTGTCTTCTCAGCCTCGTTTGTCTGCACCGAGTCTTTTAAGTCTGGCGATTGTGACAGTCTTGAAATTTCACAATTACAATCATTCATGATGTTGGTATTGCTGTCAGTTAAGACATGTCTTGTAGCATCCTCTGTTGAATCAGCGCATTCACTTTTATTGCTGGAGGCCTGTAACATCCTACATTTCTGATTTTTTCTAGTCTGAAAATGTTTTCTTTTCCCTTGAATTTCTGTGGACTCACAAGACTCGGAGGTCACAGATTGTCTTATGTCAACATCTGTAGTATTGCTGGTATCGAGGCGAATATTTGAATCTTGAAGCTTTTGTGAGGTAGAAAATCCTTTCCTCTTTTTCCTGACCTGAACACAAATTATATCCTCCTGATTCTCTTCTAAAGTGATGCTGCTCTCCTTGACTTTTTTATTCTTTGCCCGTCTCAGGCCTCCCTCTTCAGCTTTCCACAAATCGCATTTCGGACTTGCTCGAGTGTCTTTTTTTGTCTCTGTTCTAAGTGCTCCTCTACTTCTCTTTGACCTTACATTTCCAACCAAAGTGCTCTTTGTAGGGTCTGATACTTCAACGGAGTGGTATGTCTGGACGTTAACACTTACAGACTGTGATTTCTTCATACCATCCACTGGTCCCCTACCAAAAGTTGCCAATTTAGTTGAGGTGGACCCACCAGTTTCCGATACAGGTTTAAACAACTTTCTAGGACTTTTCCTTGTGGCTTGTGAATAAGACTCTTCAATGTAGTATCTCTTTGTGTCTTCATCTTTCAAATGATAATCAGTAGCACTAGAAATCTCAGGGTTGTTCGAGAAAGTTTTTTCTGTTCTATCTGCAAGTACAGCGTTGGACTCGCTACCATATTTGCAGCCCACCTCGCTACTAGGTGTACTTGACAGCCGTTGTATCACAACAGTAGCATCTTGAAAAGACCATTGCATGGCATTTGTAGAATTCAGAGGTTTGTCTGAGGACGGTTTTAATCCAGACCTGAGATAAGGACTTTGTGGTGTACAAGGACGGGTATGACAATTTTTATCTTGAAGGATGACTTGTGGGTGAAGAGATGGACGGTGTATCTGATTATCTTTGGGCGTTACCTGTGCATTATCATAAACTTCATTATGTTCCAATACTGGTTCCTGGTTGCTACTTGAAAAGGTATCAAAATTCAGTCTTTGTGCAACTCTGTGCCGTTTCGGAAGAGTGTTACACTGCACTTTTTCTGTTGAGGGTCTTTTAGACAACAATTCAATCTTACATTCACCATTTGTCACGTCTCCTTCCTCAGTCTGGATTGAACTTTCCATGTTTGACTCAATTGCGAGCTTTTCATGCTGATCAGGAAGCACAATGGAGGACAGCGGCTCAGCTTGCTTAAAGAGCCGGACAGGGCTCATGACGATCTCGGTAAAGCTAGCCATTTTGGATTTGAATGATTGCAGAAATGGACCAATCTCCCATCTTTTGACTGGGGAAGGGCTGTCTGGGGATTCCCTTTCTGTTAACTGCTGGTGATGGGAAAGGTCCTTTGTGGAGCTGCCACCTGCTAACTGTGGGGTCTCGCATGATGATACCATTTGACCTTTTCCAACATTATCTCTAAACAAAACAAGAAAGAACTGATTATTAAAAAGACCCACAATATATGGTAAAACCAAGTGATATTTAAAGCATGTATGCTGTTGATTGAAGGCTACAGAGCCTTATTAATGTCTCACTAGCCAGGCATGCATAACTCACATTGAATATTGCTCCATCTCTGCTTCAACGCCAACACTTGTCTGCAAATCCAAAATAAAAGGGAGTTAGTCCAAAAATAACATTGAAACTATATGAAAAGTTATAGCAGGAGGGGAGCAATCCATAAAGCACATCTAATACTGTCTACAAACACAACAATGCATCTTCTACAGTCTTTACACAGCCTGACATTAGGAGGGCACAACATGACATTGGGTTTCATGCTTCTCTTTCGATCTAATGTTTTGTATTTACATTTTTTATGAATCACTTACAAAGGTGTGTCACCATCATGTTCACTGTATCTCCCTTCACTCTCAAATGATTCTACTAACAGCAACACCTTTTAAGCAATGACTCAGCTGTCTTGGTAGGCACTAAGGTGTAGGCTGTGAGTTACCTATATAACTAGCAATAACTTGCTTGTTACTGTAAAGTTGTGGGTCTGGATAAAGAAGTCAATTAGTAGTGTTGAAAGACTGCACACAGAGACAATGAGACATACCATGCTGTGTCACTCTCTCTTGTAGGGAGATGAGCTCAAGTGTTGAGGTTGTGGTGGCTGAGCCTCATTGTTGTGTCTATGCAGCTTTCAAGTCTCCTTCCTGATCCCAAGTCACAGCTGTTGAATTAAACAGAGCACTGGCTATTGACATTGACATTATGATACACTTATCATCATTCAAAACTGTATTAAATACAGTAAGGGGGCATGCACACCAAAGCTTTTACGCCCGCAACAGGTGTTTATGTTTTCAATTGTTTCCAATGGAAGCAGCTGGCGCTTTTTTCCCGTGTATAATGTACTGAGAGTTGAAAAATATTCAACTTTGAGTGAAAAGCTCAGCTAGTCAATGTCAGTTTTCACACGGCCATCCAATCACAGTGGAGAAGGGGCAGGACAAATATCACAACAACCAACCGGCGCATCGCACAACGACTGATAAACAAAGCAGAAGTATCACAGCAACCAAAGTGCTCAGCTGAAGAAAGCTGGCGCTCAGCTGAAAAAACTGCTGGCATTCTGCGTCCTCTAGGCGTTTCAGCAGCGTTTAAATGCTTTGGTGTGCACTAGGGATGCAGCGATTAACCGGTTTCACTATTAACCGCGCTTTAAAATGTCACGGTTAAGTAACCGTAAAGCCTCCGCTACACCGCGTTTTTTTGTTTCACGCACGCACACACAAACCAGATCCACGAACCACCAAGAGGCGCGTGCGGCATGCGACATGCTCGTTAGCGCACAGTATGACAAAGCTCCGCGTTCAAAAGAATATGTGCACGTGACATGTCTCTTGGTTGTTCGTGCATCTGGTGTGTGTCAGATGCACTGTGTGTGTGTGTGTGTGTGTGTGTGTGTGTGCGTGCCTGCCTGCACGGGTGCGTGAAAGAGCCACACTCCAATCGGTCTGTGCAGCATTGAAAGCCTCCTCCTCGCGGATCAAATCCGGGCGGGGCTCCTGGTGGTCTGACTGCATTTAATAACGTTGAATTATTTTAACGCGTTAATGATTTATGAATTAATAGCATGAGTTAACACGTTAATGCTGTCAGTCTAAAATGACTCGCAGAACCCAGTCCAGGATGACCCTGTGTTATTATTCGTTTTGAGAGGCTCTTATCATTTTTACTAATACTTCAAACAAATCAAAATAATATACATTTAGTTTTATAATATATTTATAATATATTATAATATATATTCAGTCCAAATATAAAATTACATTTATTAAAAAGATCATTAAAATGAATAGCCTACAGGTTTCAAAAGGCACCTATACTGTTTAAGTCAAAGCCTGCTAGGTTATTATTATTATCATTTGTCCAAGAATTACAGAAAAAACTGAAAATACATAAGAATTTAGCAATTGTTAAAAAATTTATTCATGTGATTTTTACATTAATGTTGTAAAATAAATGAGTCCATAATAACCGTAATAACCGTACAACCGTGATTATTTATCAGACTATAACCGTACCATCAAAATCTATAATCGTTGCATCCCTAGTGTGCACACCCCCTAAGGCAATATATGCTTACTATAGACTGTTTCAGCAGCAACAACACAAACAAACAGCTTTTGTGGCCCAAACGTAATCTTTACACATCGGTGATCTATGCTCACCGTCTACCCTGGTCTTTATGAAAAAAGTTTTTGTCCCAAGGGTCAGTTTAGCCACTAGCCAGACCGATAAACAACCATAGACCCGAAGTTAACCTTAGGCCACTTGTGTAACTGTGCGTGCGTCAAACGAAACAATCTATAATACTAAAGAATAAACTATACATATAGCTTGAAATAATCTGTATTGTTAACGTAAAATATCTGTAAACGTACTTGCAACAAGGTACACAACAACTCATGCAGAAACATAAGGACACTTGTGTACAAGATTGGCTGACTGACTGAAATTTTCTCTGACTCTCAGGATGAACCGTAAGCAGCACAATAAAGATAATTTATGCAAGCGGATAATTTATGCAAGCATCAGATTATGTAAAGTGACCAGACCATGTTTGGATCTAAAATAAAAGATTAATGTAGGCCTAACAATATACTTTAAAACCTGCCCTTGAATATATATATATTCAATATATTCAAGTCTACAAATTGAACAGGTTTAGGTTGAATAAAGCATTAGAGACAGAAAATTCTGTCAGACCTATTAGCTGTATTATAAAACACTAAAAATAGTTTATAAGGTAACTCTTTTTTAAACATCAAAGGTATCTGTACTCCCCTTTATTATATAATGATGATTGACCTTCTAAACTGTACATATTATACAATACAGCTTTAACAATACAACCCTATAATCATGATTTTAGCCAAATTTGGTCTCGGTTTAGTCGACAAGTAGATTGCATTTAATTTTTAACTATTCACACAAACTGTAATGTTGACTGATAATTTTCATTTTTAATAATGGAAACAGATTTATCAATAACAAACCAACATTTGTAAGCCCATAATGTCAGACATCCAAATTTAAGATAAAGGCTGCAAACCATTACAAACGATTTTGTTTTTTCTAAATGTCATAATCATTTCGTTTTATCGGTACTTTTAAATAAAGTTTAAACACGTGAGTAAACACATTTTTTTATATAAATTAAATGGTTCACGATCTATGATAAGGGGCCGCGTAACGGATGAATGTTTGAATGCTTCCGTCACCTGCCGTGTCACTCATCAATCTCCACATGAACACTTATAAAACAAACAACAAATCAAACAAACCTAGCGCGCAGAAACAATGTGATAAAAATAATTTCATTTTGATATTAAACAAACATCAATAGTGAAAGCACAGAAACTCACAAGTAACTAACAGTTAACGTTAGTTGCTTGACTAACGTTAGGTTCGCGTGAAAATAAATATATATTTTACGCTCCACAAACTATCATACATGTCTACGCTGTGTATACAGTTTTAATACTGTCCGTGGAAAACTCAGTACTTTTCTAGAAGTATTTATTTTAACTCTTAAATGTATTCTCATAGCTTCAGTGTAGTAGTTAGCCGTGCGGCTAACCGACATCAATTTATGCTCTGCCGATAAAAACATCAGACAGCAGACGCATTTTTAGAAATAGAGTTATGCAAAAAAATATATACAATCAAAACCAAATAAATTCCGACCCAAATTCCCACCAAAAGAATGTATTCAGTATGTAGAAAGAAGAATTTCGGCTCCTCAGTAACTACGTTAACCGCTCCACAACAGATGCAAGTTTCCAGACATCATTGTGGCTCTGTGTACGTCGTCGACGTAAATTTTAGCTACGCTGCTATCTACGCATAAACCCGTCAAATCTATTACATTTAAAAGAGCAACTATCTCGTATGTCAAAGAGACATAAGTGTGATTTGTGAAAGCACAGTGTATACAAACCTAAAAACGTTTTCACTGAAGCGTGCGTCGAGGACGTATAGACATCTTTAGGCGTTGTTTCTAAATCATCATACAAGTCGATGTTGGTGTGACATTTTCATGCCGAACGGCGCCCAGGTTTCACCATTGCCCTACACTCAGACGATTCAGACCAATCATTCGCTACGAGTGTGTTCCCGGTAGGTCTAACAGCCAATCACAACATCGAATAGTGCGACAATGGCCCGCCCCTAGAGTGCCAACTCCCCAATGGGGCTTCAGGAGGGAGAACCTTAACCAATAGCGATGCCACAAACATTTGCCTTTGTCCTCAACGTGAACTTAACGTTTATTATTTATCATTATGCAGAGCCCCTCCTACGGTTTGCAGACTGGCTCTGTGAGTTGCAAAACAGTAACTAGATACTTTCTGGTTTAAAATAAATGTATATTAGTCAGTAAAGTTTTAAACATAAGCTTGGACCCAGCCAAAAAAGTCTTTATTTTAAAACACATTATGTATCAAACACAAGTGTACAAACTAGTGGATGTGTGTACACAAGTCAAATACACATTAGTAAACAACAATTCAGGGAAGCCCACTCCAAAAGGACATAAGAAATAAAACTGATCTGATTTTCATGATAACGTGATTCAAATGCAGATCATATGTAAAGATCAAAGTCTATTCTCCTCGAGTTGTAGAATTGGGCACCTTCCTGGTCAATCCTTCTACAGTACACTCCATCACTGAAGTAGCCCTCATCCACCCAGTTCTGAAATGAGAGACAAAACCTAAGCGTTAATTCCTAATTCGCTTGAAGTACAATAGTGTTGATATAGATATTTTCAAACCTCTATGGCATCAAGTTAACATAAAATAAGGTGACCAGATTCTTAAAATGAAAATACAACTAAAATCTCATTTGTTTTATCTATGAATTAAAAATGGGAACAAACCCATTTTTAAATGTTTTTGTCTTTTTATTGTTGTGGGTTCACAAATATAAAAAAACTCTTAAATCAAGATGCAAATTCACCTAAGAAAAAAAATATAACTTTAAGACAAAAATATAAAATTTAAGAGAATTTGTGCTTAAAACAAGCAAAAAAGAAATCTGCCAATGGGTAAGAAATTTTTTCTTGAATTAAGTGTTGGCAGATATTTTTTGCTTGTTTTTTTATGTCATGTTTTCTTATGTCATTTTGCTCATCAAGAAAATGCATCTTGATTTGAGAATTTTTTGATATTTTACTAAAAACAAGAAAAAAATACTAAGTAAAAAAGCCATTTTTTTGCAGTGTTTCTAATTCAATTATTGAACAATTTCTGTAGCCTAAATCTATAAATTTTTTCTTTTATACAATGCACAGATTTGACATACCTCATCAAATTTACTTTAAAAGTACTAATTTCATAGCATTGTAAACGTAAAGAACAGAAGGGATTATAACAAATGCACAGTACTATGCTGTACCATTAGTTCACTTCATTGGTTTATTACTTTAATTTAACATGTGTAGTTACTTTAGTACCTTAACCCTGATAACTTTGACTGTTTTCATATGTTATGATAACTTAATTGATGATAACTAACTTGATGACGCTTTCTCATGTCTCGTAGTAATTTCTTGTTCGCTAAAGCAGTGACGTGCGATCAAGTAGTAAGTGTAGCTTGCGACCCCCTCTGCTGGTGAAAATAATCATTACATGATTGCTCGGGTCTGGTACTCCAAAGGCTAATGATCAGGTTTTTCAGTGTATTTGCAGGTTGTTTTGGAAATGCTGTAAAACGGGGATATTTCCGGGGACAGCTCCAGTCGGGGACAGAACACCAAAAAAAAACGGTACTGTTCCCGGAAAGTGGGAACGTCTGGTCACCTTAACATAAAACCACAGAGCCACTCACTGTGTCCAAAATCGCATAGTCTGATAGTATATACTGAATTAGATGAAGTACCTACTGCTTTATTGTTAATAAAGTACATTCGATAAAATATGTGTCCGTGCAGCATGAATACATTTCGGACATACTGTATCGGCCATGTTTTCATTGTCATGTTTTTGACCTATGACTTAATCAGAACAACCGCAACATTTACGTATACGTTGTTTTATAAGGAACACATTTCCAAATCACTTAAAGAGCCAAGTCGGTTCATAGATTTCTGGGATTTTTGTTAAATTCTCTTTTAAAAATTGAGTGGCTCCCCAGCTCGCATAGCTCAAAGTATTAGGTCATCCGGGTACTTGTATCCTACTGTTGTTTTTTGAATACTATAAATTAAATACTATTCACTTCGCATACTGATTTTCGCCTACTATATAATATATAAGTAGGCGATTTTGGACGCATCAACTGTTTACATATTTGGAAGACAAGAACCTACAAATGGCTTACAATTTACAACTCTGCACATTAAAGGGACAATAATTAGGATTTACCCCCATCTAGTGGTGAAGTTGTATTTTGCATTCAAACGAATAGTGCTCTCTGGCGCCTCACTTTTCCAAATGCATGTTGCAACTACAGTAGCTGTTATGTAATCACTGATCTCCTTGTACATTTCAGTTGGTTCACATGTTTTGAACTAAAAGGCGTTGTGAAAACGTGTTGTGGTAGGCTAGTGCTTTTTGTCCCTCTCTGCCATTATAGTTTTTCAATATGGCAGAACGACATGGAAGCCTTCTTGTACTTACCTGTTCAATGTAAATAAAGAGAAGAAAATCTAAGCTTACAAAGAAAAGTCAGATCATTGGCAGATGTCATTTGACACCAATGAGGACATATTTATGAATAAAGACATTGATTTTAATTAATAAAATACTTAAAGAACTACACATTGTCCCTTTAAATTTGAAAAACGCAAAGCATTTACAGAAAAGAACACCTTTGTAAAATAATATTTTAATTTGCTTTGTAACAAAGGTCCTATAGTTTCTTACCTGCATCTGTTGACTGCTGAAGGGCCCATAGAGCTCAGAATTTTCCTTGGTGTCCCATTTGTACTCCCACATGACCTCATCGCTCACTGAAAAACAAACAGAACTATTATAGACACATTGTATATAATCAAATATGTGATATTTCAGAGAGGATATCATAATAATTCAAACTTTGTTCACAATTATTAGTTTCACTGATGTTAAAGTACAATTAATTTGTTTAAAACTGGCCTCATTACATGCTGGACAAATCACCATACACTGTCACTATGCTGTTTATTATTAGATTCACGTAAACACGGATCAGATATGAGTCACGTCTTAAGTAAACGTAAACATTCAGGACAAAAATTGAATATAGTCAAAAGCAGTGTTAACGTAGCCCAAATGGGGAACAAAAATTTGGGGATATGACACATCTAATCAATTTTTCTTTATATCTTCTTGTCGAGCGCCAGAAGTTATTTTTATGTAGGCTATATGGGTTAACGCGTTCATTTCCAATAAAGAAGGAATAGATAATTTTCACCCACGTCGACTCCGCCTCGCACCACGCCCTCAGCTATGATAGGACACTGACCAAGTCTACGGGGCGGTTTCCCGGACAGGGTTTAGATAAACCCAGGACTTATATTAAGAGATTAAAGTAGTTCTTACAAAAATACCTTACAAAAAAAAAGGTGTACATCTTGAGACCAAAAAATGCCACTGATATATGTTAAAATCAAACTTGAATTTTAGTCTGGGACTAAGATAAGTCCTGTATGGGAAACCACCCAATAAGGTTCATTTGAAATGAATATATCTAACTGCAGGACCACTAAAAAAAACATCAGATAATTCTTACCTCCGCTGTTGTCTTTATCCTCCTCGCTTTTTTCTATAGGATGCTTTTCATTGAATTTATCAGCGAACATGTCTAGCTCATCCTCTTCTTCTTCACTGTCATCTCGTGTCTTAGCTTCCGTATTTTTATTCATGCCTTTCAGCTTGTATGCCAGTTTTTCATAGGTTTGCTGATAAATTTCAAACTCCCCAGCCCCCACCAGTCTATCTGCTATTGCTGTCAGCTTGTCCAATTTATCCGCATCTCTGTTTGGAGTTTCATCTTTCTTCTCCTCTCCTTCTTTCAGCTTTCCTTTTTTCTTTTGTCCTCCAAGACCCCCAAGTCTCCGAAGAGCAGCGGCCACTGTTTCTCCAGGTGACATGAGCTCAATAATGGCTTCTGTGAGTTGATAAAGACTGTATGTAGCCAGAGGGTCTTCTGCTGGTTCTTTCTCCTCTTCTTCCTCATCCGTGTCACTGTCTTTCTGTTGCTTCTCCCGCTGTATCTCCTCCTCTGCTTCGTCTTCATCACCAGCTCTTCTCTTCCGTTTGGCTGCAAGACCTTTCTTTTTCTTTTTTATTGGCTGTTCTTTAATCTTCACCTGTGTAAAAGAAGGGTAATCAAGCAACATCATTTGCTTATTGTTACTTAAAGCGATAGTTCACCTTAAAATGAATTTTTTTCTGTTTATCAGCTTACCCCCATCCAAGATGTAGGTGACTTTGTTTCTTCAGTATTTCTATGATTTTTTACCTCTAATACACCACTAATGTCCAACAGCAATGAGCGTGTGCAATGAGTAGGTGGCGGTCTGCACCTGATAGTCATGATTGCAATCTACTATAAAACTTAAATGAAGAAGAAGATGTGCATGCACTCATTGCCGTTGGACATAATAGTGTATTAGAGAAAATCGTTTCATGTCTCAGGACATCAGTGTGTCATCACGAGCGCAAGGTTTCATTTAGATTTGTCTGTGCATGGTTTTTACTCTCACAGATTTTGCTACCATTGACATGCACTATACGACTGACAGACTGAAATGGTGTGTGTTCTACTGAAGAAACAAAGTCGCCTACATCTTGGATGCCCTGGGGGTAGTAAGCTGATAAACATAAACATTTCATTTTAAGGTATATTAAGGTAAACTGTCGCTTTAACTTTCAATTTCAAGGTGCAGTGTGCTCTACAGAGCGCATTTCTTCACCATGTTGTCTTATGCTGTGTTCACACCAGCCGCGGTAGAGGCGTCAAGCACGAGTGATTTCAATGTTAAGTCAATGTAAAGATGCGTTGACGCGCATCTGGAGATACTGCGGCACGAATGAGGTGTTTAGCGCGTCGCGGAAAACGCAAATTCCACCTCATTTTTGCGTCTAGTTTGCGCAAATGTCGCAAATTAAGAATTTTGAGCAAATTTTTACTTTGGCGGAAAAACGCGCTGCTTTAACCAATCAGGAGCTTGCTCTAGTAGAGACGTGATTACAAGAAGCAAGCAGAGTTGCAAAAGCCCCTCCCATGACGTGAATTTCCGTGTGAAAGTCTCGATGACTAGAATTTCAAGCATAGCTTTCACGTGAGAAAAAGCAAGTACACTCAAAATGTTCAAGCGTCCAACTACGCGTGGTAGCCACGAATTTGACGCCTCATACGCGTCTGGTGTGAACCCAACATTAGAAAACGAGCGGTGGACTGAGCAATTGTTGGTTGCAATTCGCAATCTCACAGCTAGATGCCACTAAAATCTACACACAGCACCTTCAATTTAACTTTTGCATCAAACATTGAAGCAAAACTCACCCAGTCAATATTGTCCAGCCAGTTGTCCCTGATGTCTTTATCCTTGTTAACAAAATAGTTTCCCTCAGAATCAAAGTGTCCCTCCTCCATTTCTTCATCGAGGTTAAAAGGGGTGATGCGTACCCCCTCATCATAGTCAATTGTTGCCATTTCCTGACCTGTGAATACAAATGGTAATTCCTCATTTGTAATATACATTTTGTGATACACAGCTTTTTGCTGTTATTTAAGACAGACAGAAAGCAATGGGGGGAATAAGAGTGTAGGATTGCAAAAATGACTACAAGTCAGAATTCGAACTTCAGTTGCCTTTTACGCTGATGCGCTACATGTCAGTAGGGCTGACCACACAGCCACAGCTCTGACATAGTTAGCAACTCCTAACTTTAACATTTGTTACAAACTGTTTTTTCACATAAAATAATTCGACATTTTCAAAATCCCAGAGCCTTACTATAGCAGAAAGAAAATATATAAGAAACTGGAGTACATTAAAAAGAAAATAATAAAATATCACAAACCTTCCACATCATCCTCAGCAAGTATGTCGTATTTGCTGGATTTTTCTCCATCCTCTCCATCATCTTCCTCATCACTATCCAAAGAGTGTTTCTCCTTAAATCTGGATCCTGGACCACTTACAACATCAACCATCTGGAAGATGATGTGGACAAATCACACAGAATTGTTAATTACAATACTGTACAGTTTATTACATTAGAATACCATTTAGTAGCGGTTTCTTGGACAGGGTTTAGATTAATCCATAACTAGACATTAGCTATACTAGGAGATTTTTACAACAAAAAAAATTACAAAAACAATACTGGTGTGAATCTTGAGATAAAACAAATCTTTTACACTAATAATAAAAAGTTTCAATCAGGTTTAATCACAATAATCGTCAACTGCAAACATTCATAAAAATGGATCTCAAATGGGTCATTCCTGAGTGTCTTCCTTGAATTTCATGGAAATAACCGCACACATTTACAGTGTATGTGTAAATATAACAAAATGATAAAGCACAGACCCTCTTTTTTGGAACATCCTCTTCCAATGTAAGCTCCCCGTCTTTATCCTCAAATGTCACTTTCCTTTTCGACATGCTAACAGAAACATAAAGCATTAGACTACATAACTCAACCACTAATACAGTTCAGTTTGATTACCTGTCTATTGGTTATACATAGAAAACAACATTGGTTTAAGACATGCATGCAAATAATAAAAACGAAGACACTTAACTACGTGCCAACACAGCAAATAACTTCAATGGGGCAAGCAAGTTAATACCTATTTGAACATGCCCAAACCTTTATACAAAGATATATTGCATATATTGATTTTAAAACCTGTGGGGTTTGATTAAATAATTGTTTGGTTCAAATTTCCAAACCTGCCGTATTGCGCGAGTGAGCGCATGATACGAGCGTGCACGTAAAGCGTAACAAGCTAGCTAATGTTTACAAAACACAAACACCACATACAGCAGACTTTAACCAAATTGATTGGTTAGGCTGGTGCAAAAAACAATAATAAACTGGGCAAAACTTTGAGTAGATATAGTAACAGACGTGGTAAAAATATTTACCTGATTGTTATTTTCCCCGCTGCGCCATTCAACTAAATCTGAAACCGGAACAACGTCATCTCTGTAAACGGGAGATTGTCGTCTCTAGCGCCGCACAGAGGCCATGAAATGAATAATGGTTTCTTTTCCTGGAAATATAAATTAATTCACAAGCACCTGCTGTACTTTTCTTATTGATCCATTGCACTGTCATTTAAAGTAACTTTTTAAACGTAGTAGATCTATATTAAGTATATTTAATAGATTTTTCTGTTAACATTTGAATTATGTGGCTTGTGGGGAGTATTTTACTGTATGGATGGGGTAAATCTTTATTAAAGGAAGCATTCCAAATACATACAACAATTTAAACATGTCAATTATTAATTTCCAGACTGCAGCCACGTCAAATATTAACTGACCAAAAAACACTAAACACACGGTTCAGATTTGGTACCTGCATTAGAAATTAGGATCAATAAAGTACTATTACTATTTGTCTAAAGGTATATTTGTATTTTTGCAGGAAAGGCAGTTTGAACCATTCTTTAAACTTTTACCGGTTGATCAATAATTAAGTTTTGACTGAAATCCCATACAGCCTGCTGCTGTTTCAACTTTCAGTCTATAGAGAATAACGCGCAGGGTTTGTTACCAGGAAGTGGGTCGCGTTATTTTTATTTGAACACACTTCACTTGCTAGACGATGTGAGGGCTTGCGCTGGAAATACTTAACTTATATCGTCATGCTCTTTTATCTGTACACCATGTACAATAGCCGGAGCTGTCGGCGTTTAATTTGACGTGATGTAACTTCGATAATTATCGGAAATACGATACCGGCAAAAGTAAGTTACACCTGATAAACATTTAATCGATCTTTAACTCTTTCTCTCACAATTCTTGTAACGTTATTTATTTTGTTCCGTTCACTTACTTCTCTCTTTACATATTTATATAAATATATGCTTAAAAAGTAAACAGTGCGTCGTATTTCCGTGGCAATCTCTGATTAAATGACAGTCCCTGCGTTACTAGACAGACAGAGTTTCTCATCTCACAACTTCCCTTTTCTGTACCACGATTTAGTTATTGTTGGTTTTTCTGAAATACAAAAAGATGACTTAGCAGACTGTATTTAAATTACTTTTCATTTAAAGCTCGTATTAAGACACGGCTGCACGCCAGGTGGCGTTGTAATGAAGATCCATGAGAAGATTGTAACACATTACCTGTCCTGCACTACACCTGTAGATAAGGAGGGATACCTCTATAAAAAGGTAAGGGTTTGACGGTTTTATTTCATCCAGGTATTTAATAAAATGTGGGATGGTATTATTATTATTATTATTAACAAATATATATTTTATTTTAATTAATTAATTAATTAATTAATTAATTAACTTATCACATAGTTAGCACCAACATAAGCAATTGACTGTATCTAAAAGTATGTAATAAAATAAGTAATATTTACTAGCAGATTTAATAAAAAAAGCACCAAAAATGTAACCACTGGAGAATTAGAGGTGCTGCAACACTTATTATTTCATACACATTGGCCTACTTTTTGTTATCCATTTTTAGAAAGTAGCAGTCATCTGTGCTGTTTCAAAAAAAAAAAAAAAAAAAAAAAAAACTAGGATAGGATATTTACATATTATGTTTCCCTCCTACTTATTTTTGAATTATGATCTCATCCACAGAGGGAGAGGAACACAACTTACCTGCGACGCTGGTTTGTATTAAAGGGGAATCTGTTGTATTATCAGGAGCGTCCGGGTGATCGTAATCTCTTAGGTGTGATTGTTCTGGAGGGCTGCATGGTGCAAGTATGTGAGACGGATGGTGAGTTCAGTTTCTCTTTGGTGTTCACTGGACCAGGCCTTCGTACTTATAGATTAGCTGCTGATGACCATCTAAGCCAGGAGAGTTGGATCAGTGCTTTGCTTTGTGCCAGTCACCTCTACCTTTCAATGATCGTCAGTGACCTGGAGAGACTTTACAAAGGTGATCTGCTTATACGTTGTGCTATTTGTGTATGTATTTATTTGAATACAGGTTCGACCTTTCTATGAAAAGTGTTTGGTTGTAATATGTTTTTATATCTACTCTCAATCAAACAGAAGCTAGAAAAGAGAAAGGGCTTTGTGATCTCATACAGACCTGTGCTGTGACTGCTGGATGTGAGAAAACATCCAATGATACAATGGCTTCCTGGAACACAAGACACCCCAATTTCGGAAACGGGGCTTCCGTGGCGCCAAGAGATGTGCGAAGCTACAGTACCGGTGCAGTACCACCTTCTATTATGCCAAACAGACCCATCAGCTATAGTCTTCAGGCCCCTCCTATTCCCAAAACCACCAATAAGCGATCTCCAAAGCTTTGGCCGAAGAGAAACGCCCATGTCACACCCTTAAACAGTCCTGCAATATCTTATGGAGAGTGGCCAGCTGTGGGTTTTGATCCATTAGAAGATTTTACCAAACTGCATGAGCTATATGGAAATGAGGTTAGGCAGCTAAGAGCAGAATGGCTAAAGAAAAAGCAAGGGGAGGTGAAAAACATTGAGGAGAATCTCATTGACCTTGGCTAAAGCAACATCAAAGTGGAGCCCATACCAGTCCTATGCCAACCTGCATTATTTTGTTTATACTTACATCTAAATATTGCTGTCTGTAATCATGTTATGTAACAAAATGATCAATGTACTGTAATGTAGTAGCTATGGTTGTAGTAAATCTGATACTACTATTGTTTTAAGGTTATGAAAGTATGTGGTGGAGCACTGACTTTTGATCCTGGCAACCCTTCTGGTAAAGATCTTCTCATTTCTGTGTACCTTTCAGCTTGGTTCCTTATTGCAGAACTGAGGTCGCTGTAGTTTTACCCCATCCCTTAAGTTAACTATGTGCTGATTTTTATAACAGCAACCATTATTTTCACAACCAAATTGAATTTAATGTTAACTTTTTTGAAGTGATGTCTGCTTTTATGTGTTGATTGTATATTTGTGAATGCAAAATAATAATTATTCATTGGATGTTCTTAATTTGTATTGTGGTAGCCTAAATGTTTGTGATTTTTTTTGCAATTTTAACAGATTAAATTGTTTTGTGTTTATTGAAAAATGTTCTTTTATATGACAGTAAGAATGTAAATTAAGTTTTAGTGTACATAGTGTGGCCTGGCTCAAAATGTGATTGTGTTGTGCAGTGGATTAGATATCCAAGTGACTGTGTATACAGTAGTTCTTCCTTTTCTGAATTTGTTTCACACAGTTCTTGAGGTTTCACAAATAAACCAAAATACCGCGTTTGTCTTCCTCTTTCACTCTGCTTCAATTCTCTGGAGATGTACAGTAAATGTCATTTGCATTCTACGTGATCTACTGGTGTTACTCAAGACATTTAGGAGACTAAATGCAGTATTTAAATACACGAGGTTCTTGAAATCGTGCAATTTTGTAATTGAAATATTTATAGATCTGATAATCAGCAAATTTCGAAGTAAATTAGTTTGTATGCTTTTTAAGTCAAGCATACTGCTTTAAAGAGAAGCCACTAGAGGGCACTGCACTTCAGTAATTCAGTATTAAGAAGAGTTTCAGGTGCTCACAATCACTAATGGCACAAGTGATGTTTTGTTAAATACTGCTCTTCTTTTGTGAGAAATAACAGTAATTTTAGATTTCTGATATAATATATATTAACAATTGCTATGACGAGCATTTGCTGTCTTAATGTAGCTTGATTTTATGTTTTTATATTTGATGCATTTAATGATTTGACGAGATTAATATGGTGAATATTAGGTTTGGTGAAGTTCATCTACACTCTCTCAGTAATTTAGGGAAGAGCTGAGCACAAAGAAACGCTTTTTGGCTTTGGCTATATCATTCAAAAATATTTAAGTTAGATTAATAATAAAAAGGCACAGATTGCTTGACCCTGTATAAATATGTAAATAGTCATGTTACAATTAACCCTGTGTTAGTTTGTGCCCTGATCACTAATTCATTCTGTTGATCTTAATGGTATATTAAACCAGTATATTGTGGTTTTTCATTTTGAAATCTTAATGGCTAAGAATGAAATGTCATTGAAACTTCACTGTTTTTGTTTTATTGTAAAAAAAAAAAGCAAAAAAGCAAATTACATTATAATAAATAGAGATATAGTCTTAATGTTTCTTTAACTCAACATTAAATATTGCCTTTGTAGTAAAGCCAATATTGCTGTTTGTTCAATAATTTATCAAATCTGGGAAATGAGAGATTTTGCAAAACATTATATTAGAGCTCTGACAACAAAACAATGTGAATACCTTGAGTATGAAATACAATTGAAATATCATTTCAACTTCAACCTTTCACACCAGTGTTAAGATGTCCGACCCCTATGGTGATAGTGTGGCTGCCTGTACCTTACCCAAATTTCAGTCATCTCTGTGGTGATAAACAGATTTGAGTAAAAGATAACATTACATCCATTACATGTACTGTATCTACAGTAGATACATGCTCACATAGACTATACATAAAACAAAAGCAGTTAACAAAGTGTCATATTTTACTTATATACCCTGGTTTCACAGACAAGGATTTAAGGCTAGTCCTAGACTAAAACACATGTTTGAGCTGTTTTAACTGAAAATAGCTTGCACTGACAGATCTTAAAAATGCCAGTGCCATTGATTTCTCTTAAGATAAACACCAGTAATGTATTTTTCTTAAGGAATGTTTATAAAAGATGCTAAAACATCTTCATTTAACAAAGGCCTAGTCCTGGCTTTAGCTAAGCCTTGTCTGTGAAACCAGGCCATTGTGTGTTATGAAAATATTTCAGATAAAAGATTGGAATGGGAAGATGTTCTCTGACCCAGTATTCTTCCTCAGTCCTTCCCTCTCTCATACATTGTATGCTGTTCCATATATAGCTGTAGGAGGACTGTGCTAAGCATAGACTATTCCCTAGCTAATTTAAGAACAAGCCTATAGACCTTTTTACAGCCCACGTGATCAAATATCCTGCGCGCTCAGTTTGGCAACAGAAGTGGTGTTGTTCCCCAGTGGTTCTAACATGTTAGCAATTCAGAAAGTTTTATTAAAACGGTTTCCCAGCATTAAAATGTCTGGATGTTGCATTTGGTTGCACTTGCACTAATATAATATACTAATATACATATGTATGTATCTGGTCAATATTTGGCCATCTGCTAACGTCTTCTATCCACTCCTATAGTACACGGATCTGGTAGCTATGTTGAAAAAGTTGATAAAGTTAAGTTTTTAAAACATCTTTGTCTGTCTGTGTTGCATCACTGTTGATTCTTGCCATACTTCTGTTGCCAGTATGTGCGCGCATACGCTGCCACGTCATTATTGTGTACAAACAGTAAAAGGGTCTATAATCACTTTAGCATTATTTTAGGAGTTATCAATAGGGGAAAAATATAATAAAAAAAAATCAATTTGTCACAATATTCGTGTGAAAATGTCATGTTTCGTCCAACATTGCTGTCGATACAGTATATGTAGATAGATATGTTCAAAAAAAATTAATAAATGCATACTTCTTTAAAAAAAAAAAGTACAAATTCAAGCTGGTTACTAAAACAGCTAGAGATGTTGCAGAATTCTATTAAATATCTCCTTTAAAGGAAAACACCACTGTTTTCAATATTTTACTATGTTCTTTCTTCAACTTAGACAAATTAATACATACCTATAATTATTCAATCCATGCACCTAATCTTTGCACAGCGCGCCGCGAATGCGCTAGCACCCAGCCCAGCCCCATCCACTCCCCAGGATCCAAACAGGGATGAATTTAGAAGCCACCAAACACTTGCATGTTTTCCCTATTTAATGACTGTTACATGACGAGTAAGTATGGTGGCACTAAAATAAAATGTGAGGATTTTTTTAAACCAATAAAAAATGAAAATATATTGTATGATGGAAGAGCACTTAGTTTGCAGCACTTCAACCTCGGGTGCAGTAATATTGACAGAAGTTTGAGCGAGAGAGGGAGTTCTCAGGAGTGATGATGTTACTGCGCACCGAGGTCAAATCCTAAGGAATTAATGGGGCAAGGCTAAATGCCATCACATTCACGACGTTCTGTACAAAGATTAAGTGCATGCATTGATAAAAGATAGGTTTTAATTAGTCTAAGTTGAGAAAATACCCTCTAAAAATGTCTGGGTTATTTTTGACCCATAATGGGTAAATATTGGACAGAACACACCGCTGGGTTAAAAATGCTGGGTTGTTTTAACCCAAATGCTGGGTTATTATTATACCCCATGGTTGCATAACAACAACCCAACATTGGGTCATTTTTAACCCAGCATGTGTTCTGTCCATTGAGGGTCAAAAATAACCCAGACATTTTTAAAGTGTAGTAAAATATTGAAAAACGGTGGTGTTTCCTTTAAGAGATCATAGAACAATACACCGTGCCCTATATACCGTGGTTTTCAAACTGTGGGTCTTGACTACTTTTGGGTCAATGAGTGGGCCGTGCAAAGTCACTTTGCTGGTGTGGTGACACAAACATTTTTAACCTACATTTCATGAATAAAATGACAAGGCAAATAAAAACTACTTAATTAAAAAAGAGGCAAAAATTGGTATTTTTCTTATATTTCCATTCAAAATTATGTTGGTGGGTTCCAGGATAGATAATACCTATTCAAATGTTTGGGAACCACTGCTATATATAATACAATGTTTTAATATAATAGGGTGATACACTGTTGAATCAAAAACACTCAATGTGTTATAAGAACAGCTGGTGTTGGCAAACACTGTAAGAAGAACCAAACAGATGAAGAAGAGACTTCCAAGATATCAAGTAAACGTAAAGGATCAAAGAACACACAGCAAACTCTGGGGTTTCTAGAAAAGGAAACGAGAAGAAAAGGAGAGCAGAATAGAAGATGCCGACAAGTTTGTTTTCTATTTTGGTCCCTCTCAGCTGTTTCTTCACCATATCCCCCCACCACCCCAAAAGAACCTTTTATGAGACCCAAAAATCTATATTCCCTACCAACCCCTCACTGAGCCGCTCTCTGCGCTTGTCTGCTGATCAATTCGAAATGAAAGCGTTACGAGAATAGCGTTCCATCAAACTGTCTTTCTCTAGCCATCTTATATCACATCTTACTATGTCTGAGGAACGGCCAAATGTGACCCTTTGAGTTCAGAGAATGACAGGGAGTAAGAGTGCTCAATATGGGCATGGCCATGTGGTGGGGTGGAGGGGCTTGAACCCAAATCTTAAGGCATCACTATACTAGGAAAGGCACTAAAACCTATTTTTGATTAGAGCTGATTTAGAACGTGATGATGGCAAGGGTTAAAACAGCAAGTATGGCCTCCTACAGTGCATATGAGATGTACACATACAGTATAAACAAAGTCAAGTATTGTATTAAAAAACAATCAATCTCTATTAATGAACCCCCTCCCCATATCAATGTCTCAGAGTTGTTATATAACTGTGGTTTTTCAGTATTAAATCACATTCATTCCACATTGCTTGATTATCTTCAGGTATTAGCATGTGAATATCCAAAGACCAAACAGTCCCTTACGTTTCCATGTCCTTATTAGTCTACGTGAGATGGGCAGACTGCTACCACATCTCAAAATATCAAATTCATCCCATTCCAAGACTCGCATTGCTATTTCGGAGCAACTGTAAGACGATAGCGCATCCCACCCTCTGTTCCTTTCCCCCTGCCCCATCTAACTCTTCACCCCCCTTTCATAGTTTCCCCTCTCTCCATCTTCTGTTTCCCAAACCACACTTAAGGTTGTATCTATATTTAGCAAGAGGCCTTCGGTAGTATATAAGCCCCCTTGGAACAGGTCACTATGCGGCATCACACCATCTTCACTTCTTGAGCTTCTTAGACTTCACGTATACCGTCTTAACATGGTGAGTAACTTGTAGCTTAGCTTTTACCTGGCCAGTGGCCACAACACCTATGTGGACATATAGGAACAAAGAAGACAATGGCAAATACCTGAAGCTAACATTGTCAGCCGGTTTACATGGAAAGCTTTGAAGCAGCATCTACTTCTTGGATACTACTGTGGACCTACAATACTTAAAACAAGACAAAATTACATGGGCAGTGTTTTGTCTTTTGGGGAACCAAGAAGCTAGGATTTAGACTGAATTTTTTGGTGATATGCCCTGTAACATAGAATTTATTTTAAAATATTTGAACACAATTTTTTTAATTATTAGTTTTACATTTCAAAGAAATTATGGGTGAATAGTAATCATACGTTAACGCATAGAAACAGCTAGCTAACACCTTATCAGATACTACATGCAGTTTAACATATGGATATCAATATAAATGATAACAGATTCTTAAAATTAAACAAACCGTAAAATGACTGATCACACATTCAATATAAAATGTTTCATTCATGGGTAATTGTTCTGGGTTTCATCTGAACTGATATGTAAGACTTAAATGGGGTCAGAATGTCTTAATGGACAAAGTTAAACAGTAATAATACACACTGGTATATGTGCATTCAAGAGTGCTTAATGTTACTGTATATATGAATGCTAAGACACGCTATATTTTTGCATATTTAGGCACCCAAGAAGGCCAAGAGGAGGGCAGGAGGAGGAGAGGGTTCCTCCAATGTTTTCTCCATGTTTGAGCAGAGCCAAATTCAGGAGTACAAGGAGGTATTTTTTTTCACACCATAATTCTTCATTAACCTGTCGATTGCTTTAGTAGTATATGCTAGTACTATTTCTTTGTTCCCAACGTATTGTGGATTAGTAAATCACTGTTTATTTGGATTATTCATCATAATCTAATCTACTGACTGGCAGAGATGTCATCAATATCATCAATGTATAATATTAATTGTAAACAAAAACCACTGTGAATTATGTCACAGAAGTTGCTTTTGAATCAGACTTTTAATATGCAATTTATTGGTAACACTTTGTATTTGTTATTATTAGTAAATGCATTAGCTAACAATGAGCATTATTGTTTTTCAGTATTTATACATTTTTGTTAATGTTAGTTAATGCAATACAGATATTCATGTTATTCATCACGTTATCTGTTACAACTTTTGATTTTAAAAATGTATTCGTAAATGCTGAAATAAACATGAACTAAGATTAATGAATGCTGTAGAAGTATTGTTCATTGTTAGTTTAACTGATGCATTAACTAATGTTGTTAAATACTGTAAAGTGTTACCATTTAATCCAGTTGAAAGGGCTCTATCACAGATAACCTCCCACAAAGGGGAAAGTCAAACAGTATCTATATTAAGCTTTGTTAAATAGCCAGTATTAAAGTACGGCCAACAGCTGAGATGAGTCAACAGACCGACTTACTCTAGTCTTTATCTGGTCTGCTAATATGGACAGAAATGTCACAGCATTTCTCTCCTCTGACCTCCCATTTGTCAAGCGCTGCTCCTGTTCCTCCTGCTATGACCCCAGTGGGACAGCAGCTGACACCTACAGAGCATGCCTGACAAAGAGAGGGAGAGAAAAAGAAAAGTGTACCATACATGTAGATTAGAAAGACAAAAGCCTTTATCTTGACTGAAAGGAGAAAAAAATATTAAATTAACAGATATATTATTAATACACATTCATACACTTGGTTGCATTAAATGAGCAGATTAAGAAAATACAAGAATAATGTACACGAGATGGTCTTTGTTTATGGTCCTTGGTTTTATCATGATTTATCTGAATGAAAATTATTAACCATTAACACCAATTATAAATATGTGTGTGAACGCTGACAGGGTGAAGTGAGATCAGGTTAGTGTGTAACTTAGCTAAGTAAGGATATGAAATCATTGGTTACCTTAACAGTAAGCTGTGCTGCCATCTCAAGTGCCACTTCAGGAATGTCTGACACTACAGTTGCCATTGATTTAACACATCTCACAGATGGAAAGATGGATCAGCGAGGGTCTGCGTGGGGGTCCTTAGCAGCTGTTGCAATACATTCAAGCTGTGTGTTGGGGGAATGAGGGGTCTTAAGTTACATGAGACTAAGAAAAGACATTTTACTAGTGTCAGTGCTAGCAACAAAATGCACAAATCAAAGGACTTAGTCTATTTCTATCACCACAAACTCCTAACAATTTAGTAAAATCTTGGCATTGTATGTTTTGTAGGCTTTCACAATCATTGACCAGAACAGAGACGGTATCATCAGCAAAGACGACCTTAGGGACGTGTTGGCCTCAATGGGTGAGTTCTCTTCCAGTTTTGTTTAAATTCGGGGGAAAAAAATCATGAACCGTGATTGCTCACTTGTGTGTTGTTCGTCGTCTGTAGGCCAGCTGAATGTGAAGAATGAGGAGTTGGAGGCCATGATCAAGGAGGCCAGCGGCCCAATCAACTTCACCGTTTTCCTCACCATGTTCGGAGAGAAGCTGAAGGGTACGCAAAAGCCCTTACATTTTTTTTAATCGTTGTATTCAGCCCTTAGCATGCATGATGTAACACTTGTCTCTGATTGTGTCTGAAGGGTGCTGACCCCGAGGACGTCATCGTGTCTGCCTTCAAGGTGCTGGACCCCGAGGGTACTGGCACCATCAAGAAGCAATTGTGAGTCTATATGATTTGACTCTTTATGTCCCCCCCAAAACAGAGGAAAAAAAAACTTCTCTGACTGTGTACCCATCTCTCTGTCTTTCAGCCTTGAGGAGCTTCTGACCACTCAGTGCGACAGGTTCTCAGCAGAGGAGGTGAGATTTGATGTTGCTCTTAAACATATTTCTGGATTGTCACTTTTTAATATTTGCTAAATATAACTTTTGTTAATTTCTCCACATTTAGATGAAGAATCTGTGGGCCGCCTTCCCCCCAGATGTGGCTGGCAATGTTGACTACAAGAACATCTGCTACGTCATCACACACGGAGAGGAGAAAGAGGAGTAAAAGACGATCAGGAAAATGAAGAGATGAAAGTGCATCCCTCGCTGCTTTACTCTCCCAATCTGTTCTTTGTCCTCCTTCTCTCACTTTGTGTTTCTTCCTCTTCTTCCTTTCCATCATCTTTGTTGCTCTCAAGCACTTACACTCTCTGTCTCTCCCAAATTCTGCTCTCATTCAAAAACAAAGACTTGTCTCGCTGAGACTCATTTGGGAGGGTGGAGAGGCTCATGACCACAGAGTCTGTCAGTGGGGACATGGTATTGTTATCAATAAAATGATCTTTATCGTTTCAACATCCATTTCTCTCACATACTCTCTTTCTCTCTCTATTTCTCACTCACATTTTTACTTTTTTATTACTTCCAATCAATGACTACGTAGCATTGTCAGAAGCATGCATTAAAGTTGCATAAAGGCGCCTTCCTGCTTTTGGCTGAAACAGCTGTCTAACAAGATCTGGAAGTGTTTTGAAAGCCCTGGGAAACGAGCGTTGACGTGATCTCACTCTACAATAGAGGAACCCATCATCGGTCTTGTTTCTTTCCCCGCTGGTTGACTAACAGTGAGAAAATGAGAAAGTAAGGTTTGTACTGAGAGATCTTGGTCTCCTAAAAGTGATGCCAAGTTAGTATGGAGGGAGTTAGAGAGGCAGACCATCCAAGGAAGAGAGGAAAGCGGGGACTGAAAGAAAACATATCATCTTCAACTCCCCCTTTCCCCTCCATTCCACTATTGCTCTGTCCATGTCTTTTTTTAAATTTAACCACTTTGCTTCCTGCATATGGGCCTGCTTTGCTCTGTCAGAAACTCTTCTGTAACCAATAAAAAGTCACAAACTGTGAATAAAACATCTATCTTTTGTACTGCTGTGTCTATGCGTGATGAAAGAGACTTTCTATCTGTCTCTCTCTGCTGTAATTCACAGAGACAGAGAAGTAAAATGAGGAAGAATGCAATAAAGTATGTGAACAGCGCTGCCTACTGGACAATGTTAGTCATTAAACAATAAAACAGGTGCTACGAATAAAAGTGGTGTCATGAATGTAATTAAAATATACTTACAAACTTAGCTCGAAATTATCATCACAATCATAATATATTTCTAAAAAAAAAAGTAAATATGCGTGTTTCACACGTTTGAAATAATTGTTTTCTGCTAGAACACGATACCTAATCCTCTAAACAAACATCTTGTATAAACATGATCATTGTAAAATTTCTGATCATTATCTTGCAACTTAAGTTAAAGTAAGAAAGCTTAAAAGAAACTATTAAGAACGTTTAAATAATTAAAAGTCAATCATTCATGCCATAAGCAAGTACCTCACCTCAGAATTTCGCGGCATTTGCTGAGTTTCTGTGCGCGCGCATCCAGAACTAAACGGAAACGACCCCTTAAACTGGAAAATAAATCTTTCGCCTTCACATAAATCATTAAACCCAAAACCAAAATAAAATTGATTGAATAACTACGAAAAGGAGAATATGGTCGATAATATCGATAAAATAAATAAATAAAAACACACAACAGGGGGATTTTTAATATATTATGATTTATTATTTATCACATCTGTCATCAAATTAATTATTAAATACACTGTGTGAACTTCCTCTTCTGCATTTATCCTCTTCATATAATTTGTCCTTTTCAACAGTAGCCTAAATGGTTTTATGTAAACTTAAAACGACTTCGAGACAAGTTACAGGATGAGAGTTCACTGACTGAAACAAAAAAATATTAAAATGAGTTTTACAGTAATCCTACAATGGGCCATACTTTCCAATGCAGAAATCTGTAAGACAAGTCAACTACTGTACCCTTCAGCTTGTACCAGGTGTCATAATAAACCAATGCTGGATGACCTTGCATTAATTCTTGCTGATCACAAACCATGTTAAGTCCATCTTATGTTGTACTCTTGGCCAAACAGCGTCCTGAAAGTATCAACCTAGTGGTTAAAACCTAGAGCAATTCTTCATAGCACACCTGAGTTCAGATACATCTGGATGTTACCGGCCGTGGACATCGCAATCCACCTTACCTTCAGGAGTGATGGCCAAAGTGAACGTAGTTTTATTGTGCGGACAATTAATAACACCTAGTTTGCATAGACCTAAATTGTTTGCTTTCCATTTGAACAGTAGTGCCATTAGAGGAAGCAGTGACCGGTGAGGTCAGTAAGGACACCACTGATCATTGAGGAGGACCTGCTGTTAAGATCAAACAACACAACAAGGCCAGGGCGACACACTTACACATTCAAATAAACACAGGAGACGCCATTAAAACACTGACAGAGTATTTGGCTACCATATTGCAAAAGGAAGTCCCTCTTCACCAGGACTTGGTTAAGTGATATCCCATATTTCAGGTTTTGAGAATAGTCAACAATTATATAGATCGAGACGTCCTTAAATTACAAGATGGACCTAAGAATGGTCCGATCATTTGGTGAATAAATCAGAATCAGAAGTCATAATACATAAAAAGTCAGTAGGTTAAGGTGGAGCTAGTCCTCAGTTTACGTCAGATTAGGAGTAACACTGTTCAGGTAAAGGTTTATTAAAGATACAATTTTGTAATACAGAAATGCCTAGCGAATAATTTAGTTAGCATGTTGTTTCCTCTTTGGAATAATTTCCCACTTCAATAGGATTGGAACATGTTTAAAAATATCAGAAATTAACAAAATAATTATGAGTACTATGAAATCATCTCCCATAACGCAAATACTGCATTAACACTAGACAAGTTTCTTAAGTTAAAAGGTCTACAATAAATAACGATTGGCTTTGTTCTCCAAGATGTTGGGAAAAATGTGCAAAAATAATTTTCAGCACTTAAAAACAAAAATAAATCCTGTGTGATTAAATACAAATTCTTGATAAAAGCTCTCATTCTGAAAGTTCACTGCCATTCCAGTCTAGCAGGCCTCTGTATACATGCATAGAAAAATAAAATAAAAAATAAAAATCGAAACCAACTGAAGAATAATATTAAGTGTAATAGATATTATATAGTTTTATCTAATTAAATTAATAGAGTTTGTACATCAAAACGTTACAGCCTGAAGCCAAGGGCTTCAAAGGTTAATGCTACACTGCTGCACCAAAGTTTCCAATCCAAAACGGTGCAGAATCAATTAAACCGGACTAAAGAGTCCTACATTACATTAACTGATTAAGATTAATAGTGAAAATCAACAGAGCTCAGTGCAAAATGTGATCAAATACTGAAATCTACATCCATATTAATATCAAGATGAAAACATCAAACCACACAGATATTTGAAGTAATCTGTACACCTATTTAACCTTTACTGCAGTGTACGTAACTTAGTCGAAAAACAAGATCGTCAGCAAAAAGTGGAGTGTCAATAAAACACATTTTTGATGGGACCTAAATACAGACTGAGATCAGTCGTGCATATTTCGAGTTGAAATAGGTACGCTTTGTCAAACGGTTTAATTTTTTTAAACACCTATGTTAATTTAGACATTTAATATGGTCAACTCACGCTGAGACATACAAATGGTTCAAAAAAAGTGATGGGAGTTTTAAAACATAAACACATCCAATTCAGATATTGTTTAATGTACTTCTCCCTCCCATTTTCAATAAGTCTGTTCAACTTCATGCACCAGCGCAAGAACCGACAGGATGACATTCAAGCAGCCCGAGAATGATTCGAGAGCAGACAGCTGTGCATGATTTCTCAAATGGCTCTCGCAGTACTTTGATGCCATCCGCATTGTAAGTTCTTGTGGCGCCGCATGAAGTCGAACATACTGATTATTTAATGAATTTGTTCCACGCCCCCTAATGGCCACTCCCTAGAACTACTTCTGCCATTTTACGCTTGTTTAAGAGAGAACAACGAACCTTATGAAACCCGTCTGCAACACAAGACTGCGATACAGTTCATTACCATGCCAAGGCGAAGACTTACAATAACACACAAACATATACTAACAAACGACAATACAATGAATAAATAGCTCCTCCAGAACACTCAGATTACAGTTAGTACTGGCATGATGGCTAAGGTCAAAGCCTCACTTTTCTCTGTGCATTCATATTCTGTTTGTGACACCTTTTAGATGCTGTACAGAAGGGATTACGAGACTAAATGGCATAGGGGAGCCCTTTACGTATGGCGCTAAAGGTCTATGTACACCATGGCACCCAGCACAACTGACTACTTATTATACTGTTCATGTTGATCTCATCCATCAGATATCGACCTTCAAAAAACTTCAGCTGAGTAATATTGAATTTTGCTTGTTTTGTAGATCAGCACTGGGCTCTGAACGCACTTTCAAGGACAAGAGATGATGATAAGTGGTGGAGCATGTGGGCAGGATCCAGTTATCCTCATGAAATGAGAACTTGAGATGAAATGGACGTTACAGGAGATTGTTAATTTTTTTCTCTCTGCCTCTCCTTCTCTTTTATTCTCTCTCTCTTTCATTTCACCATTCTGCAGCCGATTTGTGTCCGTGTCCTCTTTCCTCATCTTCCTGCTCTTCTTCTTGCAGGTGAGGAATCAGGCCAAATCTTTCGCTGCAGCAGCTCCATTCTTCTCCTCTGACTCTCCTCCTCCTCCTCCTCCTCCTCCTCCTCCTCCTCCTTTATCTTTTTTCTTTCCCCCCTTCTCCTTTTTCTTCTCCCTCTCTGCCTTCTCCCTTTCTTTCCTCAGCCTCTCCTTCTCCATCCTCTCCTTTTCCTTCTTTTCTCGTGATTTTTGTTTCTCCTCTTCCTTCTCCCTCTTCTTGTCCTCCTTGCTTTTCTTTTTCTTCTTTCCGTCCTCCTCTGCTGCCCCCGCCGTTGTTGGTTTTGCGGTTTCGGGGCACGGCGGTAATGGGGCGTTATTTGCAGTGGGTGATGGAAGGGTGGGGGTGATGTGTTCAGAAACCACTTTAGGTGTCGGCTGGAGTGTCTGCGCACTGGAGACGTGTGCGGTCGGAGCCAGTACCGTAGTAGCGGAAGATGTTGTAGCTAAAGGACTGGGCCCACGCGGCACCTGTGCCCGCCCCCCAGCTCCAGCATTATAGGGAGGAGATAGGGGAGGCTTCGTGTTGGTCGTCCCAGATGAGGATTGCGTTGTCACTATAGCAATGCCGCCCCCTAGAGGTTGCAGTGGAAAAGCATCACGTTCTTTCTTAGTCTGAGAATAAAATGGTGTCTTGGACTTTCTCAGACCAGTAAGGGATAAGAGGCTCGCGGAGGCACGCAGAGGGCCGGGAGCGGGGATATGACTGGCCAGGAAGGATAGGCTGCCACCCGAGCTGATCGCAGCGGCCCGTTGCTTCTGCTCAAAGATGGCACGAGTGCCATGTAAACGACGGCCCGGTTGGTGAGTCAACTCGCCACGGGATTCCCGCCACTTCCGCACCTGAATAGTGCACTCTCTCTCTATTAGAGCCTCGGTCACGGGTAGAGCGATGATCTGAAATGGAAGAGTAAAGAGGATAAATATAAGCCTACACCACAACTAGTGTCTTCTCTCATAAGCCTTGTTTCTGAGTGTGTTTGTGTGCGCACCTCTTGCACCACAAATTCCTCCCTGATACTTTCAGGGGGAATGTTCCTCAGTCGCTCCATGGTCTCGTACATGCCTTGCAGCTCACGAAGCTTATCCACAGATCCCAGCATTTGCTTGAGTAGCATCAAACCCACACGAAACACGATCTTCACCCCTGAGTATAAAATGGGTTGCTTAAATATCAGAGAAATACACACAATGGACAAGTACAAAAAATTCACAAATGCACATAATGCACATCGTCAGAACTTAAAATCTCTTATGGTCATAATTAATTTCTGTAATGTGGCCATTTTTAGTGAACAATCAGATAATAAAACAATAAAAAGTATTTCATGTATATTTACCATTAAGAACAATCAAAGCACTTTTATCTCCTATAGCTAAAAAAATAATCACATGTTCTTTCGTTGTCCTATGTGCTTACAAGACTGACCTTCACAAAAAAACATGTCCCAGACACGCAAGACGCAGGACCAAGGCAGCGTACGGGAGAAGATACACATAAACCACTCTGTCATGTACAGGATGGGGTCAATCTTAAATTTCTTCAAGTGGCGGTAAGCCATTGGACACACTCGCCTTAGCAGAGAGAAAAATATCTCTCCATCCAGCTGGATAGCCTCCTGTGGGACACGAGATATGATGGAAGAGTTTAGAAACACATTATTATCTTCGCATTATTATATCATGATCTTATTTAGTTTGTGTACTCACCAACCCAGCACTGTAGTACCCTGGTAAGTATTTCTCACAGATTTGAACAAGACACCAGAAAGCTTGCTGGAAGAAAATGGTAGTGGAGACGAATATCCATTACAAACAAGCTTAAAGAAGTTTTATATAAAATAATGCAATAATATAATAATATAATATTATATACTGTAAAAATGTTTTGAAAAAAGTATTTTCTTAACTCTGTTACTTTAGAAAAAGAAATGCAGTCTATTAAAGCAACAAACACAGCTGTTGAGCTTTATTAGAAATCCTGTCTTACCTCAGCAGGCATGTGCATGAGCAGCACTGCTGCCACAGGGGCCTGAGCCTGACAGTAGCCTTCATCCGGCCGGTATATGGTGTAGGCCTTCAGTATACGGTACAGGTCCTGCTGGCTAAACACACACACACCAACAGTTTAGAATAAGGTAAATGAAATTGGCCAATCAGGACAGCTGATAATAATATTGGTGCAGTAATTTTGACGGAAGTTTGAGCGACAGGGAGAGAGTCAGGAGTGATGGCTACGTTCAAACACCCCCACGTGCACGCGACAGAAAGTAAGTGCGCAAGACTGTACCATGTCTTAAAACTGGCAAAATGCAGTGCCCTTAATGCACACTAAACCCACACTTTCTCGAATAATGCTTCAAAGCTGTATTTAAGGCTAAGCGTATCCCATCATGCATCACGTTCAGGAAGTAAATCATGAGACTTTTGCCCAAATCTAGCAAGATGTCGTGGAAACTTTTAATTGCAAGTTAATAAATGGATTTTACATATTTGGTAGTAAAACAGAAAGTGTTCCACATTTAATTGTAAAACATCTGTAACTACTTTTATAACCATAAAACAACATTAATGGTGTCGTTTATTCAGGGACTACTATAGAAACAATACATTTTAATAAAGCTACATTAAGGGGCCAGTCACACCAAAAGCGCTTTAAACGCTTGCAAACGCAAGGCGCGACGCACTGCCTTTTTTAAAAAAAGAGCAGTGCGACGCGCCTTTTCATATTGCTAAGCAACCACCGAGTCAGCTGTCTTGTCAATCAAATATTGAAGCGTGAACGCTCTTTTGCTGTTAACTGTCATATTAGCAGAAACTTTAAAAAGAGGGTGCTTGCTCTGACCTTGTTTGAGGATGAGAGGTGCACAAACACGAAGGAGAGAGTGAGCGAGTGGAGTCCGGTTCTTCAAAGCAACTGTAAACTTCCCTCACTACAACGTAAGACCCGCCTCTCCCCTGATTCGATTGGACAATGGAAGACGCGAATGACGTCAGGCGCTTCTCCGCTCTCAGCGCTCCTTCAAAAACGCGTGCGCGGCAAGCGGCAAAAAACCACAAGGCGCTCGGCGCGCATAAACAGCGCGCAAACGCGCCCTGCCCATAGAATATCATTCAAAAAAGGCGCCTGCAACTGCCATAAACGCTTTTGGTGTGACTGCAGCCTAAGAGTTTTTTACAGGTGCAAAGAATTCTGCGTCTGAAAGTTTCAGATAAGTGTAGATAATATTCTTTAAATGTTTATTTATTTTTTCATTTGTTTATGTGTTCATTTAATTTAAAGAAAACCTTAAAATATATATATTTTAAGTAGCCTAGATAAAAAGTGCATACTTTTTGGTGCATATTACTTTCATTACCTGGATTGACATTTTAACACTTGCTAAGTGTGTCCCATCAGCTGAATAATTTTTACATGCACGCTTGGGATCTTCACGCCCACTAAAACACTTGGGCAAAATACAGGAAATACGTCACGTAAATATTCAAGTGGTCAAGTGCAAAGACCGCAAGTGTGGTTATTTGGACGCAGCCGATGTTACTGCGCACTAAGGTTGAAGTGCTGCAAACTAAGTGCTCTTCTGCCATACAATATAGTTCTCATTTTTATCTGCTTAAAAAATATCGCCACGTTTTATTTTGTGCCACCATATTTACTCGTGTAACTACTCATGTAACAGTCTTTAAATAGGAAAAACATAGAAGTGTTTAGTGGCTTCTACATTTATCCCTGTTTGGATCCTAATGAATGAATAGTGCTAGGCTATATGCTAACACATTCACGACACGCTGTACAAAGATTAAGTGCATGAATTGAAAAAAGTTAGGTTTGTATTAATTCATCTAAGTTGAGGTAAGAATATAGTAAAACATTGAAAAACTGTGGTGTTTTCCTTTGAAGCAGGGGTGGGAAATCCTCGTCCTGGAGGGCCACTGTCCTGCAGTTTGGTTCCGGCCCTAATCGGACACACCTGAATTTCATTTCTAAGTAATCCTGAAGACGTTGATTTGATTTTTCAGGTGTGCTTAATTAGGGTTGGAACTAAACTCTGCAGGACAGTGGCCCTCCAGGACCCACGGTTCCCCAACCATGCTTTAAAGTGTAACATAAAGTACGCAAACTTCACTCAATGTTGTGAGACAACTCCCACCTTAGACCTGTAAACCAATCACCTACTGGATGCAGATTACTTACAGCCCCTAAGTTCACAACACCAAATCAGTACCAAAATCCTATTATTATTACAATGCTTTGTTCTCTCTAGATATTTAAAGCGTCATGAAACACTAACCAACACCTTTTTTACATATTATCAGAGAGAGTTGTGTTGCACATCATAGAAGACAATGTTAGTATCTGTTCATTTGACATTAGGAGGAAACTAGTTAATTTTTAGCTTTTTGTGATATTTTTGCCTTCCTAGTTTAAACTCCATATCGTGTCAACGTCATGGGCTGTGACGTGGCAAACCACTGTAGCACATCGATGAACGCAAGGGTTAAGTTTGGCACATCATCTGCCTTTTCGGTTCACATGGTCTGACGAACCACTTACTCTTCAATAGACGATAGGGTTAAGTCTGATGCATCGTCTGCCTTTTCGGTTCACATGGTCTGACAAACCACTTACTCTGTAATCGGTAGAGTTAAGTTTGGCGCATCAGTTCACATGGTTTTCAGTTCACATGGTCTGACGAACCACCTAATTTTAACACAAAGTTAAGCATTGGCAGATCAACTGCCTTTAATTTTTTGGTCTAATGAACCAGTTAACTCTATCTACCACCGTTAAATCTTGGCGTATTGACTGCCATTATTATGAGGTCTGACAAAACCTCTTAACAAGTTGCATGGTCAAGTTTGTGATGGAGAACCTGCAACGGCTGAAGAAAGGATTCTAAGGGTGTTTTCACACCTAGTTTGTTTGAGCCCTCCAAACGCTCTCAGATTAGTTCATGGTGTATATGTGAACAAACCAAGTGATCTCAGACCCCACTAAAAGGACCCAGAAGTGAACCGAACTCAGACCACATCAGAAGGTGGTCTGAGTACGGTTTGCTTTTGGGTTCTTTTGTGGTTCGATTTCTTTTTGATATGTGAAATCAATGAGGTCCCGGTCTGCTTTGCGTGTCGTTTGGACATTGTATCAAAATCAACTGCTGCACAGAAAGCTGGGATCTGAGTTCTTATGAAGTTGTGATGTGAACAAGAAAAGGTCTGAGATCACTTCAGTTCTGAAGAGGATCAAAAAAAAGAACTGGGTCCTCTTTTGAGTCCACTATATTGTGAACACCAAAAGGACTGAGGTCACATTCAGCTAGTTCCTTTTCTGGTTCACTTTAAGTGAACTGGGTTTGGTTCTTTTAAAATGAGCTTTATGTGAAAACACCCTTAGCGACAATTGAGATCCAATGAACAAGTCAATATAATAATGGGTTAAAATAAAATGATCAAACATCTATCAAAATTCCACAATTACCCATTTGATTCATATTACGAATAGCGAGATTTTATCTTCTGGAGTCAGATAAAACTACCTAAATTGCGTAACGTTAAAACATTGGTAAGCGCCAGAAAAGACTGAACATGCAGGATCCTTCGCCATGCTGGTTGATTTCCACCATTGGGCCAATGGATGGATGTTTCCCTTACACTCAGTAAGAGGTTGTTTCACTTTCTTAAAGTTAAAAATTAGACCAAGAAAAATTTTGTGTCTGTTCTTCTGTTTTGTCTTTGTAAAAACAATACAAAAACACCACAAATGCACAGTCTAAGTTATATATTTGTTTAGATAGAGGCATGTAGCATCAAAACAGAATGATGTCTTGTCCTCCTCTCACACACACGCACAGCTCTCTTGCTGGGCATCGAGTGACGCTGGTTATTAAGTGCGGTGGAAACAGCGTCTTATTTATAAGTTACCAACAGCAACGCACATACCCGAGGAAGTTTCAGTTTGTTGTCGCCAGTTGTAGTTACCGCTGGGCTGCAGATGTGACACCTCACAGAACTGTTTGAGTGACACTTTGTTGCTTGCCAGACTCGAAAGTTTTACCGTGGGTTTCACCACAACCGCGTTTGAGGTGTCAAAATCGCTGTCTGCCGTGTCTAGTTTGCCGCTTGAACATTCTGCGTTTACTCGCTTCATTCGCTCGTGAAAGCCGCGTGTGCAAATCTAGTCATCGAGACATTCACATGGAAATTTGCATCATGGGAGGGGCTTCTGCGACTCTGCTTGCTTTCTGTAATCACGTCACTACATTGGTTAAAGCGGCACGTTTTTCCGCCAAAGTTCAAATTTTTCAACTCGCGCGTTTGCCGCGGCAGTGCTCAATTTGCGGCAATAAGGTAGAATTGCATCTACTGCGCTGCACTAAACGCCTCATTCATGCCGCGAGACCTCCAGACGCGCACAATGCATCTTCACATTGACTTAATATTGAAACCACTCGCGCTTGACGCAGCATTACACACAACAAAATGACACCTTAAGTAGGGAGTGATCAATAGTTATCTCTTTGTATTTTAGGCGCTGACTGTGTGTTCGGCTGTGTGTTTGACTTTGTGCAACGCCACATGAGCCAATTGGCGGGTAGCACAGGGCTTCAGTGGGAGTGATTTAAAAGCATATGAAGCAGTTTGCTCTCGGGTTGCTCTCGCTTTGCTTTGGAGTTGTGCGTCAACTGGTCTGTGGGTCGCTGCATGGTCTTGAGTGTATTTATCTTGGAACACAATGCTAATGCACTAGCATGACCCAACCGGAGAATCTATCGGCCAAACGGAAAGATTTATCAGTTGAGGCTGATAATAAGAAATGGCCAAATATCAGCAATATATAGATTGACCTCTAGACACAATTTGTCTTACATATACAAAGCCAAGAATCCATTGAACAGTTTTGGGAACACCTGCGAAATCTCCTGACATCAGAACTTGTTTCCCTTCAGTTTCTCTGGGCTCACCAGAAATGTTATGCAACACGCCAAATAAAACATCCCTAAAAAAAATAAATTCAGCTGTATTTACCCATGTCCTCCCCGAGCTGCAAACATCTCATGAAATGGGAACTGCCTGTGTAAGTCCTTCTCTATGATGTCCAACCACTTAGGATCTCCCGGCTCTTTTTCCAGCTCCTGTTAAACAAATGGATGACAAATGAGAAGCGTAAGTGCACTTTTATGGAAATGTACATTGTTGGAAAAAACATGTCTTTACTGGGAGAAAGTGTGCAAAGACCACCTGATTCAAAATGACTTCTAGAGTACTTCAGAAAAGGGTGTTTATAGAGTAAAAAGGATTTTCATATAATCTGGAAAGATGGTGGTACAGGTGGTGTATCTAACCTGACCGTACCTCAAACTTCCCGGGATTTGAGTCAAGAAGTTCCTGGCTGTTTGAAAGCAGTTGCCAGGCTTTAGCTCGGAGTGAAGAGGGGATACCTTTTCTGCAGCGCAGTTTCACCTATGTGAAAAAAATATACTTTACATGACCAATACAAATGTCATATTTAATTTCATACACACGAAAGGCTGTGAAACACAGAAATGCAGTATATTAAAAAAAATTAACTAATAAATACTAAGTTGACAAAATACACCTTTGCATAGCTTTTTCGTGAACAAAATTTAGCTTTGAAAATGATGTGTGAGCTATAAGATTTACTGAAAAGCATTTAAAATGCACTGTACTGCCATCCCTCAAAATATTTATAGTAAGATGTTAAGTGATATTTTAGGAAACCTTTTGAAAACGTCGAGATATCCACTTATCCCAGTTTCTGAACATGTCCAGCCATTTCATTTCTCTCTGTCTTGCCACAGCCACCTGAATCTCCATCTCACTATAAAGACAAGAGGATTTAAAAAAATCAGGACACATACTATATGTAAAAGCACCCATCCAGGCCCCGAATCATGTTAAGCTTCCAACAAATGGCCTGAGAGGGTTTATATTGGATCCGGCAGAGAAGACGCCTACAGTGTTTTTATTTTATTTTGGTGGAAGTACACTAGTAAAGGAAGAATTATGTCTGTCTACCGAGTAAACAACCACAGCATTGTTCAGTAATAGCGATAACAGTGACTGACACCTGAGATGAAAACTAAAACTCTCTCTGTGGTTACTGTATCTGTGTTGCCTGATCAAGAGTTTCAAATGAAGAGAGCAGACAGGAACATGTATGCAGATAATAACTGCTTTTGCAATTCCATTTAGCGAACCTAGTGGTGCAGAAATAGCACACAGACATAGTGCATCTCTATGTCTATACAAATATTCAATTTCTTAGAATGATATCTACCAATACCGATACCTTGTTTCAAAATATTATGTTTTGAAATCCGAGAAGTCCAGAGCTGTACAATCTAATGTCATTGTCACCCAATTCAATATAAGTACACGGTATTTTAAGTTCTAATGCATTTTTCTGTCCCTTTTGATTGTGTGGATATGTCTGATTGTAGAAAAAAATAGCATTTATCTGCCAATGCTGATATATCAGTGCATCACTAATAATACGCCGCAAAGACAAAGCATAGTCTGCAAATAAGACCAATTGTTATCTATGCATGCTATCTATATATTACAATAAATTTGATATATTAATTTCAATCTTTAACATGGCCTCATGATAAATCACAAAAAAGGACTTTGGCTGGGTTTTCACAGGCAGGGTCACATAAATCTAAATAAAATGTGAAACATAAGACTACTAAGGAGAGGATTTAACATTTTAATCATTTTTTAATCAACAAACTTAACTGGACTCATCTGTACCCCTTGTTTCTGTTTGACTCTTAATTCAGATTTCTTGAACATCTCTGACTGACTAAATCTGACAGACATCATGCTGACCAGATGAGAAAGTCTAATTTTGGACTGACCCACATTGCCACTTTTTAAAAAGCTGAAAAAGCATGTGGTGGTTAATACATTAAAGGATTAGTCCATTTTCTTAAAAAAAATCCAGATAATTTACTCACCACCATGTCATCCAAAATGTTGATGTCTTTCTTTGTTCAGTCGAGAAGAAATTAAGTTTTTTGAGGAAAACATTCCAGCATTTTTCTTATTTTAATGGACTTTAATGGACCCCAAGAAGTAACAGTTTTAATGCAGTTAAACGGAGTTTTAAAGGACACTAAATGATCCCAAACGAGGCATAAGGGTCTTATCTAGTGAAACGATTGTCATTTTTGACAAAAAAATAAAAAATATGCACTTTTAAACCACAACTTCTCGTCTATCTCCGGTCCTGTGACGCGCCAGCGCGACCTCACGTAATGGCGTAATGCCATGGAAAGGTCACGTGTTACACCTATGAAATGCACATTTGCGGACCATTTTAAACAATAAACTGACACAAAGACATTAATTAGTATCATTCAACATACAACAACCTCTGAACGGTCCTCTTTCTCCGCACTTGTAAACACTGTGGCGTAATTTCTAGGGATGCACCGAATCCAGATTTTTTAGGTTTGGCCGAATCCCGAATCCACCGTTTAAGATTCGGCCGAATCCGAAACCGAATCCTACTTGCAACCTTATTCCATTAACACAGTAAAACACATTAATGAATTATACAATGTCCACAGCAGTGTATTTTCCATTTTATTTAAATTTAACTGTACATTATGCCAGGATGACAAGTTGGAAAACTATTTTGACAATTACCATAAGCCTATGCAAAATGAAAGTGATGGGTTGCGACACGCTCGTTTTTCCAATAAGCAAGCATCTCCGCGCTGAAAACTATATTTAACTTTGAGTGAGAAGCTCCGCTCGTCAATGTCAGTTTTCACACGGCCGTCCAATTACAATCAAGGAGGGGCGGGACATTACCACAGCAACCAACCGGCTCACAGCTGAAGCATCACAGCTACCAAGCGCTCGGCTGAAAAACAGCTGGCATTTGGCGTCCTCAAGGCGTTTTCAGCCGTGTTTAAAAGTCTGGTGTGTCCAGCCCCTAAGGCTCACCGAAAGAAAAAGCTCATCTCCACGTCAGCACCCGATGTGTGTAATCAACGGCTGCGTGACGTCGACCAGCGTAGCGCAAGCCTAGGGTTCGGTTCGGTGGAAAAAAAATCTAGGATTCGGCCGAACCCGAACCCTGTCAAAAAGCCCAGTATTCGGCCGAATCCTGGATTCGGTGCATCCCTAGTAATTTCGCATACGTCCTCCGTGACCTCTTGACGTGATGACGTATTGCGTGAGGTCGCGCTGGCGCGACACATGACCGGAGATGGATGAGAAGTTTCGCTAGATAAGACCCTTATGCCTCGTTTGGGATCGTTTAGAGTCCTTTAAAACTACGTTGAAACCCCAATTTTAAACTGCATTAAAACTGTTACATGTTGGGGTCCATTAAAGTCAGAAACATCCTGGAATGTTTTCCTCAAAAAAACATAATTTCTCGACTGAACAAAGAAAGACATCAACATTTGGATGACATGGTGGTGAGTAAATTATCTGGATTTTTTAAGGAAATTGACTAATCCTTTAATGTTGAACAGGATTAAAAAAAAGTCAGTACTAGAGATAAGGCAGGCACAGTCGAGGGGAATAGAGACAAAAAGTGAGACAGTACATTCTGACTCAGACGAGCCCGCTTAGCACAATCTGAGTCACTCACCATACAGGGAGATAAAAGACACACAGACAGAGAGAGAGAGAGACAGAGAGCGAGAGAGAGAGAGAGAGAGAGAGAGAGACAGAGAGAGAGAGAGAGAGAGAGAGAGAGAGAGAGAGAGAGAGAGAGGGGCACATAAAATACGCAAAACGCTGCAGAAGGGCCAAACAGATTCAGTTATACATTGTTGGATGGGCGAGTTTGGCATTAGAGATAAGTTGTTCCTCATTGTGCTTTCAGTTGTAGGCGTGAATTATTCTGATCCTAGCACACTTCACATAAGGTGTGGTCTCATGGAGGATACAGATATGTTGTTTGATTTTGTATTGTGTATTAAATCATTCATAATAAATGCTTTCTCTGATTTACCAGAGTATCAAACCGTGCAATGAGCCAAACAAAACATTAGAATGTAAGAATAATGAAATATATATTTGAAGTTTAAATATTTTTGCTAAATATAAACAGTAAAACATTTTCACATTACATGAATGTTACCATTTTCATTATGCGTGATTCAATGGCACATGTTTTGTTTTTTTTCTGTTTCACCTGTATGCATCAGGTTATAAAAGATGTTTTTTGTAAAAATACGTTTTGAATAACATACATGGTAATAATGGAAATGGAGAAAATCTTCATAACATCAAAGGAAAGAGGTTGTAATAGGCTCATAAATGTTGAACCTTATTGCTGCAACCATTCAAAAATAACATTTCTCTCATTCACTACAATACGTTTATTATCTCTCTTTACTACACTCACCTCGCATCACTATATTGCGATCCTCCCAAGAACCCATATTTATCAGTACGTCGCACAGGGCCGTTGATCTCTGAATCGGACCCCATTGAGCTTCCATCCTCGCCGATCCCTGACAAAGACTCCAGTGTGCCAGACATCATACTGGCTGACTCCAGGTAGCTGAGCGTGTCCGGGGCCGGTCGAGAGTATGAGTAGGGCGGAACCAGGCACTCACCTGACTCCTGGACCTGTACAATTGGAGGTTCGGGCCGAGAGGGAGAGCAGGGAGGCTCAAGAGCCATTTTGCATGTGTCGGGAGTGTTTGGAATATTAGGGTCCTGGGCAGGCTGGGGATCGGGGAGTGCTTGTGCTTTTGACGCAGGATCTGCTGTTGAGTCTTGTGAAGAGTGGGAGGAAGCAGGGTTGCAGGTTGAAAGATGTTCTGAGGGGACTGGCATAGGAGGAGGGGGGAGTTCAAGAGGAACGTCTATGGGGGGAGCAGGATTAGAGATTTTACTGACTTCAACATTGGGGTAGAGATTAGGACTCGGATTAAGTTCCGGGAAAGACGGCATTTGTTGCTGCTGTTCTGACTCGTGCACTTCTGTGTGGTCAATTACAGCATTGTCCCCATTAGTCCCTTCATCTATAGCAGCTAAAACATCTACCTGTGGACCAACAGCACTCTTTGTTGCTGTTAAAGGGGCAGCAACATTATTTTGGCCAGACGTTGTCTCAAAAGTTGAACCTTGGGTAGGAGACTTTTTTCCATCTGTCTGTATTGTTGGGTTTCCCATTACTGTTCGGTCTCCATATAGAGATGATTTTGGGATGGGAGTTTCTGAGGGGAGCGAGTGTGGGCTAGAGGAAGCAGGCACAGTCTGGTCGCCCATACTCGGGGAAGAGGGGCTAAGGGCGGAGATTTCAGCCATACCTGTGTCTCACTGCAACAGCTGAAAGAAAATCAAGAGAGTTGGTTAAGTCAGAGTCAGTAAAGGTCCTTGTTTAACAACACAAACATTATTTTAGCATTTTTCTTTGAAACCACAAGCACATTCCTTCATTCACAGTTAATGACTATAATAAACTAAGTGTTTAAAGGGGACATTTCACAAGACTTTTTAAGATGTAAAATAAGTGTTTAGTGTCCCCAGAGTACGTATGTGACGTTTTAGCTCAAAATATCATATAGATAATTTATTACAGCATGTTAAAATCGACAAATTGACACTTTGTAGATGCGAGCAAAAATATACCATTTTGGGTGTGTCCTTTAAAATGCAAATGAGCTGATGAAGTGCAAACACTGATCGCCATAATGGTGGTTTGTTCTCTCTCTCTCTCTCTCTCTCTCTCTCTCTCTCTCTCTCTAGTAAATGGCAGTGCCGTGGTTGAATAGTGCAGATTAAGGGGTGGTATTATTATAATAAGATCCCCTTCTGACATCACAAGGGGAGCCAAATTTCAATGACCTATTTTTTCACATGTTTGCAGAGAATGGTTTACAAAAACCAAGTTACTGGGTTGATCTTTTTCACACTTTCTACGTTGATAAAAGCACTGGGGAACCAATTATAGCACTTAAACATGGAAAAGAAACTTCATAATATGACACCTTCAAATTCGACGAAACCCCTCAGTTGGGAGAAAACAAAAACACAAACTTATAGAAAATAAACCCTAACAATAAAACATCAAAATTATATCTCAAAATCATTGTTTTTGTTTCATTTGTTTTACCATCAGAACAGCATCCACAGACAAAATACAAAGCTTTAGTTTCTTACAATAACTGAAAGTCAGATATCATTCATTACCATTTAAAATAAATGTTAGAAACTATATCAAGATGTAAAAGTTCATGGATAAAAATATTGTTTTCATATGGGGGAAGCTGTACACCTCTTTAAACCCACTTTAGGCTAGAAAGCAATTCTCATCTAATAAAAATACAAAATCCTTCTGTGATTTAGAGACAAGACTGTGATTAGGGAAATAGCGTGATTCATTATTAGCCATGCATTATTAATATTTACAAAAGAAAGGAACACTATATTGACACTAGAGCTTTTTGAATAAGGTCATATTACATAAAACAAAAGAAACAGCTACACAATTATAGCCACTTAACACATGCCCCATAGGCATCCATTGTAAATTTGTTTCTTTTGTTGTTCATACAGTCTTTGAAATTTTTTACTTCCTACTTGTGATAACTGTAATAACTTATTACCCGTTTAATACACACAAACGGTAAATAATACGTAGTTTTCTACAAAAAGAACAGAAAATCTGACATGATGCACTCTGTATCCTTAAGGAGTAATTGACGATTGAACTATTAAAAAATAAGGCACACCTAAGGTGGTAATGTGTTGCTCATTGCTCTGGTGGTTAAGACATTTGGCAGATTAGGTGTTTCTCAACCAATCAGAATAAAGCATTCAACAGCCCCATGGTATGTAAAGATTAATAGATGTTAAGAGGATGTGATTTTTCTGTTGTTAGATGAAGAAAACAGTGAACAAGTAGAAAACAAAGTAGAAAACAAAGTAGAAATATGATTGCCATGCAAGGCTGCAGCCTACTGTATACAGTTCTAGTGTAGGTAAAGTGTAAAGGAACAGATAACCACTATTTCCTCTTAAACAAAGATCTGTTTTGTGGACTTCCGCATGATCTAAATATATATGTGACCTACACAGAAGGAAAAGGGAAGTAGTTCCTTGAGAGAAACACTATAGCTGTGTCTTAAATGCTATAGAGGAGCCTACTTGAACGCGCTATGGGACATGTGATGCCCATGATGCTGTCTGGGTAGGTGGGATTGTGGTCACAATCCGCATGTTGGCCCAAAAAGAAAAACAATAGTGATAAATCTCATACATATAGTCTAATGATTATTTCAAATGATCCTTTATGCGCTGATAACCTCAATGCAAAGCTCAACCTTAACTCGACAGGATGCAACAGGGTCGATGTGGGACTCCACCCATACACATGAACTGCCTGCTCGTTCCGGTTGAGCAAACTCTTAATGTCATAACTGTAAAGATGGGATGTAAACAAACACACGTGAACTTTCTTGTGTCAGTTTGCACAATGATGAACATTTATGAAAACGTGTGCTGGCAGTCGCGGCGAGTCTTGGCACGACTGATGTGATTAGAAAAGAATACTATACCGGATACCGGTAGACCTCCATTTATAAAAGGGCAATATCCACATTAAATTACGCTTTTCATCGTGGGGTTGCAATCATAAAACACAAACACATAGGTTTTACAGTGAGCAGATAACACTGCTGTTTGTGCCACATGAGTCGCTGGATAACGTTAACTTGCTTGTGATTGCCAAGTTTAATCAAAAACTGCTAATCATGCTTTTGGCTCTGTCATGCAACAGCCTCTTAACAACTTTGATATGTCATTTTTATAACAAAAAATCACGATTTATGTCATAAAACACAACATGTATAGAAAGTGGAGGACTTTTTAATTCAAATGTGCTTATTCAATGGCCTGCTAACGAGCTAGCTCATCCAGTCAGGCCGTTTTGTTCAACTTCCCGGTTTAAGGTGCAGGGAGACGGTGTTTTTAAAGCAATTCTCATCTGTATTACCATAGGTTTACACCGACAACGGATATCGCATTGGTTTAATCGGATGTTCATCGCCCAAACTCACCAGCAGTTGTGTTGTCCGTCCGTCCCGGGGGGGCTCCTGTCGGCTCCGGTTACCGTGACCCCCCCGCCGCAGTCGTTGAACGGATGAAAAGTGTGAGTGTAGCAGGCTGCTGTTTAGCCGTTGTGCTGATAAATTTCAATAGTAAAGGCAAAAGTGTGAGGTAGCTCGTGCAGTTAGAGATCTTTCTCTGAAGGGTGGCGTGTTTAAAAGGCTAGCAAAGATGTTAACGTTAGCTAAACACTGCCGCTGTGCGCCGATCTTCCGCTCATCCGGATCCACATCAGTCTTTGCATTGAGCAGAGATGTGCGTTTTGTTTGAAAGATTAAAAAACGTATCTTAAACGTGTGAATTGGGCCACATCGCTGGAAAAGATAAACACGGCCCTTCTGACATCTCGCCGTGCCCGCATTTCCTACAACCAGCTCTGAGTGACAGCAACGTGCGCGCACCCGATGACGATTGACGTCACGTCGCCCCAGTCAAAACTGCTTTAATGAACAGTCATTCCATACATATTACTCAGTTAATGAAGTAATATTCTTGAAAAAAAAACTTTTTTATAAGAAATCTATTTAAAATTGAATATTTGCTAGATGTAAACCACACTGGAACTCCTTATATAGCCCAATTGCATGGAAAAAGGTTTAATAAATTGGTTCATTTAATTTGTCCAGTGAAACAAGTAGTCTCCAAATTCTTAAAAGATGTGGAGGTTACTTGTATTTTTGCCATTTGGAAGTAGAATCCATAAAACATTTATTTTATCAATGTATATTTACTCAAATTACAAAATTACTAAAAATTCAGTTATTTGGTAAGGATATATTTTTCTATTATAAAAGTAACTATGTGGAGAAAGACTTGTTGTCAACTTATTGATTATATATACAGTTCACACTCATAACAAAAAAATAGGCAAACAACAAACCCAACAGCATTTTATTCCGAACAGAATTAAAGAATTATTTTGAAACTATTAAGTCTTGAAAATTTGAGTTATTGAAAATATCCCTATGTTGTTGGAAATTTATTTTTTATTCTTCCTTTTTATTTGATTGATATTTCAAATGTAAAATAAGCACATTGTGATCCTCTTGTATTTATGCAATGTTCTTGTTCTTGGAATAAAACAATAATAATGAACAGTCATGATGATTACGAAAATTATACATAAAATAATTATTTCTGTGCAAAGTGAGTGCTTAAGTTACGACTTTGATATAGCCCTTGTGACGTTAAGCCCCAGTCTCCCTTGTTTTACAGGTAAAGTTTATGTTAACCATAATAAGTCCCTTGGGGTCAATCTTACCCCCAAGCCACTTTTATTTAGTTAAAAAACATTGTTTCCTTCATCTTAGTGGAATATGATTTTGTGACTTTTCCAGCTTATCTGTCAAGATTCATATAAAAAAACTGGGCTTGATTCGGTTGTTCTAAAGAGGAGTAAAAAATCACCAAAAGAGGTCCTTTGGGGGTAAAAATGACCCCAATTGAAATGAATGGGAAATGCAAAAAAAAAAAACATTTTTTTCTTGTTATTCATCAAATAAAATCAATGCATCCAGAATAAATCTGAAAATTTTGATACAGAAAGGTAGGCCTGGTACTAGAGCACAAATGCAATATAGAAAAGACATGCTCAATCAGACACACACACAAACAGAGCATTTTTTACAGAATTTGGCAAGAAACAGCCACAGATGCAAAACAAAGATGTAAAATACTCACACAGTTGTGCGCACACACAAACACACGCACAAACACACAAACTCACACACCCACAAAGTCACAAACAAAGTCACAAACACGCACGCGCGCACAAACAGACACACAAACAGACACACAAACAGACAGACACACACACACACACACACACACACACACACACACGCGCACACACACACACACACACTTACATTTAGTCAAATTTCTGTGGCATTTTGTAAAAACAAACATTTCAAAATGAAATAATTTTTATTTTTAATGACCTTTCTAATGTTTATATAAACATAAATTCACAAAATGTTTCACTAAAGTATTGATGTTGAGCAGTTGGCCACACACAGTAAAATGAATGGGTCTCTATGGGCATCTGCTAGTCAAAATGATTTATTTCCTAAACTGTAACCATAAAACTGTTTTTTTTCTAAACACCAAATGGTTGAATTCAACACATAACATCTAGATCAAATTTAGATAATAATTTATGTGAATTTTTCATAAAAATGTGATATTTTACAGGCAAGCTAATGGTGTAGTTGAGGAATTGAGTGGTAAACAGGTACAAAAGTACTTCATATCTCCCAAAACACAGCATTAATGTATAGATTGGAAGTAAACAAAAAAAATGATATATTTGTATCATTAAAAATGTATATATTTTCTGTAATCACCCTTTTAATTTCAGGGGTCATTTTTACCTCCAGGGAACTGTAATGTATACAGGAAAAATAGGGGTTTATGAGGGTTAATATAACATTGAGTCTCCTTAGAAGTATACACATAGGCCTAGTAGTACAGAAATTATTGTAAACTACTGTGTAGGTACTGCTATCTATCCTGTGCAATAATCATGCTGTCTAATCAGCATCTTGATACGGTGGATGGATTATTTTAGCAAAGGAGAAGGAATTTATACAGATTTGTGAACAATATTTGAGAGAAATATGCCCTTTGTGTTCATAGAAAAAGTCTTAGTGTTGTTGCGTTTATAATTTTGTTCTGTGTATAATAAATAATAACATTCACTCTGTAAGATTGCTTTTAAGATTTCTGTGAAATGACAACACATTTTGTCTTTTGTATGTATGACATTTTTTATTCGTAAAAAAAGTCAAACGTTTATTGTATAAATCATTGTATACATTGTACAATTGTTCAGGTGCTACTTAGAATATCACATTTTACATTGTGTCTTACATGGGGGATGTTTAAAATCCCATTACTTTATACGGCCTGTGAGAACTTCTGAGCTTATTCAACACAATTAAAATAATAAATTATTGCAGTCTATCATAATTTACAAATAGATGTAGAAAATGAAAAGCCAGAAAAGTCTATATACACTGATCACAGGGAACACAACACACATACTGATGTATACCCTGAATAGTCTGCAAGTCACTTTGTATGAAATGGAATTAAGAGTCCTGTCTCGCATTAGCCGCTAGATGTCGCAGTTGACATACATTTAGCATCTGCGGTGGGAAAAGTCCCATTGGCAAACAATTGTGTTGGGCAAACTCCTCTGTCAATGACACAAGAATAAATATTACTGTAACCGAGGAAACTCGTCTCTGACGGGGTTCCACGCCAGTCATAATATGAATAAGTGAGAGGAAATACCCTGGAATTAAACCTAGGAACACCCTTGTTTTTTTAGTTGCCCATATGATGTCAGTAATTAAGTACTGTTATATAGGAACTGCAGTAATGGACTAATACTGTAATTGAACAGCCATTAAACTGGCAAAACAAACATTTCTTTGTATTATATTTAACATATTTTAAACCAAACACCTTATACTGTTGACTTGTAAATAAATTCACATGTGTAAAAAGTCCAATGCATGACTGAAAAGCACAGGTATATAATATCTTTTTGCTTTTGGTTCCCTCCCATAACAAAGATGTTGCTAAGTACCATAACAATGGAAACTGGTGAGGAACATCTGGCCGCACATTAAACCTCATGTATAGTTAACATCATTTTTTTTGTTCAGACCATGATGGAATTTTTGAGTTTCTGGGAGGATGAGGGTGGTTACATTGAGTCACTGCGATAATTTAAGGCTGTTTTTTGGGAACAGAGTGTTTTGAATTTATTACTGTCATTGATGTGTGAATAAACATAATGTGTACAAAGTATTGCACGTAGAATTGTTATGCATTAACTGGAAAACTGGATTTAAGTATATGTTAATTATAAATATACTTATACATGTACATTGCAGCTGATATAATTTATAATACATTCAAGCTAAAATATTTTTACTTTAGCAATCATTTAAGTGTATGACACATTTCTATATGTTCTTAAATGATTGAGTCATCATTCCAAATCGTCCTCATTGCACATGAAGCAGCTGTTAGGCTTTTTTAGTGCTCGTTTCTAAAGGGAACGTGTTCACCCAGCTCTGCGTACGGGCCAAGCATTCCTCCCAGCTATAGAGTGGCTTGTACTGAAAGTGGCGGAGGGCTTTGTCTGTGCTCACTGTAAAAGACGTGCGTGCCACAGCGAGTGTGTAGGAGTTAAGCAACGGTGTGTAGTTGTAAATTGGCTTCAAGAGCCAGTGCAGCAGGTCATTCATGCAAGCTATGAACCACAGCACCCAAACCGAAACATGGAACGTACGAAAGTTGAAGGCTGACAGGAACTGCATGTTGAAGTCTTCATAGCTTTTGTAGGGTGAATCATCATAGCAGAAATAAAACTCTCCACCCAGCTTATGAGGATGCTCTCTCAGGGCACGTGCTGCCAGTAAGTGCATCCAGGCCACATTCCCTGTGTGCACAAACACATCCAAGATATTTAGTTTACAGTGTGGGGAGTATGAAGTCTTTAATTTAAGTCAAATAATGGTTGTGTACATATGGACCTAAGTGACAACTTAATCACTCTAAAGGTTTATTATTCCAAAAAAAAAAGTAATACCGCACCCATAAGACCTTCGGAACACAAAAATGTTCTTGATGAAATTTGAGAGCTTTCTTATGCCGAGTTCAGACTGCATGATTTGCAAACAAGTCAGGTCATAGATGTTTTCACACTGCGTGATTATCTGGGGTAGAGTTCAGTCGCTGCTGTTTCAGACTGCAAGATGGATCGGCGACTTTTTACGGTAGTAAGAATCGCCGACAACTTTGTCCCAATCCGCAAACTACGTCTCACAACCAAATGCACACGAGAAGTGACACGAAGGAAACAACGCAAGGTCACACGTGCAAGATCGGGGTTCTCACGTGAGACGGATTATTACTAAAAATGGTAGATTATGGAGAAAATGTTTGGAGAGATTCCTCCCCGAGCTTCCAGCTGCCCTGTATGTTGCTCTCTCATTGGCTGTAGGTCATTGGCAATGTTATTTTCAGTAAAACACATTTCACACGGCATGATTTTGAATCGCAGACAGGTCCAGATATTAAGCATGCCAAATATCTCATAGGTTTTGGTTCTCTCAGATCACGTCTTTGATAATTGGGTTCCCACACTTTAGTTAACTTCAAATTCAAGGACCTTTCAAGGACTTTCCAGGTCCAATACCCTCAAATTCAAGGACTAAATGTGGGGACACATTTCAAGTGAGAGCAGGGTTACATTGTGTTACCTTTAAAGGTAGATTGTTACAGGTCCCTTTCGAGGGAACTCGCGCTGCGTCACTGCGGTGACACTTTGGGTTCGCCTTCAGGGCTAAATGCGACTGAATGTGTATATCAAATTCAACCAATGGTGAGGCTTAACGACAAAGACAGGGTGACGCGGGAGCTAGGAAGTATATCGCTATCTGAAATATTGCCAAAGACAGCGTTACAGGGATGCAGGAAGTATGGCAAGGGAGACGCAGCGTCTTGTTCCCTTCTCAGGGAACAACATTTACATACATAACTCGAGACGTTTTCATTTCTCAAAGACAACTATGCAAAAAAGCATTTTGGTATGAATCAACATTTGCATACAGAAGATATAAGCATTTAAAGTGAACAGTTTAACACGTGTGCTTAAAAAGTCTAGAATTTTTTATATTATCCCACACTACACAGGGATTAATATGGATTTTTCCAAAAAACTTCTTGCATGAAATAGATTCAAGCACTTTCAATGACCTGTATCTATATATTTTCAAAAACTTCCCAGGGCCTTGAATTTTCCCCCCAGATTCACAAACCTTTAAGGATTTCAAGGACCCGTGTGAACTCTGGTGCATGAGCATCGATTTGACTTTGATTTCGCGCATTTGTCTGCGATTTCTCAAAACCTGTCGACGAGTTAAAATCAGGGCTAAAATCGTGCAGTCTGAACTCGGCATTAGCCCCCACTGACACAACTGAAAATGTCAAGGCCTAGAAATGCAAACATCAATAAAAGAGTCCATGTGCCTGCAGTGGTTCCATCTTCATTTAATGAAGTGAAAAAGTTTTATTATTTATGTCTTTACTGCCTTTATGTGCCTTGAACATGACGTTATTGGCTATGGGGGGGTCAAAAGCTCTCGGATTTCATAAAAAACATTTGTTCGGAAGGACAATGAAGGGTGTGGAATGACATAAGGGAGAATCATTTTCATTTTGGCATGAATAGCCCTTTGAAAAAAAAACAGAACCAATATTAAGTTATAAACCAAGCAGACTAAAAATAGGGCAATCATCTTTAACAGGAAAATCTGATCTTTTTCTGTGCATATCCCCAAGCTCTATAAACAGAGAGGTCCTTAAGCTGAAGAACACAACCCCATGTGGGCTCAATGAGATGAAACTTTGATGTAGTGTAAAAGTCTAGCCCTCTTATAAAGGATGAGGGTCAAAGTAAAAAAAAGTAAAAATAATAATAATTACATAGCGCTTCTTACTAGATCAAAAGGTTTTAAAGGACAAGTTTGGTATTTTACACTTAGGGCGCACTCACATTATCCAAACCAAACCAAACCATGACCCAGCGCGAATGTCACCCCTCCCTACTTCCCCCATGAGCACGCACTCACACTGTACTTTTATCGATCCGAGTCCGGGCGCGCTTTCGTCATTAAGATGCGATTGTTTTGAAAAAAGCAGGAAGTAAAGCTCTGACTGAACACTGGAACCCACCGTAATGATAGGTCTGTGTTTTTTTATTCGGAGTCGTTTGGTGCGCGATTACAGACAGCCCTCTCACATGTCATCATATTGCTTAGTTGATCTGTCACGTGCGCAGCGCGGACATTCACGTAACCCCGCTGCGCGCATCAAAAGGTTTTTACGGAGGCAGATGAAGGTGAGTGGTCGCGCAACTGACGTCTTCACCTTTTGAATCGCGCTCAGGCGCGATTGCGCTCACACCACAGCCTTCCGCGCCTGAGCCTAAGTGAACCGCGCTCCGGCCCACCTCTGCAACCCGGCCGCGGCGCGATTAACCAATCTGCGCCCGGGCGCGGAACAGAGCACTCACACTAGTCAAACGAACCAGGCTTTGGGGGTCAAACGCGCCCGAGCGCGGTTTGGTTTGGATAGTGTGAGTGCGCCCTTAAAGCCCTGTTTTCAGATTGTTTATGATGAAATTGAACGGTTTTGACTGAAATTTCGAAATATGCGGGTGCCCCAAGAATTTTCAGGTGTTTGTTGTTTCACCTCCCACCTCTATAATGGTTGTTTATATAGGTGCACAGGAACAATCCTTCCTAAAATGCATATTTTGTTTACAAAGACGTGAAACTCACCGAGTGGTCAGGGGTGTTCACTAATATCCTCACACAAAAATCGCTGCAAAAGATGCTTTCCAACAGGTGTTTTGTCGTTCGTTGTAAACTTGTGGACCTATTTTTCCAAACGCCTCACACATGTACATTCTTCCGCTGAGAGCTTAAATAATAGACACTCCAGCCCAGTTGGTAGCGATAATCCGCCTTTGCCAATTGCAAGAATACAAACAAAGTCCTGGCGCAGAGTAATACCGTACCTTACAGCACATCTAATACAAGTCAATGGAGTTGGACCAAAACTACGATAAAACCTGTTGGAAAGCATCTTTTGCAGGGATCCCCGTGTGAGCATATCAGTGAACACCCCCGACCACTCGGCGAGCCCCACGTCTGAAAACAGGGCTTTAAGTGTAAAATACCGAACTTGTCCTTTAAATGGGTTGCAGAGCAAAAAACTTGGAGAACCACACCTTAACATCATTTCTTTCAGTAATTATATGTAAATGAGTATGCATTAAAAAGATATTCAATCAAGATAAAACAGAATAATCAGACACAAGGCTAACCTGCATAGACCCGGCCATGTTCGGTTTCTGGAGGCACTCCTCTGATCACCCAACCACCTGTACGAACTCCATTTGTATAAAACTCCTTCATTAACTGATGCTGTTCCCCATAGATGCCTGTTGGTCGCAGAGAACATGTGTAGAGAGTTGCCCCTCCCTTTACCTAATCATAAAAAGTGGAAAACATCATTTATTACAGCTAATCGGCAAAAGTCTGTCTAGAATGTAAGTCACCAAAATTCAGAATACACATTTAATGCATTAAAATGTCTGTAGTGATGATATAATTAAACAGCAAGAGCAAATGCATGCCTGTGATATTCTATATGCAACTTTTCCATGCTTTAAAAATTACGCCCATGCGCAAGATTTATTTTCCCTTGGGCTTGGGAGGGAAAATGCTGAAAAACATCATCAACTAAAGGTCTGTTGAAAATCAAACTGCTTCAGTATGATATGTTTAACTGCCTAAAATTCTAAAAAAAAGCCATTTCCACACTGGTGGTATTGCTCAAAACTGAAGTTTCAACAATACCACGTCATTTCTAAAAATGTGTGTATGTGTGATTGTCTTAATTAGATGATTTTGTAAGTGCATTCTGGTATAAAGAGAAACATGATGTATTACCTTTGTTCCGTTGGCCTCCAGCACCATTTTTTCAGCTTTAGCTTTGGACCTGGGATAGGCCATCTCATGAAATATATTATATGGGGTATCTTCATTCCCTCTGTGTTAAAGGTAGGTAAATGCAGACGATTAAATTCTAAACAGACAGGGCTAGTCGATTACACGTGGAGTGCCTATATGTTTTACAGATATATCATTAGATAAAAATAAAATACAAAAACTATAATGTGAGATAAGCACTACCATTACAGTACAGTACAGTACTCTTTCCCAATCTTTTGGGGTGTGAAAGGTTGGAAATGGCAGCACAGATATTTTCCAACAAAAACATTTATTTTTTTAAAAACTGTAATGATGAAACTAAGAGTAAGCATTGGCAAGCAAATAATATCAAACACTGCAATTCTGAGAGAGACTAGGGAAACATAAAACATCTTTATGCATTTGTTGGTCACTCTTTAGGGAGAAGGGTAATGTTTTTAGCACGTGGCGGTAATTGATTCAGCCATTTGCTCTGTTTGTAATTACAGCATAGCAGGGCTTTAGTTCAAAGACTTACTTGAAGATTCAAACGTGACACAAGATCAAAGTCATTCTAAAACACAAACCTTATGGAGGCAATTTCCTGTACAGGGCTTATTCCAGACTAAAATGCATGTTTGAGCCTTAATTAAAAAACATCTTGCCCTGAAATCTTAACATATAACAGTGCCATTGATTTGTCTCAAGATGCACACCAGTATTGTTTTTTGTACGGTATGTTTGTAAAAACTACTTTAATGTCTTAATATAATTAAGGCTTAGTCTTGGCTTACCCTGTCCAGGAAACCGCCCCATATGATAAATTGCATGATAGCTCTTTCCTAATGCTTAATAATTCCATGGTATGCATAGACTTTTAGCAAACACAGACCGCAGATATCTGTGGAATTGGAACTGAGGAGCTGGAACATTTCAGTGTTGTCCACATCTCATGTTTTTTATTACATATTTTGGCAAATGTGGATGTGCTTTGAGCCACCAATAACACAATCATTTTATCAGTCTAGTTTAAAGGGATAGTTCACCTTAAAATTAAAATTCTGTCATCATTTACTCATCCTCATGTTGTTTTAAACCTGTATGAATTTATTTTTCTGATGAACACAAAAGAAGATATTTTGACAAATAATGGCAAACACACAGCAGACAGCGACCACCGACTTCCACAGTAGGAAAAAAATATTTTTGAAGTATTGTGATAAATGATGAAGAAAATATTTTGATAAATGATAGTAAGCACACAGTTGACGGTACCTATTAAATTCCATCATATTTTTTATTCCTACTATTGAAGTCAATGGTCACTATCTTCTGTGTGTTAACCATCATTTCTCAAAATATCTTCTTTTGTGTTCATCAGAAAAAAGACATTCATACAGGTTTAGAACAACATGAGGATGAGTAAATGATGACAGAACTTTATACGATCCCTTTAATGCAGTGGTTCTCAAACTGGGGGCCGCAAGATGCTGCCAGGGGGCCCCAGTTTTATGACATTTCATAAAATACATTAATTTATCATGAATTCTGTATAATTAAACCTAAAAAAAAATAAGGCTACTAACCAACAGCACCAGTTTGTATACTTGAATATGTTTTGTCTTATTAAAATGTTACATTTTAGAACAAATTTGTTATAAAAAAAATTTGGAAGGACTGCACCATATACAAGGGGGGCCGCACGCTGAAAAAGTTTGAGAACCACTGCTTTAATGCATTTAAACATTTTGTTATAAAATGTATGATATGTATTTTAATTTTCAGTATTCTGTAATATGTGATATATGAAGAGTTTCGTTGCAAAACGAGATAACCACCGTTTTTTTAATTGTTCAGAAATCTTGTTTTTTGGTTGTGCATTGCAATTAATTTCAATGCAACTGCAGTTGGTTTGTTTTGATTTAAACCTTCATAACTTAAAAAATACAGATAAGTAGCATCATAAAACAAAATAATAACATGATAACATAATAATAAACATGTTTTGACAAAAATGTAAAAAAAAATGGATTTATCTCGTTTTGCAACGAAACTCTTCATATATATTTTAATTCAGTACAGGAAATTGTCTGCAGGTTCTGTCTGGGACTCAACAGAGCCAGCAACTGTTGTTCTGCCTGAGCACTGATACTGTGCTTTGAGATTTAAAAGTGCACTTATCGAGTCCAGAAAATGCTGTGGCAGAGATATAGACAGATTGTGTGCATTCTTTAATCTTTCAAATAAATCAAACTTTCAATGGAAATTTAATTTTCGCAGAATTCTGGAATATTTCTAGCTGTGTTTACCCTGGATTTCATTTTCACATTCTTTCAGTGATATTCACATTCTTTAGACTCTTTGAAACCATACGGTATATGGTTTGGATTATGAACACACATCACTACACAAAGATTCCTTATATAGAGAAAAGCAATTTATAGAACTACCTTACCTGATAAATGCATCTCCTTTAATATTCGGACCAACAACTTCCATGGAGCTTGTATAGATCAAATACTGGATACCAGTTTCCACACAGGCATTTATCACATTCTCCGTTCCTAATAGAGAACAATGAGTAATGAAGTCTTTGGGAAATAGAAAAAAGTTATATCTCATGTCCATATAAACTAAATGTATAGTTTTATTTATTTAAAAATCTACTTCTGCTGCACTAACACAAAAAAAAACAATCAAGCTGTTTGGGTCTCTTTGACTGGATTTTAGATTATAAATCTAAAAAAACATATGGAAACAACACAGGAGGAAATACTTGAACAGTTTCAAGTAATGCTAGAGTCAAAGTACCAGATAAAAATTGTTTTTGGACACGCTCAAAGATTTGCCGTCGACTAACTAACCAAAGAAGAGAAATCTGGGGAAACGCAGATGATGTGCAAGCATGAAAGCAAACCATAAGATAGGACAAAATCCATCCTGGAACGCCTTCAAGTGTGCCTTCCTCACTTAATACTGCATTCATAATGTGTGTGTTTGTGTATTACTTATGAGTTGATCAAAACATGTTTGTTTTGTATATCATGCATTAGGTACAAGCCCTTGATTTTATTATGCCAATTGAATTCCTGTTTCAGATATCTGCTTGTAAATACAATCAATGTTTGAGAAGAAAATATGTGATTTTTTTTACTAAATTGGAGTCTAATTTGCATATAGACTTCTTGGGCAGTTTAACCATTACTTGGCTTTCAATATGCGTTTCTAGAGTTACATCCTACACCACTGAAAAGATTTATTAATATTTACTATATTTGTGTTTTACTTGATGTTACATTTAAAAACTAGGTTGAAGAGCAATATGCATCTTGAAAACTTAATCTGTTAAAATAAACATTCATTTCTATCCTATGAATATATCTGTATCTATCAGTGATGCATAATAAATGTATAATAAATCAAATCACACAAATCAGAAATGTGGTGCTATGAATTCTGAATACATCTTAATGCCTCAGCATGAGCCTTTGGTGATTTTATTGACATTAAGTGGATACGCAGAACATAACTAGCCTGGGTTTCCCCATGCTGTCTTGTGCGCAAATTTATTCACGCTGCAAGTCTAGCATGGAAACTCTGGCCCTTTTGCCCCTGAAATAGGAAACCAATCACAGAACGGGGAGGGGGCAGCAAGACGATGACAACGTCTATGCGACACATCGAAGCAATTTTGTTATTGAAGAGTTTCGTTGCAAAACGAGATAACCACCGTTTTTTTAATTGTTCAGAAATCTCGTTTTTTAGTTGTGCATTCCAATTAATTTTAAATCAACTGCAGTTGGTTTGTTTTGATTTAAACCTTCATAACATAAAAAATACAACTAAGTAGCACCATAAAACAAAATAATAACATGATAACATAATAATAAACATGTTTTGATAAAAAGGTAAAAAAAAATGGATTTATCTCGTTTTGCAACGAAACTCTTCATTTGTTATAACACGGCAACATACGCGAAGTTACTTTTCAATGCAGCCTTAGACAGTGTTCTAAGTAGTTTTGAACGCAAGTTTATTTTAAAAAGAGTAACTTTTGGCGTTAAACAATTTCATATCTAAGAAAGATGTTTGTATATGGTAAGACATGATAACCACAGAGTTTTATAGACCCCTTCAAGGTTTGTAAACATTGAATGACTATCGGGTGCGCGAGCAGCATGGGGTCAAACTGTTCATACCATCCAGGCTTTTTAATTTAAACTAACAGGCCTGAAAAATTATGACTTGCCTCAAATGAAGTGAGCACTACAAACACAAGCCTCTTTTCATTGTTCCAGTCTGCACGTTAATTGCTTGCAGCCGCAGAAGTTGTATTTTTTTGTTTTTGAGATTCTGCATGAATCGCGAAAACTTCACGGAAGACCTGGTGCGATTTTCACAGCCCACGACGTAAGTAGACATTTTTGAGAATACCGTATAATACGCAACTCAATCTGCTGTAATGACTTTTCTGACCCGACATGCGCAGTGGGAACCGCCTGTGACGTGAACCGTGAAGGGGTCTATAGGACCAACCTGCTAGGCATCGTCATTGACGAAGTACAATTAACTTATAAATGGTAAGTGGTATTTATTTATATCATATTGTCATTAGGCCTTTACTGTGGTTGTCACAGTGCCACTAAATTGTGTTGCTTTTTAATATCAATATACAGCTACCAGTTTAGTTGCATAGCTTTCAATGAAAGTCGTTTACTTTTAAATTGATGTCGCTCTACATACGGCATCTGGTAAAATTGAAATGATTGGCTACGAGCTATATACAGACGCATTTGATAGACTTTCTTAGTGCCCAAAAAACAGCTCTGGGCATTTGTAAACCACGCCTTAAATACGAGAAAATGAGCATATGGTTTCCAGACCACGTCTCATTCTCTATGAGACTAGTCTGGTGTTAGCCATAACAGTGAATGCATGTAAAACAAATGTAGGATGTTATGATTCACCCACACAAACAAAACCTGCCCTGAATGATGCATTTCCAGACTGAACAAAAAAAATCTGTACGGTTCCTGTAAATGCCGCCAAAGGCAAAGTGTGGGAGAAACCAAAAGCTACAAAACACCCACTAACATACACGAAACAAAAAATGAACAAGTTAAAGGTCACGTTCTTCCTGGTCCCATTTTTTTTAACCCTAGTTAGTGTGAAATGTTGCTATAATAGCATAAATGATACCTGTAAAATGATAAAGCTCAAAGTTCACTGCCAAGCGATATATTTTCTTTAAAAGATGTCCCCTTTCAAAGCCTACAGCGAACAGCCGGTTTGGACTACAGCCCTCTACTTCCCGGCTGAATGACATAAATAAAAGTGTTTTTGACTAAACTCCCCCCACAGGAATACGTCAGTCGGCAGCTTTGGCTCAAACGGCTTTGCTAAGCTAAGCTGCTGTCGAATCACAGCACACTAAACAAACTACACAATCAGAACTTGTTACATGTTTCTGAAGGAGGGACTAAAATAACGTGTTTCTTTACATGTGAAGCATGAACACACGTTATATTGCGCACTGTAAACACAATCAAAGCTTCAAAAACACATGAAGAACGGGACCTTTAACATATCTTTAAGAAAGTGTGCTTGTAGTATTCTTCAGGTGACATGTCTTCATAAACCTCGTTGTTCAGAACGTTTGCATGACTCTCCATGTTTGCTCCTCATTCGTACTTTTCAAACTTACCTTGTACGTTAACTGCATAGATCGCCTTCTCAGGCACTCTGTACCACACGTCAACCAGACTAGCTGCATGGATGACCAGGTCTGCTCCCTGTAAAGCATCTCGCACGTTGCCATAATCTGTTATATCTCCCTGTACCAGCACCACCTTCACATGCTCTGATAAATAAAGAAATAAAAGATACATTGTAATGTAATTGTAATGCAAGTGACTTTTTATTACAAATTTTAATGTTTTATATTTCCATATCTTCTACTAGCAAATCTTTTGTAAAAAAAGCATTTTCATAAATGTAACTGAAGTAACTAAGGACCGACGAGGCTATGGGTGTGCAGAATATTTACACAGATGCCAATAAACAGTCTATTGTAAGAAAAGCTCTAGATAGAATAATGGAGAATGGGAAACTGCTGATGAGCCTGTCATTGCATTAATTCAATTTGTGTCTGAAAGCATTCTGTTGTGTCCTTTTAGTAATCCCATTGTGCACCTATTCCATAGAAAATGAGTGTGGTCACATGGCTTTCCAAAGGTTTTTCCATCCCCTCACTGTCGGTAAGCTTTAACTTGATTTTTACTGATTTCTGTTGTTCGGAGAGAATTCTCACATCTATTAATAAGTCTCTGCTTGCCTTTATTGAACACTCTGAGGGGAGAAAGAAGTGGGAATGCTGTGTCACGTATTCTAGTGAATGTGTGTGCGTGTGCGTGACAGGTGCAGACATGTGGTTTATCTGTTTGGTTTACCAATTCTTGATTGTCTGATTGTGTTTCAACTAAGATCGTCATTATTTCCCTTATAATGATTTTGAATTATTTGGTAACAATGACACAAAGATTGACACAGGAAATACAATGTCTCTATTTTACAAATAGCTCACAAAACTTTCCTTTCTAGTAAGCCGATCCAATTGTTATTCTTTCTAATCAGTGTCTGCTTACATCTATCTAATTAGTCTGTATAGTCTCTCTCTTTCTCTCTCTCTCTCGCATCTTGGAGGTATTAAAGGCATTACAAGAATTAAAGGCTATTTTGCCACACAATTGAAACACAAGATTATTGCATCTGAATATTCTTGCTTTTGGTGTGATATATTATCCCTAACATTTTCTTTATATGTAACATAAAGATCATATGTCTTTTAAAGTATCATACAAGACATGATATGAATGACAGCTTTCCCAGACAGACAGTACTTAGATCAAATCAATAACAAGAGACAATGTTCACTCCTGATAAGACAGGGTTATCTAACCTCTTTATGTGAGCACATCTTTTGCCAGACTTTTAGATATTTTTGACTTACAATGCAAATTCTTTCCCTATCGCACCACTTATCTCACAGTGTATTACATCTATTTGATGAGAGAACTGACAAATAATGAGCATGTATGACTCATATTATGAGAAGCTATGCAAATTCAAAATCTAACTTTCAAATTGTTTCTAGGAGGCAAAATAATACAAAAGACCTCAGCGAAACAAAAAGTGCACGCAATGCTATACATATTTGTAAATTACTGAAAGTGTTGTTTCCCATTTACTAGAAATCTGACCAAAGTTCTCTATGAATTTCCCCATTATAGTGCATAAACATTTCTTCTTAGTACAGAGGACAGCAAGATGGGTTTGAGCATTCTGCTGAGGAAGGGAGGATGACTGGAGGGAACTGGATGGATTTTACTGACGTGTCCTGACCCTGCACTGTCAGAAACAAATAGTCAAAATGTGCACTCCAGCTGTCACTGGGCTGGTACACTTTTGAAAAACACACCTCTGGACCTAAAAAGTTCACATGATTAGTAGCCTACATCAAAGGTACATTGGTACCAAATGTATACATATCTGTACCTAATGGTAGAAATTAGAATCTTTTTAAGGCGCAGCGTACTGCCACAGTGACAGTATAGGGAACATATTTTGAACTTCTTTTTTGGAAATTTAACCCAAGGTTATGTAAATCACTGACATGAAAGACCATTTTTCCATTTCCTTTCCCCTGTCCCCTGTCCTTTCATTAGGTCCATTTATGTGCAAACACACTTCCCTGTTATTTGCGTCACCTGGCAGATGTTCTTTTATACATCCTGTATAATGCCTTTTGTGAATGGGTGCATTATTTCGGGAACTATAGGCGGTTTTATCGGATGCAAGTGCGTTGTCGCGGTTACACATCTTATCGGAACTTTACTTCCAGTCTCTGTTTGTTTAATGGTCTGGCTGGTGTCTGAAATGAACTCTGGAACAAATACCCCATAGAAAATAACAAATGTTTTAGTTTACTAAAGACGAGGGAAGAGGGCGTTTATGAATTACCACTATTTGATGGGATATTTGGCAGCCAAGTGTACTTAAGATTGTAGAAATTATATACTACACATTTTACACAGTAACATTAGCCATGTGTAGTTGTTGATACGCTTTAGCTATGATTTAAACTAAGTTTATCTACTTATTTTGCTTGTTATCCGAAATAAACTACTCTAAAAGGACTTATTAATTCTTTCTGGGGTTTACCGGAAGTTACGTGTGTTCCACAAAAGTAACGTTGTACTGCTGAAACTGTCTATATACAGAGCTGGGTAGTAACGGATTACATGTAATCTAGATTACGCAATCAGATTTCAAAAATTAAGTACTTGTAGTAAAATTACATTACATTTTAAAATACTCATCAACAAAGTACAATTACTTTTTTATTGTTAAAGATTCCATTACATGGATTACGTTACATATTACTTTTCTATTTTTCCCTATACTTTTTAAAATCTTTTAATTTTTTCATAAGCTTACAAAGCTTTTATGAGTGACTGATTTGCAGTGTTTTATATGTGTATTCTGTTTTCCAAGAACAGTGCTAATCTTCAAATACTATGTACAGAGTATACCATTGGAACGTTCAAAGAAGTGACAAATATGGTAAGTTTTGATATATACTCCATTGTTTAAACTCTGTAGTGCAGTACTGTCATCGCCATTTACATTTACTAAGTAATACATTATCAATGTGTCTGCAGTATTGAGGGATAAGGTAAGGTACCTTATTTTTCGAGGCAGATCAGTTTTCTGTATTGCATATCATTGTGTAAAATGGAGACAAATCTCCAGTTTGTCATATGAATGACCTCTGTGATCATTTCACAACAATTATTTGTATGGGAAAACTTGGCATTTGTTCTGCATAGTGTGTTTTTTGAAAAAATCTTTAAAATATAACACAACTACACAATGTAAATATATAATAGACCAACTAATTTAACCATCAAGTGTTGCTTTGTATCAAAGCAATAACCCTTTTCTGGGATGTTGCTATTGTTTCATTTACTTTAAGTATGTATTTTTTTAAGATTTGGGTGTGTGTGTGTGTGTTATGAGCAAACACTAACAAAAGTTATATCAGCAGTATTTAAAAATAATAATACTGTTATTGCTGATATGATGTTTATTCATGCTATACATGTCATGAAATGTAATGTCAGTGTACTAACAAACATGTTTCATTTAATCAATTTTCCTGCTATTTGTAATGTGTGTCAAAATTGTAAAATATTATCCTACTTAAATATTTGTGACGTTGCATAAACAGGTCAACTATGTAGTCAAAAAGTAGGCTACTCAGATAACGTTACACAAATTATGCAAGTTTTGCCATTATGTAGTTTGTAATCCAACTTACCCAGCTCTGACTATAACGTTAGTGCAAAAGTGCTGTTGATTTACATGGTAAAATTATAAAAATATCATAATTATGTAATATTTAAACTTTAAATGATCAAAAATGTCATCTGGTTGTTTCTCTTACCTGTGCTGTGACTTTGTAGAGTTGCACAAACGTGTTTATCAAAAAGTCTTATCTCCTTGATATTTTCTTCCTTCTCCAACAAAACCCGCAACATGTGCTGTCCAAGAAATCCGCACCCGCCGGTTATCACATAAGTTAACTTTGACTTTTCATTCGTCATATTTGTTCTCCGTTAACTGCTCTCTCGTTATTGTTTAATGTATATTTGTCCGTCAGTGTAAAGTGCGATGCCACGAGACGCCAGTCGACAGATCACCTAATGCTCTGTAAACCGAATACAAGAGAACAGAAGTTAAAGTCCAAGTTCAGTATAATAGCAGGAACTAGCTGCAAACCTTCAGACTTCAAAATCACACGACAACGCATCTCTGGTCTGTTTAACAGAAAATTACGTCACGCAACGCAAAGCTGAGGTAACGCCCACCCCCCCTCGTCTCACGCATACATTTAAAATGCTGGGCAGACCGTTTAGCTAAACAGTTAATCATTTAACCATTCTTTCAGGCTATTTAATCAACTTCGGTTGACCCGTTAAACTTTATCAAGGGGAGTCTTTTATCAGCTATTGCTGACGTGATATGCGACATTCAGCTCTTAAATCACACTCAAACCTATCTTGAGAGCGCCTAAAAAAGCACACCATTTGTAATACTTAAAGGGAACATTCTCAGATTTCTAATACTAAACTGAGACCATTAGTAATGTTTAATATATTTTAAAATAAAATTAATATAATAAAATGCATGTAATATAGCCTAGGCTACTATAAATAAAAAGTGACAAATACTGATAAATATAGCTGTGAAGACTATCACTGATGCTCGCATGTTTTTCTGGTGTCATTTGTTTCTTTTACTCATATGTCTACTGCATGTGTCACTCTGCAGCAATACTTACAATGGCACAACAAGACATGTAAGTCAAAACAAGTGTGATTCATCTGATCTACTGTAATGTGCCTTCTTGCTATGACTGGCCTAAAGCAGTCTGTTTAAATGTCTGTTATACTGGATTGCACTCTATGAAATTTAGTAACAGTCTGCATAAAGTTTAAAATTTACTTAATGACCATCATTCTTATCATAAACCCAATAACATGTCAAGGACAGAGCCATTAAGGTAATAGATAACGAAAGGTGGGAATGATTCTAGATGCCCAAAGGTGCAAAGGTGCAGCCGTTTTTGATATAGACTAATATTTACCTCCTATAAAAACAAGTATAATCAGTTTTAACCGGTTGAAAAACAAACAGTAATCATCATAGAAATATGTGCCCATCAAAACAGGTTAGAACAAAGCATATCTATTACATATATGAGATACAGTACATGATTCAACTTTTTGTAAATTGAATTGGACATGCACTGTAAATATCAGATTATTTAAGAGGAATAGGTTTTTATTAGGTGTTTACATTTCTCAAACACACCAAATTACCCTTGCATGTAGTTTCAGTTGGTGACAAGCTTCTTTTTGCACAATTTTGTGTTACATAAATTGTACATTAAGGGAACCCTTAGGCAAGGGACAATTTGCAATTCAAAACCCATTTCCGAGCCGGACTATTGCCAAACTGGTTACATCATGTCAACAGCTCTTGACTCTTGAGATTTTATAAGCAAAAAACAAAACAAAACTTATTAGCACTGAATAGACTATAATAGACCTTTTTATTCCTGAAAAGACTTTGGGAATTCAAGGTAGGCAAGAAAGTTTAGCTCCTTAAAGGGATAGTTCACCCAAAAATGAAACTTCTGTCATCATTTACTGACTTTTATGTTGTTACGAACTTGTATACATTTCTTTGTTCTGATGAACATGAATAAAGATATTTTGAGGTTCATGGGACCCATTAACTTCCATATAATCTTTTTTCCCTACTGTGGAAGTGAATGGGGCTCATGAACAGTTTGGTTGCAAACATTTCTCAAAATTGTAAATTTTTACAGGTTTGAAATAACATGAGTGAGAAAATGACAGAATTTTTATTTTGGGGTGAACTATCCCTTTAAACAAATAGGCAACACAAGCCTCTGGTTAATTTTCTGAGACAAGTACTTCACAAATTGTCCTATTCAAGTAGGGCTGTGCAAAAATATCGATACAGCAAACTATCGTGATAAATTTTTTCACGACAGTTTATCGATATTTCAATCTCTACTATCGATATAAAAAAAAATCAAATCCCTCCATGTGTGTCAAGCGACCTCATCCGCTGCTGCTGTAGTTATCACTGTCCAGTTGTCTGTCATATACGGCCAGTTAGCGGGAGTGAGAAAATGGTAGAAAATTTAAAAACACCTGCTGCTTTCAAGGCCGACGTGTGGAAGCATTTTGGCTTAAAAAAAGAAAAAAATCAGCTCTATTTTTTTTTTACATTTTTGATGAAGCATTGCAATGTATTGTATCGTATCGTTATTCATTGTATTATGACCCATGTATTAGGATATGTATCGTATCATGAGGCCCTTGCCAATACCCAGCCCTATATCTGAGCAGCAGGTTTAAACAGGTTAAACAAAACATTATGAGGCGGTTTTCCAGACAGTGTTTAAATTAATCCAGTACTAGTCCTTAGTTACATTATGACATTTGTTTTTATAAACATACCTTAGATAAAACATTACTGGTGGTGAGCCTCTTGAGACAAAACAATGGCAATAATATTTTTTAGGAAGTGTCAGTGCAAACTTTTATTTAGTCAGGACAGCTCAAACATGCATTTTAGTCTGAGACTTAAACCCTGTATGGGAAACTGTGTCTATATTATTTAACATGAATCCCCTATATTAAATTGAATAGCTGATATTAGTTAGGTTGCTGTTTGCAAGGCTCTTGAACAGTATAAGATAAAATAAAAATCTGTTATGGATTTGATAAATTAGCTTTATTTGGGGAGGGGGGTCCTGGACAAGGTTTAAATTAACCCAGGACTAGGCCTTAAATGTCCTAATTTAACTAGTTTAAGTCATTTTTACGAACAAACTTTACAAAAAAAGCAATACGGGTGTGGATCTTCTTAAGACAAAACAATGGCACCGATATATGTTAAAATATGTCAGTACAGAGTGTTTTTAAATTAAAGGTGCAGTGTGTAATTTTTAGAAGGATTTTTTGACAGAAATGCAAAATAATATACAAAACTGTATTATATATATAAAGACCTTTCATAATGAACCATTATGTGTTTATTACCTTAGAACGAGACCTTTTTTCTACATACACCGGGGGTCCTTTTTACATGGAAGTCGCCATTTTGTGCTGCCATTTTTCTACAGAAGCCCTTTACGGACAATTTCTTTTACTAAGTTATCTTCGACGATGACATGTTTGTCCGGTGGCGCCTTCCGTAGCTTCTCTATGCGTTTCAAAAACAAGGGGTGAGCCGTGGACTGAGCCGTTGGTTGAAATTCGCAACCTCACCACTAGATGCCGCTAAAATTTACACACTGCACCTTTAAGGCAGTTCAAACATGCATTTTAGTAGGGACCAGAATAAGCCCTGTCCTGGAAACCACCCCATAATGTCTTTATTTGGTTTTATCGGTTAATCTAGTGTAGTGTAGCTAATGATGACCTCCTGTATTTCAAATATCTGCCATGGCAATGCCAAAAAATTCAAGATAAAAATGTTTGACCCATGAACTGACAAAAAATGTACAGCATCATAATCTAAACAAGTAAGAAAAAAGTGAACCCCCAAGACAATTTCTTACTAAATATATCCATTAGTTATAGTTTAGTCAGGGCAGATTGACTGTAATTACACCATTTCGAAGCAATACACTTCCAATTTAATGTTGTCAACCTGCTTATAAGGCTTTGTAATAAACCAATCCCCAGTAGCTATTAACCACACTTAATTATTAACCACATATTTGTCCTGCCTTTTATAATACAGACACATACATTATATTTTTGTACTGCAGAACGTTACCTTTATATGTAAATGTAGCTATATTCAGTGTTGCTATATACGGTGCCACCTCTGCGCGTGGCTCATTCAGTCGACATCTTTCTGCAGAATGGCTATTGTGTTTCGTAAAAAGCTGATTTAGGTCAACATTATGTTACAGAAATGTCTCAGACACATTGCCAACTTTCTAGCGTAATTTTGTTTGTGTCGCGCACATTGGGAAGGCGCGTGTGGCAGTGGCAGTGCAAGTCACGATGTCAACACGAGCACCTGCAAGAGGATGCAGACATTGCGGCTACATATTCAAGCATCACGGACTTTACATCGTTTCAGCACAGTTTACGTCAGCACATTCGTGTACTATGAAATGAACACATTAAACTCACCAAAAATGCATCTCTACGTACTTAACGGTTTTCCTCCTGCTGGGTAGGACAATGACGTGTGTCTTACCTTTGCATAATTGTCCTTAACAGATGAGTTAAAGGTACAGTCACATAAAGGTTCTTTAAGGCAGCTGATCAGTATATAAATACAGATTTCACTACATGGATTAATAATAACATTTTAAATCCATTTCCTTATTTCTTCCTCAGAGCACCCAATGATCGCTCTGTTGAAGTTTCTATTTCCTGTATTCGTTTTCACAGATATTGAAAAGGAAGTGTCACCGCCTTACATCTCGGAAGAAGAAAGGAGTTGGATATGCAACAGTGCCCTATCAAAATGCAAAAATACCAAATGACAATAAGACTAAGTCACTCTCCCCATATCATCTAGGCAACACAAAAACAGATTATATGGAGTACAGGAGAGTACATAAATTTATGCACCAATTGGGGATGCTTATCCAAAGTGTCTTACACGGCATTCAAGGTCTTATAAACAGACAACAAATGTGTTCCAATGAAAAGCAAGACTTAGCTGTTACTAGTAGGCTAATAGCAATAAATGTCACCTAAACATTTCATGACTCTATGGTAACGGCAGCCAGGCAGCCCTGTTTTGTTTCATGTAGCCTAACAAACCTTTGAAGTTAACATACAGATTTTTTACCAACATATCTACCCAAAATAGACTTCAGACACCCACACACAGTCTAAACATGCATTAAATGGAATGCAAGAGCTTATTTGCACAGTCTGACATATAGACATTTACCTGCAACTGCGAACCTAAAAAAAACCCCGAACAACATGTATTTTTTAAAAAATATTTTAATGCACCATTAATAAAGGGTCCAACGCATTAATACAAGAGAAATATTGCAAATAATATTAAAACTTTAAACCAAAATAAAAGAAATAAAACAACAGAAACAAACATACAAGATAACTGAATGATAGGTATGTACAATTATTTTCTTGCAATGGGAAGTAGGAAAAAGATGAACATATTTACAGACTAGAACCAGTGTGTTTCTACGAGAAACAAACACTTCTACAATATTTACACTTAATTCTTTTAACTTTTTTCGTTTTTTTTTTTTTGTGGTTATGCTTCTGCGGATCAGTTTTAACTGAAAGACTGCAATAAAAATCTACATATTTTACAAGTCTTCCTCTCAAAGGAACAGAATGCTGGCAAGGCCCAAAGTGGAAAATGAGATAAGGAAATGTATACGAGGTCTGTAAACTTTACCAATATTAACTGGAAAAATGGGGAGGAGACAACTAAGGACACATGTACAGACATCACCAACTCTAGTCAACTTTTCCACTTTATTCTTTTGGGGAGAATAAAAAGATATTATGTGATGATATGCACGTCTAAAGCAGTTGCAAAACACTGAACTTGTGTCTGCGTGTATGTAGACACACACACACACAAGCCAAAAAGCAGAGCGCTTAAGCTCACCTTCAGTGGTCCGTAAAAATATTGTGCAGAAGGACCTAAATCTATTTTGACTTCAATTACAGTCTTTTATAACCCCTTCCAAAAGACCCAAATTAAAGCCCGCCTTAGCTGACCTGTAATCTTTATATTGCTAAAATCTTTAAGGAAACGTTTATACTTGTGTATTAAAATGGTAAGTCAATATGGTAAAGTACAGAGTGACCTCTAGAATAACAGTGTTGTTACAGTGTACTGGAGTTGTAACAACTTGTTTATAAAAATAAAATAAAATATCCATGTACAATGTAACAACATAAGATACTAAACAATTTGATAGCAAGTTGATACGAGGGACATCTTAAATTATGATTTTTCAGTTTCCATTCAGTTCAGAGGAAGTTTCAAAGATAATGTGTGCGCTGAAACGGCTTCATTTGAAAAAGGCAGGGGTGAATCTAAACGGTTAATCTGAAGACGACGCAGCAAACAGTGCGCCGAGTGGAAAACTCACATTTCGATGGACTGACAGGCCTCAGAACCAGAAATAAATATACTTCAATAACTAAAATTAGTACTCTCGCTTATGACTGGGGTGTAGTACTACAAAAGTCTTAAATGCATGTTGATAGGTTTTTAAAAGTTTTGCTTGGTTTAAAACTAAAAAGGAGTTTAAGGGTGTCTGCCAAGGTCTACTGTTGTGCACAGAGAGGAATATTTTTGTATGTGGATGGTTGACGCCTTATCAGCTATTTCACAACATGGACCAAGGTCAAAACAAAATACCACACGCAGCTGCAATTGGAGGTTATATATTAGATTATGGCAGGGTCAGGGAAATAAAACATTACTTTCTATGCATAACTCAAGATGTTTTGGCAGTGCTGAGATTTCGATGATGTTGGGCTGCGTTTACTGTACGTATAAACATCTCTTCATGGGAGACCAGGTTTTGTCTAAACAAATGTTTATTTTTATGGTGTATCAGCCCTCTTATCTGTATACTGAAGGTGAATCTTCTCCCATTACAAAGTACACACATTGCTCTGAGAAAAGCAGCTTGTGGACCAGAAAATTTGGCATTTATCAGTGGAAAGGACTTGAACACTTGCTTTAGTTGAGGGTTCCTCTGCAGTTTTCCGTTCCACACAAACAAGGGATTTTGTTCTCTTCAATGGGGAACTTGTAATCGTACGTGATTTCCTCATTTACACCTATAGGCTGCTTGGAGTATATGACTATCTTCTTCTGGGACTCGATGGTGATCACTTTGGCATAGCAGTTGGGCTGTGAGAGAAGCAAATGTGAATAAAATGAAAAACAAATATGCGCTTCATGCCATCTAACACCATCCCTCCAACAGAAACATTGTTCCACTTCATATTTCGGTGGGAAATGGGCTCAACATAAATTAATGAGCTCATTGTATGCTCTTGCTGTAAGCGACGATCCGCATGATGATATCATTATTTCCTTTCACAGATGGGGAAACATAATACAATTTTTCAACCTTTAACATTTTGAAAGCTGTACATTGTTCTTAAACAACACACCCTAACAGCTGAACAATGAAAACGTTTGACTGTGGAAAAAAAGGCTGCTGTGAAGCTCAGGAAAGTTTGCATCAAGGACGCATACGAGCGGGTGCTTATGAGAACGCTTTTAAAGCCTAAAATTACAAATGGGACAACACCCTACGGCAGGGGTTAGCAAGTAAAAAAAGAAATACCCCAACAGTGGTGGATGGTGGGCCAGAACATTGTAATTCATAAAAATTTATACATAAAAAATTGGCATTATTGTTTGGTTTGCAGCTTATTGCATGGACCAAACAAGACGAATGTCTAATGGTCGTATTAAAACAAGTCTTCTCTACACAGATTGACTGGACACAAGTCAAATATCTTTAGTAAAACAATGTAAATAGTTTTCTGCGCAGTCGCAATTGTTTTTAAGCATGCGGATATTTATCTGCATGTTCGTGGTTCTCGCTAACGCATTGTTTTCATGACAGATCAATTTCAGAACGATTCGCTATAAAAAAGGGCCTGCGTGCACGGGACAGATATCATTGGTGACGGGTGTGTACCCCACTGTTAGGGGTAACACATTACAAGTAACGTGCATTACGTAATATATTACTTTTCAGAAGTAAGGAGTAAAGTAACGCATTACTCTATAAATATCCACATTAATATTTGAGTTATTTTTTGAAAAAGTAATGCAAGTTACTTTTCAGTTTAATTAATTTGATTTAAAAAATAATAATGTACTGAATTAAACTGTACGTAGTCACGTACAAAAACGCAGTCTATGTGTGCGGGCTTGAGCAGGAACTGTTTGAGTTAGAAACGCAGATGGCAGGTCAGAGCTTGACAATTTTTGTGATGGAAATATGCAGTTTCTGAATGCAGAACATCTCAGTCATAAAAAACAACCTGCAAGGCCTGAAAGAGATCAAGGCTCAGCCGAGTAAGAAAAAGTAACGCAAAAGTAACGCAAGTATTACTTTCCATGAAAAGTAACTAAGTAACGCAATTAGTTACTTTTTTGTGGAGTAACTTAATATTTTAATGCATAACTTTTAAAAGTAACTTTCCCCAATACTCGTGGCGGGTCATAGGCGAAGTGTCAAAAAAGCAGTTGGACGTGTTACGTGTTGTTTATTTCTGTGCCGAATGCACTTCGCCAGAGTTTGCACAAGTTTTGGAACGTTTTTTTTCGATTACAGGTCCAGCTGACGTTTCAGGGGTTTTCTATACGTATCACTTCTTTATATGGGCACTTCCCCCGGAAAACCCCGCCCACCCGCCAATCAGCGGGAGATGCTAGAACTTGCAAACATCATATCACGCGACATAGCTTTGTTAAATTTTAAAACTCAACAACGGCACGAATGAAGAAGTGTGTTTTTAGATGTAAGGAGAAGAAAGCCAGCCTTATGGAAACAATGGATATAGTTTATTATCCGGGGTAGCAGCGGAGTTTTGCGTGTGTGTTTGATGCGCTGGATTTTCCCAACCGGGTCATGAGTTGCATGCGGTAAGTAAGACTTCTGTTTTATGTTGGAAAAAGGCATGTGCATATTATATAAATGACACAAACATGTAGTGAATCATAAGTTAAACAGTGTTGTATAAAGTGTTGCATGACTCGCACTCGCTCCTCCCGCGGTAGTAACTCCTCCTTTTTCATTTTTTCGTACATTATCGGAAAGATTTGGTAAAGCTAATCTTTCTTTTATAAATCTGATTAAACTAAAGACGCTTCGGAGATATAAAGGATGTAATACTACTCTATAGGTACTCCAGATTAATATCAGAAATGCAGAAACAGTGTGTGTTACGTGTGCTTTAAGAGACATGTGCACACGGTGGCCATTGTAAGTCCACAAAACCGCGACTCCACAAAGTGTACCATTTGGGTCGCTGCCGAAGACATTACAGAGCCTCTTGGTTTAATGTTGTGTTGACTCTAAAGATGAGTTAACGTAATGCTGTTTATTAAAATGTCATTTTCAATGGGAGTGGAAGCAATGTGCATATCAGAAGAGAGACAAATAAATATGTAGGTGTTACTATGAGTTTAATTAATGTGCAGCAGTGGTTAATAAATCGAGCCAAATTGCCACATTTTGTGGCGTCAATGATAGTGTCGTGGTCGACACGGAATAAGTAGCTGCTCCCGATGCCTTCCTGAGCGTAGCGCTTCTCACGATTATCAGCAACCATCTGGCAACAAATACACAATTGATTAACACCACATTAAGCATGTGAGAAGAGAGAGATGTGGTACTTTTACAGATCTACAGTCATGCTATTCAACGACTCCAAAATGTGAATTAAATCATAGCCACGGCAGAGCTGACCAGTCCTAAGCTGTCAACTCGACACATTTTCTTGTGTCAATAATTAACAAGATGAAACTTAAACCATAGAGTGTGCATTACCTGTCTGATATTCTGTCCCACATATTCGATGACCATCTCATCTGCAGCAATGGGCTCCATGGCAAACAGGCCCCATTCGTGAATACGGCTGCGGCCAAACCTCAGCTTCTTTTTACGGAACTGCGGGCAGATAAAATATAACCACAACATTTATGAAACTACTTACTTGTAGCTTTACTAGAACAAGCTGTGTAGAAGGGCTGCACAGTTATCTTGTATACACGCATGTTAGTCTTTTCCAAATATGGTACATGTGGCCATTGGCTTCTTGAAAGAACATGCAACAAAAAATGCAAACCAGAACTGCTTACAGGGCTATTTAGCTTTACAATAACAGCTTTATAATAAAAGGCACTATACTTGTGTCAAACATTAAAGAAAAAGCTCTTCTTGCGAGGTAGAAAGGTGAAGTGTTGCTGAAATCAAAGAACTGATAGCGTGATAGCAAAGTCATGTCATCGAACTCTGGATCATTACCTTAAGCTGGTTGAGTTTCAACAGGTCGGAGTCCATCACTGCTGGAGTGCCAATAGCACTGAGAAGTCGCCGCTGCTCCGAACGCCTTTCAGACAGCAGGCGGTTAGAGCCCTGTTGCAGAGATAGAGATACAAAGCTGTTCAATGTATACCAACGATTGACTCAAACTATAAAAGCATGCCGAAAACACTAAAAGTCTTAAAAATAGTACATAATAAAGTGTTTATAAGTATTTATAATAACAACCAGTTAATTCATCAAAATTTTATTAATTAAACGTGAGCCTACGGCTGTGTCATAGTCCCCAATTTCCAGCACGGTCACTTGCTGGTCTAGGTCGAGGTAGACGTCCTTTTCTTTGCGGCTGATGGCGTAGTAGCCTTCACTTCGAGCACAGCCTGTAACATGCTCTCTTAGCTGCCCAACTGCTGCCTTCTTTTTCCGCCGAGGGTTCGGGATGTTGGTGAGTGCAGGCGAGAGGTTAAGGAACAAAACTCAATGGAAGCCACTATATACACTCAATGACAGAGTTATGCTCTTGGCCTAAATTTAAACTGAACAACAACCTTGCAAAAAACAGAAATGTTTTGGTTTCCCAAAAAGGAGGGGAGACGGCGAGCATGGATCACCGCTGTGCACAAAGATGTTTGGCAGTACTGTTTTCAGTTCAGTGAAATAGTTGATAAGCTTAAGCTATGATTTGAGGTAAAGTATTTACTTGTTACATACTTTGCTTGTTACTACTCGAGAGGGCCTTTGTTGTTTTTAAATCATTACCGAAGTGGGCCACACAAGCTGATGATTGAGTCCAAGTCAATTTACTTTTCAGTTTAAAATCACCTTGCTTTTTTAAAATGACATGCACACAGCGAATGCAGAACCTAAATATATAGGGGTGCTTTGCCGGACAGAGATTAGACTAATCCTAGACTAAAATAAATATAAGAGCTGTCCAAACTAAAAACAACTTGCCCTGACATATCTTAAAATACATCAGTGCCCTTTGTTTTACGTCAAAATCAGGGTTCCCACACCTTAGTTAAACCTTAAATTCAAGTACCTTTCAAGGACTTTCCAGGTCCAATACCCTAAAATTCAAGGACTAAATGTGGGGACACATTTCAAGTAAGAGCAAGGTTACATCGTGTTCCCATTGTTATAGTTCCCTTTCGAGGGGAACTTGCCCTGAATCACTGCGGTGACACTTTGTGGATGCCTCCAGGCGTAAGTGCGTCAATGTTTATATAAAATTCAACCAATGGTGAGGCTTAACAACAAAGACAGGGTGACACAGAAGTCAGGAAGTATATCGCTTTCTAAAATATTGCCAAAGATGGCGATACAGGGACGCAGGAAGTATGGCAAGGGAGACGCTGCATCTCATTCCCTTCTCAGGGAACAACAGTACATAAGTAACCCGAGACGTTTTCATGTGTCAAACACAACTATGCAAAAAAGCATTTTAGTATGAATCAACATTCGCATACAAAAGACATAAGCATTTAAAGCGAACAGTTTAGCATGTGTGCTTAAAAAGTCTAGATTTGTATGATATTATCTTACACTACACAGGGAATAATATGGATTTTTTTCCAGAAAACTTGTTGCATAAAATAGATTCAAGCACTTTCAATGACCTGCATTCTTTGTATGTATATTTTCAAAAACTTCCCAGGGCCTTGAATCCCCCCTCAGATTCACAAACTTTCAAGGATTTCAAGAACCGATGGGAACCATGCAAAATGTAAACAAGTAATGCTTTTAGTAAGGCATGTTGTTTAAAATTAGGGTCTAGTCCTAGTAGCTTAAAATAATCCCTGTCCAGGAAACCACCTCATAGTTTCTCAAATTTATAAAAAAATGATCAAGGTACTACCCTCTTTTGAACTTCCGACCTCCACCCAAACCAACAAACCATGCACTTTCATTTTTTAAGCAACAGAAAGGATATTGGTATGAGGAACCCAGTGTGTGTCATTTAGCCAGTCTGTTCCACGGTCATCTTGTAGCAGTTTCTCGTAGGTGACCCTCAGGAGCCTCATATCTTCCTGGTCCAGGCCAGTGTTCCAGATGTCATACAAAATGGTCATTTGCTCAAACTCGCTGCGGTTCTTGTACGTGGGATGAGGCAAGGGGGCAGGTGTGGGCGTGAGGTCGTGTTTGGGTCGCCGCTGGGTTGAGGGGATCACACCGGCCTCCTGAAGGAAGAGCCGCTCGCTCTTTCTAACCTCTTCCTTTTCAAACTCCAGAGATCTCTCCGGACCAAAGTCGGAGTCTCCCGAGTCTGAGCTGGAACTGGAAAGCTCACCAGACTCCAGTTGCTCCACATCCACATCTTCTTCAAGCTCCTGAACACAGAGTAAATGTAAGGAGTAGAAAATAGAAAGCATGCACAAAAACAAGGACAAAAAAGGGATATTTTGCCACTGCTTGGCAAACTTTTTAGTATTACCCAACAACTCAATTGTGTGTTAAAAGCTGCAGAAGGGTTGTTGTGAAGTTTAGTGGGTTTTTAGGACACAGTTATTTTGCAACAACTGGAAATTTCAAACGGATAAAACAGCATGGTGAAATAACTGCAAAGTGCTACCTTCTGCTACAGACCATCCTGGTACTGATCTGACAGTTAGGCTCCGTTTATAGCTTGATCACAAGTATACGAAAGAAACACATGTGTGTTGACAACTGGTCATTTAAAGTCATTAAAGCATGAGCTAGAGAAATTACGGGTTTAAACTGACGTGCATTGTGCAATATTATGTAAGAGTACTTAAGTATGTTAGTAAACATGCTGCACAATGTTTTGTACATGTACATCTAAGAGCTTTCTCAGAAATGTCATTGGAATTGATAAGATAAGCTTGTGCAATTTTCACATGCTCTCAAAAAGAAACCAAAAAATGAAACAAAAAAAAAAAAAACACGAAGAGCAGCTGCTATAGTTTTATCAATGAAAGCCTGATGTGGCTTTCGCATAGGATGCAATGCGCGCTGCACTATGAAACCCATTCATTTCAATGGCTTGCGCCGCGCGAGGGCGTTTTTTGTTGTGTGGAGCAAAGCGCGAACGCAGCGGTGCGCAGCTTGCACTCACGCCGCGGTCAAGGTTCAAAATAGTTTAACTTTTGCGCTGCACTCTGTGACGATTACCCACGCGGCCAATAGAAACGGGGCATACAAACAAGAAAAATGGACAAAAAGCTTATACTTAGAATTCCCAGAGCTTTATAATACAAGTTTAAGCTCCTACAGAAACATCGGAAAGAAAAGCAGTGTCATGGTAACACGTAGCAATTCAAGTTGGCATGTCAGGTGTGTTTTAAGTCAAGTAGCTTGTTGTAGGTAGGCAGCTTAAAGTTACATGAAATTGAGACGGGCAACATCAGTCTCTGTATTCCTCATCCACTATTTAACCCAAATATAAACACTGTAGTAATTTATTGAAAACCCCACATACTTTGATCTGGCCAGCAGAGCGCAAATTGCTTGGCTGCGCTAAACCCAGCAGCGAGGGAAGCGCACACCGCATCCTATGTGAAAGCCGCATAAAGATAGCACTATACCACTGTGTGTTCGCGTAGAAGTCAGAAACAATGTAAAACATTGTGCTCGAAACAAAGTCCATTACATACAGTGGGGATAATAAGTATTGAACGCGTCAACATCAGTATTAACTCAAGAAGCTAACAAATATAAAGAAATCACAACGTTAAAGTCCATAAATAAAGTTAAATGCAATAAAGTAGAATGACACAGGAAAAAAGTACTGAACACGTTAAGAAAAAAAGCTAGTCACCAAGGCAAAGAACCAGCTGAAAAGTATTTAGGAAGTAACTATATTTTGCTATCTGTAAGAATAATTATCAGCTGGGTTAGTAAATTGATGAGTGTGAAAAACCTCAATGGAAATATATGTACTGAAAAAATGTTGACGTGTTCAATACTTATTTCCCCCGCTAAAAATAGGCGTAGAGTAGGCGGTCTTTTGTGGCTGCAGGAACACTTCTGACCACATGCGCATCTACACCACAAAAGCAATCCGGTCAAACGTGTTTTCGACTACTTTTAAATGTGGTCGAAAGTGGACGAGCTCAAAACCTCATTTACACCTGTCATTAGCGTCGTCCACTTGAACCGAAATGCGTCTTAATACCAAGTGTAACCAGCCCCTTCAGGTTATTCTGTGAAACGGGGGTGTGAACATTATGTCTACTACCACCATACATGGCAAAACGACAAACTAAAACCACGTCACAGGGCATTGACTAAAGATTACCAGGCATTGGGTTTTTTTAAATGAAGACCAAAAAGGACCACAAACCTCTAACTTCCGTTTCCTCTGTTTCTTGACCTGTTTCTCTTTTTGTTTTTTGTTGGCATGCAGTTCCTCATTCTCTTTGTCCTTTCTACTCCTCTTTTTGCTCTTGCCTTTGCCTCGCTCCTCAATCTCCACCTCCCTACTGATTGATTCTTTCCTCTTGTGTGGAGGGCCAAGGGTCTTGGTCTGCGCCCCAGCTGCATCCCTGGCTTCGCCCAGCACACCCATATCTCCCAGACCTGCAGCCTCCGCCCTGCCTGCAAGAGCATCCTCAATGACCTCCTCTGGAGCTTCCTGAACACCGTGCTGGTTGAGGTCTGCAGGGAGCAGGACAGTGGAGTCCTGTTTCGTTCTCTTTTGAGGCGAGGTATAAGGTGGAGTGGGAGGCGTTTTCGAATAGTTGTGTTCTTGCAGAACAAACAGACCCTCTGGATCCAGGAGTGGTTTACGTATGTGTGGGGAGAAGAAGTCTCCTTCTTCCTCTTCTAACTTGTGCTCCTCTGCCTCATCCGAGGTCTCGGTCTCTTCCGAGTCGATATCTGCCTCTGGGTCCATCTTCAACGCCACATCGGCCAATACAGACAGGTCAGGTTTCGAGGCAGAGGCCAGCTGCAGCAGGCTGGATACTCCCAGCTGTTCCCTGAGTTTCAGCCTCTGCTCCAACTCCTCTTCATCCTCCTCATCTTCCTCCTCTTCTTGCAGAGCAGGGTGAGAAGCTGACTGGCTGAGAGTTCGAGGACGGCCACGTGGCCGACCCTTTTGTGTGGTTGGAACAGGAACGGGGTCCTCGTAGGCCATTTTGACCAAGGAGGCATGGTCCAGGGGGAGGTTCTGGACAGTGAGACAAACAGGTGTAGGGGGAGTTCTGGGAGATTCTCTGCCCGCCCCACGTTTGGAGGAGATTTTGGCAGGGGGAGTTTGTGGAGCTGCAGAAGGACCTGGACTCTTTTTGGGCTCATCCGGCCGCAGGGAACGGACAGGTGGTGGGACGGTGAGAATGGTGGAGGGGGAAGCAGGGGAGGCAAGGGCGCTGCCCTCGCTGGGACGGGAAGCGAAGGGGAGGAGCATTGGGAGGGGCTTGGAGGCAGGTGAAACAGTGGATGTGCTTCCAGGGGAAGCTGAAGTTGGAAGGTCTGGAGCTTGAGATTGTAAGGCAGGAGTGGGAGATGGCAAAGGAGCAGATGACAACAGAACAGAGGGCTTGACGTCGTTTTCTTCCGTTGAAAAAGATACCGTCTTGCGCCGCTTCTTTAGTGGCGGGAGGAGGAGTATAGGAGAGGAAGGACGGGGGTAAGGTGAAGATGGAGGCACAGCTGCAGCAGTTTTCTCTTCTTCTAGTAGTGACAAACAGAAAATAGTGTTAACACACTTGTGCATTTCCTCTAATTCCATGATAAAAATGCTTTTCTTTAACAAACCTGGCTTGACTTCTGTAGCAGTCACCGATGATTGGTCAAGGCTTGCTTTGTCCCTGTAAGAGACATAGACATTAGTTATTGTCAACATATCCAGCCATCTTTATTCATGATATCAAGTTTACCTAGACAGACATACCTTTCATCTTTCTCTGCATCCAAAGCCACACTGTCCATTGTAGACTCGTCCATTGTGTCCACTGACTCGCTCTCCGCTGCTGGCTCACCTTCCTCTTCATCCTCCTCATCTGAAGAAGAGGATGAAGAGGACGATGTTGATGAGCTCGCAGAGGAAGAGGAAGAAATGCTCTCATCATCACTGTCTGCACTAAGGGCTTCATCTGAAAAAGAATGCATTAGAAAACTTTATTTCATATCTGCAGGTCAGAAACACATTATCATTAAATGATTGGAAAATACTTAAAAGCTCAAAATAAAGGAGATACTATTTCACCAGGTACAAACAATACTGGCTGCACACAGTGCTGCTATTTGCATCATAATAGCCTTTGGGAACCGGAGTAACAATGACCAAAAAACATAAAAGTATGTTTATTTATAATAAATCATTCATGCGAGCATTTGTACTGGGGTACAAACAGTATTTTCTACTTTTTTATTCTTGATAAAAACTTTAGGTTTGTTTGGTTTCGTTTACACTTAGCATAAACAGTCTCTAGACTGCAAAACAGTCCAAATAGTTTAGCAAGCTTGTCACTTTCACTAATGTAAGAATTTCCAAAGACGTTTTAAAGACTATAAAAAGAAAACAGAGAAAATATTGTTGCATTTTCGCTTCTGTTTTATCTTTAAGTATAATGTGCTTTAATCCAGAAGAAATACAGCTCCCATGTGCACTTGTGTGTTTATAAGAGAGGCTTGCCCTCCTCAGGATTGTGGCGCCATTGACCAATTGTGGCAATGGGCCAAACTACTTTATGTGTCTTTGGATATATTTCTAAAGCATGTGCATATGTTTAATACAGCTCGAAAGAAAAACAGAAGACATATTACCTTCTGACTCATCCACTTTGTCACTGTCTTCATCCTCCTCCTGACCATAAAGGAAAACAATTAACAACAGTTACAATAATGACAATAACATGCCTAAAACCATGGGCGTAATTTCCACTGGGGACAGGGGGACAAGTCCTACCCACTTTTTAAAATCCTGATCGTGTCCCCACACTTTCAAAGTCGTTTGTTTTTAATTTTTTAACCACACATAAGCATCCTTATGGGGCGCCATAAGGGAGGATGCTTAGGACGATTCTAGCGGCCATAACTTTTAAAGTCCCCAGCCATTGACTGTGCCTAGTCCAGTAATGTATATTAAAGCTTCTCACCTTGCAACAGTTTTAAGAAATCAATGTAAATTTATTCTGTAATCTGCTATAGTTGCAATCTTCATTGTAGAATCTCGTTGATAAAAAACAGTGTGAAGAATCATTTAAGAGTTTAGCTGTTTTCTCCGTTTCTCCAGTTCACCATTTCAAAGAATACAATTTGTGAAATCTGTTATTCACCTTATGAATAATAACAATAATAATGTTGTTAATAATAATGTTAATAATAATAAAAATAATAATAGAGGGTATGCACGTGACATCACCTTCGGCGAAAGTGACTGCAGTTACGCCCACTGAGTGGCAAAAGACAGAGCAGCAGAATTTGAATAATGTGTGAAATTAGCGGAAACACAGGAAAAACGCATCTAAATGAGAAAAAGCTGTTGTGTGATAGAACATTGCTTCCCAATCCTGGTCCTCGAGGCCCCCCTCCCAGAAAGTTTTAGATGTCTCCTAATTTAAAACACCTGATTCAACTTATTAGTCTCCTTCCAAAATGGTAAACATGTTTCCCTAACAAGCTGATGAGTTAAATAAGGAGAACATCCTGGGAGGGGGCCTCGAACAAAAAACACCGAAAGGGGAAGTAAATCGATCGTTCATGCCAAAGTCACTGCTTACAGTCACTGAGACCCCTGTGAAAACTACACTAAAGTCTCAAATCTTATTGTGAGCATTACAATTTGATTTCAAGCATTAATATATACATAATATATACCATACTATATCAAGTTTATATGTTCACAGAATGTTCTTTACATTATGTATAGGGTGATTTATGTAGAAAACAGTAAACCTTACAAATAAAGCTTATACATGGTTTAGTAGCATATTCTTATTGGCAGAATGTATCATTATTATTAACTTTATTATTTCCTGTATTTTGTGTCACCATAATCCCTAAACGTATGTAAATGCAGGGAATGGGATTTAAGTCTAAAACATTTTCCCCCACGTTGTGCCCCCCCCACTTCTCAAATCAAAGTTACACCCTTGCCTAAAACCATCTGTTAAGAACTCTGAGACCCCATAACTGATAACGCCCAAAAGAACTTGAGGAATGCTGCCACCTAGCCATTATTTAACGAAATGACACCTAGCAGAAATAACATTTTACATTTCCATATTTAGACATTCAAGAGTACGAAACAAAAAATAAAGACTAGCAATGGTCACATTGACTACATCTAAAAACCTCAAGAACTACTAGCCTGCATAGCATATTTAATTCACTGACGCCCTAATCACAAGCAGAACTGAAAAGGTAATATAAATATTTTAATTAGTAACAATCAGACTACATAAATAGATATGCAAACACAGCCGTAGCCACAAAAACAAACCTTCTCAGAGGAGGAGCCGTCTGACGTTTCTTCTCCCTCGCTGTCCAAGTCATAAGGTTTGCGTGCTTTGGCTCTCCTCCTTCTCCGTGCTGCTCCTCTATCTGCGGTGCGCCTCTCTTCGGTTCTCCCAGCAGAAGTGTCTGCAGGTTTCCCCTGATACGAGTCTGAAGGAAAGAAGAGTAAACGGACAGGATGAGAATATATTGAGAGGTTATAAAAGTACAATTATGTAAACTAGAAAGGGAGCTTCTGCAAACGCATGTTATTAATCTGGTTATAAAGCACTACATATGGGCCATACCCTCATCTTCTTCATCAGGTGGAGTAGAAGGTCTAGCTCTCTTCAGCTCTCCACCCTCTACAAGCTCCTGAGGCTCCTTCCTTTTCACCTGTATTGCACGCTCTATTAGTATTAGCTTCTTTGCATGTGCTTATATAAGCAAATAATAACAAAAAGACTAACAGCGTTGCTGTTTTAAAGGAATCCATGATCTATAAATGCTTAGGAGGTGGGAAATTAAGTCAAGCACCTTAAAAGAAGGCAAGCGCAATGCTCCCCGCAAGGCAAAACCCTCCATGCCTCCACTCTTAGCCCAGTCAACCAGAGACATAAGCGGCTCTCGAGGTTTGTTGCTTGTCTTCTCTTCTTTCTTTTCCTCTTCTCGCACAACCGTCACTCCCCGCATACCTGTCTGGAATGGCTGTTGAAAAATAGCGAAGGAAATTACTAACCCCTTGTTCATAAAGGACTAAAACTATAACCATTTTAAATATAAGTTTATTCAAACTGTGCTGTACATAAAATACACCTTCCAAATTTAAATTCAATTCTACCTTAGCTTTCCTTTCCTTGCGGTCCCACCACTCATCAAAAGTGCCGAAGGCGACGTTCTCCACCATCTTGCGATTAAGGTCCCTCTGCATGATGTTCTTCATTTCCTCTATCAAAGCTGCCAGTACCTGCTGAACTACGGCCTCACAGGGATTGTGCCCCATAATGGCCATCTGGTCACCTGCTGCTCCATACAGCTCTCCGTCTACACCAGGGACCGTGCCAAAGGCGGGTGGAGGGTAGTGGGACGGGTACTGCTGAGGCAGTAGGTGCTGAGGCCAGGGGCTGTGAGGGGGCGGGATGACGTGATGGTGAGGATGAGGAAGCTGAGCGGCATGGGGGTCCGGGTAGGCGTACGGTAAGTGAGGAGGGATGTAGCGGTGGTCCTGGTCATAGTGGGTGGCCACAGTCCCATCTTGGTCCATGTATGGGTGGTGCGGATGGTGGGGAGGGGGTATAGAATGAAGGAGATACGAGGGAGGATATTCAGAGGTGGGCGGGACTTCTGCAGGGGGTGCGGTAGTGCTGTTGGAGGAAGCCAGTCGCATCTGGTGGAGGCGACTGAGCATGTGCGTCTGCATCTGGAATGACATGGGTGCTCCTCCGCTGTACTGGCTCATGAGCTCCATGGAGCTGGCGTAGTCGTACATGTGGTGTGGCAGGGGAGGAGGGTACTCGGGGTGCAGCTCCATGTGAGCAAGCGGAGGGGGTATGCCAGGGGGTGGAGGAGGCTGCAGAGAGAAGCCGGGCGGAGGTGGAGGAGGGAGGTGAGGAGGGTAAGATGGGATGGGTGGAGGTGGCATAGTGGTGTTGAAATGCTGGCTGGTGTCGGGGGGAGGACTGGCAGAGGGGTCTGGAGTTTGGGAGGGGAGAGCAGATTGTGAGGAGGTGGCTGGCGATGAAGAAGAGGAGGCAGCGGGATGGGGTGTTGCTGTGTTGATGGTGTTGTCATCTTCATCTGATATTTCCATGTCCTCCCCAGAAGAGCGAGGAGATGGCTGAGAAGAAAGGGTGTGAAAACTTCATTAAACATAGTGACTAAAAGTACCATATTTCACTTCATTTCAATAATCCACTTTACAAATACTACATAACTAGCTTTGGAGCTATATGTCAACTAACTGTTTATTTTCAACTTTGTGTCAACTAGTCAGTTAGTAAATTAGACTGTTAGGGTTAGGGAAGGGTTTTTTGTTAGTAGACCAAGTTGAAATTATACTAATAGTCAGCAGAATGTCTGGGATTGTTGAAGGATAATAAGCAGACAGTCAACTAATACTGTAATGACTGGCAGTTGATAAGCAGTGGCAAAGTTATTTATAGTTAGTAGATCTAATATGGATTATCAAATTAATGTGTTAAAAAGTGTTACCAACACCTAAGCAAGAAACAATAATAGGATTTTAAACATGAAAAACAATACTATAACAAAGATTAAGAGAAAGCGTGATTTTTTTGCCACGTGAAACAGAATATTTTCAGAAAAAAAATGTAGGGCAGGACTTTGAACCATTTTGGCAGAAAAATTAGACATTTCATAAGAGTGAAGTCAGTAGTATTAATGCTTGCAGCAGATTGTGTAGGACTACTTCTCACCAGACAAGACTACCATCACACACTGTGGAGGACTTTTTAACTGAAATCAAGTTTACTGAGTCTTTTCTGATATAAATATGCATTATTGCAAAAGTACTAGGGCTGTGCAATAAAAATCGGCTGTGATTCTCACGCGTGTTTTATTAGTAAAGCCGGTTCCTTGATTAGTAGTAAATCGCCATCACCTGCTTTCAGATGGAGCGGCAAAATTGCATAGATTATCGGGTGTCGATTTTCCTCGATTATGAACGCGATTTTGCCTAGCTTCTCTGTAAAATACGGCTCTGTGTAGTAAATGCCCAGTTTTGCACAGTCCTAAAAAGTACTGTATCAATGCACCTGCCAAATAAATAAATGCATTGTTATTACAATGCATTTGTCTAATGCTGCGTGCACACACCCATGGACTAGCAACGACAGAGTGACACAATCTTATTTATTTCAATGGAAGCTTGGAGACATCCGGTGAGACCAGCGACACTAACTAGGGATGTGCACGAATAGTCGAATATTCGATCTGCAAAAATAATTTGAAAAGAAAAAATGCTATTCGAATGTTTGTTTGTTTTAAATGCGCCTTCACAGGGTTAAGGCTACTGCTCATTTAATGCTTTTCGCTTCACCTTTACGGCCTTTTATTGTAAAATATACATGAAAATTAACTTGTATGTATTTCTGATTGTTTTGGCAGTTTAGATCGCAGACTAATTTAAGTATTTTGTCCACTGGTTATTTAAACATGCTGCCCCACCGCATCAGTGCATCATGAAAAATGTGTTCGCTTCCTGACAACCCTACTTTATTTTGCTAATACAGAGCTAAACAAAACAGACACTGAGACAAACAAAACAGACACTGAGAACAAACAAAACGGAGAACATTTATTATATGCGGTGCTCTGTGGAAAATTAACCAGATAACTGCAGATAACTGTTTAACAGCAAACAGTAGAAATAGCTCAGTCTTTGCGAAGTGTTGTTAAATTAAGCTCGTAACTTTGCACAGTCAGCAATAAGGTATCAAGTCAGCTTAACGTTATTTTGTAAAATAATGTAAAATTGAAATATTCTTGTTTGATCTGTCTGTTGTCCTTACCGAATAACCATGGAGCAGAGCTTTCTCCGCAGCCAGCATATTGTAGCAATAAAGAACAGGCTTTTACCAGAGCAGGTAGGCTAAATACAGTTGTCTTTCTTTACAAAAACATGTCAAAAGAAGATATTCATATGCCGACTGTGCAGTCTGTTATGTAGTCTATGTTATTTCCTTCGCTCCGGGCTTTCACTTGGTGTTTCGAGTCCGTTTACATGATGAAACAACTTTATATCAGGTCCTCAAACTTTAAACTTAGCTTGGGGTTAGGGTATAACATTTGGAATAATTTCTGTAAGATCGAACAGTACTGAATTTGCTCTAACAACCGACTTGAAACACCAAGGATTTCACTCAGCCTTTGCTTCGGTTGTATATATATAAGGCTCAAATATTTGATTATTACACATTATTACTTTAAACTTCAAAGGACTTGAGCAACCGCTAAATATTAATTAATAGTGAAAAAAATTGCCACATTTTTTATTTAATTATTTAAACATTGGTGGTAGGGCTGCATGATAAATCGCATGCGATACCACGTGCATCACATCAGTAATGACGGTTCCTTGATTAGTATTAAATCGCCAACAGCTGTTTTTAGATGGCGCAACGGTGAGTGCATTTACGTCTTACGCCGATTATGCTTAATAAACTGATATGACGTGGGGTCATGTAAACGCATAAAATGGTTTTCTTTAATCGTGGAAAGCCCATAAACGGGGTAAGCAAAAACCGGTCGGCAGAGGTAGTTTTTTGCTCATTACCACGATTTCGCGTGGCATTTAAACACCTTAACCGGCTTTCTCATGGTTTTGTCCATGTGCGCATGTCTCCGCGTGTGAAAGATAAACGTCAGACGCGGAAGTAAGCGCAAAGTAACGCATTAAAGTCTCTGCTCTACTAAAGCAGTTGGCAGAGAAACTGCGAAAATAAAACTGATGTTATATTTACAGGTTCTGGAGACACGAAAAGAGATAAAACAATATAGCTTAAGACAGATATGCTGCCGGCTTTTTGATCAACTATTATGTACTATATGCGATGACGTCACTGCCTGCGAGAAACCTGACAAATCTCCAAGTCCCATGTAAACGCAGTTGTCTGCATAGGGGGTTTATTGATTTGCATGTAAACGCATGAAAACAGTTTATTATAATAAGCAGATTTTTGATAGTTATCCGCTTATTCTGTGCATTTAAACGTACTCATTAACTGCACAGAGCCGTAGTTCCCTGACAAGCTGGGCCATATCGCATTCATATCGCAGGCGATACGTCCCCGATAATTAATGCAAAATTGCCCCGATTGTCAGTGAAATACGGCTCTGTGCAGCGATTTAATACTAATCAAGGAACCGGCATTACTGACGAGATGCGTGTGACAAACACATGGGATTTATCGTGCAGCCCTAATTGGTGGGGTGAGAGTATGAACTTTTAAAAGTTGAAAAATAAAGACCACCCTACTGCACATCTCACGTTTATGTACGTGACCAAGGTGACACAATTTGTTTTAAAAGTTTTTTCACTGATTTTGTGGTCAATTCCAACTTCCTTACTGCAAGTTCACACTTATCCAACGAATTTCAACCAACCCCAACATTCTAATTGGAAATGAATGATTTTGTTGCCATTTGTTGGATTTTTGCCAATGAGTTTGTTGGGTCGGTGTGAATTAGCCTTAACATGTGTAATATCAAAATAATCAAAGTGCTCACCTGAGCCTCTCCATTGTAGGTTGGTGGGGTGCGTGGAGCCCTGTGTGGGTCAGAAGTGTGGTCCTCTTCAGAGGGAGGCATTTGGCCCTGAAGAGAATCAGATACTAATCCGTGGGTGGAAGGAGTGGAGGCGACGACCTCTGGAGGCGTTTTCCTGCCTCCACCACCTTGCCTTTTATCCCTGCCTCGGCGTCCATCTTTCTCTCGCTCTCCTCTTCTTCTCTGTAGCTCTCCCTCTGTCGCTCTTTGTTTTTTGTGGCTAGGCCTTTCTCCATCCTCTGCTCTCAGTTTGTTTTCCCTTCCCGTTGTATTCCCATCTACTTTTCCTCTGTCTCTATCCTCCTCGTCATCCTCATCATCTGAGGCCAGAAAAGAAAACTTGGACTTTTGATCCTTTAGCAACATTTCAATACGCGAGTCCAAACTGCTGCTGTGGTGCATGAACGGTAGGCTCTCATTGGTGGAGTCTGGCTCTGGGGAGGAATCACGCTGTGGAGGAGGTGGAGAAAGAGATGCTGTTGAGGAGGGAAGGTGGTGAGGCAGGGAGGTGGAGGAAGGTGAAGTGGAAGATGATGGGATAGAGGCGTGGGGAGGGGAGGAAGTTGGAGGTGTACGAGGGGGACGGGGCGGTGTACTTGGATGGCGTTTAGGTTTGGTCCACTGTTCGTCTCGGACGGGGCTCTCCTGGCCGAAATCCAGAGACCCGAGCGTTTCAGCCACGGCGGCTGCGATGACGGAGGCTGGCGGAAGAGGAGGAGGTGGAGGCGGAGGAGCCAGGGGCGTGTGGTGAGATTGTGTCCGATAATCATTGTCCATACTCCCTCCCATACCAAAGCCTCTCTCACCTACACCCTGCTGGGGACGGAAGGCTGGTGAAGGCTCCAGCCGTGAGGAGGAGGGTGCATCGTAAGGCGACAGGTCTTTTGATGATGGGTATCCTCCATATGATGAGGTGGCAGAGGGGGGAGAAAGACTGTTGGATGAGTGGTGGCTGGAATTTGAGTGACCTCCATAACGTGGGTCAGAGTTGTTGGGGTAGTCTCCTTCCCGGTCTCTCTCCCAGTCCCGGTCTCTGCTGCTCTTGCGCCTTCCGCTGCTGTGGTGGTTGTGATGGTGGTTTCGATGTCTCCCGTGGTCTCCCGAGCGAGAGCCTGAACTGTCCCGTCTGTACGGTCTGCCATCCCTGTCTTCCCGACGGTCAGAATGATGCGAATGGTATGATTTGGAGGAGGAAGAGTTTGTATCCTGTTGGTAGTGGTAAGATGAACGACGGGAGCTTATTCCACCTCCATATCGACCACCTGAATCTCGGTCCCTATCCCTGTCTCTTTCCCGGTGTCCCCGTTCTCTGTCTCTCTCTCGCTCTCTTTCAGAAAGAGGCAGCTGCTCATACTGTGATCCTGGAGGTGGCATAGGGGGATGTAACGGCATATGTATCCCTGACCCTCCAACACTGGGATAGGGATAAGGAGGTTCATTAGGTCGGAAAGGTGCCGATGGAGGATAGCCTGGCCGACCTCTGTGGTACATGGAGGGTTCCTGTGGAGGTGGAGCGTGTGGGTCGTCATGGTATCGTGGGGGTTTGAATCCAGATGAGGAGGAAACAGCTGAAGAAGAGCAGGAGGAGGATGGAAGCATATCCTGTGGAGGATAGCTGCTGCTGAGTGGAGCACTGTTAAAACCACTGTTCCTAAGAAGACAGACAATAGAAAATTATTTTTTGAAACACAAAATTCCTAATTAAAATTTAATTGATATATATTCTGAAACCAACCTCCCCACAGAGAAGCCTGAATCCTGGGAGAAAGGGGTTCCAGTGCGAGGGGTGTAAGGAGTGCCTCCACCTTGTGAAGAAGCAGAGGAACCAGGGGTAAAAGGTCCTCCTAGTGAGGATGGAGGAGTGTCTACACGCTGGTCCCCAAACCCAGTGTCCACAGAACAGGGGGTGGTGCTTCCAGGGTTGAGAGGGGCAGCAGCAGGTGCTATCATCTGGTCTGTCGAGAGCCTCCGCCGAATATCAGACGACTAAACGATAGAAAAAAATAACAGCCATTAGATATCTTAATAAAGAATAAACCAAGCCCAGAGAATAGAAAAAACCTGACCTGAAGTCCACTCATTCTTGTGATACAATATTGCATATGCTTTAAAAAACAGCATATAACGATTAATGGCGATTAATCTATAGCAAAATAAAAGTTTTTGTTTACATCATATATGGGTGTTAACTGTGTATAATAATTATGTATTGCATGTATATCTTTAAAAAATATATATACTAAGTATTTATATATATATATATATATATATTTATATATAAATAAATAAATATGCACACATGCATGTATAACTTTAAAAAATAAATAAATATACATAAATATATAAATGTATATGAAGAATCTGTTTTTTTAATTGTTCAGAAATCTCGTTTTTTGGTTGTGCATTCCAATTAATATAAATTAAATTGCAGTTGGTTTGTTTTGATTTAAACCTTCATAACTTAAAAAATACAGCTTAGTAGCACCATAAAACAAAATAATAACACAATAACATAATAATAAACATGTTTTGACAAAAATGTTAAAAAATGGATTTATCTCGTTTTGCAACGAAAATCTTCATATACACAACATTTCTTAAATATATACATGCATGTGTGTGCATTTATTTATACAAAGTTATTATACACAGTTCACACACATATATGATGTAAACAAAAACTTTTATTCCGCAATAGATTAATTGCTATGCATCCCTAAGCACAATACAATCTATTTCCTGAAAGTAAAGATCAAGATCAAATGTGATTAGAAAAGTAGTATATCCAAAAAATTCCTACTATTTGAACCAGACGTTGGCTTCAAAACTGTCATTATTTAAAGCAATCGAAAATATCAATAGATATGTGTGGGAACATATAACGTGGTTACTGAACATAACATAAAAACTCTCTAAACAGCCATTAGAAAAGCATTTACTCCTTTCATCTACAAACACAAATTGGTTTTGTCACTACAGCTGAAAATCTTAATTGTGTAATTCTATGAGAAAAACTTGAGGTCAAACATTTCATATTTCAGACTGTATACTGGTCAGCACTATTTTATGTTTCTGTCCTGTAGCGTATTGCGTAGTGTCTTTTGTCTGCCACTGTTTGCACTAGGTTGCACAAATGCACTTTATGTGGCAAGGTTAAACTACTTTTAGCTCTGTAATGTTTTATGTAGTTCAGTGTCTATATGTAGTACCAACGTTGTCTCATTTTACTTGTACTGCACTACTATATAGTTGGGAATAAAGCTTCTTGTCTCGACTATTCCACCCATTGTCATTATAAAACCAATGTGTTTTGAGTTTATGAGTAACTGTAACTTACAGTATGAACTACTCAGCATTAAAAAGCTTGTAAAAATGTCTCTTTCTGCAAGGGTACAGGTATTTTGGCCAGGGGGCACCACACAGGGGCATCATTTATACTAAAGCAAAGGATTCTTTAGGTTTGTTTGTGTACTCACCGTGTCGGGCTGGGCTGGGGCAGGGGGCTGAAACTTCTCTGTGAGAGCTTTGCCTCCAAGTGGCACAGTCTGAGGGGTGTATGATCCACTAACTATGAGGTCATAGTATTTCATCCGCTGTTGGCCTGAATGAAAACACATGTATAGAAATATTATGCAATATTTGACCTGTGCATCTTTAAAAAACAGCTTTTCCTTACACAAATTAAAAATAATAAAGGAATAGAAATACAAAATCCAATATTATAGTACTTTGAATATTTTCAAAAACATTTGAAGACGCTCAGATGCAAAAACCACTAAATACCAAAAATGAGATAAGGATATTGACCGAATGCTCTTAGCACATATTGTACATTTGACAAATACTTTCAAATTTGCATAATCCCGCACTCAGGCTATTGAGAAAATCCATGTTTTGGCAGAACGATGAAAAAATGCTCTTTTACAAATACAAACATGTCAAGATACACTTATACCTTGTTCACACAGTCAGTCCAAATCCGATTTTAGAGCATATTTGATTTGACCAACTCACAGTCCATATTGTGTATCAAAACTTTTCAGATCCGATCTGTGCGTCCTGTAGCGTTCTACTGTTTTCCTGATTATCTGGCAATGAATGACAGCGCGCTGGCATGACAATCTGCCTTAACATCTGACGTGTTTACGTTTTACGTGACACCACAGCATGAAGTAACCGAAAAGCTACACAAATGCGATCAGAGTGGTAAGACTGAATTGGATTTCCAGAAATGCGATTTGAAAAGGATTTCAAACCACCTCTGGATGCAGCCTAAAACGGATTAGAAAAATCGATTTCATGTGGTTTTTGGCCGTTCACACATTCTAAATATGATGTGATTCCAATCGGATACGCACCAAAATCGGATCTGGACTGACAGTGTGAACAAGGTATAAGAGGTTTTTGTCTCTGAGCTCCTCATTTGTTTATTAGATTACAAAGAAATGTACCTTTTATATCCAGCTGGACATGGACAATGTTGCCCATGACAGATGTATTGTGCAGATGCTTGACTGTATCTTTGGCCCCTCTAGTGCTAGTGAAGAGGACACGGGCCAAGCCCAAGTGCTTTCTTGTCTTGGGATGAAACAAAATCTCCATTTCCTCAACCTCACCAAACTTGGCACACATCTCTGCCAGGAACGGCTCTTTGATGTTATCATTTAGCCTTGCGAACGTCACTTCCTTAAGCGGAATAGGGCCTACATAATACTCATCCAGCTATAGGCAAGAAGAAAACCAAGGAACAGATTAAATAAGTGGAACACAAACACAGAGAAACTACTAAAGCTGTAAAATAAATACAATCGACAGAAGAGACAAAAATACCTTAAATTTGGGTACTGGTAGTGACAGCTCTGTGTGTCTGGACCAGATTCTGCGGGGTCTTGGATCACGCAAATCCCCCACAGCTGGGAATCCTGAATCCTAATAAGGAACAGAACAAACAATGCAATTAAAAATCAAATCTATAAATGAATAATATACAAAGTTAACATAAGACAAGTGGCCCAGTATGATTTTTTTAGAGATCCATAAAATGTACATACCTGTATATTAAAATGAATCCCATCGTATCTGTAAATCTTTTGAGTAACCCTTCGGAGAGCAGGGTCTTGTACTAGTTTATAGCTTTTCCACTGTAGACTGAAAGTTCGCTGAGTGTCCACCCCACTGTCCGGATCCATGCTATAACTGCAGAGAGATAGAGGAGACTGAATTGATAAGCAAATGTTCACAGGACTCAGTGTATTAGTAGTTTTAATTGATGGCTCATTGCATTCACTAAATAGCTATAAGCAGTTTCTGCAGAACACTTCAGTTTGACAACTTTTGAATTAAAACACAAACATTTAAGAATAGGGGTGTTATAAGGTCCCACCTTAAAAGTTAAATTATTTAAAAACCACACACAAAATTAGAGCGGTTTTCATATGTGCCATCTCTTCGTTAAAATGCTGATAATATTTTACTGTCAACCATTTGACATGATGATCTAACGCCCCTTAAATTAAAGTTGGGTAAAGATGCCACATTCTCCTAAAATAGTTACTCACATACAATACATCAAGAACTAAAACACAGCTCACTAACGTTACATACTTTTACGAAGGAATACGCAAACAAAACCGCGGTATAAACAGAAATCTATTACCTGACATATTGACTAGTAGCATAACAACAAGCTAACATAATAAACATTGAAGCTACTAGCTTCTTACAGCGTGAGCTAGCTAAACACTAACTTCAAAAAGATGTGACAGCAACGTACAGCATATAATCCAGTTACTTCCAACAAACCGATTCACACAAATTTGAGCGACTAAAACCAAGTACTCTTCAATAATGTCCCAAAAGACTCACATAACGGAGCGCGCGTCTTGAGGAGGTTTGCCCGCTTCGACAGACACAGCGGACGGCTGCTAGCTCGCTACAGCTAGGCCTGTAACGTACGGTTAAAAACAGAGAATCCTCACTTAAAATCTAGCTCCGTTTTTGTGTGTGCGCCCTAAAACTGGTCTAAGACAGCGTCGCTTGTATTCCGATGCAACATCGAGGCATCATACGCCTTTATTTTCCACAAGAAAGCGCAATATCCATAACATAAAAACATAATACAGTGAGCGGCCATCGCGTAACTAACCTGTGAGCCTCGCCTGTACGCCATCAGTCACTAGAAACAACATTCGTTGCATTGGCGCTAGCATTTTCCACACAATTCATGACTTTTTGCATTTATTAAATTGCGTTACATGAAATTACGATTTAAAAAAATAATAAATATCAAAATGTTAATGTACTTTGACATTAATCTATTTTATGCGTTTAATTGTCTTCACAGACTTCAACATATCTTTTCGAACGCTGTAATCTATACGTTTTTTTGGCGAATCTGCGTTTCATTTCAATTTGCGTCATTTGAGTCACAAAGCCATGTTGTAGCTGCGTGTACTTACAAGCAAATATGACATTGCTAGTTAAATGACACAATTTTCTCAAATTTTTTTATTAATTATTTATTTATTTATTTTAACGCTGGCTAGTTGATTGTGTAATAACTATACAATTTTTGTTTAATTGCAATGTTTCTCATTGTACTGTTGTATTATGGCAAATAAAAAAAGCCTAATGACAAGAAAAAAGTGTACATGTTTTTTTTTAAATAAATAATTCACGATTTATAGCGTTTATTAAAACGCCTAAAAGTACATACAAAAATATTAAGCAAATAGAAAACCTACGTAAGTAAATAGATTTAACAAGTTTAGAAGAAAAGTTTAGAGGATAAATGAAAAAGTGACACCTTACAGCTACTCAAACTAACGATTTGATCGGCAAATTGAAAGCAAAATGTATATACATGTCATTATTATATCAGGAATATATTTTTTGAATGTTGTCTAAGCTATATAATCGTATGTTTCAAAAGGCGGATAGATAAACTCGGTTAATAAAGCACGCGAGATCTCAAATTCTAAACTGTGCATGAATTTGACATGTGTATATCATATTGCATGATTTTATATATTTTTATCCAGCAAATAAAATACGCTACACTTCGGTGAACAGCAGGTGGTGCTACATTGCTACATTAACTGTTATTAAAATTGGAAAAATCTCCCTGCTAAAAAACCAATAGACACCATCATAGAAATTCTATTGGATTCATTGGTTTTAATGGGAATTTTATTGGTTGTATTGGAAACTATAATGGTCTCTATGGGTCTCTGTTCGTCTCTACTGGTATGTGTTGGGTTCTATTGGTGGGGCCATTAATTGGCATATGGAATATGTCCCAAAACACAATACAAAAAGGAATTTTGTAGTGGTTTTGATGGTAAAAGCTAATGATTCCTATTGGTATTTTAGTGGAAACAATTAGGAATTTCTGTAATGGTTTTGTTTTTCTTTCAGCAGGGAGATTCAGGCGTTTTCAAGTCTCATCATGAGTGTTTTATGGACTTGATTGTTGAGTACCTTTTCTTAGATCTCACCCCTTTAGATGTGGCTCGCTGCTTCAAGGATGTAATTCGGATGTCTCATCTTCCACAGGGCATCAGGTCGGTTGGAGTCAGTTGCAGAACACCAATGGTGAAGCGAGCCCCACAAAACTGTAGCCATTTGAAATTCCATTGGGTTTAGTATTACGATGACATTGACAATTTATGCATTTGGCATATGCTTTTATCCAAAGCGACTTGCAATGCATATCAGTGTTCCCTGGGGTTCAAACCCATTATTTTCTTGTTCTTGAGCAATGACCATTAAGTCACATCCAGTATGAGTGTATGTAATACAACAATTCTTATTTTTCTCTGGAAATCTCATTTCCACTGACACCACTTTTCCTATAAGTTCAACCATAATGAAAAAAAATAATTCACACATAATTAGCTTAAACTTAAAATTAATTGAAATACACTGATCCTACAATGAATGACAAACACGCTGAGAGGAAAAAAATGACAAACATCACTATTGCTGTTTTTATTACTTTATTTTTATCCATCATTACATATTTTCAAAATGCCAAAAAAGTACTTTAACAGCACTGGCACTACTAATACTGTGACCAAAACACCAGAAAATTCATAGCGAGGGAACATTTCTAATTCCTTTTTTAAATATGAATGGAAAAATAGTGTGCAAATTAAACAATAATACCAAAACTAAAACAAAACCCTCCTGTCATATGACACAGAAAATGCGTAACAAAGTTTACAAGTGTTAAGAAAGAGTGCATACTGGTCCCACATCGATTTCAATTCTGATTTAAACAACAAAAGTTTTAAAGTTTCTTATCAGTAAGGCCTCTCTCTCCTGTCATGTCTCTGGTCACCTCTAAAAAAAAAACATAAAACAGAGAAGACATTAAAATATATTGTGCCCTCATGTTTAAAATAGTATTACAAGCCAGTGTATGACAGTAAATAATGTAAAAACACTTCTAGTAATTAATTCCTTAAAGACATGCAACAGTGTGCATAATTAGAAGTCACCTCTTGAGTCCATTTTTCCAGGTCCGTATCCTCCCCGGTCTCCTCCTCTGCCTCCTCTAAAGCCCCCTCGATCACGACCACGGAACCCACCTCGATCTCCTCCTCGATCAAAACCACCTCTGCCGCCCCGGTCCCCATCATAACCACCTATACAAACACATGCTTTTAAGCACTTTCCACAAGTGAATCAAGTCAGATGATGCCTTGACACTGCAGTCATTTTGGCAGGAAGGTTTCTCTTTACCTCCCATCGGTGGCATTCCACCTTCACTGCCTTCAGGTTTGGGAGATTTGCACTGATTGCACTCATTTCGCCATGAGAAGTTCAAATTACCGCACGTCCTATACACAATGGAAAAAGAAAGTGTAACATTTGCTTCAGAATAACATCTTCAGTCAAGAGTATGTGCAAACATACGGGTTTGAACATTTCCAGTCCCCTGCTCTCTGCTGGCCACCATTGCCGCCGCCGCCACCACCTCCTCCTCCATTATTGCCTGGGAAACCACCACCTCGTCCTCCACCAAATCCCCCACGACCCATTGGCCCTGTGGGAAAGGAGACAAAACAATGTTAGGAAACAAAAGGCAATCACTTGAAGAGAAGGAAACCAAAAAAATATACAGAGGCTTTACCTCCACGACCGCGACCACCTCTCATGCCTCCACCTCCTCGTCCAAAGTCAGCCCTACGAGTGGCGAAGGACACCTTGATTGGGTTTCCATTGAAGTCTTTACCTGTAGAGAAAAGTTATATGTATGTAACACGATTTAAACAGACAATAATAGTGCGCACTGGATTCAAGAAAGGAGATCATGTATGTTGTCACACGGTCCATTTTAACCCACCGTCAAACCAATCAATGGCAGCCTTGGCAGACGGGGGGTCATCAAAGGAAACTGTAGCTTCACCCTTGAGCTTGCCTGTCTCTCTGTCTGTATACAGATTTATCATGGGTAATCCGGTCTTCTTATTGAGCTGTGTGAGGAAATGAGAATAGTGAGGCAAAGTAAAAACAGCTGCTGCACATCAGTTTTTTTGCAACCTTCTGTATTTGTTTACCTTGATGATGCCAATCTGTTTGAAAAACTCTGCGACCGAGTCCACAGTGTAGTTGTCTCCAAGACCTTGTACAAAAATGGTGTTGTTGTCAGAGTTATCCTGCTCCTGCACTGTAATAAACAACAAAAAAATGAGTCCTTACTGTTTCATGTGTAATTAATGCACAATATAAGTAACTCTAGTTCAGATGAAGTACTTACTGTTTGGCCCACCAGCTCCATGATCCCTGGGCCCTTTGAAGTAAAGGAACAGTCATGTATATTAAATACTGTATGCACATAGATAATTCACAAAACCGCATTTACATTACTTTTGACTTTCCCTTTTTAGGTCTTATACATACATAAACACCACATAAAATACAATATACTCCAGGAAACTGGAACTAAAGCAAATATAGCTGCATTTCTGACTAAATAACAGCAATTATACAATCACAGTTTTAAATCAGACCATTGTGCCTGCTTTTAAAAATAAAACTTGTCTAGTTGGAAATGCAAAACTAACATTTGAGCACAGGTAGGAGAATTTTGTTGCTACCACCCTAATTGTTGTAGCTTGAGTTATCCTTATAAACAGATTTTACTCAATTACTCCACATAATGCCCATTCATATCTTTCATGTTATAGAGTTAGTGGTTACACACACAAAATCCACCCAACCGCAGAAAAAAAATTATACATTTACAGTGTAACAGTGTTTGGACATTTTTGGGGTCACATTTTTTCAGCTTATTAGTTTGGAGGTATTTAGTCAACTTTTAAACATGCATAAGTTTCAACCAACCAACTACTTTTAAACAAATATTATTTTTTTTAACCAGGCACTACATATACACCCATTTTGTTTGTTGTTGGCTGAATAACTAAACACCAGTTTAGAAACATCACATCAAATATTATATGGGAGACAATTGTACTGTGGAACTCTACGCCATTTGAGATGAGGTCATTTTCCGCCCCACGAAAGCATATTTCCAAGTTCTCAATTTCTTTGATGTTCAAGTCCATACCTCATCCCCAAGATGTGCCCAGGTTAAACAACCACCACCACAGTTTTAAATGTGCTGTGTGTAGATGTCACCAACATCTAGCGGTGAGATTGCAACCAACAGCTCAGTCCACAGTTCACCCCTCCCTTTCGAAACGCAGAGAGAAGCTATGGTAAACACCATAGGACAAATGTGTCATCATCTGGAACTGCCCTGCAAAGCAGTCTCTCCGTTTCGGGCTACTGTAAAAACATGGCGGTCCAAAATGGCGACTTCCATGTAAGGGGACCCACTGTGCATGTAGATAAAAACGGCACTTTCTAAGGCAAGGTACACAGTGCACCTTTAATGCAACCACAAATACATTTCCAAATAATGAAATAAGTTACCGACACAAAGCATACAAAGATTGTAATGGTCAACTTTTTTCTAACACACATTGTAATATTCCTTTATCATGTCTTTGGGTAAGACTACTAAAAATTGACATATACATATGGTGTACTTTCATTATTTGAGAGCAGGTAAATTAAGGAAGATGGTGTATTTGGCAACCATAAAGTGTAGTAGTGTCATTTTTTTCAGATTTTTCCTAGTCTTAAGCAAAATAAGAAAAAAAGATTTTATGTAGAACATGAGTTTTAGTGGACCCGACTTCATATCATTGCTTTTTTGAAAACTGTTTTTAAGCTAGCCAGACACGCAAGCAAGCTTCGTTACCTTGTTATACCCGTAAGTGCAGTATGAAAATGTGTAACAAACACAAGCAAGTAGGTTTCAGTCTGTTGTTGACATGCTCAGACATTTGTAATTTATATTTTAAATCATCCCATATATTGTGAGTAAACAATCATATTAATTCATTATCTTCAGGCCTCCATTTGAGAAACTTGGATGTAAAAGCCACTAAACATGACCTCCGTCAAAAAAGAATGATATTGGCCAAATGCTCTCGGCACATATTAAATGTTAATCAAATACCTTCGCTTCAAATATTACATTTTTTGCCTTGTGTTGATTTATTAGTTATCAGGATCTTTATTAAACCAGTGTGACCTTAAAACCTTAATCTTATATTTGGCCAAACTGACACAAACAGATTAGATTCTCAAGTATAATTTTTGTTTTCTTTCAAAATGATTTCAAAAAGCAAACCACATAATGCAAGTTGTTTGGTGAAGAAAAAAAATCCATGACAAAGTATGTTATCTCCAAGGTACTCCATTATATAAAAAAAGCACCACAAAAAGTTTAGTAATCAGTACCAGAATTTTTGATTGGGAAGACTGACGGACATTTTGAATATTCAACACATTCCCTTGGATTTACAAGACAATTCCAGTCTTGTTGGAACACTTGAGCCGATAAAGGTTTACACAGATCAATTCTCAAACAGTCTGACCAATATAAAACTAAACTGTGCCAAGACAAAACCATTCTTGGCACAGTTTAGTGTATTTGTTGGACCTGTTCATTGACTTCAATTCTTCTACATTTGGATTCACATACATGCAGCAGCTTTTGGATGATGATCATGTTCTAGGGCTGAGTCGGTGTATAGTCCACCATTTGGTAAAATATGTAAGAAACTGATGAATTCCTTTAACTCCGCTTCCAATTCTAGACCTAATGATTGTGCTTGAAAACCATCTCAAACACCCACAAAAGCACAGAGTTATACCGAAGATTCCTTATGATGTTTCACAAGAGTGTCAGGAGCTTAACAAGGGCAAATATCTTTCCAAGCTCCCATTATAGGTTTATTATAGCCTCCAGGTGATACAACACTTATCAATATTCCACAACTGCCATTTCACCAAGATCATTAGATTTTGTTTGTACAACGTATACAAAAATCATAATGATGTCATATTAACGTGCATAATGGTAATAACAGTTTAGTTTTTTCCCCTTATCTTGACCACATACATGGTTACCACATTCATTTCAGTCTATGACATGATCAGACCCCATTCCTCCCTCCTAGACCAGGCACTCTTTAAACCCCTGAGATTCCTTGTTTAAAGAGTTTGTCACTTACCACCAAACTTATTGAATCCTCCACGATCGCCCATTCTGATGGAGAAGAAGAGACAAGCGAGACGAATTGAAGGTTGATGAGGGTGATGCCCCATTTCACTCTTGAGGCTGGAAAGACCCAATCATCTCCACCATTCTTTCTACAAGATTCCGATCGACCCACTTTCCCTGCTGTCCCCTCTCACTAAGATCATCTTGGATCATAACCCATAAGGGCTTTTGGAAACCTTGTAATATTTCTTCCTATAGTCATGCAGGCTGTGTATTATTACCTTTTGGCTGATTTTGTTTTAAAGAACTCCTACCGCATTTTGTAACCGTTCAAGATTTATACTTTTCAGTGCATCAGTGGACTGAATCCTTTGTACAGATTAAAGGCCCTTTTTTTAACCCAGGACCTTCACCCATCCATTACATAGGAAAAGGCCATATTCTGTTACTTTGAACAGAAACATTTGCTTTTAAAGTAATACTGAAATATCTGACGTAAACAGCACCTTTTAGAATAATTCGGTGGTTTTGTAGTTTAGATGAATTCCTTTAAAATGTAAGATGATCCGAAATTAAATTTTTTAAAGAAAACCCATTTCCCTTGCACTAAAGTCCTATAAAAATAGTCATGCATGTCTCAAAGGTATTATCGACTAATCCTCACATTCTCAGTCCTTTTATTTAAGCTTTCTAGATACTGTGATTCCGTTTTTTTGTCTTCCTCAAAAGGAAAAGCCTAAACCGCTGAACCTTGTAGGAAACAGCCTAGGAGGAGATTTAAAGATTCATTAAAGCATTGAAACACACATTAAAACTGTAGGAGAGGATGGAGAAGATTTAAATAACAAGCGTTTTCATGACAACACCTTGAAGTGTGAACCACATGTGTGACCACAACCTCTGATGAGTTTAAGATCATCTGCTGCTAACGTGACCTGACAATGGTAGTAACCAGAGTACAATAGGCAAATTGTAAAAAATACTAATAATTGTTTGCTATTTTCCAAATTATTTTTTACAAGCTTAACAACATTTAAACCATGTCATGCTAATAAAATGCATTTATAAATTTTTTATTTAAAGGGATAGTTCACCCCAAAATGATAAATAAACGTAGTTTTACAGAATACACTGTCAAATAATTTGCATATTTATACGGGGTGTTTTAGTATTGTTTACAATGTTTGCATAATGGCTTAAAGGGGCCATGGCACAAGACTTTTCAAATAAATCTTTGGTGTCCCCAGAGCACATATGTGAAGTTTTAGCTCAAAATACCATATAAATAATTTATTATAGGATGTTAAAACTGCCACTTTGTTGGTGTGTGCAAAAATGTGCCTTTTTGGGTGTGTCCTTTAAAATGCAAATGAGCTGATGAAATTCAAACACTGATCACAATGATGGTGGTTTGTTGCAATTAAAACTCAATTGTAATTTTCTCTGCACTGATTGGCAGTGCTGTGGTTGCATAGTGCAGATTAAGGGGTGGTATTATTATAATAAGAGCTCCTTATGACATCATAAGGAGAGCTACATTTCAACGACCTATTTTTTCATGTGCTTCTAGAGAATGGTTTACCAAAACTAAGTTACTGGGTTGATCTTTTTCACATTTTCAAGGTTGATAGAAGCACTGGGGACCCAATCATAGCACTTAAACATGGAAAGTATCAGATTTTCATGTCATGGCCCCTTTAAATAAAAAAGCGGAAAAAAATCATTCCCAACTACGTCAGATGACGTCAACAGCATGCGCCGTAGTAGTCTGCTCGTAAACACGAACTGAATGACTTGGAGGAGAACAAATTGTGGAATAAACTTGTTTGTTTTGTTTTCTTTGCACACAAAAGTGTTCTTGTCACTTAATAATATTATTACTGAACATCTGACGGCACATGAACCTTTTTGGCAATGTCTTTCATTCTTTTCTGGAGAAAAGAATTGTGAAACTAATTGAAGTCAATGGGACAGACAGAAGCCTCACGGTTTTTATCAAAAATATCTTAAAATGTGTTCTGAAAACAATCGGAGCACTTGGTGATTTTGAAGGACACAAGAGTAAGTGATTTATGATAATCATAATTTTGTGGTGAACTCTCTCTTTAATAATTGGTCTTAAAATAATATTTTAAAAAGTAACACACCCACCTACACATACTAGGTCTTAATGCAAAAAAACATGTATATAATAACACATATTAATATATATATATAAATATTATATAAATATCAAGCTACTTAAGCAATAAATAAGGTTTTTATCCTTTATATTAAGCCTAAAAACATATGGTTTCATGCAGTATGAGTATGAAGGCAAACACGTGATGCCCTCCCAAAAAGAAAGGGGTAAAATTATAAACTTACTGCCACAGGATTTACATTTCCGAACCCATTTTTCGTTTATTTGTTTTACTGTAATCCAGGTTATCAATGATGAACAGACTGTCATTTCGAATCAAGACCTGCTTGGTCATTCAGATTCTAAATCATTTGTGTTCAATGTTATGTGAACCTCTGGCTGGTTGCATTGTGTGCAGATTGATGACAAGGAAAGTTCTCACAATATTTAATTATATTCAGCACACTTGCACCAACTTCATGCATCATTTTAGGTAAATACTTGAGGATACGAGGACCACCAATAAATTATACACCAGACCACTCAGGCCTCCAAATTCAGTAAAACTTAATGTCAAAGTTGTTGTTTTATGTCAACCGTAACGGTGTAACCAAATCAAGATACTTAATCGTCATTTAATCGAGGTCAAGGCCACCATTTACTTTCAGCCCAGCCAGTTTAGGTTTGCATACAGTGGAACACCTTTGGCTCTATTTTAATTGAACAAACAGTTCAAACCTTTAAATATGACCAGCTCCACAACTTGTCCCACACTAGCACCTCTAATCCTTTAAAACTAGCTTTTTCCCTAAATAACAGACTGATGTATACAAGTGGAGTGCATGTGGTGAAGAAAATGACTTTTTTTAAGAAACATATGAACTTAATGTGCTTGCTTACCCCATTCCTCCTCTGCCACGAGGACCTCCACGACCACCTCTGTCAAACCCACCCGCCCCTCGACTTCCAAAGCCACCACCTCCTCCCCCACGACCACGTCCACCTCTGGCATCCTGGCTATATCCACCATCTTGGCCTCCGTAACCGCCTCCTCCACCCCCACCACTCATGGGAGGGGAATCCTGATTGTACCCTGCAATTGAAATCCAGTTTAAAGCTTCTCATTTGATCTTGTCTTATACATGCAAGATAACCTCACAAATAAATTTGCCAAAAATATCGCTCACCTCCTTTTCCATATTGACTTTGTTGTCCATAATTTTGAGGTGGAGGGGAACTGTAGTTGGGAGGTTGGTTGTAAGGACCTCCTCCATGCGGAGGAGACTGTTGTTGCCCTCCGCTACCCCCATATCCACCACTCTGACCTCCACTGCCTCCATATCCTCCAGATTGCCCACCACTGCTACTATAACCACCACCACCACCACTCTGACTTCCATAGCCACCCCCACCCTGCTGCTGCCCATAGCCAGATGATTGGGAGTTGCTGCTATAGTTACTGAAACACAAAATAGGGTTAAACCGTTAAAATGTAATTCAACATTGTTTATGACACAATGCCAAAGCAGTTTAAAGTTACAGTTAAATTAATTTTACCCCACAAACTTACCAGAGCCAGAAGAAGGGGCAGACTGATGCTGGTTATAGCCAGAGAAAGAAGACTGCTGGTTGTAGCCTCCGCTTTGAGACGGTGGAGGCTGACTGCCACTATTGTAGCCTCCAGAATTAAAGGACTGACTGGACTGATTGTAGCTCTGAGAGGGGGGCTGAGACCCATATCCTCCTAAAAAAGTTAAGATGTTGTGTAAGTTGTGACCCTCGCATTGCCCACAACAACATTTGAAACTCCCCCACTATTTTCTGATGAACAAAACTAAATGATACCCGACTGGGACTGTCCATAGTTGGAGCCATATCCACCCTGATTATAAGTAGAAGAGCTGCTCTCTGAGTTTTGGTTATAACCTCCATAGCACTGTTGGCCGTAGCTCTGACCAGGGGGTTGACTGTAACTCTGGCTGGACTGCCCTCCATAACCACTGTGCATGGATAAACACAATTGACAAGTTTTTTTGGTTTTGTTTATTTTATTATTTAATTTATTTGCAAGCATGAGTATGATCCACCATGTAATCGTGTGATGAAACATTAGGATGGGCGATAAACTTACCCATGGCTTGAAGACTGGGCATAATCTAAAGAGAAAAGATCAATCATGTTTATTATGGTGATTTATTGGTTGTGGTGTGGCATAAAAAGCATCGATCTGCACGAGCCTTTGTGCAAAATAATAGTTCACGTGAGGTATGAATAGTCTAATTGTAGAACAAGACAAAATCTCTCCCTGCTGAAAAAACAATAAATCCATTACAGAAAATTCTAATGGTTTTATTGGGAATTTTACTGGTTCTAATGGAATATGGCCCAAAACAAACTACAGTGTAGTGGTTTTAATGGTAAAAGCTAATGGTTCCCATTGGTATTTTAATGGAAACCATTAAAATTTTCTGTAATGGTTTTTTTCAGCAGGGCTCTCTATAAACGAACCACTGATGCCAGTTGTGACCGTTTTAGTATTTGTTATAATGTAACGTTATATGAGCGCTTAACAAACAATGTCTTTAATTTTTCAAATTTTATTCTTAACATTAATTTGTAATCGATGTATTGTTGATCCTCAGAATACGCTCAGAGTAAAATATAGGTCAGTAGCACAAACCAGGTCAAATTCTTGTAAAAGCCGCAAACAAAATGGCGGAAGCCGACATGTTCTTCTCTTTTGCCTGTCACAAATACATTACATATGCATCAAATACGCCTATCGCTACAATAACATGTTCATTATTGTGTCTCTAAATGTTTTCGCTAAATGTTGTAAGAAATACACGTTTGAAGGACAAACGGCTAACGTTAATTTAGCTACGTTTTGTATCACCGTGTTATGCCTTCGCCTAGCAAGGAATAACAAAGCAAAATAATCAATGGTAACGTAATATTGATTACATCTTACCATTAGACGCCATGATAGCGCTTGAAATCCTGTTCAGAAGCTGACGACTAATCTAACCAGTAACCAGTGTGGCCACCTTTATTTAGCAATATCAATTATCAACTGCGCAATTTTGCAGAGTCTGACTGCGTTTTGTCCGTTCGTGTCTGTAGGAGGCACCAGTGATGTCACCAGATATGTACGACTTAGTGGGCTCTGCGCAGATAATTCGGCGAATGACATCAGAACATCGCGAGAGCGAGTAGGAAGCTGTGCTTTCCAATCGCTCTCGCGGAATTTTGACGTTGTATGTCGATAGTTCTGCACAGGGCCCCGTGAAATCCAACACCTTTTGGACACAAATCCATTTGATGTTGACAAAAGTGTAGAATAGTGTTCATGCTCTTAGTTTAACAAGTGATTAAACACTAGAAACAACAGTTCTTGAGGTTTATTGTTTTCATTAGGTACAAAAATCATATGAACAACTGCATGTAACACATTTTATGTATAAAAACCATTAAACATGCTTTACATTGTTAAAAAAAAAGGGAGAAGGGAGAGACCATGACAAGTATGCATATCATAATTGATAAGATTTCAAATGAAAATTAAAAGCTAAACAAACCAATGTCATACGCATAAAAACGAATAAAGAGAGGAATGGTGCAAAAGGGAGCATACCACTTTTAAGACAAATGAGATTACAACACTGATGTTAAATGACATGGTAATATGTAATGTGCAACAATATGCAGTAAAGGCCATTTCATTTTTTATTTAAAATTTGAAAACAAGATCTATAAAGTCATGATTTAGGATATTGGCTTTTAAAGTGTTTGGAGGTCTTAGGAATCTTAGGAATATTTTTTTTCATTTCATCATGTCACATATTATATCCTTAATAAAAATGTGCACTTGTTTTGTCTTGCATTCATTCATAACATTTACCATCACGACAGCATTCAAAACACAGCATCATGGCAAGTCAATGCGACACCAGCAAACCTGGTTTGCTGCTTTTTACACAATACCATAACCACACTTTTCGTTAAATTTCCCTGGTACGTGTGGTACATCAACGTAACTAATCTACTGTATCCAAAAGAGCACTAATGCTAAAAAGAGGCCTAGAATCAAAAGCGTTTGACTTTCACTCTTTGAAGCATGACCCAACAACTGAGCTTCTGGAACTGTGGAGCGGATGAGGCTCGCAAAACTTGAGACTTTGGAGTAGACACCTGGTCGGTTTCTTTGAGCACACCCAAGTCCAAAACTTACCACTCCTACCTGAACCCATGTCCCATTGACAACAGGACAAACTAGAGGGCCACCAGAGTCCCCCTGAGAGAAATACAGACATTTATTTAAACAGTAAGACAATCATTACAAACCACCATTTAGTACACAGATGTGTAATTTCATACCTGACAGGAATCTTTGCCTCCCTCCACATATCCGGCACAGATCATGTCTGATAGGATGTTCACCTTTTCTGAATCAGATGGTGGAATCTGGTACATGGATTGGCAGGAATACTGGTCAATAAGGGGCACTTGCACTTCCCGCAGTGTCCCAGCTCCAGTGAGGGATACTATTTGCATAAATGAAAGGAAATTACAAAATATTCATACTGGGAGATCGCAACCTTATCTCACTTCCAAGTCAAAAATTTGAATCTTTTATTTAAAGCAGTGGCAATGACATCCTTGTTTTAAATACATTCGGAAATCATGAAGATACTGAGCCAGCAAGTTACCAAAAAAAACAATAGTATTATGTATACTCCACTATTTCCCTTGCTTTTGAGTTTCTTTTAAAGTGAAATATTCAGCAAACTAATCTCTTGGTAATGCAATGCATACTGATATACTTACCCCCCTCTTGAGTGTGGCCCCAGCCTGTGACATAACATAAGGTTCCACTTTCAAACTGAAGGCCAGCATGAGGCAGACACACAGGCTGGATCCTGTCTGACCAAGTGACCGGGGAGCGCAGCTGTACTAAAGCTAAGTCTCTGCCCTCCTGCGGGTTAGAGTATCCCTCTGGAACAACCACTCGCTGCACCTGACTGACAATCTCAAACTGGTTATTGCCATTGAGCTGATAACGTCCCATGTACAGATTATACGAAGACACTTCCGAAGGCCTTTAGGGAGAAGACAGAAAACATTACATTGTCCCATGTAATTTTGAATATTTTGTTTGACCCCCTGTAAGGCTTGGAATAAACAGGAAATCGAGAAGTTTGACAAAAAAACAATTTCATCGTATAATTGAGGAAAATGTTGGAAACACTGGCATACTTAGGAAAGCAGTGTGCTGCAGAAAGGACCCAATTTCTTGCAATTATGGATCCACCGCAAATATGGCCATTCGTAACCGTTTGGATGTCCACTTGCCATGGCCATGCCCCTTCCGATGCTTCAACTCCTCCTACAATGCGTTTTCCCAGTGGTGGCTTACCACATGCTTGTGTGAGTAGGTCAGAGATAATTAGAATACATACACTAGAGATGTTCTTACAAAACACACCTATCATTAACCAAACTTTCAGAGATTTATTACATCAACCCACTGTCTAAACTGGGACCAATACAAACATGAAACAAAAGGAGTTTAAAAACTGTTGGAGGTAAGGTTACGAATCTAAAGAGAGAAACTGTATGAACTACCTTGTGCATCACATGTTGACACACCTGTATTGCAGTAGATTCAAAGACAGAAATACAAAATAAGTATCATGGGCTTAATGAGTGCTTTGAATCAAAAGCCATTACTACAAATAGATGCCTTACCTGTCCCAACCAAGAGAATCAGCAAGTGAATCGATTTAAGTGAATCAGTCATTCTAATGTGTTGACAGAGTCTCTGTAAAGAATAATGTAAATGTTTTTAAACCTAAATTAGGTTGTTTGCCCTTAGGATGACCCTCGGGGTCTAATGCAACAAAGAACAAACACTTACTTGTAATGTCAGAGGTCCTATATCCAACAAGAAATAATATTTGTCAGTCAGATGTGTGAAAAAAATGCAATGAGCTCCGTCCGTGTGATGCGCGTTTTGTTTTTAAAGCACAAAACTATTTAAAGCCGAATCCCTATAGACCTCAATCGCGCCGAGATACGGATAAACAATGTCTTGTTTTGAGAACGATACATGTTCTTATTTTCACAACAAGTTTACATAAACCTTTAGGATGAACAAGAGAGAAGAAATGAACGCCCTAAGAAAAGAAGAAATTTTCGGATGCCTGCGTGAGTACCTGTCCGTGTATACCTGCTGGCAGCATCCAATCACAATCCGCATTTTCAATCTCCTCCCAAATAATGAGCCCGTTGTTCTCAGTATAGAGATGATTCACACAGTGGAGGACAGCGGAATTCCTGCCTAATGTGCTATACACTTAGATTACTGACAGACAACAGTTTGTAAGATTTTCAATGAAATTATTTTAGGATAAATCGTAATTTATATATATTTATGTATTTCTGGCCATTTTCTTTTTATATAATAAAGATAGACAGCCTGAATTAGCTTGTAACCTATTTCACTTTCTCATCGTTGCCCTTGATTGTAAAGTATTTTGAGTTTCACGTTTAATTTGATAAAACAGACTGACTGTGTAGTACCATTATAATAAACCTAATATATTTATCTTCAGAAATAACTTTATTATTTACTTTTAACACTTGAAAAATGACTCATAAAACAAAAAAGTTTTTTTTCTCGTGCCTACTGAATAAGACAGACTCACTTTGTATTCTGTCCTAAAATTAAAAGACTGAGCAGTGTATTTTTTTTAAATAAAAATGACTAAAAACACAATGATTATATATTTCACATAGAAATAACTAAAAATGTTGTTTCATTATTTGACAGACCATTCCTTTAGACAAGTCATTTGACCCTCTGCCATATATACCCTTATACCTATGTTTCTTACCTATAGACAATGTAGTATCAAATTTCAGGTAAAAGCCAGACAGGTGCTTCATGAGATAAAGGTAATTCTATACTCCCTAATGAATAATTTAGGATAACTGTTGCTTTATTTCAGTTTTTGCTTGATTAAAAAAAAAGACGTGAACTTGAAAGGGAGTCTGGAATTAAATATTAAACCACTTAACAAAACACTGATCAACTCAAGTAGTACACTGATGTAAATAATTGTTATATTTAAATAAAGAAAGGCTCAACACAACAAAATGATTGTTTTTCATTTATTTAAAAAAAGAGATAACGTATTCAATGAAATGACAATGTACATCTTTAATTTTTCCCTCATTGAGAAAAGTATTTCTACATTAGTGACAAACATTTGAGTTGAGAGGCAGTCTGACTTTCTTCTTTCTTTTGATGTGTATGATTCCCATCATTTTTTGGAAATCTTGGCCTGCTTGTGTTTAGGTGGTGCCCATTTCAAACAATGTGTGTCCACTGTTAAAATGCACAAATTGAAATATTTTAATTTAGAGCTTTAAAATACAGTAGTAAAAGAAACAGCAGTTTTCACATGGCTCCTAAAAATGCCTAAACATTTCAAAACTAAGCATCAACAAAAATGTAATACTAAAGAGAAAGGAAAATAACTCTGTTACCTGTTATTGGTGGTTTCTTATACTGTGCACTTTTGAGATGTTCCTCTACAAGTTTTGGTGTGACACAGATCACATGCTGACCTTTCCAGTACTTAACCATGTTTAGAGACTGCAGTGTGCTGATGATGTCACTCTGTGTAATACTTGTCATTTGACTGTGGGCACAGACAAAATTCCATTTTGGTCTAAATATTAAAAACTTGGCTGTAAATAGTACATAGCAGAGTACTGATCTGCTTCTGTTTTCCCTTTTTCATTATTTAGCCAAACTTGTACTATTTACAAATGTACACGTTTATGTGTTAGGACACCATGCATTTATTTGTATGCTATTGAGTACTCAATTGAATGTGTACCTGAGGTCTTTAATGGACAGTGTCCCTCTGAAATCACGCAGAATTTCTAACAGTACCCATGACCAGTAACTCCTGTAACTTAGCTTCCCCAAGTCCGACAGAGGCTTCTCCGGAGACCCCACTGTACTCTCAAGCTTAGATAATTCATAACCTGACATGAGTTATAAAACACACAAAAAACTAGCCACCTCTAAGTGTAAGTAGTAAAACCAAAGGTGATAAACCATCAAATGACTGACACAGAACTGAAACTTACTGAATGCAATTAGAAATTTTCCATATCCTCTTCGCTGGTATGGAGGCAGAGTGAGAATACAAGCAACATTGTTTCCGTCTGGGGATTCTTTCTCCTGCACAAGGAAAAGGCAGAATAAAATAATAAATAATTAATACATTTGTGCTTACACCTAGTATACAAGTCAGTATATTGATCACATTTTTTCAAAACACATTTTAGCAATTCCAAACCACATTAATCACCATAATAACCATACATTTATAATTTATGTATATAATCATGTATAAGTGATATATTCTAATTATGGCTGGACATTAAACACTCCTTATCTTCAGGTGTGCAAAATTATTACTTTTACATATAAAATGGGTTTAACTTGCACTGAAAATGTATTATTAAATGTATGTATTATGAAAATAAAGGATATTAGCTGCAAAGTGAAATAAGAATGAATTGTCAAATCACCAGGAATTCTTTAATTTCCAGTTTTTCAGTACTGCAACCTTCCTGGTCTCCAGATATACAAGATGTCAGATACTTTGCTTAGGTAAAGAATCCTAAACTTCATCCCCACTTAAAAAACTTCATCCATTTATTGACACTGGATTCTTTTAAGACTTTATAGACAGATAGGTTGAGCGTGACCAGCATTACTTCTCTTTGTATCACTATTTGAAGAATTTATCTTCCAGAATTTCCACAGTAAGGTTTGAGAGTTCATTTCAAGACCATCTCCAACCATAAAAGGTCACATCTCCATTTTGCTATTTCTATAGCATTGCGTCTTTCTCATTGGAATTTAATAATGAGTTTTCAGTGTGCGTGAAAACTTTATTTGAACAATTTACAAGTAAAAGAAAACCTGCATAAGAATAACGCATACTTGAATAGAAGATGTGTTTCACTTCCAGGCGTCATAAACAATAATATATGACTTATAAATTATGTGGGCACCGATATATCGGTCGATGATGCTTGCTATGCTTCTCAATGAAATACGGTGAAATGCCGCTACATCCAAAAGCCAGAGGGCACTCTTGTGCAGAAATTCAATATGCGCTGCAGACGAAGAACCACGCAGATGAAGAACCACACACAGGCAGCAAAGGCCCTGTCCCAAACGGCGCAGTTCATGTGGACTTTCGATCTCGTGGCCTTAAATTGCGCATGCTCGCTTAGTCTATGAGACCGTAGTGTGTCCCATCTGTCATTTTTAGGTTTTGAAGTGTGCTCATCAGCGCCCCCTTTATCCCCTTAATGTGGTCTCGGGCGAAGCCCGCACTGCAGCAGGCTTCATGCACTTTACCAACCCAGAAGTCCTTGCAAAAGAGCAATCAGAGCAATCCGACGACAGAAGGGAGGAGTTCACGCTGACGGGCAACTTCTCTTCCTATTTCCGGCATGACGCTCGAGTCTGTGGCAAAACACGTCTCCGGTGCACCCACGTGGACTTGCATCAAGGGTCCCTAAACTCTGCACTCTATGATGTCATCAAAGTGTGGACTCTGAGGAGGACCAAAAGTCCGGGGTGGGCCATTTGGGACAGGGCCTATGATGACACGCAGCTCCAGGAAATGGCTTAAGGATATATTTATATTGCTGTTCTTCAAACCTTTTCAGGTATTTTCATGATAATAAAGATTATGTATAATGATTATGTTGCTTTTTTAAATGCATGTTATAAATGACTCAAACTAACAGTGATTTCAGATCGATAAGGACTTACTGGTCAAAAGCCGTAGTACATGAAATAGCGGTGAATAATATCGGCGGTGCAATTCAGAATAGTTATCAGCCACGTATTATTAGTGTATATCGGCATTTTGTATAATAATTATGCATGCAGTGTAGATGCAATGTAAAAAATAGTAATAAATACACTTTACCTTAGAGAAGTAACCCACAATGTGTGCTCCCTGTTTGTTGACTTCAGTGAGGATGTAAAAGATGAATGGCTCCACATCAAAGTAAAGTGTTTTATGATCCAAAAAGAGCTTTGCAAGCAAGCATAGATTCTGACAGTAGATCTACAGCAAAAAAGTGGAGGACAATATAATGAGAAAAACGGTCTCATAAAAATAAAACACAATAAAGATAATAGATTGGGTTTAAGCCTGTGTCTTGTCCCCTTAATGCTTATGATGGATGAGCTCTCACCTTATGGTCCTTTCCGTCCACCTCATATACGGAGATATTGTTTCTGCGGTAAATTTCTTTGCCTGGGGGCTGACGCCACTGACACTGCGACTGTAACAGGAGCCATTGAGGAACAAAGATGTGGGAAAACAAAAGGAAAAATCATTGCCAACTTTACTGATGGTAGATGGCACAGTGAAAATGAAAATTCTGAAACCTCTCAACCATAACCAGAATCATTTCAATCACAAACTGACTTAAACAAAAATTTAAAAACATATGAAGAGCTCAAATTCAAAACCCGCTGATTTTTTGTGAATGAGCTTATTTGTTAATCAGACTCTTAATGGATTCTGCCTAATAACCTGTATTTCTGAATGACCTGAGGGGAAGATTAGGCGTATTTTATGTGAACGTATTTTAATGAATGTATAGTACGTGTCAAGAGCATTAGGTTACAATCATCATCTCATTTTTGAAGGAGGTAGCATTTTGTGGGTTTTGCATCTGAAATCTTCATATGCTTCATATGCCAAATTTCTGCCCAAGATGTAGTGCCCCCTGTGGTTCAAACACTAAGCTTGTGTATCAATAACACAGATTTAAATATTTAAAAAAAAACACATTGAGGACTGACCAAGTGGTATCTGAAAGTCTTTTCAAACTTCATGTACTTCAGGCAGTATTCACATATCCAAAGCTTAGGCTGTTTTCCATAGTCCTCAGGGAAGGGAGAGAAGTACCATGCATCTATCTCGAAGTTACCAATCTGGATCTTGTCCACATATTTTACTTTTGTGATCTTAGAAATGAAAAAGGCAGTTTGTTATGTAATGCTATCACAGAAAAAAAGTACTGATAACTTAAAACAAACTATACTGCTCTTACAGCTTCATGCTCTTTCTCCAGTGCCGCAGTGGTGGGGTCCATCTCTGCATAGGTCTAAAGGAAGAAATTGTAGGGTCAGACTAAACAAGTTTTGCTATAGGACTGATATTCAGTATACAAGTTAGAAAACTAACAAAATGTTATGAAATATACAAAGCATGACTTAGATTTTATAGAGAATAACTTGATGCACAGAGGATTGACAGGAACCTTCTGAACGTGGTTTATCTCATCGTGTTTACGCTTCTGGTTTCGGGTGATCTTCCTCTCGGGCTGGTCTCCAAGGTCTCCTCCTCCTCCTCCACCACCACCACCTTCCTCAACACTCTTTCTCACTGCATCTTTATCTGTCTTTGTCAATGCCAAACGAGCCTTTCCAACCCACTCATCCAAACGTCTGTTGACTGCAAATAATAAGAAAGGACACGCTCACTTTGTGAATTAGTGCATTGCTATGCCAATGTATGATCAGCCGTGAACTGCAGCAGATTTATGGCGCGTGCATGGTCATTAAATGTTATGAAATGATGAATGTTAACACTGACATCCAACATAATGGACGTAAAACTCCTCTCTGCCCTCCTGCTCGTTTAGCCTGGACTGAATAACCTCTGCTGAATCTGGGGAAAACGTAAAATACATACAGTAAGATTGCGTTTTGACGTTAATATGCGTTTCTCAAACAGTACGGTTCTCATAACAAAAACACTAGGCGATATCCTAAGTAGTTAGCATAAACTACAAATAATCTTTCGTTTCATAAACAAAACATTATAAGTTATGTCTTTAATAAGCTTACGCCATGTCTTATCCGCACGCTGACACAAGTAAGTCTCCCCGATTTCCACCGACACCTCCTGCTCTCTGCCGCAGACACGCGACACTCCATCTCCGGAGCGCGGAGTACTTGAGCCCGTGGCTTCTCTTTCTTGATCCGCGGCCTCCGTTTCGTCCTCCTCCCCTCCGCTGCCGTTCGATGAACATGTTGCCCGTGTTCCCGACTCTAGGTTTCCCCGTGCTGTGGCGGCGTGACCAGCGTCTATTTCAACGTCCATTCGTTCTTCTGAACCGCAATTATCGTACGAATTGCTCATGTTTGAGTGACGACTGTTGGGCATTGTCAGCACTACACCAGACATCATTGACGATTTGAAAACATTGCGCAGCGCGAAACACTCGTCGTCTCGAGCATGCGCAGTGAGTTTTTGGGTCTGGCGTGTTGTTTTATTTACTCATATATAAAAACAACTTTTATATATAAACTGTATACTATGTGGCACAATATATAAATGTAGTATGTATGTATATTTTTATATTTGTATAAAAATAGTATACAATGCATTGACATGTTCCACAAGCTGTACAATAAAATTTACACAATAAGATTTACTAACCCAGGGTAAAGTATGAACAGTGTGTAGGACTGGAAACACAAAATCAATATGAATCTCTTACTATGGCTAAACAAGTCATCTATTGTAACACTCTTCTCTAACAATAATATGGTGCTTAAAAGAGAAAGAAAAACACAGGCCTAAATCAGTTAAATGCTTGTGAAGAATTTTATTGTACACAATGTTAGGAAGGTACATCTGGTGAAATTGGGAGGTTTGCTTATTCTGACCAGACCTCCCCTCTCCCATTGTCAGAGCACTCCTTCCTTCCTAAATTCTTTTTCCACTCTCTGATGCAAACCCCGCCCACCTCCTCTGTGAGGCCCACCCCCTCTGTGATAATGACTAGCCCCTCCCTCTCTGGCTCGATGTGCTCCACCACGGTGGCTAACACCTCCAGAATTATCCCAGTGACTGGGTCCCTTAAAGTTTCTCTCGTGCAAGTGTCCATGATGTCGTCCTAAGCCACGACTGCCACGCCTCCATCCTCTAACCACATAATCTCTTTCCTGCTGTCCTTCCTGTAAGATTTTCTGAGAAGCATCTTTTGAAACATCCTCTTGTTGGCTCACATCCTCTCCAGAGATGGATTTACTGGAAGGGACTTTATTTGTAGCAATAGGTGTTTCTTCATCATTAGTCAAAGGCTGTCTGAGCTGTGCTATATTAACATTGAGTTCACATGCCTCCTCTTGTGCTGCACTTGGTACCTGTGATGTGGCGTTTGATGGGCCTAAGTGGACACAGTTTATTTTATCAGAAGATTGCGAAGGCTTGCCTATGCGTTCCACCCCAGGTGCAGTTATCACATGACGCGCTGATCCACCTCTTCCACCACCTCTTCCGCCACCTCTTCCTCTACGACCTCTTTTAAAGTCACTTTGTTGTCTTCTATCATGACTGGGATGAAACTGTTGTTGGCTTGGAGTGCGGTGACTTTGAGGGGCTTGGTTTGCATTGGTTGTATTCGAGGCTGAGGAAGACTGTGACTGGCAAGATTCGGCACCTGAGACATCTGTGCCGGAGGTTTCAGAAAGATCATCTGGAGCCTGAGCAGAAAGAATAATCCTTTATTTATTTAATGTTAAATGTTGACCAAAACATGTAAAAGATGTTTAAAACCTACCTCATTAATGTGAATAAGGAACCGATTAGATTCCGCTTCTGGGTCAATAACTCCACCCTTTTCCTTCTGCCGTTCCAGAATCTTTTGGAATTCCTCCCGTTTCTTTTTAAATTCTTCACCGATGACCACATCCTCCTGCTGGGTGTGTGAAAGAATAATAAACACAATGCGTATGTGTACCAACAACATGTGACCAGTCAGCAATGCATAGGAGTGTTCAGCTTTTCTTCTGCATACAGGACAATGACGCACTGTTTAAAAAGATCTGCTGGCTGGCACTGAACACAAAAGTGACTTTGTCCACTTGACATTTCCAACAGTGATAAAAGTCATGCACAGAACAGTTTATTTTGCCCAGAGTGTCAACACTAAACGTATATTTAAATGTCTGTATGTTTTACCTGGGTGAAACTAGGAGCAGGGGAGGAAAGGAGGGCATCTACATCATAGGCCAGAGGCTCCCGGCATACAGGGCAAACAACAGCCAACACCTAGTAATGAAGATTTGTTATAATTATGTAATACTCAAATGGTATTTATTTAAATAATGGACTACATGTAGTGGTTTGCTAATAAACAGCCAACACCTCTTCATCTGTCCTATTTCTGGTCTTATCCGCTTCCAGCTCCCGCTCGCGATCCTTCAGCTCCGTCTCAGAGTGGGTGATGTACCGACCAAGGCAGTGAGAGTGGAAATAATGATAGCAGGTGGTCTTAGTGAACACTTCCCCCTCCTATTGTTAGACCAAAATGGAGGATCAAAACTATACACCAAATTTTACAGTCTGTAGTGAGATTTGTGTATGGTCCCCAGAATGGACAGATTTTACAAACAGGATAAAGCAAGTTCATAAATTGGCAGTATTCTCACTACTGAAATACCAACCTTAAAACCATATAGACAGATTACACAGTTTCCATGGGGAATATTGCTCTCGGTCAGAATCTCTTTGGCTCTCTGTGACAATGAAAAGGTAAACAGCAGAACGCTTCCAAATAGTATGCACTTTGATAATAAGCTACAAAAGACCGTAAATATATATATATTGGTGTGAAACCCAACCTCTATGAGCTGGTACAGTACAGGTGTCCCCAGACACGATTCTGCCTCCATCTGCAAACTCTTCTGTAAACTGAGTGGAGATAATAGAAAAATAGTGTTATGTGTAAAACTAGACATTTAAAGGATTCACAAACATAAAGGCTTAATAATAATCACCTGAGTAGTTTATCATCTGATAGTCCACGTGGATTGTGAATAGAGATGCAGGGAGGTAAATATGGATACTGTAAATGAATAACAAATACAGTCAATTGGCTGTAACACAAAAGTGATGTATAGAAATCTGCTAACTAGATTCATTACTTATCAGTTATATAACATTAGTTACATTACAACAATTTGATAGACAAACCTGAGAGCCCAAATCCATTGTCAGTGTGAGGCGTACAAACTGAGAAAGACAGTCCTCTGCAGTAGATGGATAAAGAACCAGACTGACTATCCACCCTCTAAATATGAAAGATAACGGCATCTTAATTTTTGTAAACAATAATGAAAGTTAACCAAGTTATTAAACAATTAAAATTTACCCTTCATCTTTTTGAGTAACACTGAGTTCATCCAAATAAATGGACTGCAGCACTTCAATTTCAGACAGGACACTGTGGTGTAAAAAAGGTGTGGGTAATACCTTAGTATAGAAGTGCTTTAAATGTTGTAAATAACATTGATATGAGTGTTTTTACATTAGATACGAGTATGACCAAGGACATAATACAGCAACATCTTGCATTTGTTTACGTAGATTCGTTTACACACTCTTATCGTCCATAATTTCTACCCAAGCCATAGAATTTATATTATGTTTGACTAGGAAACCCGACAAACAGATGGTTACCAGGCATCATAACATTACATAACGCGGTAGTTATCCGATGCGGTTTGGACTGTGAAAGGACTCTGTTATCTTAAAAACACTTGCTTAAATATTCTGCTAGGTTACGGCTTACAAACGTTATACATTGTGTTTATATATAAAACAATCGTTTATATAAGTACCGATTCGTAAAACGTGCCTATTTCTGTCACTATTTACCAGTAGCTCAGTACTTACTCACTCTCGGCAGCCATGTTCGCGATGACGTCATCCATCTATGTCATCGGTCAGGTGACACAACAATTGACTGACCGAGGCCAGGCGTGCTCTCCTTGATGCGGCGCTGCGCAGACAGAACGGCGTATGACATCAAAGCACCGCGAGAGCTGCTCAGGAAATGCGCTACTTTATCGCTCTCGCGGTACTTTGATGCAGTCTGTGCAGCTCCGCATGACGTCGGACGCACCTGGTTCATCATTTTTAGGTAACATGATTTATATATATATATATATATATATATATATATATATATATATATATATATTCTAATAAATGAATAACCATTTAGCTCGTCAAGAGTGGTAATGCAACTATTTATACAGGGTTTTTCCACATTTTATTTAATAATATACATACATACATACACAAATAACATTCAAATTGAAATTGTTAGTAGAGTAGCACAGATGACAATGAGTTCAGGCAACAGCCTCTTTCACAAAAGCAACTTGTTAAAAATGAGCATTGCTGTGGCATTTGTGATTTTATTGCTAATTTATTATTTGCATACATTACTGACATATACTAAATCGTTTTAATCCAACACAAACATATCTTACTAATCACAGTTAAAACACATAACAAGTTTGTATTATAGTGTCTTTCCTGGACCAGACGTTCGATGCCAGTGTAAACCAATGCCAGTAAATTCCCCTCTAGTACAAAATGTGTAAAACAAACACTGAAGTGATGTTCGGCACTTAATGGGTTATTTATTTATTTATTTTTATTTGATACTATGTGCATGTGAACGTAAAAAAAGTGTGCCTCTGGACCATTGATGATAAAGTTGTTTGATTTGTCCTTTCTGTCTTTTTTTCAGGACTTATGCTCTAACAGCATTTCTTCCCTTTCTTCCTCCTCTCTCTGTCCCTGTGGGAATTGATATTGACAGTGTCTTTTTCTCTCTCCCTCTCTCTTTCTGCTCGACTCTGGCTCTGTTTCTTTGCCCGAAGGACCATGTGGGTGAAAGCCATGAACATCTGTAAAGAAAACAGAATGTAAGCCATATTGCACAAATATGGGATGTGTCAAAGGGCAAAGAATGCAATTTATCTTCAGGATATCGTAAACAGTTGAAATCTTGAACACTTCCTTATAATATGTGCGTATCAGTGTCAGAATGATCATAATCTTTACTGAATGTAAGATTTACAAATAATAATTTTCTTAAAATAAATAATCCTATTATATTTGCAAAATTAAATTCCCAATTTTGTTAAGCTAACAGATACAGTCTTTATAAAGATGTCACAATATAGAAAAACAACTTCATCTCTTCTACGTTGATGTTTTCTTTAGCGCTTGTCTCAAATAATTTTACACCAACTGACTCTCCAAAGCGCAGAACATCTTGGGTGTCCACTAGCTTTTTAGAAGGATCATCATTTTTGTTTCCCACTGGAAGCAATCAGTGTTAGAATAAAATTGATCTAATACATAAAAAAAATATTTTTAATTCTAAAATGCACAATAGAAAAAAACCTAAGTTGTAGTTACCTAAAATCTTGCAGACATTATCACAATTCTGTGAGATTTCATTTAACCATCTTTTTACATTCACAAATGATTCAGGGTTTGTAACATCATAAACGATGATGACACCATGCGTGTTTCTGTAATACCTAGAAAGCAAAACAAAGACGACAATGCACAAGTAAAGGTGAGTCTTAAATAGATCACAAGAATGATCCAACAACAAAAAAACTTTTACGGATTGACACGATCTTAAAGGCAGGGTGCGTAATTTCCGAAAAACACTTTGGAAAACTGAATCGGGCCCACTACCAAAACACTTGTAGCCAATGAGCAGTAAGGGGCGTTTCTACTAACAGACATCATTTCCTGGGTTGCGTATATGTGGGGTGTATCTAGCAAAAGAAGGTCCAGATTCTATTGGGATAGGGGTGTTTGTTTAGGTGATTTCAATTGTCAGCATTGGCTTTCAAAGATCATTCACCCCGCCTTTAAACCAACAGAGAGTTTGACTTACGTAGAAGTGATGGTTCTGAACCTTTCCTGCCCTGCAGTGTCCCAGATCTGGAGTTTAACTCTTTCTCCGTCAATCTCTACAGTTCGGATCTTAAAGTCAACTCCAATAGTAGTTATGTAACTGCCTATAAAAAGCCAAACGTGAATGAATGCATATTCAGCTATGGCATTTTAACCTATTTAGGCAATCATACACAAACAAACATCTTGTATCTCTGTCTCGCACACGAGAACACACAGTGAATTAGGTAATGTCATTTACAGCTTTCTTGCCTTATCTTTCTTTATCTCACATTGACAAACACACACAGACACACTGTGCCAAACAAACTCACCAGAGAATGAATTGTCTGCAAACCGTAGAAGCAAACTGCTTTTCCCAACATCTGCAAGTAGTCAGAAAAGCATGTGTTAAATCTCAAGGTTATTTTTTTAAATCTCAAATAATTTTACAATAGTTAAAATGTAACAGACATGTGGTAAAAACTCCTATATAGATAAAATGACAAATGCATACCATACAACCTAATCATTTATCAATTGTTGTTGACAATTGTCTAAAAATCAAGACCAAGCAGATTTCATGAGCCCATTTTCTTGGGGCTTTTAATGTTTGGTTCAGGAACAAACTGAATCCCAGTCTGTGTGAAAACCAATACCATTAAATGCACCGCTGATGTACAGTTTAAATGTATTAGCGACCTCAACAGATTATTGGAAGCTATTGTGGTTCATATTACAATTAAATGACAAACATGTTGAACACACATAACTGGTTTCAGAGCTCTCAAAAAGCATCCAATAGTGGAAGCATGATAAGCTTTTTCAACAAAGGGCCTGAGTAACAAGATGTGTTTGGGTAAGGATGTAGGGGCAATCAAATATTGACTAAATAAACAACGTATTCTAATATGATCCAACATCCCGACTGCATCTACTTATAAAATCTATCCCTCTTTTGAGCAAATGATAAAACGACTCATTCATTAATGGATAAGGACTGGCTTTAAACATTTACACATAGAAGTTTCATTTGAGTTTTCTAATTAATAGATAAAGAAATGATAAACAGTGCATTTGTAAATACTAATAAGCTTTTCTATAGATAAAACAAATGTATAAAAACCACAAAAGTACTGACTGGAGTCACCAATGATGAGCAGCTTGAAAAGATGATGGTAGTCTTTTCCAGCCATTCCTCTGTTCGACTTTCACTTGTGAAAGACCTTAAAGTGCCAGGTTGTTCAGTGCAGGGTGTTTTGGGTGAAATACTGTAAGCATCATATGATTGTCTTTCCAGTTATCCTTAGAATCCAAACTTGAATCATCAGCATCAGCACCAACAAAAGGTCCTTACAACCAACTATATGCTAATTGCATTCGTTGTTTATTACATACAGCGAACATTTGGATTTTATGTATATGGTACTGCCTGCACTACATTTGCTCCCACAATGCAAAATTCCTAGATAACACTATTTAAATTTGCAATTATAATATTTGCATTGCTTTTGTCCACATTAAGAATATATGATTAAAATCGACGTGTTATTTACTTTGTTGACTCTCCCTGCGTTCAAACAGATTACCACATAGCTTTGGTTAAATATCAAATAGCATTACAAAAAGCGAGCACTTATTTAATGGCTGATTGTAATGGCTAAATTATGAGTGTATTAGAAAAACAAGTCATGTAGAAAACAAGGTGGATTGTTTGAGATGTAGCTTCCGTCTCTAAATCTTGATTTTCCAGATTTGTAGATTGCATCTCGCTCACTGTGATCCCATGCTGACAGTTGAACCAATACATGCAGGCACTGGTAGTTTGCTTCGCTTTGAAAGTTCACTCCCTGTGAATGCTGGTATACAAGTGAGATATGATCCTATCAGCACCTTGCTCTCTGAAAAAAGGAAGAAACAGGTATTACTTATGCATCAGTTCAAATTTAGTCAGACACCCCTTATCCCTAAACAACAGCTGTGGCGCCACATTTAGCTTTTCCTAAACGACACCCTCTCCCAGTACAACTGGAAACATGTATCTTGGAGGTAGGTCAGTGTACACACACGGTCACACACCTTCTTCATACATTTTAAGCCAAAACAGAGGACGACACAAGCCATGGCAATAATACATTAAACTAGCTGCTGAGTCAGGAAAATTACAGATTAGGTACACTGCCAAATATTTTCCATAAAAACAGGAAGGGACGTGTTTTCCCGAATTGCAGAGCAGGGCAGATCTCCATAACGTTAAAACGCATTTATCGTGTTATATGAGAATGTAACAATATTGACCGCTATGCCCATGTGATTATTTTACACAAAAAAAAGTTGAAGTGAAACGGACACACCTAGCTTCAGGTCCGCTTATCGGACAGAAAGAAAAAAATTGGGGTGAAAACACGGCTTAATTCCCAGTCCGAATTAAAAGTGAAACTAACGTCGCGAGCGCAAACGTTTAAATGTTAATACATAGCGGTTAACGTTACTTGAAAACTGGTGGTAAATACATTAAAAGCAAGGTAAACCACAATATAACAACAGCAGTTTTTGAATTTAGAAGCAGTTCTACTTCATTCAGTGCTTGATTATAAACCGACAGCTCGATTAAGCGACATCGTGTCTGTTTACAAATCAAGTTATCAAGCAAAATACCATTTATAAAAACCCTCACATAAAGCGATTTAACAGGACACACCTGTAAAAACAAGCAATCCTAACTGTTACTGAAGCTCAAGTCGATCTATCCGCCCGATCTGTTTTTCCAAGTTGCGTCTTTGGGAAACTTAACCATTACTCAACTTAGCGGTCGTAGGCCGAGATTTAACTTACTTTTTATACACTCAGTTGTTTAGAATGCAGCTAACGTTTGGCTAGCTGCTTAACTAGCCGCAGATGCTCTGTCACATGATCTTGAGATAAGAAGATCAAACTCAAGATGTAAAGAAGAGCTCACCTAAAAAACACGTTCCGGGAAAAAAAAATATGGAGGACTTGGCTAAAGTTACTGCTGGGCTGGTCATTCAGCGTGTCCTGTAGTAGTTAGCAGCAGTAGTATCCGATTGGTTTGGGGAAGTTCGGACAGCGTCCCAGCGACCACAGGGATCAGATCCGCCCATCGGAGGCCGCCGCACCTGAATGTTGAGTCACTCTCATCCTCATCATGTGTCCGACTTTATCTCCTCCTACTGTTAAACCCCCTTTTACACCAGACTTTATTTAAACTACATATTTTTGACTAAAAACGTAGCAAGCTGTCATTCTGGACATAGTTTGCGCATTCATTTCAAATTAGCCCATTAAAGAATGTCTAGGTATGCAGGTTGAGACAACTGTTGTTTACTGCACTGGTGACAAATGATCCTATGTGCAATTCATGATACAGATGAAAAAAATAAAAATAAGACAAATACGTAAACATCAAAATAGTTTATTATAAAAATACACAGTTTCATTGGGTTCTTGTAAAAATGACGGGATTGGCACTTTCCAATAAATTCAGGATTTAACTCAAAAATCAGAAACATTTTATGGAGAATTATTTTGAAGAGCTGCAGCTCAGAATGACAGAGAAAATGCTCTATAACTGAAGTTGGTAAAAACGTCAATTTGGTTACTGCTGCCCCCTACAGTCATAACCTGAAAAAGGAATATTGGGTAAATGTTACAATCATGTAACTTCTCCACGTAATTAACACATATAACTATTGCATTATGTATTTTTGAGTACCTGTTAATGCTTATAAAGTATAGTTTTCATTATCATCATTAAGTGCACCTACCCTGTGTTCAGTGTTTTTGAGATTGAGAGCCAGTGTGTTGAGCGAAGAAGGAGTGCAGGGAATCTGAGCTTTGACGGTCCCCCCATGTAAGCAGTGAGATACATTTGGCCCCTCACCTACTGCAAAGATCTGAAAACAAACTTAAAATGTACAGTCATGCATAAAAAACATTAAAAAATAACAAATTAAGTTAAATACTAGTTGGTATTACCAGGTCCTGGTAAAATACAGCTTCCCTTTGACAGCCAGGCAATGGGAAGACCGAGGTAGGAGACATAGAACGGAGGTGCCATAAAGAGAGAGAAGGCCCTCCACCACATAGCTAAGGAGGAAACATATACATTTTCATAACAATAGGGGGACTATTACAACTCAACATACACATAGGGGCATTCCAGAGCAGATTATGCAGATTGTCAGTAAAGTTTTGAAAAACAATCATGTCACAACACATCCCCAGACAAACATGCATGAATTAAAGACAATGGTTCTGCTGTTCAATATACAGACCAGTCATAAATAGGAATTCCAATTTACCATCCAATCGGAGTCTGTAGCAAGACAGCTAATCCACTTCCCAAACTGTGGGCGTGCACATTCCTAACCCAAAATTCAAGAATGAGTGCCAGAACAAGAAAAAGTGGAAAAATGCATCGCCTATATTATATGTATTTAAGTATCTTACCTCATATTTAAAAACTTCAATACAGTGAACTGGCTGATTTGTGCGAGCGTCTAAAGGGGGGAATTTTTAATCATTACAAAAGTATTGTTCTACATTTTGTCATTTTTCAATTCACTCACCCCATATCCTGACAGCACCATCTTCTCCTCCAGAGAGAATTTCCCCTTCCCTCTCTCGAAAGCATAGGCAGTGGATGTAGTCAGTGTGACCCTTTAGTACTGACTGAGAATAAAACACATGTCAAGAACGATAATGGGATCCTACAAAAAACACTTATAGCTCAGTGAGGTTCATCTAACTAACATGCTCCAACCTTAAAGGTTCCAGTCTCCATGTCCATAACGTGAATATTATTGTCACCACCCCCAACTATTAAACTGTTGTCCTGCAGACAAAAATAGGCATCAAAATGAGATGCATAGGGACACACTCATGTTTTATGACTAGCAACCAATGTATGTGTGTCAACTGCAATTAACTACATGATTTAATTACAAGTAATTAAAAACAGTTGCATAAGGAAAAGCATTACTGGTCAACTACAAACCTTTGGATTAATGATTGTTGCATTAATCTCTGGAATTTCAAGACTAGTCCTGTTAAGAAGTATACAATTAGTAAACACAATAAGGTCACAAACAACCAGTTATCTTTTGTATTCAATTATATAGTCAGAATTATAGACAATTTCTCACTCATAACTGGGTTTTCTTGTCCAGGCAGCTTTGGTATTCTGTGGGGAAAGTAGTATGTTAAACATTATCCTCATGGACAAAAAAGTGAATATATGATGATGCAGTATGTACATTTCCTCAACCTTATAAACATTTATTAAATACCTACTTTTTTAATGAGCTCAGTCCAACTCCAGGCACTTATTTCTCCATTCCCAGCGCTTAAGAGATGAGTGTCCGTGGAGAGAAGAGAAAACACTGGACCATCATGGGCTGATAAAGATGGAAAAAAGAAAATCGGTCATTGTTATATTGATAGAAACAAAATAAAATCAATAGGCAATGTTTGTGAGCACACTTTATTTTCTGATGAACACAAAAGAAGATATTTTGATAAATGATGGTAAGCACACAGGTGAATATAACCATTGACTTCCATAGTAGGAAAACAAATATGATGGAATTCAATGGGTACTATCAATTGGCGGCAGTGGTTCATGTAGGTTGTCTACAAATCGAAGGGTCGGTGGTTCAATCCCTTGCACCACCTGACCAAGTGTAGAGGTGTCCTTGAGCAAGACACCTAACCCCAGCTGCTCCAGACGAACTGGATGGCGCCTTGCATGGCTGACACCATTGGTCTATGAAAGCGCTATATAAATGCAGTCCATCCATTTATCAACTGTGTGCTTACCATCATTTATCACAATACTTCCATAATATTTGTTTTCCTTCTATGGAAGTCAATGGTTACTGTCAGCTACGCACTTACCATCATTTATCAAAATATCTTCTTTTGTGTTCATCAAAATAAAAAAAGGATGAGAAAATGATGACATAATTTAAATTTTGAGTGAACTATCCCGTTAAGCCGTGTCTGTAAAACCAGGGGTTCATCCCAAAATGAAAATGTTGTCATCATTTACTCACCATAAGGTTGTTACAAACTTTAATAAATTTCTTTGTTATGCTGAACACAAAAGAATATATTTTGAGTAATGTCTGTATACAAACAGTTCTGGAGCACCATTGACTTCCATAGTTTTCTTTTTCTACTATGGAAGTCAAAGGTGCTACAAGACTGCTTGATTTTCAAAATACCTTTCAGCAGAACAATTTAAGCAACTTTACGATGACAGAAAGGTTTTTGTGTGTGTGTGTGTGTGTGTACTATCCCTTTAACATCTAACAGTATAATTTTTTTGAAATGCTTGTACATTTTGTAACCATTGTACACATGTATCTTTTGTTAGCATAGCAGTGAATGTCTATTGTATTGTGTGTATAGTCTGTGAAGAAGCATTCAAGAAAGTTTGTCATTGTACTTGTATACATATGACAATAAAGGACTTTGTATTTGTAGAACACATCCAAGACATAACTTTATACAAATATCTGTTGTAAATAAGTCAAAGTTAATTGTTAGATGGTTCTAACCAGTAAAGTTAAGGATGGGCTTCTGACTCCCCTTTGATGTATCTGGACTCAGTGCAGCCGATAAGCTGTGAATGCAAGTTTGCAGCCAGGTTATTCACTAAAGCTGCGGACAGTACACACATCAAATCAACTGTATGCAAGAAACATTAAGGTTCGCACATGTGGACCTACAGCCAGCTATTATACGATACAACATGATGTGCTATTATGATTGCATATTTATTTTGATATCTCACCTGAACACTGCGATCTCTCCATAGTTATTACCCGCTGCAAGGTAACGACCGCAGGGAGAGAAACTCTGCGAGAACACGGACATGTGCAGGAGCTAGAAAATATAACCATGTGATATTACATTTATTTGACATTTTCGCCTGTCTAAACAAAACTGTTTCAAAAGCCTTTTGTAGAAACAGGTCAGAATTATATAAAGTATGCTGTGAACAAGACAATATTGACTATAAATCTCTTCGTTATGAGATTTAATCATTTGTGTTTACAAATCTTTGGAGCGAAACATTTAATTTATCAAATACCTCAACTGGACCCATCTTTATGCCGCTGACGATACACTGATCAACCTAACAATAAACCTTTGCAACAGAAAATCTTTTCGCGTTACTTGCGCCCATTCAAGCACCGTCGCGTAAATATGACACAACATAGACCCTCCTCTTTCAGGCAGAGCAGTCGCTACAAATTCACCCTGGTTACAAGCTGACGACTGCGCAGTGCCGTTGTGTTTTTAACTGATATATGATCCTCTTCTGACTGTGGTAAGAAGCTTCTTGACTATAAAATTTTAATTTGGTCAAAGTAGTGACTAGTCCCACAACGTCAATTTAATTAACAAAGTTACAACTTTAACTGCATTTAAGTGTATACTATGTTTCCGACTGCATGCGGCGCCGCAAGAACTGACAAAGTGACGTCAAAGTAACGCGAGAGCGAGTCCTCTGTATAGTTTCTCAGATTGCTCTCGCGGTACTTTGACGTTATCCGCCGTCGGTTCTTACAGCACCTCATGAAGTCGTTATTTTGAAGGGGTTGGTGGACTTAAATGCAAGTCTTCAAAGGATATACAATTCGTTATGTGATTAAACAATTTTCCGTGTGCTAAACAACTTCTTTATGTAAGGCAAAGAGAGTTCAGACAAAAGATTGAACTGCCATTTTATTATTCAGATTTTTCCACAAAGAAACAAAAAGGGAAAGATTCTGTCCACATACATTGGAACAAAACATTTTGATCACCCAATTACAGACATTCAGATCAATATAGCAGACAGAAAAGCACTGGACATATTTGTGATTTTGTTTTTGTGTGTGTGTACAAACATTGTCCAGCATCTGATGGCACAGAGCTGTAGGTGATAAGAGGTTTAGCGTCTCTCCATAAACATTAATTACACCATATTAAAAGTAAAAATAAATCCTCCCCTCTGAGATGAGTTAAAGGTTTTGAGAGACCTTCTGCTGCTAGTACTGGATGAACAGTCACCACTGCAACAGGTCACATTTAATCTTCTCCTCAGGAGTCTCTCGGATCTAGTTCATCGAAAGACAGATATGCAAGTCCACAAAACAAAAAGGTGTTTACTATTTTCTCCTTCGAGTGTCTGGAGATCGGCTTCTTGACCTTCTGCTTGTAATGCTGAACAGAAACGGAGAGAGAATAAGGATTAATGTTGGAACAGAGATTAAAATGATCAGTGTTTCATTAAAATTTGTACTGAACTGACCGTCGCGGAGGAGATCGTGCAGATCTTTGTTGTCTTGCTGGAGGGGAATAACTAAGTGACGTAGAGTCTCTAAGTGAATCTGCTGGCACCCTTTTGGGCCGTGGTGGACTGTGGAATTTGAATAAAATTAGTCCTTTCAAAGTACATAAATGGACAGTGTTAATAAAACATGAAGTAAATAGTCAGGCAATACGTTATACCTTTTATTCTTTTCTTGCTCACTTTCTGAAGATGATGACGACGAAGAGGCAGCTTTGCGTTTTGTTGTCTTGCCAGAATCCTTATTTTTACTTGTTTTGTCACCACTGCGAGATAAAACAAAAAAATTCAAAAACCTATTGATGTAGGAAAGAGTTTTTATACACTTCACAGGTTGACTTAGGGTGTCATAATCCTATTCCAAAAGAATTCTTCAACGGCTTTTAAAGGGACACTCCACTTTTTTGAAAATAGGCTCATTTTCCAGCTCCCCTAGAGTTAAATATTTGATCAAGGACTTTGCTGCCATACCATGGCTGCAGCGGCGCAAAGATATTACACAGTTCCCAAAAATAGTCCCCTGCTATTGAACGTTACCAACGGGACTATTTTCGGGCACTGCGTAATCAAACCACCTGCGGCAGCCATTGTATGACAGCAAAGTCCTTGATTATTACGTCGGAATGAGAGTATAGTTCCTAGCCATACCGGCCTAGAAAATCACAACTTTAAATTTTACAGTCGGTCTTAGTACACAGTGTAACGATGTAGTTTTTTTAAATAGGAAAAATATCGAAACATTGCTCATTTTTTATTGCAATGCTAATGGTCTATTCAGATTCAATGGATTATGCCAAGTTATGCTAAAAGTGGTACCGCCAGACCCGTAGATCAGCTGAATGGATTCCAAAACGGTAAAAATCAAATGTTTAACTCTAGGGGAGCTGGAAAATGAGCCTATTTTCAAAAAAAGTGGAATGCCCCTTTAATTTTTCAGCAAAGGCATAGGTGTACCAATCACAAGTAAAACCTTTTCATGACAGATACACACATTTATATGCTAGTTGTGCATACGTTTAATAAATTACAGCACTTACCCTTTCTCTTCCTCAGAGTCAGAGCTGTCTGATGATGAGGATGAGGAAGAAGAGGATGAAGATGAAGACGAGGAAGATGATGAGGAAGATGACGAGGAAGAACTTGAGCTGCTTCTCCTGCTCTTCTGCTCCTCTGGTTTCCCATTCACTGGTTTCTTTCCTTTTGTTGACTGCTCGATTTGTTGCCTCTCATGGGTAGATGATGGGGACTGGCCTGTCAATCGGTCACCTGGTGGATCCCTGCTTTGTGACTGGTTGCCATTCGGTGATCTAGAGCGAGCGGGAAGTTCACGGAAGGGAGAACGACGAGGAGGAGAGGGGGGCGGCTGTTTGGCGTTTCGTTCTGGTTGCCTGTTACTTGTGCGTCCATCACTTTCTCTCGTTCTCTCTTTATCTGCATCTGTGGACTTCAGATCCCTCACCGGCCTTTGGGGAGATGGTGAGGATGATGATGATGAACTGGAAGAGGAGGATGATGATGCAGAACGGCGTGGAGGAGTAGGATTTTTGGGAGGTGCCCTCATTCTCTGTTCTCTCTCTCTATCTCTCTCTCGGTCCTGTTCACGCTGCTTCTCTTGATTCCTCCTCTCCTGCTCCCTCTCCCTTTGTCTTTCTCTTGATAAGGATCGACTACTTCTGCGGCGACGTACTGGAGAAGGCGAGCGACGAGACCTGGATGGAGAAAGTCGTTTGAAGGGGTCATATGATGCAATTTCATGTTTAATACTCTTTTATGCCTCTATATTCAAATAAGCCCCCACATATCTACGTCACTGTGTTTTAAGATTTGCATAACACCGGCCAAACGTATACGCAAAAAAAGACAGCGTAACTTTAATTCTGGCTTTAGTATTCTTGCCGGCACCATGTCGTGGATAAACCAAATATGGTAAGGGCCAGTGGCGGCTCGTGACTGCTCTTCCGAGGATGCGCTAATTCAAAATAAGTGTTCGGATTGTCACGTGTGTGGTTCCCTTTTCCAAAATATGTGTCCTGAGTGTCGAGAGATCCTGTGTGCATCACGTGTCCCGCCAAAACAAGTGCCTGATGCACACGCGTCAAAATTGTTTATGATTAAAGAGACGCTCACGTTCCTAAAATACACGCTAGACACTCCCTTAACAGTAAACTCTGATAATGCGAGTATCTGGCAAACGCGAGCGTCTCTTTTATCATAAACCCTTTAGACGTGTCTCCAGCATGCACTTATTTTGATAAGACACGTGATGCACACACAATCTCTCAAAGCGCAGAACACATATTTTGAAATTACGAACATGACAAGCTACATACATGTTGTGATGAACTTCGCATCGAGCGTCCTCGAAAAAGAAGTCACCGGCCGCCACAGGTAAGGGCGTAACATTTCCGTCACAGGCTTGAGGTATTCGGCCAATCACAATGCACTGGATAGCTGATCAGAGCACATTACGCTTTTCAGAACAATGAGCTTTTTAAAAAAATGTATGCGTTTCAAAAAAGTGGCACATGGAGGAGCACCAACAATTTAGGGTATGTGAAAAATAATGACAAAAACCTATTAATTTTTCTAACCTATAGAAAGGACTTTGTCTACGAGGACTTCTGGATCTGCTGCTCCTTGTTCTTCTCTCCCTGGAACGCTCTCTATTCTCTGCCCGTGGTCGAAATCGTTCCCTCTCTCTTTCTCTAAAACGTTCACGGCTCTGGTCCCGTCGAGGAGGGGATGAGTTGCGTGGCGGTCTCCTCATTCCTCGTCTTGGGCTGGGAGAACGGGAGCGCGGCAGATCCTGGTACTGTCGCGGTGGAGTACGCTTCGGTGAGGGACGAGATACCCTTACCTGTGAGACCTCTGTATTTCGATCACTCGGTCGATCCCTTCCTCTGGCAGGAGAGAAGCGTGTAGTTTCTCGTTCCAGGTCTGATGGGCTATACCGCTCACTACCTCTATCTCTTGGCCTTTCGGGTTCTTTAATTTGAGATGTCTCTTCTGTAGGTGTGTACCTGCCTCCACCCAGGGCTCCTCTTTCTCTACCTCTCTGAGGGGGTGAAGGAGGTGGGCTAGAGCTTTCGGTAGGAGTGTACCTCTCTTTTCCACGCTCCCTGTCTTTTTCTGACTGGATGGTCCTTTGAGGTCCTGTGGATGGAGGAGGGGAGTGCGCAGGCCTCCTGTCTCTGTCCACGTCCCTATTTCGCTTATCTACATCATCTTTTCTCATTGGTTCAGGAGGCGAGTTCTGTCTTTGTATGGGAGGGTGTGATCTCCTGGCGTCATCACTCTCTACATCCCTTCCTCTGTTCTCCTTTTCTCGACGTGCAATAGCTTGAGCAATGACAGCATGAGGCACTGATTTACCAGCACCACTGCTATCTTTTGAACTTTTCTTTTTCTCATCATCAGAAGACGAAGATGATGATGAAGAGGAGGAGGATGATGATGAGCTGTCACTGTCACTATCACTGCTGCTGCTGCTGCTGCTACTACTACTACTACTGCTGCTGCTGCTACTGCTAACAGCTTTAGCCTTTTCTTTCTTCCCAGGCTTTTCCTTTTCCACCCGTTTCTCCTTTTTTTGATCATGATCCCTATCCTGAGGACTCCTCCGCTCCTGAGCTCTTACTTGCCTTCTGTCCTCCTCCATTTTCCTGTCTTTTTTCTCTCTCTCTTGTACCTCTGTCTCACTTCCTCTGGCACCTCGTCGGTCTTCAGGCTGACTGCTGGAGATAGACTTCCTGGCCACCTCCTCTATCTTGGTATCACTATGACGATTCCTCTCTTTTTCCCTTTCACTCTCCCTGCCTTTTTTCCTAGCTTCTTCCTTCATCTCCTCCTGCATTCTTCGTTCCTTTTCTCTCTGTTCTTCTCGTTGTTTCTCTCGTTCGTGATCTTGTTCTTTTTGTCTACCATTGGAGTAAGGTGAACGTTTGGCAGGAGAGTTGGAGTCACCAGATCGGTTCCTCTCACGTCCTTGATCGCCCTTTCTACTAGATGAGAAAGTATCTCTATCATTATTCCTCAGTCTCTCTCTTGATCTGTCTGCGAGAACCCGCGAAGAAGCTGCTGTCTCTTTCTCTCCACTGCGTCCTCTTCTCGTCCTGTTTTTCTGTGGAGAGGGAGACCGAGATTTGGATGAGTCTTGTCTTTTTTGACCTATGGGTTTTCTCCTCTCATCCACGCTTCGTCGCCTCATGTCTCTCTGCTGCTTAGGAGATGGAGATCGAGATGAAGAGTCGTGTCTTTTCCTTTGAGAGGGTTTCTCTCTCTCCTCGCTCTGTTGTCGTTTGTCACGCTGCTGTTTCCGCGGTGGAGACGAAGATGAGGAATCGTGCAGTCTTGTTTGAGGAGGTTTCTCAATATCTTCACCCCGTTGTCCTCTGTTCCTCTGCTGTTTTCGTGGTGACGATGGAGACGAAGAGTCATGTCGTTTCTTCTGAGATTTTTCTTGTACTTGCTGTCGCTCACGTTCTCTATCTTTGTCTCTTTTGTTGTGGTCAGGGGTTCTTGAGCGTCTTGGCGACTTCTAAGAGTGGGGCAGACAAAAATATATATGAAAATCTATAAAACGCAGATTGCATATGGAGAGGGACTGCAATGACAAATCTTACAAACACCTTACCTCTCTTACTTCTATCCTTTTTGGATGTTCCTCACTGTGGTCACGCCACCTTCTGTCTGGGGATCTTCCTCTCCTTCCCTCCTCTGCACGAGAGTCTGATTTATTCGGCTGCTGCTGCCGTCTCTGAGGGGATCGACTGAAAATAAAAAGCAGGCATATTGTATTATCTTTTTAAGTTTAAGTTTTTGTTCAATAGTGTTGTCAATAAAACATATATATGTTTGTGATTTAGTAATTAATCATTTAAGGGGTTTTGTGTTGAATCTGACATACTGCGCCACAACAAATATAAGTAATTACATATATATACTTTCTGTCTGTGTGTTGACATTAGACTGTTGATGACAGTTTTTGTTCGTTGGCTTTTCAATTGAAGACAATTTATAATACATGATACCATCTCGAAAGTTGAAAAAGCCTTTTATCCAACCTATTTCAACAATTTAAACAATGTATTTAAGACAGGGAGGATTTTTTTAAAGGGATAATAACCTATTTAAGGGTTTTTTGTAACTCATTCCCCGCCAGCCAATTTTTTATAAGTTGCCCGGCAGCATTTTTTGTGATTTTCACAAAAAGTTTCACAAAATGCCTTCCAGGAAAATTCTCTTCTAAAAATATATAAACATACAAATATATCAAATGAAAGAACAGACCCTCTGCTTTCAAACAAACAAACAAAGATATTGGACTTCCTTCTTTCAATGATGCAAAATGATGATTTTTGCATCATTGAAAATAGGAAGTGCAACACTGAATTCTGTATTTCTCATGTCTCAGCGGCAACTGAGGAAATGATGCATGACCATTCAAAAACATGACTGGGGTTCTAACTATACAAAGCTTAATGCAAATGGGTGAAGTGTCCCTTTAAACATGGGTATTTTTCTTTAAAAATGTTTTTTAGCAAAAAGCTGAAATATTGGCATTTTTGTGAAGGAAATTTGTTAGAGATCAGATTCAGAATGATTATCAAAACATACACAGAGCTTACATTTAGTAAATAACGTTTTGGGTTCAGTTTTTTCATAAATTTGGGTGAATAATCGCGGTACATAAACATGAATCAGGAAGAAGTTTTTTTTAATGCATACGTTTTCTCTTAATTGACAAGATAACTCATCAATGGCGGGGAAAGATTTAAAGAACCTGACAAAAGGTTTGCTCCATGATACCTGCGAGCTGGGCTGGAGGAGGCACTCTGACGCTTGCGGCTCTTACTGGGAGGTGGTGTCTCATTTTCACTTTGTTTCCTTTTTCTTCTGGAGGTTTCTTTGTCATCTGATGAACTGCTGTAAGACAAAGATTTTAACATTTATATATAACATTACAGTCGTAAACACATCGCTGACACTAACGGCAGAGGATAACTTACCTCTCAGTGTCACTCTTCACGGACTCCTCCCTAAAATCAAAGATGTGCTTGTTAATTAAGTTAAAATTCAGTCTGATATTTGTGGCTCTGTCTGTGAATTCAGGCTTGAGTCTCATAATTAGAAGATTAGGAGCATAAATGTTTAATTTCAATCTTTGACATAGCCTTATCCGGTCAATACTAAAGATATCAAGGTTATATTTTCACAGAACGCCGAGTTTTACAGACAGGGGTCACACTTTATAGTAGTCATATATAAATCTAATGGGATAGTGGGGTAAGCGGTGTCAGAAAATAAGCTTTGTTTCTCAGTCACTATGTACAGTTTTTCAAAAACAAATTTTCTACTTAAAATGAAATATTTATAAATTAAAACTTTAACCATATCAGACATTTCTATTATTATTTATAGCAGTTTTTTACATTTCTAGACACTTTTTTCTTCTAACAGGTTAAATAACAGATACCATGAGATATATCAAAGTGTATTAGTTTTATAATTTCATTTCTCTTTGCATAGAGAAAATTTTTACAAGGTGGCACAGCTTACGCCACAAACCCCATGTATAAACAGTATACTGCTAATAAGAAAAATTTTAATTGAAACCTTTTCTTTTTCTTCTTCTTGTCTTTTTTCTTTTCCCGTTGAGGGGAGGGTGAGGGGCTCTCAGAGCTATGAGGTAAGAAAAAAATCTATTTAATAATATTGTTTAGTTTAAACCGCTGACATGCATGTCTGTTTCACAGTCCCTAGCTTACCTGTCTCTGCTTTTGTTTTTCTTCCTCTTCTTCTTCCGGCTCTTTTTTCGATCAGGGGATGAATCTGAATTATCAGACTTGATTATCTGAGAAACGACATGAGGGAAACAATAGAGTCAATACAAGGTAATAAAGATTAACTATAACACTGCTCAGTAAGACTCAATGGGGCAGTTTCCAGGACAGGTTAATCCAGGACTAGGCCTTAGTTATATTAGGACATTTAAGTAGTTTAAACAAACATGCCTTATCTAAAACAATATTGGTGTGCATCTTGAGACAAAACAATGGCACTGATATATGTTAATGATAAGATGTCAGTGCAAGGTGTTTATGCATTTTAGTCTGGGAGCAGGATAAACCCTGTCTGGGAAACTGCCCTAATAAGATTAATTATTAAAAGTCTAAAATTGAGTCGGACCCCAAAAGGCAGTTTTATTTTCCAGTAAAACATAACCGTGTGGGCAGTAGTGCAAGTAATAAACATAAACATTTGTAATTGAAAAAACAGGGTAATGAAAATGATAGATTTAAAAAATAAAATCCACAGGACCAGTTTTACAGTGCCAACAGTAAGATGAAAGATTCTCAAAACATCTTTGGACAGAATAACAGATTACTTAACCACCTAACAAAAAGATATAAAAACAGGCATGTTTTTGCCCTCTTGTTTCTCCCCACAAGAACCAATCTCCATAAAAAATATAAAAATAAATGACTAATCTTTTAAGAATTTATTTTAGTTTTCAGGGGAAAAAATAATGCAGTATGTTAAACAATAATTATTTAAATCTACATACCCACATAATCTTGATCATTTAAGAAAACTGCAGGCCAAATTATAATTTGATGGAGCGACTGAGCCTCAATGTAATAGATACCTGTTGTGTAACACAAAATCCTATAACAAAAAGTCTTGCACTAACGGCACAATGTCTACAAAATGCCAATGTCTAATGCCAATACTAAAATATCCTCTCAATCTACTCACTGATATTTCTGCTGCTGTTGCTTTTCTCTTTCCAGTCTCTCCTGCTCTCTCTTCTCTTTCTCTCGCTCCTTCCGTTCAGGATGAAAAGATGAGCCATCAACATAGTCGGAGCTGATGCCGAATGCCTCTTTCAAGCGGTCATTCTTTTGCTGGTTAGCAGCTGCCAGAGCATGAGTCTCAGTTACACTACAAGATTTAAAGAGAATGAGGGAAACTTTTGATGGTACATGGAAATATTACTTCATAAATACCTTAAAAGGTCCACTTAAACTCAATGCATTTCTAAAACTGCACAGCAGTACTTACGCTGCCCTTTCCGTTGCTGCAGGTGCAGGTTCTTCTCTTTCTTGCAACATCATACGAAATGTGTTGACCTTCTCCTCGATCTCCTCTGCTGAGTACCTGCAACACAGAATGAAAATGTCCCTCTTATAAATCTCCTCAATCCTTCAGCATTCTTATAACACTTAAACAACCATATGCTTGAGGTCAGCATACAGATCAATTGATAATATTGGTGCACATGATTTCCTTTTCTACTTATATAATCTGAGTAAGTACACAGTGGCATTATATGCTTTACAAGATGTGAAAATGTTAGCCGATCAATAGACTGTGACATTCACAACTTAAACATATTTAAACACTCAGCATCAGGGTTGTAAAACATTTGTTGCACTTAATCATGTATAATTGACAGGAGAGATTTCTGCTTGTAACATCCAGTAGCAGTGATCTAAAGTGAAATCTTCATACATTTTCGCTCATCTTACCCCTGCTCCTCCATCATGTCCTGCAGCTCAGCACATTTCACCTCCAGCTGCCTTTTCCTCTGGTGCTCCAGGATCTCGGCATTAGGCTGTCTGTTCAGCTGGCTCTCCAGCCTCTCTCTGTCCTTCTCGTCCCTCTCTCCTCCACGCTCATCTCTGGTCCTCTTCACACGTACACTGGACAGGTTCCTCTGAACGTAGCCGTTAGTGCCACTGCCCCTCGGTGTGGTCAGCCCGATACCGTTATACATCACTGCTCTGAGAGGGTAAAAATAAGACTTTAGTTACAAATTAAACACCATTTTAACGGTTTTATTAAAGACCCACTGAGGTGCCCTGAAATGCAAAGCTTTGTTTGATGCATCATCATCGTCTAAAAAGTTAGAACGGGACACAATGAGTGCCTCCTCGCCTAATAGCATTTAGTTTACCTTACAATGTGTAATATGATTAGAAGCTGAAATGCAGAATGATGTAATATAAATAGCCAATCCGTACTGGTGGACATGCAACGGGTGTAGGTTTTGAATTGCTTTTGTCTTCTAAATGCACATTATGTTAATGTTTTGAAGCACACTTATTTAGAGATATCCTTGGGGCTAACATATTCATACTTAAAGCCAAAAAACTTCTGTTTTGATTTCAAGATGATCTCCTTTCAGGCTTGTACATTTCATGCTATTGTACATTTTTACAAACTTACTGTGGGTTCACACCAGACGCAAGTTCAAGGATTTGCGCGAGTAGATTACATACAAAGTCAATGCAAAGACGCGATCAGACGCGTCCCTGTGCTGAGAAAACAGGCGCTATTCGCATCAAACGCGTCTTTGCCCAAGTTGAAAATATTGAATTCGAGCAAAAATTTTGCATGACACGAAGTACACACCCAATGCGTAGCATCGCATTACTCGCTCTAGATTACTCGCGGGATTTAACTTAATTTTTCGCTCGAGTTGAGTATTTTCAACTTGGAAGAAGACGCGTTTGAGACGAATAGTGCATGTTTTTGCAGCAAACGTGTCACCCATATCGCGTCATCGCGTGGGGCGATGCGAATGACGCGTCTGATCGTGTCTTTGTTTGTCATCTACTCATGCAAATCGTTCAACTCGCGTCTGGTGTGAACCTACAGTTAGTGTTGTGGTCACATTTAAATGGACAAATTTTTTATGTTTAAATATAGTCCTCAATTTTGGTAGCTCTGCAAAAAAGCATCTGCTAAATTAATAAATAAAAGTGTATGGAAGTGTATGCTGGGATGTACGACAGCATTGTCTGCATCTATTAAATCTAGGACAAAAATAAGCTATATTTTTGTCCCTTATGAAACATCTCTGCCACAAAGCGGTTGTTTATATGGTTTTAAATGTAGATATTTAAATCACATCAATTACCCGCAGAAGGCCTTTATTAACCCCCTAGAGCCGTTTGGATTAGTTCTGTGAAGTATGGATGCACATTTTCAGGCTCCAAAGTCGTGAACCCTGTTTTCTACCGTTATAAATCATTTTCCAAAATAACTCAAATTATTTAAGTCTGAAAGATGATGGTCATATGTCGGTTGTCTTGAGGGCGAGTAAATCATGAGGTAATTTTCATGTTTTGCTAAACTATCACTTCAATAACCTTTCAATAACCTTTCTATAATAGTTTGCTGATGCCTCGGTTTAATTTTTTTATGAAATTTTGTTCTACGAAAATCAGGTCAAGGGGGTTGAATAATTTTGATCCCAACTGTAAATGGCCTGCTTTAAATGTGTTAAGAGTGCAACAATACAAAAACATAATGGTAATAGTTTTAAAGTTATAGAAATAAACCTGTACTTGTTTTGTTTGTGTTGTTTATCTTTATAGATTTGTCACAATAAAGTGACAAAAGCATTTATTAGGACTGACAAGCGACCAGGAAAATCAGGAACAACTTAACACACTAATCTGATACTGCTTAACGTTAAAAAGCACAATCCTTAACCGGTTTTATCCACTCAATGTGCAGTCTTAAAACACACTGTATAGTTAGGGAACATACAGACTATGCATTTTATCTTTAACATGACTCAGTCAGAAATTGGAATCACCTGAATTACTCTAACGTTATATCCCATGAGACCATCTGACTAACTTTAAGAGATGAAAGCAGTATTTAGTAAATGATTGTTGCGATAAAACATACTTATTTGTTCTTACTAATAAGTGCAATGGATATGTACAAACACTAAAAATGGTCTGTTGTTAAAGAAAATGCATAAATAAAAGTGAATACTGTATGGAAATATTCTGTACTATCACATCACAAGACCAATCGCACCAACTTATCAGGGGTCTCAAAAACTAAGTAGACGCCTAGTTTAACATAATTTTAGGGCATGATTTAAACGCTCCTTAAGTTGTCTAATACTGTATAGGTAACATTAGGCAGCTGTTTTGAGACCCACTGTATCGTGAGTGACCACAAAATCAGACCACTGATTCTCAAACCAGCAAAAGGCCGAGGCCTTCACTGCTAATGCTACCTCTGTAACTTACCATTGTCTGTTGATCAACACTATTTTTAGTGTTGTTGTAAAACAGATTCAACTCCTGACCAACACTTTATCATTTAAAAAGTCAAACTATATAGCAATATTTTGGGCCGTGCGATCATTTCTCCTGGATGCTAACCAGCATTACCAATTCACAGTAAAGCATGCTAGCTAGTCATTCAGCTTCTGAAACGTGTGTGCTACGTACCTCTGTGATTCCCGCTCGGGGCGAGAACAAAAAGAGAAGTGTCACAGTCCAAAGACCAAGCAGCTAAAGCAAACCAAATCAAATTTCGCAGCGTCTGTGTCCAACTACTTCTGTTAAATAAAACGATGTGCGCAACGTTGACTAGAATGAACAGGTATAGTTCATATGGACGTCACTGTGACCGCCTCGCGATAATGTTCGGGGAATGACTGTGGACTACATTTCCCACAAGTCACCTGGTCGACTTCATGAGGCGCTGCGCAGCTCGATCGTCCTATGATGTTCAAGTATCGCGAGAGTGATTTGAAAAGACGGCTATAAGCCGATAACGCGGTAAGTGCCGTCATTATGATTGGTTTGCGCAGTGCCGCATAAAGTCGTTCATTTTTCATTTGTTAATATTTTCCTTGAATAAACTTTACGGTTTTAACATTTAAGTCAATATTTTTTCTGGAATAAACTTTACTGTATTAATATTTAATCTGTAGTAAAACAAAAATTAAAAGATAACGTTGTTGAAAATAATACACTTTATTAAGCAGATAAAAAAACGTTATTTGAAACTCATTTTAAAATCAGAATCAATCAGTAAACAATTACACATTTTAATATATTATAATAACTGTTATCAGCAATTCAATGACAGAATCAGAATAAAAATATGATTTTTGAATACATTCCAACTGATAAAACATCAATCATAGTCGCTGTGTTGTTAGCACAACACACTTTATCTTATTTGGGCATCTCAGGTGTGTGAGGTGAAATGAGAATGTCACATTTCATCCAGTCAGCAGCTATGGATTTTGGGGATGCAGATTCCTGGTCCAGTGCTCCTCTTTTTAACGTCCAATAATTTGTGCCTTTAAAGAAGTATGTCTCTCCTGAGGGACATTTAGACAAAATTATTTGAAGTTGGTTTAAGAGTAAAAAACAGATGGAAATCCTTATAATTTATAAAAAAATCTTACCATCTAGAAATCCAATGATATCATCAGGATGGGAAGGGATCCCCCAGACTGAGGTCAGTTTAGGGTACCCATCCTCTAGCTTCCTCTCTTTTCCTGTTTCATCAAACCTCCAGTATTCCCCTCCACTGAACAGGTAGGTTTTCCCATTGTGTGGCCATACAAACACAGCATCAACTCTCTCTGGAACCTCTCCCAAAGATGTGTGTAAACCCCATTCTGCAAGTGGTCTTGGGTACCCAGGAAGACACACTGTGTTTTTAAATACCCAGTACTGATTACCTGAAACAAAAAGTAGTCCCCATTATCAAAGATCTAGAATCAAAGATCATAATAATAATGGGCCTGTGGTCTCTGTTAGATTTTTTTTCCTCCTACCAGAAAAGAATACAATATATCCATCTCTTCTCTCGTATACTGCATCAACTCGGTCTATTTCTGGAGGTAAACCGATCCAAAAGTTGTGGATCAGAGCTGGAGTCATGGACATTAATGACCCCGAGTGAAGCACTCTCCAAAAGTGTGGACCTGATAGTTTGGATGGATGAGGAAGAGGTTGTAGAACACGACTTTAATGCTTTAATATTTCCAATGTAGTCCTTTTGATATTTTATAGTTCACAAATAATATATTTTATAAGTTTATAATATGCATTAATTCTGCCCAAAATGAATGCCATACCTCTGAAGAAAAAAACCTCTTGTCTAATGTTAGCGATAGCATCAAAACCTCCTTGACAGCGATCAGCAGATGCTTGTGGGCTGGTTAAAAAAAAGCATTAGAGACATAGTGTTGTTTAAAATTTTAAATGTCACCATCATAATGTTACTTACTGGGTAGGATGTGGAAGAAGAGAGGTTGGGAAGTGTGGTAGATTGGTGGTTGTGTGTGCAGGAACAGACGGAAAAGGATTGAAATCCTCTCTTTTTCCTGAATTGTAGACAAAGGAGACAACGTCAAACTTTTAGACATGTTTATAAAGTCATTATATATATCTCATGTACACAAGATTAGGCACGTACCATAGAGGGTCTGTATTCCCATTATGTCATCAGGGGATAACTTATAGCTGTGCATGTCTCCCACAGGACCGTAATAATAAGGCTTCATGATGGAGTCTTTGGAGGACGAGTGCAATAGACCTAAAGCATGACCAAACTCATGCACTGCAACTGTAAACAAATCTGAGTTGCTGCTCCAGTCTGTAGAAAAAAAAAATGTTTATAATCTCTCTCTCTCTCAATTTATGACATAAACATCTAGGCATGTAGAAAAAATGCAAACAAAGCAGATTTTTATTTACCTCCATATGTCCAGCTCTCTCCATCATCAAAGTGTGCATCACCTGCAATGTCTTCCTTTCCTGGGAAAAATGCATGTGCTAGTGTGCCACCTTTGCCATCGAAAGCATATCCATCCTCATGGTAGCCACTGGCAAAGGTAATATTGATGTCTATCTGTGGTGATGGGCCATATGATGAAGGGTTGATTCTTTGGAAACGCAATGGGGTGACGTCACTCCATACTTTGAGGGCGTAGGTCATAATGAGCCTAACCAGCCCTGGCTTTAGATTAGGAGAAATAGAAGGAGAGGGAAAATTGTGCATGCTGGGGAAAAGAAGAAAGGGATGCGGAATTACTAGACAGGAATATTCTGGAGAACATTTATTACAAGGTTATACATATAACATATATGTAGATTGAAATCAATCCCTGTAATTAAACTTTGATGCTCCAAATCACAGATTTTGAGACTTTAGCTTGGATTTTACAGACTTTGTCACATATTGTTGTAAACGTAAAGATCAAACCTCCAGGTTATGTCAGTCTTATCCCAGCTCAGTCCTGTCAGAGTGTATCTCCCCAGGTTTCCTCTATCTCTTGTCTTTCCCTTATACAGATTTTTAGAGCTGATGAAGTCCGGCAGAGAACATCGAGGTTTGGCCATCAACTCAAGTGTGGGATGATCTAAAGTGCAACAAAAGTAAACATGCAGAAATATCATGACATACTGATTTCAGATAAATAAGAAACTGTTGAAGTAAATAATGAGTTTGGTGATAATTAATGTTCTTTACCTAGTTTCCCTGTCTCTTCAATACCAGCAAAACGCTGCATTTTACGGACAGATTCTTCAATGCTCTCCTTGGTCTGAAGTCGACCAAGAGATTCTGGAGATGGCAAATATCCGTATCGAACTAACCAGTCCTACACACACACGCATACACTTTAATACCAAGAAAAATGGAGCAGTGCTCTCTCTCTCTAGATATAGATATATAAATATGATGAACAATTGCTGTATCTTGTAGACTTTTAATACATATTATAAACCTATTTTAACCATATAATAGAAAATATTGTACACTTAAAATAATTGTTCATTTCTATTTTACAGACATTTTAAATTCTTACCACTCCTCGTGCATACTGGTCCGGCAAAAGCACAGGTCCCGCACTCACAACACAGAGAAGTGCAGCACAGATTGTAAAAACTGCGGCCATGCTTATTAAATATTGACATCCACGAAACACACATGTAACACTATGGTGTTTGATTAAATTAATTTAAAAATCAAATCTATGCAAAAAAACAAAAGGTAACAGAACATTTGAAGTATTCTTCAACCATGAAGCCATGTTGTTCCATGCATTAACGTTTCAGATTACTTCCCGTGAGGCTGGGTGTTGGTTTAATCAATACACTTTCCTGCATCTCTCTCTCTCTTTCTCTCTCTCGCTCGCACTCTCAGTGGGAGATTTAAACATCCGTCTAAATGTGTGACCCTTATGACTGTGTGTGTGACCTTTTGACTGATCACTGTTTACTCTTTTAGAAACCTATGGCAGCTAAAAATGGCCAAGAAGAAGAAGTGTGAACACAGGAATGACAACAACTTGAAGTCCTCAGTTTTTAATCAGTTCACATAAACAACCATTTTTTTTTCAAACTTAAACTAACACTGGTGAGTAAAGTAAGTTTAAAACATCTTTTAACAGCATTCTACGGTAAAGGAGACAAATATGCAAACAGACAGATAGACTAATAAGTATCTATAATAGCAGGAATAAATAACAAAATAAATAAATAATAAAGGAAGTACTGACAGTGAAAGGTCAAGCTATATAGGCCATTTAAATATACATAAAATAATAATACAACAAATTTTCTTTTGTAACTGTGTTTATGTCAATTGTAAGACCCCCTGATAAGAGGAAAGGGTCATGTGCATTGTTTTGTGATAAAAATAGAGAGGATGTTTATGAGCCCCAGAACAGGATAATAGAGAAAAAGAGAAACATTAAAGGCCTGTTATGGATCCTCAAGATGTTTTATTTATCTGGCAGCTCGAACTGTGACTCTGGACTGAGATGGGAATTGATGGTGAATTGGTAAAACCAAATATATAACAATAATCATAAGTTATATATATGAATAATAATAATAAGTTAATATGATCTGTTTACTGTTGCTATAATATGATTGAAACTCTGATGTGTTTAGAGCTCCAGCTCTTGGTTGAAAGAGTACTCTGCTTTATGATGCATGATCAGTGTGTTGTTGGCAAAGTAAAAGCTGTCTGACCGGGTCTCGAAGGGGTGAGTGATCATCTCTGCAACTGAAATGAACATAAGAGATCAGGTGTTGTACACTGATAAACATACACAAGCAGTAAGTGTCAACTCATACACTATTTATCATGAATTTGTTGAATGCATCATTAATGTGAACACGCATAGGAGTGTAACGCACCTGCGTGTGAATCCAGGTCTGGTAAGCAGTAAATGTGTTCACAAGTGTTTCTGCTGTGTGGAATACAAAAACCGATCTCAAAGTCAAATGTCTTTAGCAGTAGATCCCTGAAGTAATGTCGCTCAATAAGTCGAAATTTGTTTACTGCTTTACCACCCACTGTAAACTCCAACCTGGTTGGTAAAGAGAAGGAACTGGGTGAGAAAAACATTCCCTGTTTGTTTGTGCATGCATGTGTACTCTAAAAAGATTTTTTGGTTCAACTTAATAAAAACAGTGGTACTTGGTTGCCTTAAAATTGAGTTAATTCAACTTAAAAATGTTAGTTAACAAAAAAAATTAGTAAAACATTGTGTCAACTAATATTGGTCAACCAGCATTTTAAGTTGAACTTTTATTTTTTACAGTGTACAAACATATTGCAGATATTTGGCAGGTGAAAAACACATAAAAAAAAGTTGAAATTTAAATTATAATTTAAGTAAAAATGCAACATCATATATACATCATAATATGTGACTCTGTCACATGCAGGTTCACATGGTAAACAATTTATATATGGGATTAAAGAGATCCAAAAATGAAAATTGTTTCATCATTTACTCACTCTCATGGTGTTACAAACCTGTATACATTTCTTTGTTCTTATGAACCCAAAGGAAGACACCTCGAGGAATGTTCGCAATCAAACCGTTTCTTGAGCCCCTTTCACTCCCATATGGGGCAGTTGTAGCCTAGTGGTTAGAAAGTGGGTATTGTAACCCGAGAGTTGTTGGTTCAAGTCTCTCATGGCCGGAGGGTTGCAACTGTGGTGCCCTTGAGCAAGGCACCTTACCCTAATTGATCCCCGGGTGTGAGTGCACTACTCACTGGGATGGGTTAAATGTAAAGGTTACATTTCAAGTATGCGTTGCATGCATGTCACTTTCACTATACTCATGACCGGTTTGATTACGAACATTCCTCAAAATATCCTTCTTCAGGTTCATCAAAACAAAGAAATTTTGACCGGTTTGTAAAAAACATGAGAGTGGGTAAATGATGATAGAATTTTCATTTTTGGGTGAACTATCTATTTAAAGGCCATTTATTCATTTAGGGAACTAGACTCATATTAAAGACCTACAAAGCTCCAATCTCTCTCAGACTTAGAAAAGCCGGAGTGAAATGATACTGAATGAAGCGACCTGCATCCAGCTCTATGACATCCTTTATTTCTGTGTGAGAGAGAAGAGACAAAGAGACACATTAAGTTATAAAATTGCTTTTCCATGTAACTTCCACTAGAGGGCAACGCATTAGTAGAAGCATTATTTGTTTGAAACTTTAATACTGAGCTGTAAAAGAAAAAAGCTTTATTCAAAATAAAATTGTTTTTTTAGTTAACACACACACACACACACACTCACACACACACACACACACACACACACACACACACACACACACACACACACACACACACACACACACACACACACACACACACACACACACGTCATACCTGTTGGACAGTGTCTTTTTAAATCCAGAATGACTGATCCACTCTCCAGGTCTCTAATTTTGAAACGTGAGAAGCGAATATTGTAGATGTTGTCTTCTGGACAGCACAAGTAGTCTGTACACATTACACAACAAAAACTGTAGTAATACACAATGTATTACAATATAATGGAAAATGTGAGGTAACATGTTAGAGTGTTTAAAGTGCTATAGCCAATTCTACCCATAGTGTAACCACTAAAACATAACTGAGATAAAATAATGTAAATTGACAAAATCATCCTTTATCTTTGTTCATATTAGTAAACTGTAATTTAAAAAGCTAAAATGGCCTTAAAAAGTTGCATTGCATTTGGTGACCTCACCGTCTGTATATCCTGGTAGTGTTAGGACATACTGAGGGGTCACAGGGTCTCCTGGTTTCCAATCTGGGACTATCTCCTCTTCAGCAGCATCTTCTTCTCCTGCAATAAATCCATTCCAGTCCTCTATATCTCTCTGCTCCTCTCGGTCCTGTTCTCCCTGTCTTTCTGCCATACCTTCCTTATCCTCTTTCACCTCATCATCTTCCCTCTCTTCTTCTGTATACGACAGCAATTCCTGTTCTATTTCTTCTTCACCCTGTAACTCTTTGACACCTTGACTGTCCATCTATAACTCTTTGTCTAAAGAGATTTTTTTCCCTAATGATTCTCTCTCTAACACTCTCTTTCTCTGGTTTACTTACATATAAAAGCCATCTGTATTCTGGCACTCTGTGTAATTACCCTCAGCTCTTCTCTTATAAACTGTGTCTCAGTGACTAAGACAGATTAAGGCTATCTCCAACAGCTAATCTAAGCCAATCCTCCATTAAACACGGACACAGCAACTATAGCATCACTGAAGGGACAAAAAGAAGTATGGGGTAGGGTGACAGAATATATGGGTGTTTAAAATATAAACTGGATATATAAAGAGAAAGAATAATGAATAAAATGAAAAATAAAATGTTAGACATAATGGTAAACTAGGAAATTCACAGAGATCTGTAATTTAATTTACATCTTAATAATTACAATAATGATTTTTAATGATGGGTTGTGACTCATTAAATTAACAATTTATCCCTCACAGTATATACACATATATATTATTTTTGACCCATAATGGGCAAATATTGGACAGAACAAATGCTGGGCCAATTAACCCAACTGCTGGGTTATTATACCCCATGGTTGCATAACAACAACCCAACATTGGGTCATTTTTAACCCAGCATGTGTTCGGTCCAATATTTACCCATTATGGTTCAAAATAACACAGCCATTTTTAGAGTGCAGTATATAATCAGCAAAATCATACAACACATTTAACTTTGTTTATACAAAAATAGCAAAGATGACAGGGTTCACACTCTAAGCCAGTGGTTCTCAAAACTTTTCCGCGTGCGGCCAAAACTGTTCTAAAATTTAACATTTTAATTAAACAAAACATATTAAGTTATACAAAGTAGTGCTGTTGGTTAGTAGCCTTATTTCTTTTTAGGTTTAATTACACAGAATTCATGATAAATGAATGTATTTTATAAAATGTCATAAAAATGGGGCCCCCCTGGCACCATCTCGCGGCCCCCCTGGGGGCCCCAGACCATAGAACACCACTGCTCTAAGCCAAATGTCAAATTCCCTTACTTTCACTGACTAAAAGCTGAATTTCCATGAACTATGTCCGGTATACCGTGAGCCTGGATAATGTAGTGTACATCGTGAGTTTATAAAAATGTCTTTAAATGCCTTAAATGAGTAAATCAGGGGTCTCCAACTTTTTTGTGAGCAAGGGCTACCACAATGGATTAAACATCTGGAGGGCTACTTTTTTAAATAGTCTACACAAAACGTTTTTCTTTTACTTGTTGATTTTATTTGATTTTACTTGTTGATATGTTTTATAATCGTTTAAAATGTTAACATAAATAAAAGAATCCAATCTATTAAATAATTATATAAAAAATATTAAAATAGAGGCTATTTATAGAATGTGCATTGGCAGGGAACTCAAGGAATCTGTGCAGGCAACCTGGTGCCCCCGGGCACTGTGAAGGAGACCACTGGAGTAAACAATGCCAATAAACGTCTGTTTAGATAGTCTCACTTGAAATCAGTGTAGCCCTGAACCTGGAAACGGAAATTTTACATTAGGGCTGAATTACAACTAATCGCAACTAATAGTTTGCAGAATAAAAGTTTTTGTTTACATCATATATGTGTATGTACTGTGTATAATTATTATGTATACATGCATGTATATTTTTAAGAAATATTTCCATGTGTATATACAGTTTTTTATTTATTTATAATTTATATATATATGTGTGTGTGTGTGTGTGTGTGTGTGTGTGTGTGTGTGTGTGTGTGTGAATATTTAATATATAAACACATTTTTTCTTAAAATTATACATGTATGTGTGTGTATTTATGTATACATAATTATTATACTAAGTACACACACATATATGATTTAAAAAAAACTTTTATTCTGCAAACGATTAGTTGCAATTAGTTGCTATGCAGCCCTACTTTACATCAAAACTTAACAAGCAGATTACATTTTGATAAACGTAAACTAAAATTTTAAGTGACAAAAAATTCCTGATATTCCATGACTTGGACAATATAACAATATATATAATTGCCTGACTTTCAATGTCTGGAATAGGCCTTTTGTAAAATTCCATGATATTCCAGAAAATTCATGACAAGTTGGAACCCTCGAATGGAGAATGTGTAAAGTGCCTTACAGTAACTCAGCAATGTTTGTATTGGAAAAATTTTGAAAACTTTGTTGAAAAATTTGTTTAGGTCATTTTTTAATAAAGCATGAGAATTTAACAAATTCAGAGGAGGAGTAGCCTCATCTCTCAATTACAACACACCAACTGCACACACCCAACCATACTAAAGCAATACAAATCACTGAAGCAACTATAAAAAAAAAAAAACAAGAACTTTTTCAGTTTTTTGTAATATTGTGACATATTCAAGGAATAGTGAAGATAAACGAATTGCAGAGTGATTTGGTGCCATTTTGTGAGTGGTACCGCAAGGTGCTGCCCATTTGCCAAACACAGAACAGTCACAGCTTTCATATCTATATCAAGGTCTAGTTGCATTTGCATCAAGCAGATTAAACCGACTGTAGCGAGCGTGTGCTCTCATTAGTGCGCTCTGTAGATTATAAATCTGGATGTTTTTTGAGTCAACAGGATGTGTTTGCATCATCCGTTCTTTTTCTGACTAGGAAGGGGCAAGAGGTGGAGCAACCAAACCACATCCTGTTTTACCCTCAAACTCTCACCTCATCCCACCGGTGCCATGGCGATCAAACTGTCACTTCCTTACGTCAGTTCTATGTTTTAGCTAGATGAGAGAAGTATCCCAGAAGGCACCGCTGTACAAACACAGTGATTACAGGAAATCAGGAGACAGCGTGATGAGCTACAAACATCAGGTACGGCATTTTTCATCTGCCTATGTTGAATAATTTTTTATTAACTCATTAAAGCATTAACATAGGTGAATCAGATGGTTCAATGTGACGGGTTGTGTCATAGTTTTACATCGCATTTTTTGCATGTTTACTGCCAGATCAGTCGAGTGACCCTTACGAAAATTACCATATACCATAGTTTAACTATTAGTAAATATGTTTTTTTGTTTTAACTGTAGTCAAACAATGGTTAATGTTTGTAAGGGGAAATCAATTTAATTATATGTAAATCAATTGTATTATGTGTAAAAGTACACTTTTATAGGATTTACTCTTTATAATATAACTCACTATTACAGTATTGAAAGCAGTAGACTCTCAAAGAATAAGAAATAGATTATTTTTTTCGAACCTTGTATTTTTTAAATGAATAAATGAACGAGTCAACCAATCTATTGTTTTTCCCAGTATTAGACAACAATTAAGCTTTATAAATGTATATATAAACTTGAACATCAGTTAAATTTGGTCACACTGTCTCTCATGTAGTCCCTTATTCTGTCTTTTACAGAAGTCATAATGCAGATGACTTTACTGTCCATCACAGTGTGGCTTACACACTTCCTCAAAGCCTCATCTTTCAATTACAACACACCAACTGCAGACACCCAGAGGAACTATACTGAAGCCATACAAATCACTGGAGCAACTACAAAAACAAACATGCATACAACAGCTTTGTCCCCTCCGGTCACGACAACACAGGACAACACAATAATAACAACAACAACAACAGATTTGACTGGTGAAGCACAAACACATGCAAGTTCGACTCTGAACGCGACCTCCACAGAGGAAACAGTACCCATGCATCAATCTCAGAATGACTTTATGGATACTGCAAATACAACAGATGGTGACAGAAATACTCTTATGTTTCAAACAGACACAAGTGTAACGGACACAACCGTTTCCTTTAAATTTACACCACAAAAGGACGACAAAAATGAAACAGGAAGACGGTCAAGTGCGCACAACACGAGTTACGATCATGAGCACAGCAGTTTGGGCTCAGTTACTCAAACACAGACTGAAGGCATCTGGAGTACCACACCAGACAAGCAGCCCACACCAGAACCGCTCAACAGTGCCCAAACGGCATCGTGGAAAGACTGGACAGCAGAAAGCAACGCAACCACGAAGGTTTACGAAGAAAATTACGAAATGAGCTCCACCCAGGCAGCATTTGCTAATTCGAACGAGGAGTCAACAACACAAGGCACAACTGGAAGTGACGGCCTCATGACTGAAAACAGAGTTCAAACACACAGAGAGGAACATTTCAACACAACAGATACAACTTCTGCAACACCAACAATAGACAGCAACTTTATAACTTCTCAAAATTCAGACGTACCCATGACCACAATCTTGCATACCCTGAATATTACAGAAAGAGCTGAAAATCACAGCTTAACACCTGTCAATGAAATGAAAAGTGGTGGACGCTGGACGGGACAGTCCAGCACAGAGGACAGTGGGATAAATGAATCTACAACACAATATGGAGTCACAAACTCTACAGCGTACATAGGAAGTGAAAATAGGACACTAGTTACCTTAGACACTCCCAATGACACCACCGATATCAACAACAGCTCCATCATAGCAGAAATTGTAACAGACATAAATGAGGACAGTGGGATAAATGAATCTACAACACAATATTCAGTCACAAACTCTACAGCGCACACGGGAAGTGAAAATAGGACACTAGTTACCTTAGACACACCCAGTGACACCACCGATATCAACAACAGCTCCATCATAGCTGAAGTTGTAACAGACATAAATGTCACATCAATTAAAACTGACACAAAAAACAGACATTGGCCTGAATGTTTCGACGCAAACTCAAAACAAACTCTGCAATCAAAACTGGTGTGCTTTATTACACTGTGGACGTTGGCCATCACTGCTACGGTATTCCTGGGAATAAGCATTTTCTTGTGGGTCCGTATTTCGGTTGAAAAAAAAAGGATGACGATTAGTGGAAGAAGGCAGGTGGAAAAAGGTGGACCGGGGGAGAGGGAGAGCCTGTGGGCTGATCCAAAAACATCAGTACAGGAGAGAGTGGAATTCTGGTATGTCAACGGATCAACGTTGGAGGCAGACAGGAAGGAGAGGGGAAGAAAGAGGGAGGAGAGGATGAAGAGGAAAAAACAGGAACAGAATCAGAACGAGAACGAGTTGTGGATTCAGCCTAGAGTGACTGTGGATGATATAACAGACTTTTGGTACGCAAATAGAAGAATTAAGGAGGAGAGGACAGAAAGACATTGAAAGACTGCTGGAGAAAAAGTTTAGACGGTTCTACCTCCAGGAATCAGCCTGTATATATAAACACTTTGATGGACAGTTTAGGGCGGTTTCCCGGACAGGGCTTATCATAGTCCCAGACTAAAATGCATGCTTGAGCTGTCTTAATTTAAAGGGACATTCCACTTTTTTTGAAAATGTGCTTATTTTCTAGCTCCAGTAGTTGAACATCTGATTCTTGCCATTTTGGAGTCCATTCGGCTGATCTCCGGGTCTGGCGATACCACTTTTGGCATGGCTTAGCACAATCCATTGAATCTTATTAGACCATTAGCATCACGCTAAAAAATAACCAAAGAGTTTTGATATTTTTCTATTTAAAACTTGACCCCTCTGTAGTTACATCGTGTACTAAGACCGACAGAAAATTAAAAGTCTTGATTTTCTAGGCAGATATGACTAGGAACTATACTCTCATTCTGGCGTAATAATCAATGACTTGCGTAGTGATATTACGCACTGCCCGAAAATAGTCCCTTTGGTTACTTTCAATAGCAGGGGACTATTTTCGGGCAGTGCTTAATATCAGATTCAGTGGATTGTGCTAAGCTATGCTGGGGGTGCTAGCGCCGGACCCGGAGGTCGGCTGAATGGATTCCAGAACGGTGGGAATCAAATGTTTAACTCTATGGGAGCTGGAAAATGAGCATATTTTCAAAAAAAATTGGAGTGTCCCTTTAAAAACATCTTGTACTGACATATCTTAACATATATCAGTGACACTGTTTTGTCTCAAGATGCACACCAGTATTGTTTTTGTAAGGTTTATTTGTAAAAACTACTTAATGTCCTAATATAACTAAGGCCTAGTCCTGGATTAATCTAAACCCTGTCTGGGAAACCGCCTGTTCATGTTAGAAAATAAGTCTGATATTATGTTACTATACTAAGATCTGCTGGCTTGATCTTACACTTTTGGTTGTCTGAGGACAATTCACAAACTGAGAAGAAAGTATAAAGTATATTGGAAAGTGATGATGAGTAAGTTGATTCCGTTGGGTGGATAACATTAAAAAATGAGAAAAACTGGAAAGTCGCCCGACCGAAGAAAGCTTAACAGGGATTCCCCCTGATCTTTTATAGGAAAGAGTGGGGAGCTCCATTTAAACCACAGAATTTTACTCCATCACTTTAGCATATGAAGAGTTTCATTGCAAAACGAGATAACCACCGTTTTTTTTAATTGTTCAGAATTCTCGTTTTTTGGTTGTGCATTCCAATTAATTTCAATTCAATTGCAGTTGGTTTGTTTTGATTTAAACCTTCATAACTTAAAAAATACAGCTAAGTAGCACCATAAAACAAAATAATAACATGAAAACATAATAATAAACATGTTTTGACAAAAATGTTAAAAAATGGATTTATCTCGTTTTGCAACGAAACTCTTCATATGAACATGTACATTTTAAAAGATTCCTTTCTTGAGCTTACAAATGAGTTGGTATGTATGCATTTTTTTTTACTATTTTGATATTTGTTTTCTACTTATTTATTACATTAAACTGCAATGTTTAAAGGAACATCCTCTATATAACGTTTCTGATGGCTTTCTAAACGGCCAAAAATGATCTATGTAGGTACAGATATGTATACATTTGGTACCAATATGTAGCTTTCACATACTAATAAAAATTCTTTGGTACCAATATGTACCTCTAAACAACTAATATGAAGCCTTTAGTACCAATATGTATCTTTGAGATACTAATACCAACTCTTTGGTAACCATGTACCACTGAACAACTAATGTGAAGCTTCTGGTACCAATATACCTTTTAGGTACTAATATTAATTCTTTGGTACCGCATGTACATTCTAAAAACAAACGGCGCAAAATAGCACTAAAACTGGTTCACTGGCTCGTATTCATACGGGAACCATTTTAAGTGCCATATAGCACCTATAGTACCTCTGTAGAAACATATTGTGCTATATAGGACCATATCTGGTGCTATATTACCCCGAATGGTTCTTCATAGGTGTTTTATAGCACTAAAAATGGTTCCCCTTTGATTACAAGCGTTTAGTGCTATTTAGCACCAATTTGTTTCAGAGTGTACCTTTGAGGTATTAATATAAACTATTTGGTACACTACTTGAGTATTTTAGGTAAATTTACCAAGCATTTGTGCTTTATCTTGTCTTGGGAAAAATGTTACTTTACTTTACAAAAAAATTCACTACATTATAAAGCATAGAATCATACTTTTATATTGCATATTAAAATTGATTTAATACCTAATTGCATAAAAATTGTGTACTTTTACTTAAGTAAAAGTAAAAAAAATACTAGATGTTTAATGAACTTAAATATTAAATATAAATCAAAAACTTGAAATTATGAAATGTAGTGGAGTAAAATTATGATAATATGCCTTGGAATGTATGTTTAAAAAAAACACTGATAAAATACAAATACAACACTATGTAGTTTCCATGTAAAAGTGACTTATAGCTCCGCCATGTGGTTGAAAAGCGCAACAGTGCCTGGTATCAGACACTCTTCTGCAGGCGGGGGGAGGGGCGGGGCTGTGTTTCCTACCCTCCACCGCCACTTTCAGAGTGTGCTTGTAACAGCTAGGAGGCTGCTCAGGTTGCTGCAACAGTACAATTTGTCCAGTTAAAAGTTGTCCTATCACTGAAATAATTTTAGAGACATTATTTAAAGGTAAAAAAACTACATAGTGTTGCTTTAAAAAATTACTTTTGTGTAGAAAGTAAAAATACTTAAGTAGTGTCCGCATCTGGGTACCAGTATGTACCTTTGCGATACTAATATGAAGTCGTTGGTACCAATATGTACCTCTGAACAATTAATATGGAGTTTAAACTTTTTAGTATGTACCATAGACTTTAAAAAAAGATGGACGACGCCTGTTCGCTCTTTTCCATTGGTGAAAAGTGAAGCCGCCAGTGTCCAGATACGGCGCTAACATCTTGGGTCTTGAGTCTGCGCAGTAACGATTTCGGGACCAGTCCTGCGCAGTAGTGAGCAGGAAGTAAAGCAGCGAAATCAAGACCTCGCCCTCACTCTCACAGAATGCGCATATCACACGATATCACAGCTGTCAATCATGACGTGACATCACCGTTTTTATATCATTAAATAACTAACTAAAAACAAACTTATTTAAAAAACAAACATTTGACTTTACATCAGCGTGATAAAAACTACAGTAAATGACAGAAACCAGCTTCGGAAAAAAGATAATTGAAGTGTAATTCAATTTTTTTTTAGTTGGTCTCAAGTCCCATTGAATAACATGGGGAGGCAGGGTTTATGACCTATACTGGGACCAGTCACTGGGGGGCGATCAAGACGTTTTGGCTTCACTTTTCAGGGCTTGTGCGGCATGCTTGGTATGTACACTCTAAAACAAATTGATGCTAAATAGCACTGGAGGCTCGTGATCATGGGGGAACCATTTTTAGTGCTATATAGCACCTTTAAAGCACCCATTAAAAACCATGCGGGGGTAATATAGCACCAGATATGTTTCTATATAGCACAATATGCTTCTACACAGGTACTACATATGTGTTATATGGCATTTAAAATGGTTACTCTACTAATACGAGCCAGTGAACCACTTTTAGTGCTGTTTGGCACCATTTGTTTTTAGAGCGTACTTTTGAGGTACTAAAATTAACTCTTTAGATGCAAAAGTGTATTTTTTATAGGGGACATTTTACAATACTTTTTTAAGATGTCAAATAAATCTTTGGTGTCCCCAGAGTACGCATGTGAAGTTTTAGCTCAAAATGATCATATAGATAATTTATTATAGCATGTTAAAATTGAAACTTTGTAGGTGTGAGCAAAATGTGCCATTTTTGGGTGTGTCCTTTAAAATGCAAATGAGCTGATCTCTGCACTAAATGGCAGTGCTGTGGTTGGAAAGTGCAGATTAAAGAGCGGTATTAACCTCTTCTGACATTAAAAGGGGAGACAAATTTAAATGACCTATTTTTTCACATGGTTGCAGAGATTGGTTTACAAAAACTAAGTTACTGGGTTGATCTTTTTCACATTTTATAGGTTGATAGAAGCACTGGGGACCCAATTATAGCAGTTAAACCTGGAAAAAGTCCGATTTTCATGATATGTCCCCTTTAAAAGTGTTTCACTCCAGTGACAGGGATCATTATTTGACCACACACTTCACACCTGCAGCTTCTGGTTTAGTAATTTCTAGTGGTGACTTACCCCAAATATTCTAGGGGTGACCGCCGCTAATAAAATCTTTTTGTAAATCTTCCAGTGTTGTCTTATATAGATACAAGTAAACATTATATTGTGCTGTATACACCTGAAATAAAATATTTAGATTCATTATAAAATTGTGTGAGGAACATTTCATATAGGGCGTTACTGATGAGACTTGTTTCTTGATAAAAAAAAGACAAATATGTCAAAAAAGGTGTTCGGAAAAAGGAATTGATACTTTTCATAAGTCTGCTGTTTTCTGCTGAAGTCCCACAGAGGGACTTTACAAAAAATATTGTCTTCTGCTAAAATGAAACTTTTCTGTGTGAAGTTGCAATAAGGGCATAAAAACTCCTGTGAGAGATATTTTCAGTTTTAAAGGTTAATATCAACTGAGATGGTAACACATATATCAAAGTGGATTATTAGAAGAGTTTAAGATAAACTATCACACCTCTCTATGTACCCACCCAACACAAGTACCTCCACCCAACAAACAAACCCATACCGCATTACTCACACGCATACATACACACATACATATACATACACATAAATATATGATGCTAAATTCGGTGCGTGCATATAGAGTCTAAAACAAACTGAAGTGTCAGAGAAAAAACCCACACACCCTTGACAGAGCTTCCCATTACAGCCTAGCTTCTCCTTTTCCACTTCACCCTAAAAACCAAGATAAACGTTTAACAGAACATCATAAAGCATTTTGCATTTCTGCAACTTTACTAATCTTTCAGTTACAGCCCCTCTCATACAGATGCTGCCAGTGATACGACGAGACGGTCAGAGGGAGGAGAAATAGAAAGAGAGCATGCAGGAGTGAGCGTAACAGAAATGAACAGGATATAGGTGTTTGCTTCTTGGTACGTTAAGGTTTCACATGTGAAGTTTGGTCTCGGTGGTCGGAGTTAGCAGTGAGTTTCTTCAGAAATATGAAGGTAAGTGCAGCCTCGCATATTATTCAGACCAAACACAAAAATGAACTGAGGTAGTCCTGTGGGTATGGTATTTTAAGATGCTTAATGACAGGAAGACCACACAAAAGAAGAGTAAAGGTTATACACTAAACTACTATTCTGGCAAACATTATATTGTAGACTTGAACTGAAATCACGTGCATGTATAACTATAGAGAGGTATTTCCATTGTGCTCTTAATCAAAAAATGATGAAGTATGATGTAAAATAATCTGCTGTCATAAATCACCCACCGCCAAGCTGAATCATTCATGTACTTATTCATGAAATGTAATGTAGCTTCACCAAAAAAACAAACTATGGATAATTTGAACAAATGAGAGTGCTAATCGAGTATCTAACATATTTTTTCTGCTTGTGTCTTTTTAAGTATGCCGCATTGGTAATTTGGGCAAGGCTGAAATCAGCCATGTTACACTGAAAGAGAGAATAGAAGAAAAGAGGAACAAAAAGGCTGTGCAAACCTTTCCGGCCTAGATACATGCACGATTACCCCAGCAGAACGCTAAGTGTGCAATATGAACCTGTTACATAAATGCATTTGCAGATAAATTTCTCCTGAGAGTTTTTACACAATCTCACATTTTGGAGACTCAAAAGTGGATATAAAAGACAATATTTGCTCACCTGAGCATTAACAAATACCTTGTAAGAAACCTTCTTGAGTTTCTCCCGAGTGACTATTTAGCCAGCATGCACATCCCGAGGCAAATTTTCAGCAATGTCCTGCTTGTTTTTGGACTTTGTTTCGCGTCCATTCAGGCAGAAGAGATGAATAGGACGGACACATATGCCACCAGCGTATTATCGATTACTGAGACTGTGAAAGAAACATTAATGACTGAAAGCACCAGTACGTTTCCAACTACAGATATTGTCCCAGCACTAACAACAGAACCAAATCAGGTTCATTCAGAATCCACACAGAGTTATCAAATAAGCACGAATCTTGATGAATCAACAGCTGGGACTACTGTGCAAAATGTTATCGGGACAGAACAAACGACACCATCATCTGTTTTTGAAAGAACAACTGCAGAACAAACAACCATGGCGGTGAAAACAACAACCATCACTGTGACTGAATCGACAACTTCTTTGCCAACCACGAGTCTTTACGAAACCACTGGTGGCATCACTACTGCTGACCTGACCAGTATGCCTACTGTACATCACGAACATGAGCCGACCACAACAACAGATGCAGTGACTACTGAATTAACAGAAGCTACCACTTTACAACAAACCAGAGACCGGACTGAGTCCAGTACATCCATCACATCCACGGCTGTGGAAGCCACCACATCTGCTTATGTTACCACATCGATCTCTACAACTAAAACTCTAACTTTCACATCACAATATATTCATGGTGGTCCTGAACCGCACCACTCGACGTCTGGAGAAGGCATAGCCCCCATCAATTTTACACCTTCTACCACTGTTGGACATGCAAGTGAAACTATCCCGTTCCATCAGACACAAGGTTTTATAACCATAGTGTGTGTAAGTATCGTTTGTATGCTATTTGTGTGCTTGTTACTGTGTATCCTATGTCGAAAGAAAAAAAACACCTCGGGAAAGTTCGGCCCTGGGTACATGAATGGACAAAATGCCAAGAAGAAAAAAGGGGTGGAGAAGGATGCGTGGGCGGGGCCTGTGCATTTGGAGGCTGGAGAGAGAGTGGAGTGTGATGGAGAGGTACAGGGTGCTCCGGAGTCTGCTAATGGAAACAGGGATGGAGACGATGTGGTGCTCAGCACGTTTGCCCCCTTCGAAACAGATGACACATCTAACGGTGGAGTGGGTGGGGAAGGAACCAAAGAAGCTAAGAAATGGGAGGAGCAAGAACCTTTGCTTTACATAGATGAGGATGAGGACAAGATTACAGAGAGGAACAATGAAGAGAAACCGGCTTCTGATGAGAAGACGTTTAGTGGAGAAGCATTTTGTCTCACAACAGCAGTCTAATATTCTTTATATGAACTTACTTTATCTGACTGGCCATTGTGTCATAAACAAGTACAAACAAAACTCTTTACAAATACATTTCTAATTTCAATCCAAATAAGCACTGAATGAATCTTTTTTTGGTTATTATTGTTCTATTTTATTTTTGCAAAAGGGTATGTGCCTCTTGCTTTTGGCCTACATTGTCCAAATTTCATTTTTCACTGTTACCATCTTCGCAAAATATGCATTTAAATGAACGATTTCTAAAAAAATATTTTTACAAAATAAACAAAAAATTTACATTTTAATGTCAAACATTTCGGTAAAGTGAGTTATTACTGAATCCTGGTAAAATACAAAGAGTTAATACTAAATCAATGAAGCTGGTAAAACAAACAAAGTGGTTCAGTGTCTCGTTATCATAGGGAACCATTTTAAGTGCCATACGTGTAATTAAATGTATTTTTTAGTGCTGGGCAAGGATTAATCACAATTAATCGCATACAAAATAAAAGTGATTTTTTTGCCTAATATATATGTGTGTGTGCTGTGAGTAATTGTTATATATATATAAATACACACACCTTCATGTATGTATTTAAGAAACATTTACATCTGTATATTTATTTATTTATATATTATATATTAACAATAAAAGGGATATATAAAATATAAATAAAAATGTTCTAAATGTATATATGTATGTGTGTGTGTGTATAAATATACATAATAATTGCACACAGTGCACACACATATATTAGGCAGAAATGCACTTTTGTTTTGTATGCAATTAATTAATCTTTGCCCAGCACTAGTATTTTTGATTGTTTTTAAGTCACTGGCTATTATACAAGATTATTTTAGGCTTTTTAAACCTTAATAAATTAACCAAGACCTTATAATTTTGTATAAACCTTATAATGTTTTCCATGAAATTGCATGGGCATTAAACTTTCTTGTAATATGCTCATTTAAGGGGATGGTTCGCCCAGGAATTAAGGGTCTGTCAAAGTTTTCTCATCCTCATGTTGTTCTTAACATGTATGGATTTCTTTTTTCTGATGGTCACGGAATAGGATATTTTGATAGATGATGATAAGCACACAGCTGATGGTAACCATTGACTTTAATAGTAGGAGAATCAAATACAATGGAATTCATCAACTGTGTGCTTACCATCATTTCTCGGAGTATCTTCTTTTGTGTTCGTCGGAGGAAAGAAATTCAGACAGCTTTACAACAACATGAGGATGAGAAAAATGATGGCAGAGTTTTCGTTTTTGGGTGAACTATCCCTTTAACGTCTCCATCAACTGCATAAAAGTACTGTACGTTGTTCTCTAACTAACTTGAGTACATGACCAGCAGATGGCGCTTTTTACAACATTCTCACTGTTTCCTGAATAATAATTTTTTTTTGTTTTCAATCACATTTAAACTACATTTAAAGTTACGATATTTCAACTTTTTAGTCAAACTTATCCAAAACCACCCCGTCTCATTTACCTTAAGATATATATCTATGCATTTTAAATGTATTTGTGACAGAAAATGAATTAAGAGTTACAACATTAGTAGGTGTGCATGTGTTTAAACTAGACTGAAGATCTGAATAATAGATAGAAAATCCCAGATCACTGCAAAGCTTTTAACTTTTAACCTATCTGCTTCCCAGCTTATTATTATTAACATCCATCAGGATTGTTTAGACACAACCAAGAAAAAGAGAGCAAGAAGAGAGGGAGAAAGATTTAACAAGAGGAGGAGGGTCTTGGAAAAGAATGGATTCTCCAGAGACCGGCAGGAGGAGGGGAAAAGAGAGAGAGAGAGAAGTGGGTTGAGAGATACATCTGGAAGTTATTTGGAACCAGAGTGGAGGAAAATAGCTGATAGAAGGGCAGACAGAAAGCCAGAGAAAAACAAGAAAGCCATTTAGACCTAGGGGACCGAAATACACTAATAAGTAAACAAATACTTGTTCACTTTTAAAAAAGAACTTTTGGAATTACAAGAGGAATTCTGGTGACAAACGACTTAAAGGATAAAAAACAAAGAAAAAAAGTGTATGAAAGAATCTTGTATCTCGTACTGCAGGACTAAAACTTTATGTTTAGTACGTCTTTGAAGCTTTTATAGTTGCATTTTATGCGATCAACAGTCAAAACTAGAGCAGAAAAAGCCTATGAACAAACCAAAAAAGATCTCATGAACGTCATCAGTACAAAACAACAAAAAGACAATACAAGAACTTTTGGATTTAGGACAAAGTGAAAGCTCAACTATATCTCTGCAAACCTAGGAATTACCTGTTTCGGTGTCCATCTAAAGGTAAAGTACATTTCTTTAATTATTGTTTTGTGTAAAGTTTTGCTAAACATCACATGCATTATTTTATTTTATTTTGTTTACACAAACCTGTGGTTTAATAAGACACGTTTATTGGTACAGATAAGACATTTGTTTAGAACTAGCTAAAAAAAAAAAATTTTTATGTCATTGATTGATACATCTTTACTCTTTACTTTTTAAGTGTTTATATTGACAAGAAAAGCGTCACAGTGTTTTTGTTTCTCTAGTGTAGGATTACATTTTAAAATGATCTCATATTTAGAGAACTCCAATTTAATTTACTTATAACATATGGTCCCAATTTACAGACCTATTACTGGCATACCGATGAAATCATATAATACATGTGCTGCCCAACTTGGAGGGGGCTTAAATGTTTACATATTTGCCCCATAATAAATTCAGTGGGCAAATGTAAACCACATTTAGTGGAAAACAAAGAAAGAATAACCAGCAATATAATTAAGATGTCTTCTGGTCACTGAGGGTTGTTATTACATAGACATGATCACTGAATTAGATACATGAACTGTAATTTGTTTTTAAATGAGGGTATTTTACAAACATGGCACATCCATTATGTTTAGAGTTAACTTAGTGCTATCAGTAGTTCAACACAAGGGTGGTTTCTTCCTGCCTGGAAACTGCACTTCCCTTCTGAGTAACAGTGTTGCCCTTACCCTAATCCCAACTATCACAACTAACCATAAACAGCCATTTAAATCTGTCAGGAGGACCGGCAAAAATTTCTTTCTTTGTTTTCACTCAAATGGTCTTACCAAAAATGTAATCTCACAAATATAGCTGTAAAAGTACACAAACACCCTTTTGATGACCCTATCTCTGCTGTTTCTCTTTAATGCAGATGTCTGCGTCAAGAGGTTGCCTTTGCTGTGTGAAGTATCTCATGTTTATCTTCAACCTCATTTTTTGGGTTAGTACTATTCCTTTATAAACTTGTCATTCCAAACCTGTATGGCTTTATTTCATTCATGAAATATGCTGATGTTGGCATTTGCCATACAATGAAACTTTACAGTGACTTGAGGCTGTAGAGTTTGAATATGCAAACGTTTTTTAACATTCTGACAAATACGTTCTTGTGTCTTCAGTGGACAAACAGGTTTGAAACTCTGTTATGTCACTTTCACTGAGCAGAATGTATAAAAGGACAATGTAGATAAAAACAAATAACATAGGCACTTATATGAGTTTGCTGTATATGCTGATTTGTTGTACCTGTGCTTGTTTGTGCAGTTGGGAGGGTGTGGCTTATTTGGCGTTGGGGTGTGGCTCGCATTCACACAGTCAGAGTTTTCATCTCTACCGCTGTCATTCCCTTCACTCTCTGCTGCCAATCTGTTGCTTGTTGCTGGGGGTGTAACCATGGTAACAGGGTTTCTTGGATGCCTTGGTGCTCTGAAAGAACAGAGATGTCTATTGATGACGGTAAGGTATCCGAATCCTTACTGATGTCACTAAAACAGAATCAATCTGCAAACTTGGTTATTAAAATATATATATTTTAAAAGTATACACTCTTTGAAATAAAGGTACAAAAGTCACTGCACAGTTTCAAAAAGGTACACCTTTGTACACAAAGAGTGCATATTAGTACTTCAAAGGTACATATTGGCAGTTCAAAGATACATATTTGTACCTAAATGGTACATATTAGGACATTTTTTAAAGGGTATTGCCCCAGTGACAGCTTTGTACCTTTATTTTTGACAGTATAATACAGTTCTGCACTAAAAACAAATGTGTTTCTTTAACCCATGGTTGGGGCATTGTACTTTACTTAAGTACATTTAAATTCAAGTATCTGTATTTTATCATTGTTTTTTTCTTTTACTTTAATACATTTTAAAGCATTTAGGGGCAGTTTCCCGGACAGGGCTTATCCTAGTCCCGCATGTTTGAGCTGCCTGCTTTAATTTGAAAACATCTTTTGTTGACAATGTTTTGTCTTAAGATGGTCCTGGATTGACCTAAACCCTGTCCGGGAAACCATCCCAATATTATACTTTTTACTCCAGTACATTTCACATTAAAACTCTTACCTTTACTCAATCAAATGTTTATTTAAAAATAAAAGTATACAAAGTACTAGATTCTAAAGAGTACAAATTATCCAATTCACAATTTTACATTTCCTTTGGTGTGTAAGTGTGTATTAGTATGTTAACGATATGCAAAGTTACATACCACAAAGTAAACGATGACGCGAGATATCGTCTCCAAGGTAAATCTCTTTTCTTGGACTACAACAAACCCACGGATTGTAGGCAACAGTTTAATTCCTGGTATTGGTGATGTAGTAAAGACAGACATTATCATAATTCCTCACGCTTGGACTCACAGCCTGTAAGTTAATAATCTTTCAAACATGGTAAGGGGCGTCATATTTCCGGCTGATGTCATAAGTATTCATGGCAATCACAACATACAGATTAGCTGGCCAATCAGGAACACATCGCTTTTCAAATCTATGAGTTTGTAAAAAATCAGTGCGTTTCAGGAAGTCAGGATATCTGGAGCTACAAAAATGTACGTGGAAAATAATGTGTTTTTAACCATATGTGAACACATTGTATTATACCAAATACACAAAATAACATTGTTTTTTAGTAATGAAATAGGTGCCCTTTAATGTTTTAAAATAATAAAGTAAAAAAAATGTTTTATGAATATAGTTATTATGCATCAGAATGTAAGTAAAAGTTTACCAAAGAAAAACACACTGATGATGTACATATACTTGAAAAAACGTACTTGAGTAAAGTAAAAATACTTAAGTACTTTACACCTCTGGTCAAATATGGACATTTTCTAGGTAATTATAATAAACTACTTCCCAACTATGGGTTGAAAACCCAGCATTTTTTAGAGTATTATATCTTAACCATACTTATACGTTTCTTTAACTTTCTTGCAGTTTTTTGTGATCCTCTTATTCCTAGTCTTGATTGAAGTGACTCTCATTCTGATTTTGTGCATCTATCATGAAGAGGTGAGAGCATAACATCTAAGATCAACAAATACTTTGGCCTTTCCTTTCAGGAAATCCCTTTGCCTTCTACTTCCTGTTTATCCGCCCCTCTTTCCCTCTGTTTTGTCCATTTAGCTGGACATGAAAGCTAAAGATGACCTGAGAGAGGGAATGAAAGACTATACAAAAAAAGAAGGGCTGAAAAAATCTTGGGACAACATGCAAAGAATCGTAAGTTCGATTTATAGGGGACAGAGAATGAAAAACCATTTTTACCTTGTCTTTGTTGAATAATGGGAGTCTACCCACATTCACAAACATACAAAAAGTGCTAAACATCTCAGTCTCATAGAAATTCCTCTTTTAGAAATGTCAGCCAGAAAACAGCCCAATCTGAAAAACTGATGCTTATGACATCACAGGCATCTAACTGCCCCTCCACTTTAAAATAATTGGCTACATTTTTTGAGTGGCAGCAAGTCAGCCAATCAGTAATGAGATTGCAAGTTAAGCCAGTAGGGGGAGCCAAATAGTTGCAAAACCAGTTGTTTAAAATCCCCCACCCTAATAGAGCTATCTGAGAGAGGTTTTTAGGAAGCTTCTAAGGCATTACAGACCCAAACAAAAACATTTTTGTCTACATGTCATATCACAGAAAAAGGATAAATATACTCCGTTCAATCATTCTATGTCACCTTTAAAAAGGGTCACAAAGCATGACTGAGATTCTTAAATGTGAATCATGGTTTCTGTTCAGTTCAAGTGCTGTGGAGTGAGCAACCACACCGACTGGGAAAATAAGACCTCCGATAGGAAAGTTCCTGAATCGTGCTGCAGGGACAGTCCTGAACCATGCCATCGATGGGAAGAGGTGAGAGAACAGTAGAGTCAGCTTATGCACCACACACGTTCCTGTTTCTGTATACCACCAACTACTGAGAACCAACCACATTGCTCATGAACAACAATCATCAGAACAAACAATGTGCATTATTGTTTATACTTTATATTCGTTTTCTTCATTTTAGCCATGTTATGAAAAGGCCAAAAATTGGCTGCTGGCTAACATCACCTCAGTGCTCGGGTTTGGAATCTGCATTGGAATCGTGCAGGTAACCCCGTGTGCAGCTGTGACAGCAATTATTGTTAGTTTGTACTTTAAGCGTGCTGAGATATAACCCCAAACTGCATTTCTCTCTCCAGATTCTGGCTTTGGTGTTTTCCATGCTGATGTACTGCCAAATCTTACGAGCAGAAAAATACATGGACTGACATTTCCTGTACCTCATCAAGCCAAAGACTCTGCACCACAATTCTGAATATGACACGAATGCTTAATCGGACGGAAAACTTCCCTATTAGAAATACTGGACATGATATGCATAAATTACAGTGTTGCACGTACAAAGAAGAGTTCAATTGAACCTCAGATTCAATTGTACTTAGAAAATAAAAATGAAAAAAATATTGAATAAATATAGGATGAATGTACACTGTAGGAAGAGAAAGTAAATCTTAGTATTATTGCACTCTTTGTTAAACACCCTTATAACTTTTTGTGATGATCAAAGCAAGTCTCCTATAAAGGGGAAAAAATCTACGAGGTGATCTGTGTTCAAATGTTTAGAGATACGTATTAAACTGGTGATTTCACTAAACCAGTTTGTAATACTACATGTCTGTTTATGTGAAAAATGAATAAAACAACAACAACAGATGTTTTTCAGCGTGTATTTTAGTATAAAACACCACAATAAAAACTTAAAACAGAGAAAAAAATAAAAGAATAAATACATCAGCACAAAAACTTCATATTCAGTAGTGTCACTTCTTCACTTGGATGTTCAGTTCTTCTTTCCCTCATAGAGGTTGTGCTACATAATCCAGAGTTCATATTAAAAAAGGTCTAACGTCAATGACCAAGGTCAATCGTACTCCGAGTTCTCTTCCAAATTAACAACGTTTTCCTGTGGAGCAAAGAAACAGCTTACTTGACACAAATCTGCCACCTTCTGGAGGAAAATAAGAGCACTTACAAAGCCACAAACTCGGGATGATCCTATTTGCTGTAAGCTAAAACCTTCTTACCCATCCTCCGTGACTCTTCACCCAGGGTGCGAAACTCTCCATGTAGCGTTCGGCATACCCCGTCAAGCGCTGAACTCCGGTTGCCGTGACGACCCGTCGAGACGCTTCCATGGTTATGGCGATGCGGCGCAGCGTAGGACTTCCTGTGGCAGGAAGGGGTGATTCTTCGCTCTCGCTGGCGTACGTGTCAAGGAGTTTGGCAAAGGATGCGTAGGAGAGGCGATTGAGGGTAGAGCGAAGGAACGGGTTTGCGTTTATCTAAAGCAATTAAGAACAGATAACAATGAGAAACAATGATACACAAAAACAAGGAAACATGTTCATAAACAGTCAAAATCACTTTAGTGTTATTTATTAAATATTGTCTATTATATAAAATATTAATATTTGTTTTTGTAGTCAAGCTTACTCTGTAAGGTTGTTTTAAAAACAAAAGATTTATTGAAGACCGTAAATCAGGCATAATTACCTTATCATTCATAGCATCTCCCTCTGATGTCAATATCTGAACTAGCTGTTGAACCACTGCCTGTTTGTCTGTAAACAAAAAGGAAAACTGTAACCTAATCATCAAAGAAATACATAGACAAAATAAGCTTTTGTTAAAGCATTGAATTCTGCAACATACTTGCATACTCTACAAACATGTGCCCTACACTTTTAGAGACAAAATTTGACCCTGGACCATCAAATCAGTCCTAAGGGTAAATTTTGTTTAAAATTTAGATTTCTGAGGGTGCAAAAAAATCAAATTATTGAGAAAATCACCTTTAGACTTTAGTCCAAGACGTATGACTATTGATAAATACATTTTTGATATATTTACAGTAGGATATTTTCTAAATATCTTTATGGAACATGATCTTTACTTGATATCCTAATGATTTTTGGCATGACATATTGACATTTTTTTTGGCCCATACAATGTATTATTGGCTATTGATATAAATATACCCGTGAGTCTTACTTAAAATGAACATTTACCTTCTTTGGATGTAGTTGACGCAGGCTCTGGCCTAACAGGAGATTTCTTTTTTGTGCTGTGTTTCTGTGCGATTTTGTCCAGGGTGTTTGCCACACCATCATAAAATTCAGGAGGATGTGCTTGAGATAAGACACATTATATCATATTTATTGCCAAGTCCATATATTACATAAAATGTGTAAACCTATTTGTGTATTAAAGGGATAGTTCACCCAAAAATGAAAATTCTGTCATCAGTTACCCTCATGTTGTTACAAACCTGTATACATTTTTTTGATCCGATGCCCCATTACCTTCCAGTATAGAAGTCTGTGTGGCCGCTGATCAGTTTGGTTACAAACATTTCTCAAAATATCTTCCTTTGTGTTCATCAGAACATAGAAATTTATGCAAGTTTGCAACATGAGAGTGAGTAAATGATGACAGGATTTTTGGATCAACAATTCATTTAAGACAAAATATAAACTGAACTTTACACAACACATTTTACTAGGCCTTGTTTCAAAAAGCTGAAGCCACAAAAAAGAAAAAATCACTTATATTTGACACTTACAAGGTGAAAGAGTTGGTTCTCCAGGTTCTGCAATACGTACAACTTGTTTTATAGGGAGCGAGTCTGGACGCTGCGGACGATTGTCCTCTTTTTTGAACGACACTTTTTTTAATATATTAGGAATTTTTAGTTTCTTCTTTTTCTTATGTTTGTCCATTGCTTTTCTTTCGCCTTCCTCTTCAGATGCAGAGGAAACGTGCATATTCTCTTCCTAAGGAAATTAAACAGTTTACATGTTTTGAACACCTTAACTATGTTCAATGATGTTTTTGACTTTCTACAGCCACATCAATCTCAGTTCTTCTTGTTCTTACCTCTAATTTCTTTGGCAAAGTGCGAGCTCCATGCGAGGACGGTTTGTCTGATTGTTTGGACTGAGGCTTTCTATCCAGACTGTTGTTTTGAGTCTGGTCAGCAGTGCTATCTTTCTTAGCATGGCGAATCATAGATGGACGGGGTCTCAGTCTTTTTTTAATAAAATTTTTGAGACCATGTTTTTTCTCCTCGGCAGCACTGATCTCCTCATCCAAAGAGTCCCATCTCAGCGAATCTCTCTTCCCCTTCTCATTTGAAGAGGCACTAAAAAGGAAATGTGTACTTTAAAATGCCCTCCTCAAATACACTATATGATATAAAAGAACAGGATCATCATTAGAATGACCGTCATGATTAACTTTCACTTTTTTCCAGTCACAACTCTAAAAATTGGACTAGTGGACATCTATAAGTACTGTGTTAATGTTAAAATCATTCTAGTTCCTGAATACAGTAAACTAGCCGCTAATCCCTTACTAAGCAATGGCTTTACTTCAGTTCTTTATTTTCATCATGTTTGGTTCCATTATTGTAAACAAGCAAGATAAAATAAATGAAATTGTCTGAAATGTACTCTCTTAAAGGAGTCATGACATTAAGGAATCAATTTTGGCTTTATCTATTGACATATAACATTGACATATAATAAATATGCCCTTATTCTCCGGAAACGCATGCCTAGTGATGTACATATTCATTTTCATATGACCTGCCAGGTCCAGGTCTGCAGCCTTCCCTTCTCTGCCCCAGAGAAAGATACAGCACATCATCGTATCATTGGCTCCGCCCACTGATGTTTAGTGACTGCACTTCAGACAAAGCAACGACTCTAAGGGATCTGAAGGAGTAGTTGTTTACAATCATGATAAGATTGTTATAACAATAAGACGGCGATGTCATACAGGCTGTGAAAAATGAGCATCTTTGCGGGGTTCTACATTATCCCGACGTCAGAAAGAAATTGTCTGTTTATTGTTGACCTATGGGCCTACTGTTTTTTTTTTTATGGACTTTAATGAACACCAAGACTTAACACTTAACTCAACACGTAAACAGTATTTTTAACGGAGTATCAAAGGACTCTAAACGATCCCAAACGAGGCATAAGGGTCTTATCTAGCGAAACGATTGTCATTTTTGACAAGAAAAATAAAAAATATGCACTTTTAAACCACAACTTTTCATCTAGGTCCGGTCCAGCGCGACCTAACGTAAATGCGTAGTGACGTAGGGAGGTCACGTGTTGCATTTATAAAACGCACATTTGCGGACCATTGTAAACAATAAACTGACACAAAGACATTAATTAGTCGGAACGGTCGGAACGGTCCTCTTTCAACACACTTGTCAGCACTGAGGCGGACATCCTCTGTGACCTCTTGACGTCATGACGTATTGCGTGAGGTCGCGCTGATGCTTTCAGGACCAGAGGAATATGAGAAGTTGTGGTTTGAAGGTGCATATTTTTGGTTTTTCTTGTCAAAAGTACAATGGATCCTTATGCCTCGTTTGGGAGCGTTTGTAGTCCTTTGATACTCCGTTGAAAAAAAACTGTTACGTGTTGAGTTAAGTGTTGGTGTTCATTAAAGTCTATTAAAATGAGAAAAATCCTGCAATGCTTTCCCCAAAAAACACAACTTCCTCTGGACTGAACAAAGAAAGACATCAACACCCTGGATGACATGGTGGTGAGTAAATTATCTGGATTTTTTTTTTTTAAGAAAATTGACTATTCCTTTAAGGGGGTCGCACACCAGCTGCACAGCTCAGCGTCGCGCCACATCGAGTCACGTCTAGGACAACTCAGAGGTATTGTAAACTGGAAGTGCACATTAAATAGCGCGAGCTTCGTCAGATAGCGTCTACTTCAAAATGCAAAATATACGTTAGCAGCCAATGTTAATCGTTAATATATATGATGTTATTTAATGTTAAACTATGTGAGTGGCGCCCTTTGGCACGACAGGGATTTGAGCAACTCCCTGATTCGTAGCTGGGCTGGGCGGACAGGCGCCACCTGTCGGCGCCGGTGTGCGTATACTCATAGAAAGCAATGTGTTCGAGTTTTTATTAAAAAGTTAATAAGTTACTTAAATGTGTATGTTTTCAGCAAAAAGAACACCTTAGAGAACATAAAATCATTTAAAGAAACATGTCATGACCCCTTTAAATTACAACACAACTAATTCTGATTTAAAGCATTTTTCAGGAATTAGCCACATCTATAAGAAACAGCAAACTAAAAAATTCCTGTAAATAAGCCATTATTTCATAATACACAGCCATTATTTTCATGACACATTTTTACTCTAGGAACTGAAGGGTTTTTGGTATTTGTAAAATGTTTGACTTGTAATTAAACACCAGTGTTTGAATTCTGCGATCTGCATCATTTTTCATTCTTTGTGTCACCTGTATTTGTTTGGGTCTTTATATCCTCCTCCTATCCGTCCGGGTCTCTCTCCAGGAGGAATAGAGAGAGACTGACGCAGGAAAGATTTCAGCACCAACCGCGTCTCTGCTTTTATCTCCGGGAGAGAAATGGAGGGAGTCGGGGAAGCAGGTCTGACCATCAAATCTGACATTTCTAAGATAGAGAGAGATGACTGATAACTTAAAACTATTTTAAAGGTGAAAAAGTCTTTTATTACACAACAGTACAAAATACCAACGAGTCCAGAATGTTCAATTATACTAAACTGTAGGGCCTCAAATTCACATCAAATGCAATTCATGATGCAGTCCTTATTTTTGGTCTTCACTGAAAAACTGTTTCTATAAGGTTATGTATATAAATAAATAAATAAATAAAAAAGAAATCTATATGATCGTGAGGAAAGTAAGGAAGTGAAAGTATAACTACATTGAAACAGACACAAATGAAGACCTGGAAGTTCCAGTCAGGTTACTTCAGTCAATTCATGTGCGTCATTTATAGTAGCCTTTCAAGTGTAACAAAACAAACGCACACATACAAACATCTAAAAAATGATGACAATCTCAGGCTTATTTAAAAATAAACAAACTGGTTTTCTAGTTATATTTTTAAAAGTGCTAATTTTATATATAAAATGTTATTGAAATAGCTGTACCAAAGAGTCTCACTCCAACCATGTACTTACATGTTTATTATTATGTTATAATAATGTAAAATAGTCCATGATTTTTATTTTACATGTAAATCATATGTTCAAATTATGGCTTTAGAAGTGCAGTGACAACACTTATGCAACGCCCTCTCATTCTTACAATAATATTATTGAGAGTATTTCCTCAACTCACCAGGCCATGCCAATTCCAATTGTGCAATTGTTATGGATTAAAATAGGGCAGTTTACAACTTGGACATAAAAGAAAAACTTATTATATCATTATAGAGTAGAAATTATACTCTCAATGCCATAAGAGCAAATCTTATGGCTTGTTTCATTGTGACTTTAACCTGTTTTCTTGGCACGTATGTGCTTTCATCGCCACCCTAGAGGCCTCATTTTAAATGTTTATTTTAATATTTAAAAAAGTATAGTATTTATCTAAACTACTATAGTAATTTTCTCTTTTATGTGTAGATTTGCTATAAAATACTCACTGGCTGCAATTTATAAATGTACATATGAATAAATTCAGATTACACATTAACTGATAAAGTAGAAACAAAACCTTATGGGGCAGTTTCTCAGGACAGGGTTAAAGGTATAGTTCACCCAAAAAATGAATTAATTTACTCAATCTCATGTTGTTACAAACCTGCACAAATTTAGTTATTCTGGTGAACACAAAGAAAGACACCCCGAGGAACGTTCATGAGCCCCATTCACCTCCACCGTATTCTTTTTCCTACTATGGAAGTGAATGCGGCTCATGATCGGTTTGGTTACAAACATTCCTCAAAATATCTTCCTTTGTGTTTATCAGAACAAATGTATACAGGTTTGTAACAACATGAGAGTGAGAAAATAATGACAGAATTGTATTTTTTGGGTGAACTAGTCCCACACTAAAATGCATGTTTGAACTGTCTTAGGTGAAAACTTGCACTGACATAACTTTAAATAGGTCAGTGCCATTGTTTTGACGCACACCCATATTGTTTTTGTTGTAAGGTATGTTTGTAAAAACTTTTTAAATGTCCTAATATAACCTAGGCCTAGTCCTGGATTAATCTAAACCCTGTACGGGAAATCCATAGACATTTAATCCTGGATTTCACAATTGTGGAATCACCCTCATCCAGTCTTCCTTTATTACCTTACCCATGACGTAAAATGTGAAAGGTAAATGAGGTGATGTCATCCAGTGAGCAGTTCAGAGCTTGTTTTCATACAAAAAAAAACACATGTGTGCTGTTCATCTGTCAAATACACATCAGAAATGTAACTCTGTGGTTTTCTCTTGGTTATCTGTGGGGTTCTTCATTTAAAGTACTAACATTAGAGAAGTAGACTATTTAGGCTAGGTGCCCGCATTAATGTTAACGAATACTACCATATTCTACAGTATTAATTATTGTGAACTGATAAACAGTAGTAAAATAGTATACTTTAGTATTTGTTACAGTAGTGAGGTTCAAAAGCATGTATCCAAAAACTTTACTATAATAAATTACTATACAGTATTTTTTCATGTTGGCGTAGACTTAAAGACTACAAGTTTGTAGCATTCAACTCGCGATTCAATGTTTAAAGAAAAGCACATTTGAAAGTTTTCATTAAATTTGGTAACTTAGGAGGTTGAATAAGTTACCTGAGCTCAGTATTGCTGCTTCCTACATTCCTACAATACGCGAATTCGTTACCCGATATAGATTGTCCTGAACAACTAAATAAACTACAACACTGGACTACTTGATAAAACCAATCATCATTTGCAAAACAAGAACACCTGCAATAGAAATGATAAAGCTTGTTATAGTCATACCTGGTCAGTCAGTATCGACGTCCGAAGAAATCAGCTGAAATCGTCGCGATGTGTTTTAAACAAAAAACAAAACGAAACGAAACAACGCAACGATGCACTGCAGAGATCGATGTTATAAAAACTCAAACAAAAAACAACAAAGCAAACAAAACAACACAGTGAATACTTCAGCACGCGACGAAGCAGCAGCAGCGGCAACTGACTGTGGTAACCTACTAAGTTACTTTAGTAATAGTTCGTGTCAGTTGTCTGGTGTTATTTTCAAGTAAAGATGTAGTTCAAATTCTCACAGTGAATCAAATCAAGTCTGTAGTGGTGATTCATATCGAAAAAATAACAATCACTGTAAGCCTGTGTCGATACTGATAAACACGTCCTTACCGGTTTCACTACACTACTACCGCCTCTCTCTCTGACCTCCGGACTACGGATTGATGGACGTAGTGCGCATGTCACTGAGGAGTCAAATAGGACGAGGCCATTTTCCAAAGTGTTGAAAGTTTCATGTCCAAACAGGTCCTATGACAAACACTAGCATGTTCTAGCATGTTAAATATATAACGATAAATCCCACAATTTAAATAAAACAAATGTATATTACGTGAAACAATAAAAACACTTTATTTCACCAGAAAGATTTATTTTTTAGTACAAAAATCATGTTTTTCTTTTAATAAGAGGAGACAGACAGACATTGGTGACAAGTACAAATAATTAGTTAGGGTTAATTAGTACAAATAACATTAAAATAATAATAAAAAGAGCATTGAAGAGCATTTGCCTTCCCTCAGCCGCCCCCAAACCCCGTCCAGCGTCATCTCTAAACCAGACACTGGTACAAGGATTGGGAGAGGCAGAGAGAGAGATGAAGTCAAAGGATTTTATAGTGACAATAAAACGTTTGATGGAGTATTTTACTTAAAAATTAGTATTGGTAAGTCATTCCTATAGAATAAAAAACTTTTTTTATATAAATTATGCTAAGAACTAAAACAATTCAGACATAAATCTCATAAAAAACAAGTAAGATGGGAGATTAGCTGAGAAGATAGAACAGAATAAAAGTTACAGAACATCCCAATTATTTTAAAGGCTAAAATCATACATACTGCAATGTGACTACTAACTATATTACAGACAGAAACACAATTAAATATGTAGTTACCAAACAGAAGCTGAGCAGCAACATCTATACTGTATCTAATCCGGACCCTGACTTTATCCTTTGTCAGTGCAACTATATTTTTCTCTACCTTGTTTCTTCTGCGAAGCTCCTTCTGCTCTCTCATGTCTTACCTCAGAGTTATTTCCTCTTTAGCACAGAAGAAATGCTCTCAGATCTGCACCCTCCTTCACTTGCTCTCTTCATGTTGCCTGTCTTTATTTAGATGTGCGCTCTCTTCTTCCTGTCTACCCTCTGACCTGTCCTGGCCGCTTCTCCTTCTCTTCGCTCTGCACTCCTTCTATCTATCCCTCGCCCGGCCACCCTATCGGCCTAAAATCACTGTTCTCCAGACCGTGAGCCAATAGGGAGCAACACAGCTGGGTGAGGCACTTCCTCTGTGACAGGAAACCAGCAAAGAACTCTCAGAGAAGCACACACACACAAGTTTGGTGGACTCTGTGTGGTGCAGAGTTTAACATGACTACTCTCTGAAGTATTTTGTGCTTTTCATGCTGGAAGTATTTCAGTTTCACTAAAATCTTTGGATATTGATGCTTCTTCTAGGCACCGTAGCTTTGCCCTTGTGGTAGAATTGTACCTGTCTATTGCTTTTCATTTTTGTCACATGCAATTATATCTGTCAAAATGTCAATGCAATGTGATGCTCGCAAAGGGGTAACATGAAAGTAATGTGTATCTTTTGCATTGTTCTGGTCCAAAGAATATTGCATGAGAAAACGAGGATTTGTTTATCCACTTGAGATGCAAAGGCCATTAATGTGTGTCCAGAAAGGGCGAGAGATGAACAGATAGAGGGAGGAGTACAGATAGACCGATGAGTTTGAGGGAGGGGCTCCCATGTTCACACAGACTAGATAAAGCATGCTGTGATTGGGGATTGGTGGCCTTATGAGAATTGGAGAGACGTGACTATTGCAGTGACCTCTGCGTGCATTGGCCTCTTTGTCTCTACAGATTGTTTACATTTGCTTTAATCAAACTCATCAAGTATACAACACGGGAAATCTGGAAGATAAATCTCGAAAATGAGTCAGACCTCTTAGTGTATTCATTCAATTTCCTGAGAAATTCCAAGGACATGCATGCAGGAAATTTAATATACAATGCTGAAATACTCAAGCATATGAATATTATATGCATTTAAGAACGCAGATCTAATGGTTGAATTTGTAGTAGAGCATTGTGTCAGAAACGTCATGGGTTTGATCCCTGTGAATACACATTCTGATTAAAAAAAATGCTTAGGTTAAATGCACTGTAATTCGCTTTAGATCTTCCAAATCCATAAATGTCATGTAAATGTAATGGGATGTGTTATTCTTAGCTCCTATAATAATTGGAAACCCACATATTCTGTATCTGTATTTGAGCCCCGTGAGAATAACTTTGCCAGGACATTATTTTTAAATGGGTGTGGTAATGTAAGTAACAAAAACAGGAAATCCACCAGCACACAGGCAGGAAATGCTACTGTTCAGTGACAGTAACAAGTAAACATAACCCAAACGACAGTCAGTGAACCAATGCACTATAACTACAGGATAAAAGGGAATTAAACAGATAAAGAGTAGATGAGGTTTTTTTTTTAGGCAGACACAGACACAAACACACACCAGGGCATGCTGTCATATTTTTTATTTCAATTTTTTTGTTATTCCACAAAAGGGTTGACACTAAAATGTTCACAGTTCTAATGATAAATACAATAACATCACTCTTTCCCTGTCACTCATTTCATATGCACACACATTCAAACATACAATACTACAGTGAAATTCAAGGTCATGGGCTCTGACAGAAAAACATGAATATTACGGAGTGATAATCAAAATCACAGTATTGTCCATTTAACAATTTACAGTAATAAATCATCAGCTTAACTTCAGTATATTACACTTGATCGGTCATACGCTTGATTGTCGTTGCAGCCTTTTGCAATACCTTATTTTGATTGTCAGTTTTGAATCTTATAAGCTATTTTGTGCATTTGATTGATTGTCATTGCTTTGCACAGTTTCAAGCTTGATTGTCATTGGTTGTTTCATATCAGCATTATATATATGGCTGATTAATTCCTCGATGATCTGAAACAGATTTGTGTCATACCATACCAGCATATTTAAGACTATCAATGTCTGATATCTACTCCCTATGCGGGCAGTTTGATTTTAAGTTGCACATGAATCCTATTTGAACTACAAAAGGCAGGGAGTCAAACAATACTGTCTTTAACAGACCAGATCTGAATCGGTCATCTTTGATATCTATAACCAGACTACTTTGTGCTGTTGCCTACCATTTTGTGAGGTCTTTATTTGACAGTTTATTTACATAAACTGCTTCTCTGATGTGTAAATTAATTCAAATACATATGATTGTCTTGTGTGTTTGGAAGGTTTTGTATTAAATGCTCAGTTAAACGTTGTAAGAAGCTTTGCTGGTTTTAGTCTGATAAATGATGTGCTGTTTACTGCAGTCTCGTCCAGTACTGACTCAGACCTTGTCCCAACTCCTGGTCACCGCCCTGAACTGCAGTCTGTCCCGCTGTAGAAACACCAGGAAAAAAGCCTAAAAGAAACAGGGGTCTTACATCACTTTTTTTATATACAAGACTTATTTGTAACACAAAAGCAAAACCAAATACACATTTGCATTTGCATCTTTCATGCACCTAACTATTTTGGGGGGGGCTGAGATTACAGTATTGATATATGCAATGTGAGGATGTAGTGTGTTGTGTTTATTGCACTCACCTGTGTTTGCGCTGGCCGTGGGAGGCGGCGGGAGATGGGGAGAGGTGTAGGATGAAGAGTCAAATTTACGAGAAAGAGGGGGTAGGGCAGAGGGAGAAGGGGGCAACATGCAGGAGTAAGTCGGGGTGGACTGAGAAGACAAAGACTAGAAAACAGAAGAGGAGAAAGAATACAGATTAATGTTTTTTATTTATCAAATCAACTAGATAATACAAAAAGCTTTCAGCTGTTGTTTGTGTGTGTGTGAGAGTGTGTTTACCATTATCATTATGCAAGAAAAAACCCACACTGGTGTAAAAGATTATGTTGTGGGCTTTATGATGTTGATGTGCCATAGTCCAGTACAGTATTGGGTGTGTCGTGTCAAGACGTGATGAAAATAAGACATTACTTCACACAAGACCTTACTGAAGATGATACTGATCTATCTTTATGTTTAAGGGAGGGGATTATAAAATGAAACTGAACTGTTGAACTGTCAGAAACAAGAGCAAGCTGAATCTATCCTAAGAGCCACCAGCAGAGGGAGCTATTAGGCTTTATAATTGACCTTAAAGCCCTGCCTAGTTTTTCCTTCCAGTTGCATAATATGTGCATGTTGTAGCTTTTCTGTCTGCATTATTTACTGTTTTAAAGGCTTTCTGTTCTGCATTCTTTAACAAGACAAACATGTGGAAGCTGTGTGGTCTTCGAGAGTGCATCTTTTTTTGATAACCACAAAAGCAAATGTTATCATGCATCTGCTATAATAGAAGAAAAATGTGTGTGTGTTTTAGAAACAGTAGTTCACTGTACTTACAAAATAATGCATTAATTATTAATAATTAGTTCATGTTAACTATGCATGTATTATACATATAATGATAATAATTATTAAGATAATAATAATAATAATAATAACAATAAGTATTAGTATTATTTTTTTAAATAACTATAATAATTAATATGAAAATAATAATAATACTATTAATACTAATAATTATTATTATTACCATGCTTATGGTTATGATGATGATTATGTTATTATTAATATTATATTTTAAAATAGTAGTTTTCAATATTGCATCTTGATTACTGCATTATACAGATTATAACAATTTTAAGTATATATAGGTGCTTGACTATTGCTGTATTTTTGTATACTTTTTTGCATATTATAGTTTTTAAGAAGGTTTAAGTGAATTACCTGCATACTGGAGAAGACTGACAGGGAGCCATAGCCTGAGAGAGAGGAATCACTTCGACTGTGCATTGAGCCTGTAGAAGAGACCAGAATTTAGTTTAATTCAGTTTTTATATAGCATTTTTTTATATAGCAATGTAGCAAAGCAGCTTTACTGAAAATATATGTGACCCTGCACTGCAAAAAATGATTTTCAAGAAAAAAAATTCTTAGTATTTTTGTCTTGTTTTCAGTAAACATATCAAAAAATTCTTAAATTAAGATGCTTTTTCTTGATGAGCAAAACGACCCAAGAAAATAAGTCTAGTTTCCAGACCAAAAACATCAAACCCAAGTGATTTTGTGCATAAAACAACCAAAACAATCTGCCAATGGGGTAAGCCAATTTTTCTTGAATTTTTCTTGAATTTAAAAATGTTCAATATTTTTTTGCTCACCCCATTGGCAGATGTTTTCCTTGTTTTATGCACAAACTCGCTTGGATTTGATATTTTTGGTCTAGGAACTAGACTTGTTTTCTTGGGTCGTTTTGCTCATCAAGAAAAAGCATCTTAATTTAATAATTGTTAGATATTTTTACTAAAAAAACAAGCAAAAAATACAAAATTTTTAAAAAGGAAGTTATAAAATCATTTTTTGCAGTGTGTATGTGAAATTCGGGCTAAAGTCTCATTATTTAATATTGAGATTAGGAGCATCAAAGTTGATTTTAATCATTGATTTTCATATTGATTTCAATCTTTGGCATGACCTTATATACATGGTCAATATAAAGATATCAAGGTTAGGCCTATATCTCACACAATGTTCTTGATTTTTTGTAGATAACAGTAAATCACAACATGACTTTAGCTGGATTTTCATACACTCTAAGAAAGGTGTTATTTTTTAACAAATTGTTTTATGCTTTTTAACACATTATGTGTTGACTATGTGTTCAAAATAAAAGGCACAACACAAGATGTGTTTGAACAACACAAAATATGCTGTTCCAATAATAACACAGAGATGTCTGTTCTTAACTAGACACAAAATGTGTTTTTTACGCAACCGTTTTACATGGTTACACATACAGGCTTAAGAAAAATATATGATATATTATTGCAATAAAAAGTGTATGAGAGTATAGAAATAAAGAGATGTGGAGTATGAGTAACACACCAAACAGTGTATAAAACAACAAACACAACTTTACATATTTGCATTACTGCAATCAATATTTTATTGATTTAAGTTAAATAAGTATACAAAGATATATACCTGAGCTGTTGTGATGATATACAGGGGAATTAAAGGAAGTGCTCAGTGGAGTATGGGTCTGAGAACAGGAACTTGTGCCTCCTGATCTCTTTTGGTTTCTCAGCTTCTCCTCCCTCCTCCACTTAGCTCTCCGATTGGAGAACCATACCTGTCAATCACCCAGAGTTGCAATATGGGTCAGTGCATAAGAGCGGTCTGTTAATTTATTGGTTCAAGGCACTGCAGATTTAAAACGATCGAATGGAATTATAACAACATTTAATAAGAAAACCTTACCTGAATTCTAGCCTCTGGAAGATCAATTTTTGCTGCCAGTCTTTCTCGAGCAAAGACATCTGGATAATGTGTCCTTTCAAACTCTGGATAATACATGAAGTTTTTAATAAAACACTTAAGAACAAAGACTAATGGCAATACAGAGGAAAGAAAGACACCAGGACAAATAACAACCCTGCCAAGCAGCAAAGTTTGATTTCAATCATTGATTTCACATTGATTTCAATCTTTGACATGACCCAACTCAGTCAATATTAAAGATATCACGGTTGTTTTTCACAGAATCTTATTTCCATTATATAGGAGGATTTTATATGGCTAGCAGGATCACATTAGACTTTGTATTTTGTAAAACAGCACCAGGTTGCTTAATGTGACTTGAAAGGTGTTTTTGCATTAAAGCATGATCTGAGCAAAGACTTTGAGTCACACCTTTCTCCAGGGCATCTATCTGCTCCTGGGTGAAGCTGGTGCGGTTCCTCTGCAGTTTCCTCTTCAGCTGCAGGTGTAGCTGAGTCTCGTCCACCTCATCCCTCTCTCCTTGCACCGCTCCTTCTCTCGCCCCTGCCATCTGCACATTCAGATCCTCTACATCTAGACAAAATATTAAATGCTCTCTTATTTCTAAGTCACTTTGGATAAAAGCATCTGCTAAATTAATAAATGTAAATGTGCAGGCAAGAAAACAACTTCAGCTTGGGAGTGTCTGTATGTACGCGTGCTGCATTTTAGTGTGTATTATTATTATACAGACAGAACTGTCTCTTTAAAGACTGCCTCAGTGTAGTATTAGTTTGACTCTATTTGTGTACATCTGAATAAACAGCAACTGTGTTGCGGGCATCTCTTTCTGCATCCATTGTGTGCTAATTTTAACTTTTTGCTTTCTCTATAATGAAACAAATATGATGTCAAGGCCAGAAACTGCCGTGTTTATTTGGGGTTGTATATGTGTGGCTGATGGTGTAGCTATTGGCACCCTCGGTTTGTGCTCAGTCAAGTATAAGAATTGTTGGTTCACCCCAAAGCTGACTTTACACACAACTCAAACACACAGACTAACAAAATCATCATGTCCTTTCTTTTAGGGCATGTGCACTCTCAGATTTTTAAAAGCATATTAATATACCATATACCTCTCACACAGTATGACTTGTTAGAGATGTACTGTATACAGAGACAAACAGCAAATGCTCACACACCTGTTCCATGTTGTGTGGTGATGGTGTCAGGTGGATGGTACCAGTTGTTTGGAGCAGTCCAGTTGGAGCTGTTTTGTAGATTCAGCATGGTCAGATTTTCAAACATCAAATGTCACCTGTGAGCAAACCCTGAGCCTCTCCTTCTATCATTCAGACAACTCCAAACCTAAATACAGAAAAGAAAAAAGCTTACATTTATAGTAAGACACTATACTAAATGTTATCAACCTCTGTATTAATGTAAATGAGTGTCACATTCGGTTTTTTTGAACACCATGTGCATTATGATGGGTACATGATAAAAATTTGACCCTGTTTGTGAAATCCAATCTTTTTATGAGATTTGGAGCATCAAATTTTGATTTCAATCATTGCATTCAATCTTTGACATGACCTTACTCAGCCAATATTAAAGATATCAAGGTTATATTTTTTACAAAATGTTCTTTACTTTATGTATCATATTGTGTAGAAATCAGTACATCACAAAAAAAAACTTTAGCTGAGTATGGTTCACATATGGGTTAAGCAAAGTAGAAAGACTATTGCTTAGTTGCCATATTAACAAATTCTGAAAATATTTAGATGCAGAAGAAACAGAGTCTAATGTCTCTACAGATGATTAATGTATTGTAAACCTCTTTTTTTATACATACACACATTGACCCTACAGACATACACACAGAGTTCATTACACACACACGCAACGAATAATTAAGAAGTACAGAACATCTAGCCTGACATCATTGAACACACACGCATGACTGGAGAGACTAATACTGTCAACTAATGTTAACAACAATACACACACTACACAACACAGACACACACAGTAAAAAACAGAGAGATAATAATAGATGCACTTCACAATATGAAAAGATTGGAAAAGATTTACATGTGCAACTGCATACTCGGACTACGAAAACAAAACTCTATTTGAAAGTATCGGTGCCACCTGAAATACAAATATCCCAAACGTACCCTGCACCTCGACATAATTTACTGAGCACGCATCAGCTAAATGAATAAATATTGTTAATTGGAATTAGGCCACATTCATTCAAATGTTTAGATCTAGCCATGATAGAAAGAAAGAGACTCAACTGTCAGTGCATTTAGGTATACCAGTATGTGTAGCACTATACCCAAATCATTGGTGTTGCATGCTTTACACTGTAATCAAACTTGTAACTTAATAAGTATCTATAATTCATACTTAATTCTATTTACATTCTCAATTATTAATGCTAATATAGAGTCTTATAATTGACAAACACAGATGGTAAGAATATTAAAATCTGCATATGCAGAGGAAAAGATTAGTGAAATATTGAATAATGAAAATATATTTTTACATACACATACTAACATATTTATAAAGAAATATTTTGTATTTAATGATGTAATTGTCTATGAACAGTGTGTGTATAAAGTGTAGTAACAAATAAGTGAATGAAGTGTCCTGTTATACATGCAGACATATAGTAGAGAATGTAAAAACGTTGTACACCAATTCTTTCAATGTCACTTTGTAGCATTCTCAATGCAAGACAAATACGAGTATGTATAACAATTTATGTCTTGCTTATCGTCTTGTGAAACGCTGTTGTGTATGAAAATAAGAAAATGTCAAAGGTCAAGCCTGCAATAAATTCTAGTAAGGATGGCAGGAACCTTTCCTCATGTAACAACAAACCCATTTCTGATACACTTGTCCAACTCTATTTGATATTTCAAAACAATCTCAGATATTCTCTCTTTCTGTCTAAAGTGAAGGCATATTGACTCACCTGGTAGATGAATGAATTGAAAAAGTGGTCCACACTTTCTCAATGTCTCTATCACTTTCTGTTCATCCCTCCTTCTATCTGCTCACTTGCTTTGTTAATGTTAGACTCTGTTTGAGAGAGAGAAAGAGCATGGGAGGAGAGGAAAGGGAGAGAAAGATGTAGAGAGTTAGACAGGGCGAAAGAGAGGAGGAGAGGGAGGGGCACTGGGATAGAGAGAAATGCATCTGCAGGCACTCCGGTCCTTGAAGCAATGAGGGAGGGGATGAGAGAGAGAGAGAGAGAGAGAGAGAGAGAGAGAGAGAGAGAGAGAGAGAGAGAGAGAGATGGGAATGACACACAGACTCAGTGTCAGTGTCAGGCCTGGACTTAATGCCATGAAAAGGGGTGATGAAGTGAGAGCGAGAGAGAGGTGGAACCCAACTAAAATAAAGAAAAGAAATAAAGCTATATAGTCTCCCAAAAACAAATTTAGTTATTGTAGATCCATGTGAGAGAGCATTAGACCATACACCTGCCCGGATGACTGGCGGTCAGTGATAGCTCGAAAAGGTTTTAAATGAACAAAAAGCTGCGAAAGTGTCCATATTGAACTTTAATACGTTTGTATTTAAAAGTTGTAAAAGCTGCAGTCCTCATGAGATGAGAAACGTACTTGAGTCTCTGTGTGTGCTGATTTTGTATTCAAACATGAGTAGAAACTCGCAGAGCTGCATGTTAGGGCAGCTCTTCTGCCACGCACACTCACACTGTATACAACGTGTTTACCCGCAACTGCACTTTGTCACAATCCCAACGCTATATTTGCATATTTTATTGGATTATCTTTAAAACCAAAGAGCCTGTGACATTTTAAAACATGAGGAAACATAAGACAGAGAGAGAGAGAGAGAAAAAGCAAGATCGAGATGCAGTTTGAGGTCTTATAAAGAGTCAGTTAACAATACTTAAAAATTGAAAACTATAAGGCAAAAAAAAGACTTAAAACATGCTGACTTTTTAAGGTAGGGAGTGTGACCAAATTACATTTCATTTATTGTTTTTATTTTACAAAAAATTAATTAATAAATAAATACAGAAAAATTTTCTGGTTTCATGATTTTTTAGTGCATTCTGGTACACAGGACAATGTGTATCATTGGTTTGCTATTGATCAAGGTATGAAGAAATGTTTAACATGTACAGGAGGCACTTAAATTGAGGATATTTATGAAATCATTGTACATAATGTACAGAACACTGTGAAAATATAAGCTTGATATATTTAATACTGAGTAAGGTCATGTCAAAATTGAAATTAAAGTAAAAACAATGACTGAAATCAAAATTTGATGTTCCCATTCTTAGACTTTAGCTTGCATTTTACATTTAAACTATCTTTATTTTATTTTATTTTATTTTAATTTATTCATTTGGAAGACGCTTTTATCCCAAGCGACTTTTAGTGCATTACAAGCTATACATTTTTATCAGTACTTGTGTTTGAACCCACGACCATTTGCGCTGCAAACGCAATGCTCTACCACTGAGCTATAGACCGTTTCATCGGGTGCACGTGCAGTGACGCGATAAGCGTCTGGTCTGAACTTAACTTCCTGTTTCTGTTTGTTTAATGGTCTGACTAGTTGCTGAAACTGAACTCTTAAAGCGTAACTAAACCCCTGGTCAGAGCCTGACTCCACCCACTGGCAATATTTGAAAAATGCAAGAAAAGTGGGCAGATCCCAACGGAGATAGGTGGGACGAACTAAGCTCGTACCAAGTGTGTGGTGAGATCGTAACAAGGGCGTGATGAGCTTGAACCTGCTTACGTCACAAGCTATTTTTTGGACCCAACATCCAATAGGAAAATTCAACTGCAGTGGCCACCGTTCAACCTGAAGAGGGCAGCACTCAGACGTTTTTACACCATATATTGCAGTATTGAAACACTTTATATCCAAATGTCAAAAAACTTACTAAAATCAATGTACAGCACTAATAAAGCATCATTCTTACAGATCATTAACTAAAAAAAGTTGGTTTAGGGTTTAGTTACTCTTTAAACAAATATCTCGTCGAAAATAACAAATGTTTTGGGTTCCTATGTAATCTACGTGTTGTTTATTTTGCTTGCTATATAAATAAACTACTTTAAAAGGACTTTGTTATTATTTATTTTACTATTGAGTTTACCGGAAGTTACGTGAGGACCACAAAAGCCGCTTGTTTATGTTGTTACTGCTTAAAACGTCTATACAGGAAAACTTGAAGAGTTTTATTGAAAAGCAACTTAAATTTTGTCTTACACAAAATTAGCATTGAAAATATATAGCGTTTTTTTTAAGTTGGTTACTGTCATGGCACTTCTGTTGTACTTTGCTCGTTATCATTCACTCACTTACTAAAAAGGGCAGTGTGTATGTTGTCCCTAACTTCTTTTGTTACTAAACTACAACAGGGTGGCAGATTTTTAATTTTGCCTGAACTATCCCTTTAATGTGACAAGCTACATCAGGTCAAGAGACACGGCCAAAGCACAGACAAAAACGCAATACGCAAAAAAGAAATACACACGATAGAGAACCGAACAAGAGAAAAAAGAAGACATAACGAGGCCATGGATGTATCTTTGTAGAAAAAACGAAGGAAGGGGGACACGGAGGGCACGAGAACGCGAGACAGAGGAGGCAGAGGAGAAGGAGGGTGCCAACTTTATTTATTTCCGGTTGACAAAACCCTCCGCTCTCTTCCTCTCTCAACCGACCCCCCCCCTCCTCCCCCCCATACCTACATCTCTTAGTTTGTCACTTGTTCAGGAGATTTATAGAAAAAGACAATGACACAAAAAGTAGCGAATTTAAACAGAAACCCACATTTAAAAATCAAAAGCATCTCTTTTTCTAAATAAAAAGTGGGATTATTTTTACAAAAGATAAAGTTAATCAGTGCGGAAACTAATTAAATGTTGTTAATATTTTGTGTCAGTGTGTTGCACACACAACGTGACGTTGAGTGTGTGTTTGTTATGTGTGCTGGTGTGTGAGTATATGCTCCTTCAGGGCACATTTTTCACTGTCTTGTTAGTTCATCCCTGTCACCCTCTCTCTCTCTGCTGGGGGGGAGGGGGATGAGAGGTCACCATAGCAACAATGCCGGGACAAATTAACATCAAGTGCTTTAAAAAAAATCTGTGAACATGTATGAGAGTGCATGTATGTGTGGTTAAGGTGTAAGCGTTGTTCTTGATATCCCGATTGCTGCGGCAGGGGCCTTGATGTTAATGCATCAATTACAAATAATTCATCAGGCCCACAACCTCTCCATCACTCTGCGTCATGCGCTTCGGTGTCTTCTTCCTTATTTTGTCGTCTCGGCCTTCCCGTTTCCTTTCCCGTCTCTCTCTTTCTGTCTCTCTGTGTGTTGTTGTGTGCCCCCAGGCTATAGAGTGCCACGTCCTCCCTCTCCCCTCCTCTCTTTCTGGCCCTGTCACCTTCAATTGCTCTATGGTACTAGACACACAGCCACAGGCAAAGAGAGAGAAGAGAGGGGACACACGCATACACAAAAAGAGGGGTGAGGACCGAGGCAGGAAGCAATGTGTATGTTTGGCGAGAGACAAAAGGGGTAAAGATAAAGGGCAGGTGTGAAAAGTTGTAGTGCTGAAAAATGTGAGAGAGGAAAGGAGCACAAGATACAACCAAATGAGGAATCAAAGAGGAGAGAAAGTAAAGGATGTTTAGACAGACACGGCCAGTGACAATGGTCCGTGCATCCATATGCGCAAATATTTCAATCTCTCATATTCAAGTTAATAAGTTGGTAAAGCATAGTTATGGCAATATTAGTGTTATAATCTTTTTAAAAGTATTGATGTATATAAAAAAGGATAAAATGTAACTCTATTACAAAAAGCTTCTCCTTTCTATCTCCTTTCTGCATGTATTGTTTCTAAAATTTGTAAAAACTTGGTTACTGTATTGCACTTCTCATGGTACATTCCTAGAAAAAAGGCACAAAAGCTGTCACCCTTTAAATAAAGAACACATTTGTACCCAAGAGTGCAAAATTAGTACCTCATAGGTACATACACTCACCTAAAGGATTATTAGGAACACCTGTTCAATTTCTCATTAATGCAATGGTGTAATGGTGTGGGGGATGTTTTCTTGGCACACTTTAGGCCCCTTAGTACCAATTGGGCATCGTTTAAATGCCACGGCCTACCTGAGCATTGTTTCTGACCATGTCCATCCCTTTATGACCACCATGTACCCATCCTCTGTCTACTTCCTGCAGGATAATGCACCATGTCACAAAGCTCGAATCATTTTAATTTGGTTTCTTGAACATTACAATGAGTTCACTGTACTAAAATGGCCCCCAGTCACCAGATCTCAACCCAATAGAGCATCTTTAGGATTTGGTGGAATGGGAGCTTCGTGCCCTGGATGTGCATCCCACAAATCTCCATCAACAGCAAGATGTTATCCTATCAATATGGACCAACATTTCTAAAGAATGCTTTCAGCACCTTGTTAAATCAATGCCACGTAGAATTAAGGTAGACCAGAAAGGGGGTCAAACACAGTGTTAGTATGGTGTTCCTAATAATCCTTTAGGTGAGTGTATCTGTACCTAAATGGTAGGCTACATGTTAAGAGCTTTTTTTAGGGGACTGTCTCAGTGACAGCCTTTGAACCTTATTTCTGAGAATGTATTTCCTCTCTATGATGAATTGCTTTATTGTTTACCTCACTGTTGTAATTCATGTTGGATAAAGCATCTGCTAAATGTCTAAATGTAAATGTTTAATATGTTTCTCATATAAAGTGGACTTAATCTGTCCACTAAGATTTTTTTCTGAAAGTGTCTACTTTGTAATAAAAAAGGTGTGTTAAAGCTTCCCTTAGGATCTGTGCTGGGTAAAAAGAAATAGTTAAAAAAAATTCAATGGTGAATAGCTACTACAATAAGCCTGGGGGCTTATGGGGATAGACATTGTCTCAGTTATGAAAAGGTGATGTTCTCGAATTTCTCTATCTCAAATTGCTCAAGTATCCTGGCTGGGTCACATTAACCCATGCTAACTTTGACATTGGAAAGGATTTGTTTATTTTTTGTAGATTAAGTGATCCAGAGGACATTTACTAAACCATGTCATACACATTATAAAAACCTAATTTGGTTTACCTTAACATATTAATTATACAACTGGAAAGTTTATATAAAAATAACTCCTGAGGACCAAATGTATTGCTTGCCTGCAAGATAATATTATGCAAAATATGAAATATATATGTTATATACGCTAGTTAGGATACATTAGGATGCATACATTCCTTAATGAAGTGAGTTTATCAATCCAGACGTTTCTATCATACATGAGTTGTCCTAAACTTTTCTAGTTTGCCAGGGCGCGCCTGACTATCTTCGTGCGCGTTCGCGTGTCAACGTGGCGCTTCATAGCCAATAGAACTTAGAATTTTGCATGGTACCGCCCACTATTCTCTTCGGATTGGCTTCATTTCATGCCAGTTAAACATTTTTGTGTCCACGTAACGCTGTTTGCTCCGCCTACTTTTACGTGCACTTTAAAGAGGTACCGTGCCAACGCGTACTCATCAACTTGAGATAAACGGGTGTATTCATGCAGAAATCTTTGCAGAATCGGTAAGACATTTTTTTAATATAAATGTAGAAAATTTACTGCCTATGCGTTGTTGTCTATACACTTTAAACTGTGGCTTTGTTTGGGAATGTTTTTCAATAGTAAGTTAAATCAGTGCAATGCAAACATTTGATAATTTCACACGCCACCGTTGTATGATTAGTCTTTAACATAAAATACCTTCTTTTATTTAAAGGCTTAAAATACAATATCATTTCGCATTATTACTATAGTTTTATTCATTTAAATTTGACCATTGAGGATAATTTAAATGTACTCAATGCAACTAGTTTTGAGTTCATGTCTAAGTGTGCTACATCCTTTTTCTACTATGCATACTTTTTACTATATCAGTGTTATGCATTAAGAATACATTTTATTAAACACATCTCTCCTCTCTGTCTCCCTCAAACACACATCAGGGAAAATATGCAGCTGCTCTTTTTGGGAACACTTGCCCTGCTTGTTGGGGTCACAGTAACAGTGCCTGCACAGGAGAAGCGTGTACACCGTCAGTCTGACCTCAGTGACCACGCTCACGATGATTCTCATGGATTCCAGTATGACCACGAGGCCTTTCTGGGCAAAGAGGAAGCCAAGACCTTTGACCAGCTGAGCCCTGAGGAAAGCAAAGAGAGACTGGGGTAAAAAATAAAAATGTTTAGATAAATACAAGGAAAACCGATATCTGTCTATCAATCTTCATGCTTTCCCTGATATATTTCCATGCAGAAAGATTGTGGATCGTATCGATACAGATAAAGATGGTTTCGTCAGCCATGCGGAGCTCCACCACTGGATTAAACACAGGCAGAGGAGATACATCGAGGAGAACGTGGACAAGCACTGGAAAGACTACGACCAGAACAAGGATGGGAAGATTGCATGGACAGAGTATAAGAACACCACTTATGGATTTTACATGGGTAAGCGAATCAAACATTTGAATATGGGTGAGGAACATAATTGTGCTATGTTTAATGGGAGATGATTGTAACCATAAATGTTATTGTATTACATGGATGAAGAGTTTGATGATGTTGAGGATAAGATGAGTTACAAATCCATGCTCACTAGAGATGAGAGGAGGTTTAAATCTGCAGACCGGGATGGGGATGGCATCGCTACCAGAGAAGAGTTCACTGCATTCCTTCATCCAGAGGAGTTTGACTACATGAAAGACGTTGTCATACAGGTAAGGTGATGGTTAAAATGAGTAATTAAACATAAAAAGAATTGACATGACTGAAGACATGATGCCCTTTTCTACATTTTTACAGGAAACAATTGAGGACATTGACAAGAATGGTGACAAGAAAATTAATCTACAGGAATACATTGGTAAGTATTTGCACAATATCAACACACATTCGGATACTCTGCGTTAAAACAATGAAAAAAAAAGTTGACAATTATGTTAATTTTGCCCCCAGGGGATATGTATACACCTGAGGATGGGGAGAATGAACCAGAATGGGTTGCAACAGAAAAGAAACATTTTACAGAGTTCAGAGATACAAACAAAGTATGTAATCGAAATGGCTGTAAAAGAAATTCAGCTTGATCAATCTATTTCATTATGTTTATGGTTTTTGCTAGGATGGTTTTCTTGATGCCAATGAAGTAGCTCAGTGGATCCTGCCAGGAGAGGTGGACCACGCAGACAATGAGGCCAAACATCTCATTCACGAAACTGATAAAGATAACGTAAGTGAGACTCGCTGGGGCTATGCTTGGGGGTCAGATTCAAAAACTAATTGATTCTAATTAATTTTTCTTTTTGTCTGTCTGCTACATTTTAATTCACTACCACTAAATCAATATGGACTTGCATCTACCTCATGTAATTGACTAACCAGGATGACAAAATCACCAAGAAGGAGATTCTGGCAAACTGGAACATGTTTGTTGGGAGCCAAGCGACTAATTACGGAGAAGATCTCACCAAAAGACACGATGAGCTTTAATAATGTCACACATGGGTCTTGGTGAGGGAAATCAGAGGCGGTATATTTTTTGTATGAGACAGGGCAAGGAATTTCAAAAAGTTGTATTATCATGTTGGGTTGAAACATTTCTAGGAGTGAAGTCAGGGGTTAGGCTTCTTGGTTATAAGAACTGAATCAATGGAGAAAAGAAACTTCATTAACTAAAGGTCAAGGCAGATAGTTTAATTTATTGTCAAACATTTCATCCATTCAAGATTTTTGGGGCAACCAAATCTGATGAAAATATACTTTACACACACAATATAATGAACACATACAATATAAAGAAGACACACTCCATTTCACTTATGTTATACAAAGCTGTAGAGCTCTAGGATGCTCAGGAATTCAGCACTGAATAGTGGGCCAGTTGCAGATAAACTCCTGTAACAGGCCTGGTTTGACTGTTACAAACATTTTATTACATTAGTGATCTGTGATTTCACATTTTACATGAAACAATCCATGTAGTATAAGGAGTAAGCTGTATAGGTAGGAGGAGACAAAAGTGATTGACACTTTATTGCTGAAACATTTTTCTCTCTGTGAATTCTAAATAAAGCCATGTTGGTTTTTTGGTTAATTCGGAGTGGGATTTTATTTTAATACTCTTGCACATAATTGACTAATGAAGCTGTTAAAGGAGCATTTCACCCATAGAAACATTAATCTTTATTGAAAGTGCATCATATTTGTAGTAATTTGGTGCCTATTTGACAGAGAAAAGGGGTGTTTGTAGTCTCACCCCCTCAACAAAGATATAGGACTTCCTGCTTTCAATAATTCAAAATGATGATTTTTACATCATTGAAAGAAGGAAGTGCAACACTGAAATCTGTATTTCTCCTGTCTCAGCGGCAACTGAGGAAATTATGCATGACCATTCAAAAACATGACTGGGGTTCTAACTATACAAAATGGGTGAAGTGCCCCTTTTACATAAGATGGAATCAAAAAAGTAATTCAAGTAATTTTAACAGCAAAATTGAACTATGGTCAATTTTAAGGTGAAGTGGGCAATATTTGATGGGCAAATGCCTATAAACAACTCATTCATATGTTGATTCTCCTAAAGCAGTGGTTGTCAAACACCCCAGCCCCCATAGGGGGGATCCCTTTGCAACCCTCTCCCCAAAGAAAATTCATGACATAAAACAATCTCAAACTAAGACATTTAATTAAACAAAACATTAAATAATAAATGTAACACTGATGGTTGGTAGCTATATTTTTCTGATGTTTTATTACACAAAATGTATAAGTTTTCGTAAAACTGTGGACCCCTGGCACCATCTTGACCCCCCTCCCAGTTTGAGAACCACTGCCCTAAAGAGTCCAAATATTGTGGAACTATCAAATCGGTAGTACAGTACTCATTTTTTTTTTAAAAGTGACGTAATTGTCAGCGTGATTGAAGGTTCAACATAGCAACATTGGCTCAACCAATGGAGTTCAGGCTGGGATTTATTTGAAAACTAGTAGTACAGAAATTTTAAACTTCATCTTTTACACACACAAGTACTTAATCTTGACCATCTCATACAAATCTACATCAGCTGTTACCCTTTTTATTTGTCTGTATTCTTGCTATCATTTTCAGGATGGACGTCTATCTCTTAGTGAGATCATGGATAGAATTGATTTCATTAAAGTCAGCACCATAACTGACTTTGGGACCCTGGTCAATCATGATGAACTTTAACCACATAACCAACAGAAACTGCCTCACTTTCTCGAAAACTATTAAAAAAGACAGTATTAACTTCTTATAAGTGTGTAAAATAAACCATTTATTAAAGAAAACGACTACAATATCTGTTCTATAATAATGTCACGATTAAATGTAAACAATATTTTTAGGGAAAATGTAAAAACAACTGCATGTTGTTTTTCAAATTACCCCTCACTAAACAAATGACAAAACTTGCAAAAAGCCCAGGCAATTAATAACAATATTTACATGGTCTAAGTAACGCGCACCTCCGACTCTTTCGCTTACGCTTGCATGACGGGTCTGGCCTCTTTAGCTTTGAGGTCCACTCCTGATCCAGCAAAACCGGTCCCACCCTGCCAAAACAGATTTTCACGTTTAACCCCTTTAACATTAATATATAGCAACACTTTACTTTCACTCTATTACTCACCCTCTGCAAAGGTATGATGTCCTTTTCCTTCAGTTTATCTCCAGTCACTGGATCAACCATGTCTTTCCGGATAAGCTTCTCTACACACTCCATGGTGACAACCACTCCACTTGGGGAAAGACAGTAAAAAGAGAGACAAATCTAAAAGTGAGAGGAAGGACTAAGCATATAAAATTATTTTTAGCAAGCTATATTAAAGAACACCTATTGGCGCTATTTCATTACACAGTACCCCACGGTTTGGGTCAGATTGGGTCAGCTTACATTTGGGAGCTTTTTCACTGGGTGCAGTACGTGGTACCCGATACTTTTTTTTAGTTCCGCCTCAGTCGGGGTTCCAAGCGACGCGAGCTGATACCAAAACGTGACGCAAAAACACTGTAGAGCACTGATTGGTCTAAGAGAATTGTCACTACCAGCATCATTGCTATAATGTAAAAGATTAGCTTTACCTTCATGCTAGCTTGCGCCATCTCGAGTAAACCTGTTGTCATCTGTGCTTTGCTGTAAGTCCCCAAACTCCCTTTTAGTAATGAAAAACATCCACAGGTTGTGAATCAGGAACACAGTTCCGCATACATGCTTAAATGCCACTTAAATGAGGCTCAGTGGAGCGCGTCGACCGACACCACGCGATGTGCAAACATCTATTTGTGGTGGTCAATTTTAATTTTGTGGCGGACTGAGAAATAAATGACTGTATGGGAATGTACAACGACGCTCTCACATGATGTCAAAGCAGTAGGCAGCAAATTTTGATAATGACCGTCGTGTCCACATCAACAGGCCGAAGAAGTAAACTGTTGCCTACAATCTGTGTGTTTGTTGTAGTCCAAGAAAGGAGATTTAAGTTGGAGACGAAATCCTTGCGGTATCGTTTACTTTGGGATCTGTACCTTTGCATATCGTTAACATGTAATAACACACACTTACACACCAAAAGAAATCGTGAATCGAAAAATAGGTGCTCTTTAATTAGATTTGAAAATAATGTAAAAGTCAAACTCACGAGTGTCTGAGAACTGCACACGGCACAAAGTTACCAAGTGTATCTTTGGTCACGGCGCACACATATCTGTCCTGAGGAGGGCATAACATTTTAAAAATTGAAAAACATATCAAATAATCAAAACAACATATTTTAATGCATTGCTTTTCATTTGATCACCGCATGAGGCACACCAATTTCAAATGTATAGATTTATTTTATGTATCTATTTTGATCTATTAAGAGAAATGGGAGTGGGTTTGGTCACCAACTTACTTGGCGTGTAAGGAGGGCCACTCTGTCCAGACTTGGGTCCAGGGGAGTAAAGTGCACAGGAATCAAATCACTCATCTTTAACGGACGTCCCGACATGGGGCACAACACTGTCTTTGACTAAGAGAGAAGAAGAGATGTACAATCAAATCAGTCCCAAAAAGGGGATCATCAAGGGTACGCCTTAAACTTTGCTCTGACAGATATTAATCTCCATAGAACAATACTGGGGAATAAACTTAGAAAGAGGGTGACAGGGCACCCTTTTGACCCTCTTTAGGTTTGACATTAAAAGTTACCCATGCAGTACACTTTACAGGACTAAAAACAAACATTTGACAAACTTATCAAGGGCATTATGACCGAACAAAAACACACTTGGCAGTGGTAGTAACATGCAACCTGATTGTAGCATGAGCTTAGTGAATTGTGTAATGCTCTTCAGGATTATGACTCACAGGTTTTTTAAGTAAGGTGGGTTTGGCCTCTGGTGTAAGGCTGGGGATCCAGAAGCTGGGCAGGACTTGAGCAGAACTGGACTCCCCTGCTGAAGAGTCACTGGAGGAGCTGACTGGCTTTTCATCATCATTAGATTTACCTACAGAGACATCAAATAATACAGCATGTTTATGCTGTGTTTTTAACCAATATGTATGTGTGATTTAAGCAGAAAAGATTATTTTGGTCAAAATGTATTCATACCCGAGGTAAAGGGGTTGATTGGCTTGGACACAATGTTGCCCTCACGCTGTTTGAACTTCTCCGCTCTCTCTCTCTCCTCCGACTTGGACTCCAGCTGCCCCTCGCTCTTCAAAGCCTGTTTCTGCTTCTCATATGCCTATGTTTATTAATATATGGGTGTTAGACGGAGACTCGTGAGAGTACCACATTCAAATTTAGAGTAAAACAACCTTCATCTTCTTAGCAATCTCTGTCTTGTGGTGAAGGATGTATTGCAGAATGGCTTCTTTTTCATAAAGGTACCCATCTTCACTGCCATGTATAAAAAAAAACACAGAGCACATCAACACTTTGCTGGCCAATGTAACTATCTAGTTCTAGTACATTTACCTGTAACGTTACATCACACAACATGTAAAGGAAATAACTGAGACTCATACGTTACGACAGGGTCCCTGCATGGCTGTAAGGAGAGACAACAGCAGTCAAAATCTTTAATGGCGTCTTTTCCCAATCGCACACTTTGTGTCCCATAACCCGACGAGGCTGAAAAAGTAAACAGATGAGCATAATCGCAATACTGCAATATTACATATGTACTGCATTGATAATAGTTTTTGTGTGTAAAACAACCGCACAAACATTTTTATTACCGGTATCTTTCTTCTTCTCGTGATAAGTGTAAACAGCCCCAGCTGTGCAGTTCTTTCCATGTCGAGTCATGTTTGTCTTTTGCAAAAACCAAATGAACTATTATTTAAGAGATAAACAGATTTTTGTTACACTCTGGCAACGTTACAGATGAGCGATGATTACTTAACAAGCTATTAATGGCCATTCGATACCAGGAAATCCATATAAAACTACAAGCTACAAGCCAACAAGGACATAATGACCACAACCAGTAAGTATTAGTATAAAAAATACGTTAAATAAAACACCACACGCGCAGAACTTGATGTTTACCTCTTGTAAATGGAAACCGAATCAAATATGTCTGCGGTTCCACTTCCTGGTTCATCAGAAATTTCAAAATAAAAGCTTTTAAGGCGGTGGTTGGTAATGAGTGTGTAATATCATCGTGTCACGTACATTGCAGTTTTGAGTTTTGAATGATACCAGAGTTGAATTCGTTGTAAACATGATGTTGATATTAGGTAAATTTTCAAATGTAATTCCATCAAAATAAAACCTTATTTTCTGTGTTTAACGATTTTCTTGGTAGCCTTTTCATCTTTAAATTATATGAAAAGCAAACAGACTCGTATTTCCTGTACCGACAAGAGACGTTTTTTGTTTTTATATGCTATAAAAAAAATATTTAAAAAAATTAAAAAATATATTTATTTATTTATTTTTTTACAGCATATAAAAACCAAAAACGTCTGAATTTTCAGAGACTATTATTTTTCTCTCAGGTTTTTATTCTAAGGACATTAATCTTGATAACACAATTTTTCTGATTTCTCTTCTAGGAAAATGTCATATTCAAAAAGCCAGATCTATTCATTCTAAACCTAATTTTTGAATGTTTGCCACAGACATTAAATCCCTTTTCAAAACTTTTGATATACTTAATTCTTTTGTAAAGTATATTTGATTGTATTGTATGTTTTGTAAATTGTGATGTCCGTCTAACCCCTGTTATCTGTTCATTGTTGTCTTAAAATTGTTAAAGGAAAAAAAGGAAAAAAGTACACATTTAAATACATTTAAAAAAGGACAAGAGACGTTGGTATATTTAAGATTAATGACCCCTGTTTGTTCCCCTTTTATTTCCTTTATTTACCTATAATTTTTTCCCAATATGTGTGCGCCTTGCTACTGTTTTACTTTGTAACAATTATGTATGTCGAATGTACATTTTGTTTATACTCAACACAAAACGTACTTTGCTGTTTTGCGTTATACCATACTGTTTTATTTATGCATTATCCAAAGAGACTTTTCAAGGTTTAATCTGTATGTGATCTTTGGAAATAAACACATAAATACAGGTCACTTATTATTTCTACTTCTATTTTCATAGCTTATAAACCACTATCAAATAATAATATAAATAACAATAATATTAATTAAAATGATTAAAAAAACATGTAAAACATTTATAGTCAATTCAACTTTTTTATTTAATTAAAAAAATAAAAACAGCGCACTATTTTTCAGCTTTAGACATATGCTCTTTAGACTAAGTACATTTATATTTATTGCTAGGCTTATGTCTAATAGCTATTATCACTACAATGTTAATAATGTATATCAAAATAAATTCTCTTTGTTTTTTTTTGTTTTATAAATCATAATCTTTCCAGGAGTAGGCCTAGGTATGTTTTTGGTGGTATTTTGATACACAATGGAGACATAAATAGACATAAATAAAACGTCCCATAATTTTATTTCACTCAGCAACGTCAAAACAACAGTTAGGTATGAATTTACAATTCATAGTTTATGTTAACCTGTTCAAAAAGAAAACAATGTTACGTAATTTAAATTTATTTCAAAGTTATTACAGTGTTTGTTATTATATTTTAACCAAACCGTAGCGTGTAATATCATCAGAAGAAAAAGAGAGTAATAACTTAACGACAATAAACATATCGCTACAATGTAAATCCTAAAGTTTGTTAAACGCAACGCCCAGTTGCTCGTTTCTCTTTTGGCCACATGGTGGCGACAAGTGGGCTTATTTGTCGTCGTCGTCGTCGTCATCGTCAAAGACGTCTGCGACAGTCCTAAAAAAAGAAGAGGAGCATTTTAATATAATTGAACACTTTTTTAAAAAACAATTTACAGGGTAATTTATCTTACTTATAGATGGATCCAGACACCGAGTCGACGAAACCACCTTTGATGAAAAGATATGATGATTTTATAAGGTAATTGGACTTTTAAATGATCTAAAATTGTTCTTGTTCTGTAAACTCTTACCTGGCTGGCAGACGGTATTACAAACAGGACAGATGTAGCATTTTCCACAATCCTAAAAGACAGAGAACATCTCAAAACATTGATTTCATTTTAATTAACATCAATGCCCCCTATTGTCCACGATATTTGAAGCCCCCTCAACTTTAGGACACTGTTTCCATATGGGTCAAAGTAACTGATGAACATTACATCATTACATTATAATTATCATATAAATATTAAGTGTTTCTTGTGGGTTTCTTACATCGCAGTAGTCGCAGTATTCTGAGGCATCTCCCTTTTTACATGGGCACTTATCGCAGCTGTCACAATGCTAAAAGAGAAAAGACTAAATCAGTAGGGGTACAATCAAATTGTTACAATCAAAGCTGCGGTGAAATGGGCCAAATCTACATTTTTGTCATAATGATTTGTAAAAGCCACAATTAAAAGTGGTTTTTAACTGGTTATTAAAAGTAAGACTTAGTTATTGGCAAAATAAAGATTGTAGACATAACCAACCACATCTCAAAGTACACATGATTAAGCTAATAGATGGATCCTACCTCACAGTGGGCACAGAGTGAGCAAACAGATCCAGCATGATAATCTTCATCGTCATCATCATCATCTGAAAGAAATGTCAGCTGTTGTTTGTTTGCCGGTTATATATGTACATGTGAAGAATGTCATGAGTACTGTGATGATGAGGAGTAAAATGAGAATGAATGAACGCACACACACACACACACACACACACACACAACTCACCACACATTCTTCTCTAGCAAACTGTGTGCACACACAACATTTATAAGTAGATACTACCATCTAAAAGGTCAAGATCAAATAAAAGTGCAGAAATTGTCGCTACCATGTATTCAATTCTGGCATTATCACACAAATTTTTATCCTTAAAATGCATTTGAATATAATTATAATACAATGCATAGACCACAGTTCTCTACAAATGTTTTGTAGATACGTTTATGGAATACACATTCTCATTTACATGCACAGTATCATATCAATTTCTGATGAGGTAAGACCGTCAAATATTAAAAACATATTACAACACACATTAAAAACTGTGTGTTCATTTAAAGCTAAAATAACAAAGGTATCAAAAATTACACGGTTCAACACAGGATCATTTGATTTATTCGTTTCAGAGTGGGGGTTAAGAGATGTGATGCTTTGTACAAAACACCATTGTGCTGCTTAGCATGATGAGACAGCAGATTACACTAGACAGAGAATGAATAAA